>NC_134138.1:210667547-211298172 GCF_033958435.1 Carettochelys insculpta | reverse complement strand
AAAAACAGAGCATTACCTATTCACTTTTTGTTCAATTCAAAAAAGTATCTTTTAATGGATTATTCCTTGCTGAGATGGACAAATGTGTCCACTAATTTTTAGGTACTCAGTTCCTGTGGCTACTGAACGTAACATCATTATAGCTACGCAACTATTTAGCATTTTGGTAACTGAATATTATTGGGCCACATTCTGCTGCCAGACACTTGAGTAGAAGAACTCTTATGGAAGAATTGCCTGGCTCTCTTAGTCTTTCTGGGGGAAGGAAGAGAAGAAGTCACTTCCTTTCTTCCTCCACAGCCCAGTCTCTGCAGCAGCTGGGTTCCATTGCTCTGGCCACATTAATAGAAAGGGGGACAGGAACCTGCATGTCTGACCCCCCCCCCACCACCACCTCCTATCCACTGCAGGGCATAAGAAATCCCTAGATAATTGGGTGAAGGTGGAGGTGGGCCTATTGAACATCCCCCAGAAGGTTGGTGACAAAAGGGAGAGGATCAGCTAGTCGCAGCCTGAAATTGTCAGGTGTTGAGACTGAGAGTGATATTAGCTAGGACACAAAAAAAAAAAAAAAAAGTTAAACATTGTAACTTGGGAGTTTTCTGCACAATTACAAGTCAGCACAATAATTTCTCCCCAAACTTGAGGATGTGTAAACATTTCATCATACTACATATTTGGGCTCAGAATCACATGAAGGAGGCAGCTTTATAGTACACTGGTATTTTGTGGAAAATCAGAGTTCTAAAGTGGGCAAGATATGAGGCATTTGCTAAATCTCAGCAGAGACTATTTGATGATGGTGAAAGAAACATCACTGTCATTGCAGGCCCAGATCTGCAAAATGATCTGGGTAGACAGACCCTGACATTTGTGCAGAGCCCTGCTAACATAAGAACGGCCATACTGGGTCAGACCAAAGGTCCATCCAGCCCAGTATCCCGTCTGCCGACAGTGGCCAATGCCAGGTGCCCCAGAGAAGGAGAACAGAAGACAATGATCAAGTGATTTATCTCCTGCCATCCATCTCCTGCCCTTGTACTGAAGGCGAGGGCACCATACTTTACCCCTGGCTAATAGCTATTTATGGACCTAACCTGCAAAAATTTATCGAGCTCTTTTTTAAACCCTAATAGAGTCCTGGCCTTCACAGCCTCCTCGGGCAAGGAGTTCCACAGGTTGACTGTGCGCTGTGTGAAGAAAAATTTCCTTTTATTAGTTTTGAACCTACTACCCATCAATTTCATTTGGTGTCCCCTAGTTCTTGTATTATGGGAAAAGGTAAATAATTTTTCTATATTCACTTTCTCCATACCATTCATGATTTTATATACCTCTATCATATTGCCCCTCAATCGCCTCTTTTCCAGACTGAAAAGTCCCAGTCTCTCTAGCCTCTCCCCATATGGGACCCATTCCAAACCCCAAATCATCTTAGTCGCCCTTTTCTAATGCCAATATATCTTTTTTGAGGTGAGGAGACCACATCTGCACACAGTACTCAAGATGTGGGCGTACCATAGTTTTATATAGGGGAAGTATGATATCTTTTGTCTTATTATCTATCCCTTTTTTAATAATTCCTAACATCCTATTTGCTTTACTAACTGCCGCTGCACACTGCGTGGATGTCTTCAGAGAACTATCCACTATAACTCCAAGATCCCTTTCCTGATCTGTCGTAGCTAAATTTGACCCCATCATGTTGTACGTGTAATTTGGGTTATTTTTTCCAATGTGCATTACCTTACACTTACCCACATTAAATTTCATTTGCCATTTTGCTGCCCAGTCACTCAGTTTGCTGAGATCTTTTTGTAGTTCTTCACAATCCCTTTTGGTTTTGACTGTCCTGAACAAGGTGGTGTCATCTGCAAACTTTGCCACCTCACTGCTTACCTCATTTTCTAGATCATTGATGAACAAGTTGAACAGGATTGGTCCTAGGACTGACCCCTGCGGAACACCACTAGTTACCCCCCTCCATTGTGAAAATTTACCATTTATTCCAACCCTTTGTTTTCAGTCTTTTAACCAATTCCCGATCCATGAAAGGATCTTTCCTCCTATCCCATGACCGCCTAATTTACATAAAAGCCTTTGGTGTGGGACCGTGTCAAAGGCTTTCTGGAAATCTAGGTATATTATGTCCACTGGGTGCCCCTTGTCCGCATGTTTATTAACCCCTTCAAAGAATTCTAATAGATTAGTTAGACACGACTTCCCTCTGCAGAAACCATGCTGACTTTTGCCCAACAATTTGTGCTCTTCTACATGCCTTGCAATTTTTTTCTTTACTATTGTTTCTACTAATTTGCCTGGTACTGATGTTAGACTTATCCGTCTATAATTGCCAGGGTCTCCTCTAGAGCCTTGTTTAAATATTGGCGTTATATTGGCCGTCTTCCAGTCATTGGGTACCGAAGCGGTAACCTCACGTGAGCGCAGCAATCTCCACGCTTGGAACAGTTTACAGGTTCAGGGCTTGACATCTGAACAAAAGGAAATGTGTTTTTGTACACATACTGTGTGTATGTGTGTGTGTATATAAAGTAAATATACAATATGATATGTATAGTACATGACAGAGATACAGTTCAAAAGGTCTCATCAAAAGCAATTAGGACAACTGCATTAATCCCACACAGACGGCTATTAAAAGCCTTTGTACCATTCTGCATACAGCACATATTTTGCAAAAATACAACTGTGGAAATGCTTCTGAATTTTTGTGCATTTATTTGTTTTTCTCCTATCACCTAAAAAGTCAGCCTCTCTCAGTTCCAGGAGGGGTACTAGAAAGGTTTCTGTGAAAAAGAAAAAGAAAAACTCCACTGATATGTAAACAATACATGTCCTAAATAACATTACTATGTATACATATATGGCATGTAAAGAGATCCTAGGTGTTTGCAGAGTTCGAAGTTAAGTATTGCTTATTCACTACAAAAGTAGGAATCCCGGTTTTGAACTATATGAAGTGTCTTCACCAAAGCCCTAAAAGGCTGAAAGAGATATGAGTCCTTAAGTCTAACACTGATAACAAGATTGGATGTTGCCTAACCTGATCTTCTGGTCAGTGTAAACTGAAGATCTAAGAAGAGAAATTACATGTTTACAGAAAATAAAAGCACATTCTCTCTCAACTATTTTTATAGCAAGTTGATATAATAATATAATTCAAAGGGGCAGCAGCTGGTAGTTGTTTCAACTGTTGAAATGCTGAATTATTGAAATATAGAAATGTAGTTCGAGGCAACTGACTATTTGGCAGCTCTCAGGTGAGGTAATTGGCATGCATGACAAACTTCCTTTGTCACATGGCCATTGCCACTATGGGCGGGTACATTTGTGCAGAAACACATTTTCAAGGTTATGTTCAAATATTAAACACATCTCTGTTGGGTGGGAAATTAAATAGTTATCCCCATGATGCAAAAGGGAAAATAAAAATAAGGGACATACCCACATGCAAAGAAAGAGTTCCACAACCAATTGAGAGAACTCAAGCGTTCCCGTTTCCCAGCCTTAGACTCAGACCACTAGCCTATGCTGCCACTAACATACAAGCTTGTACAAGGAAAAAAAGTAGGGGTTGATGTGTGGAAACAAAATTATGAAAGCCTGGTAAGTCAAACATGAAAAGTTTTTTGTGTTGTCTTAACACATTTTGCTAGTCTAGTTAGTCAAGGTAGGTCAGCTAACATCTTTTACTGAGCTTGCTTCTGTTGGGGAAACTAGCTTTGAAGTTTACACAGAGCTCTTGTTTAAGGTGTCACTCTCACCAACAAAAACTGGTCCAATGTGGGGTGGGGGGGGCAGGAAGTTACCTCCCTGATCCTGTTTCAGTAATATGCTGGGACCAATACAGCTACAACAACTCTTTACAGTCCAAGGTGGAGAAACTTAGTGGCCCTCAGGAGCTGCATACTACAATTTTCAGAAGTTCAAGAGTAGAAGCTAAGGGAGATGAGGCTTATGGCTCCAGACTTACTCCTGGGCTTCGTCTACACTACAAAAATAACTATGAAATTGCTCAACTTTGAAGCAAGCATCTACACACACCCTACTTTGAAGTAGCGCACTACTCCATTCCTGGAAATAAAGTAAGTCTTCCAAAGTTGGGCTCCCTTCGAAGTAGACAAAATGTGTGTAGACTCTCCGCTGGCTATTTCGAAGTAGTGCCTAACTTTGAAGTTAGTTCCTAGTGTAGCCACACCATTGCTGAAGCCCTGAGCCCCATCAGGTGCTCCCCGTAGGGTTGAAGCCCTGAAACCTTCCTCCCTACTAGGTAAAACTCCTACCTCATTGCAAGGCAGAGGTCCCAAGTGTTCCCCTTACCCTGTTCTGGAGAGGGCTTGTGAGGCACACTTTAATGGTGAAAGAGCTCCATGTGTCTCACAAGCCATAATCTGGCCACCCCAATATCATCTACAAGTAATGACCACTCACAAACAGGCAACAGAATACCAATACCCAATGGCTTGCAATTTACCATGTGAAATTGCTAGCTGTTATTTTAGCTTGCCTCCTCAAGGCCAGAACTGGAGAGTAACCTCTGAACTCTTAAGCGTTTAATTTATTAGCAATTTAAGTTCACACACCAGATCCTATCCTCCCACAGAACGTGATTTATGTCAATGAAAAATTCCTTACTATCAAGACCAGTATAGTAACAAACGTGGCCTCGGGGAAGAGGGGAAAAAAAGCCAGGAATAAGTCACAACATTTTTAAAGCAAGGCAGTTTCTGTAACCTTGGAAGCAATATGCATTCTACTCTTTTCAGCAAAATCACTGTTCCAATGGCATTTTGCTAGAGGAGATGCAAGAAGGTACAAAAAAACAAGAGAGCAACTCTTCATGCCTACACATCCTGAGATACCAGTTATAGCAAATGATCAAGCAAAAAATCAAGGTCAAAACAGAAAAGATAAGAAATGAGAGTAGAAAGAGTCAGGAGATAGAACCTAATAACTGAGGGCAAAACTGCACCACAGATACAGCTTGTATTTGCCAGCAGTCCATAACTATAAAAGCATTTTCTGCAATGTATAGTTGATTTGTTTTTGCAGCAAAGAACTGTTAGTATTCTGAATGAAGTTTATGCAAATACTCAAGATCAACAGACTAAAGTAAACAGCTTTTATTTAACATCACTCTTTGTAGTTCTCCATTCTCAAAAGCTACACTGGCAATGCTGCAGATGCCCTAAACCATCTTACATATTCTATGAAAAATGATTCCATACCTGTAACAAAAGATGTATTGGTAAGGACAGTTTGACAGACAAAGTTTGACTATTCTTGAATTATTTTTCAGTTTTTAATAAACTAAGTGATTTTCTTAATAAGTTATAGGTAGGCATCTAGATGGCGGTTTGCTTTGGTGCCACACCATACCTCCACTATGCAGGCATAAGCCATAAAGTGAGAAGTTGCCTTTCCATTGTTTACATTTAGCTGATCCCAGGGAAGAAGGGTGTCTAACCTTTTCTATGCATGCCTATTTATTATCTCCAGGCGACAAACATCACTTTCGAAGCACTCACAATTTCAATTTAAGAAACATGATGAATACCCAATGCTGTTCATGCACCAGTGTCTCCTACTTAAGAGAGAATTATATACAAACAGTGCTTTTTGTTAAAAAGGGAAGTCAGTACTCAGCTGGCTCCCCATCTTCCCTCCACCACCCGTCCTGTGGCTGGGGCTGCAAAAGTGCCAGTACTCAGTACCCGCAAGTACCAGCACCAAAAACCCCACCACCATTATACAATTACTTATATCAGGCTGAATGTTTAATAATTTCTACATATTTTAAAGGGGAGATGAGGTCATCAAACTTTTAGGTACCATGGGCCTGATTCCAAAGCTTACCCAGAGGAATGGAAAGATCACACTGAGGGCTGAGCCAAATTACAGCAGAGCTCATTTTTACAAGACTGAAGACTTTAAAAAACTCACAAATATATATTTTAGAATGGAATCCATTTCCTAAAACCAAAAAAAGCTGCTCATTTGCAATCTTTGCAATCCAAATGTTGTAATATTGGGCTACATCAAGAGGTAATGAAAGTAAAATCTGCTAAAAATTAAAGTGAGCAGGTCTCTCTTTCCCCCAGTGGAAAGAAATGCAAAGCGTAAACAAAAATAAGGAAAGTTAGGGCTTCACAATTCTGTTTAAATAATTCCATCTGTCATTGTTTAAGACTTATTTTAAGATTTGTTTTATATTACATTATCCCTTTAAATCAGTGTTACTCAGTGGACACTGAATTTTCGACAAGCATTTATAATTTTCTACCAAACTGTTAATAATATATCTTAAGATACAGTAATATGAAGGAAAATACACTTAAAAAGGAACGTGTCTCTCTCACTCACACACACACACACACACACACACACACACACAAGTTACAACCAAACATATGCCGAAATGTAAATTAAATATTCTCTCTCCAGTATCAAATTAAAAAATAAAGCTGGTGAAATAAAGTAGAACACATCCTAAATTATCTGCAGTCTCTATGAGCCAGCAGTGCAAGAGCTTGCATTCTTGTAAAAGTAGGTATGTAAAAAGACAGCTTTGCAAGCGTATTACTAAAATGGATTGCAACCAGTGAAGATAATTTTGATTATTTCCACTCTAAAAATTCCTACATCAGACCCACATAATTGAAGACAAACTAACCACAGGAAAAACAGTGATGGGAAAATGGTGTTTCCTAATATTCTGTACGCAGATAGCTCATTTAAATGTACGAAGAGCCCCGTTTCTGAAAGACTCCAATATTCTGGAGGAAAGGAAGTAAATACTTCCAAAAACAATGTGATCATGGGGTTGGCAGGAAGAAAGTCAATCTCTCTGATTTATACACAATTTCTGCCTGAAGTCTCACCTGCAGCCCAGGAAAATACATTTGAAAAATTGAAAGGGAGCAATAAATCCGTTGTTTCCACCTCAACATCACCAGACAGTACAATAAAGAAAAATAAATTCTCCTACAGGTCACCTTAAATCAATGACAAAAGAACAGTGCAAAGCAGCCTCAAGGTAAGCAGCAGTTCAGAGTTTAGTAACAGGTAAATTTAAGATTTCTTGTCAGATGTATTTTGATCATTTCTAACAAAGGACTGATTTTCCTTTGGTTGTTTGTAATACTACCACATAATCTAAGGGCTTTATTCTCCCCACCTCTCCCCACTCATACAGTGCAGCAAATAGACTGTCTAGTTTAATGAATTTGCATTTAAACTAGTGTAGGTTATGTAACAAGCATTCAAATTCAGTAAAGTGCCTCTTAATAACTTCAACACATGCTTGACAAAAGTAGTTACATCGAAGCAGTTCTAAAACTAGACAAAAGGCAGTAAAAAACTGTTTTGGTATGAGATGATTCTAATGCAGCAAAAAAGGCCTTTTGTATTTTTGACCATGGAAAAATACTAAAGGGCAATATTCAAAATGAATCAAGCACACTTAAAAAGATCATGAATTGGTCAAATGAAATTGTGTTTTTGGCAGATTAACTGTTTAAATACTACTTGCTACAGACTATAGAAATGTCAAATCTCATATCAGTGTTGCCTATAGTGCTTCATTATTTACTACATATCATGCTAAGTACCTGTGAAAGGGGACATTCCTTGGCCAATGAACTCTGGTTCATATCCTTCAGTAAGTCCTTCAGAGCATTTCTTACTGTTGTGTGAGACCACTGCTCAGGAGGCAAGTCTTCTAGTTTAGGGCAACTATTTGAGACACAGATTAGAAAAGGGATTATTACAAGATTGCATCCTGCTGCAGAACATTCCTTTAAGACAGACAGATTTCATTTTGTGCATCAAGCAGATGCATCTGGAGATTGCTCTCGGTCTCCTGATTGTTCCGATTAGTTAATTACTTTATACAACACATCTGCTGTATTGATGCATGAATTATACATCAGCTGCATGTGGCGACTATTTTTTCATGTTACTTCTACCTTCCTGCTCTGATGCGCCTGGTAAAACAATTTAAGGTGTAATGCTTTCCTCACAACTGATCATGAAAAGCATTAATATATTAACCATTTTTTCTTTTTTTTTTTTTGTTACTGTGAAATTTAAGAACATAAACAACAATAAGCATACGCAAGTCATTCTTTTACCAAATGCACACAGATGGCACTGTTCATGATATGCAAAAATATTTTTCTCTTAAGTAAACTTTATGTAAAATGCCTTCTTGAAACGCATCATTTAATTGACTAAAATGCAATATACTTTTAATGAGACATCCAGAGGAGAGAAAAAAAAAAAAAATCTATATATCAGAGCTATATGCATAAAAGTTTTCTAGAACATTATATTGTAACTTAACATTATAGCGACTAAGAAGAATACAGATAAGGCATAGAACTTTGTGTACACAGCACAGTGGGAATCAAATATAAATGATATTATTAACCCTAATTGATGGGCAAGTAATAGTTCATGTCCTAGGACTGGTATGTGTCACTCACCTGTGTAACTGGATTTTCAGTGTGACCACATGATACACATCTTGTAGCATGTCTGCTACTGTAGCATCAGGGGCATCTGTCACATAGGAGAGTGGAACTGGATTCCACTTCCCAACCTGGATCAGCCCTATGCCAGGCAGAGAAATTAAATAGATGTAACTTCCAAGACTTTGAACAATACCTGTGATTTTAAACAGTACCACCGTCTTTGATTCCACACCTCACTTATTTCAAGACAAGCACAAGTTCTCTCTCCATGTAATAAGGTAATGTAAATGTATTACCGAAAATTACCATCCAAATAAAACTAGCGTATAGACCCACTTTTCCTTAAGTCTGACAGTTCAATAAGACAGTCATTCAGACACATAGGATTTTAGAAATGGAAGATCTCAGTACTGAAAAATACTTCACAGTCCACAAAACCCATCAGTAACAGAATAAAAGAAATAGAGCTAGATATTTAGTCATAAACGCAAGTTGACTCTCAACAGTCCATCTGCTCAAATATGCTTTACACTTCCTTGTGGATCCTCAGTGGAGCAGATTATTAAGGTCAATAAGCATACTAATGATTCAGTTGAAATCATTTTTTAAAATTATCATCTACCTCAACATTCCATGAGCAAAACATATGTTAAACTAAATAAAAATACATTAAGCAAAAATTTGAGAGAGCATGTACAAAGGAGTAGAACATAATAATCACACTGAGTTCCTGAAAAGAAATTCTACATTCTTCTCCATAAAACAAACAGCACAATTTAACAATCATATTTACCTTTTGCTTGGGCAGCAGAGCTATGAGAATATCCAAGGGATAGCAATGCCATTTCAATCAGTTGGTTGAACAGCATGTCCTTCCTTACCAACACAAATTCTGCATGCTCCTCCTTACAGTCATACTCAATGGAATTTTCATAATGTTCCACTACACAAAAAACTGGAAGCATAGTTCCTGTTTTAAAAAGGTAAATATATATAGCATTAACTGGTGTTATTGTAAAGAAAAAAAATCTACACTGTTACTTGGGTAAAAGCCTTGCAAACTTGCAGAAGAACGTCTGGGGTATCCAGTATTTGGGGAAAATCATCTTTCTCCCTGCCACACCAAAAAGTGTTACCTCAAATAAATATTTCCATGAAAAAGTATGAATACAAATATATCTGATTTAATACTACTTATTTGCTACAGAATAGAGAATTACCTGCCTGCAGAAATAAACAATAAGTCTAACAGCAGAGAAAATAAGTTGGTTGTCTCTGTCCTGTCTGATTTGTTGTGAGTAGCATGCAGCATGAGAACCTAAATACATACTGCAGATGTCTTCAGAGTAAGCCATCTTAATAGCATCACCATAATTTTACTCATTAACATTAAAATTTTCCTAATTTTGCCAAAATATTCAGTTACATTTGATTTTAAAATTTCACCTTTGTCTTTTGTTAAACCTCCATGCTAAAAAATTGTACGAGGAAACAAAACAAAACAAAAACAAACAAAAAAAAAAAACTTACTGCTAACTGATGCTGCATTCATTTCTCTAGATGTAACCAGATCACAACTAAACTGCATTTCCAATACGTGTATCTTTAAGAAACAATAATAATCATTTTAATCCAGTTTTAAAATCTACCTGTAGTTAACATATTTCTGGCATACGTACTTTGCTACTATACACCATGTAGTCCTGGTCTTGCTATGCATAGGATTTGTATGTCCAAAGTCATTTTATTTTTAATTCTACAATTTATTTTTGTAGTATCAAACATTTCCTTCACATCTCATGCTTAATGCAGTGCAGTACACTAGACACCATTACCAGAAGATGAATACAGAGCCCAGCAACACTTCCTTCTGGGAAGCAGCATTCTTCTGGAAGTTAGAATTGCAGATTTCCTTAAAACTGTATTTTATACAAAATAGCAAGGTACTACAAAAAGACCTTGGAACTGCAGTCCCAATACCATTCTTAGTAAAAATCAAAAACAAAACCCCTATGGGCTTGAAATGTACAGAATCTGGCTCCTTAATTATAGGAAGCAAAAGGGTTAATAAACAGATGCACAAGAACTAGTTTATGGCAGATTGCCAGAGTGGTATCATTTTTAGTATAAATGATGACAAGGGTTACTTTAACAGGGCACCCAGGATCTCCAATTAGTCCTGCTATGTTAATGCTTCTGTGAGCACTGCCCTCTAGACTTACAGGGTACGTCTACACTGCAATTAAACATACACAGCTGGACCATGTCACTTGGCTTTCTAACTTGCAAAGGTGCAGAGGCGGTAATACAGTTGAAAAAAAACAATTTGTTGCTGATAATAGATATATGCTTTAAAAATCCTTTTGGTCATGTGTACTCCTGATTGTAACAAAAGATTAAAATAAAAATATACCTTTTAAAAACATATATATTATATATTTAAACTACATCTGCAATAAGCTGCTCACCAGAGAGTCAGTGTCTGGGAAACAAATCCCTTCAGGCTCATTTGGAAAAGCTCACAAACTCAGTCCGGTTTGCCCAATAGGCTCAGCATGAAAGACAAAACTAAATACTCGCCAATATTTGCTGGGGGCGGAGGGGAGAGAAGATACAACATGGGGCTAGGCGGGGGGAGGGGGGAGAAGGGGCAGCTCCATTTTTGTTTTTAAATCACAGAATAAGACAAGTCAGGAAGACCAGATCAAAAACAGCACAAGTAAACTGGCAATTTCTTCATTGGTTTTAATTGAGCTTTGGAGAGATTTCCAAAAACAAATCAAAAAAACCCACGCAACCTTCACTTGGGAGTATGCTGAAGCAGACTAACACGGCTGCTCCTGAGACTTGTCTTTTCTATTTCTCACCGTTCACGTTTTGACCTGTCACTACCTGACAAAGTTTCACTGTGAAATATCTGAAGGCAAAATTTACATCAAGCTTTATTTCCATGTATAGTACATAACTCAAATACAAAAGGCAGGGACTGAAAGACTGCATTTGGTTTCTCCATTTCCCTACCTCTGGTAAGCTACAAATACACTATCACAATAAACACAGATGCACTGATATTTTCATTTCATGTACAAATGTTGTCCCATAAGTTGCAGCACTCCTAAAAACATACTACTTTACACAGTAGGACCTCTTGACCAGATTTTGATGAAACTTAGATATAAAAAGTATATTCTGATGGTGTGAGACAGGTATCATCCGATTACAAATCAAGCTCCTAAACCTAGCAACTGTCACTAGTGCCCTCCCACTTGCAGAAGAGCACAATCTTAGCGGGCTTCTCACTCTGGCTAGTATTTGGCAAGACATTCAAGTGCAGCAACTGTATAACCTTCTAGTGTTAAAGGGGAGAGCACTGGTCAGGGCTCAGTGCTAAAAATACAACATGATTTAAACCCAAAAGCAGTGTTAGAGCTTTTGCTGAAGGTTTATGAGTCTGTGTAAACAGCACGTCTGCCATAAGGAGTAGTGAAGTCTGTAGAATCCTTGTCTAAAACTGTCCTGGCATTAAAGTTTGCTGTGCAAATATCACATAATACCAGAGACAGCTGAAATCTCCTATTTGGGAATTTATGGAACTTATATGTTTGCAGGCGTCAGAAAGTCTTTTTTATATAGCCCCAGTGCTTCACAGTACAATATTAATGCACTCTGTTTGGAAAGCCATAATAAATTATATTTTTAATGCTCTTACCCTGGCTTTCTTAAGATGCATACATTCTTGGCAAACAATCAATAAATAGGGTAATCATGAGCAGAGGCCAAAGAATTTGCTGAAGTGCTGTTTTTCCATTTTCAATAGATAAAGATCTAACAATACGGACTGCTGTGTCTGTTCATTTCAGGATCAATATATTCTTTGTTTTCACCAAACAGAGGAAAATAAATGATTGTATGATAAATGTTATGCATCAGACACAATGAAATTCCACTGCCTTCTAACTTTATGTGTTTAATGGTCTTGGCTGCATTTTACACTTTGCTTAGCAAAGGCAAGAAAAATCTGAATTAGAAACATAGCAATTATACTTAGAAAAAGTAAAGGTAATTTTAAAACACATATAGCATGTTTTGATTTAAATTAGCCAGTTTGCAGCATAACGTCAAAAGGCAATTTGATATAAAAGATTAATGTATTATGGAGAATTCTGAAGTACTTTAATATCAACAAAAGACACACACACGCCAATGATTCTAAATGTGCTTTTTCCTTGTGAGAATGTCTAATTACAGCAAACCAACCACTGAAAAATATGACACCCAAGGTGTTCATTGTTCAATAATGAATTGTACTTAAGAAAATAAACTGTAAAGACTGACATCATAAACGACTTTTCCAGTGCGATACCTAAAGATTTAAATTCTCTTCTTTAAACAACTTGCAGCTGTTAATGAAATACAAGTTGACCTTTCCAAGCTTGGACTATCACTAACAGCAAAGGCAAGAATTAGGTTTTGGGCATGCTGTATCTTTTTAATATATTTCAGAGCTGATTAATGAAACAAACTCACTAAATATTAGCTGTCTTTCAGTGGAAGAATTTGGTATCATGAGGACAACTAAACATAAGTCAGTCTTTACCTTTAAAAAAAAAAAAAAAAAAAAAAAAAAAGACTCCACCCTGGGAAGCAAGATGCTCCACCCAACCATGAAGCTTACAATGCGATTTACATCAGAATTGGGAATAAAATATTTTTAGCATGGTGATTCAGCACTGAAATATAAATAAAATATGTGAAAATTATGTTTCCACACTTAAGTGGCAATGAATAGAATTACTATTTCTGATGCAGAATTATCAAAAGTATTACCTTTTCTAATATTTGTTTTCATCAGGTGTCCAGAGTGTTTTAAAGGCACTCCTTGCATTTTAGTTCCTGTACTTCCAAGTCTTCCTCTTCCTAATGGGCTCCCATTCTGTTCCAAACGCGCAATTTTGGCTGGTGGACCCTTCGGATCGCTTACATTGTTAGACATTTCTGAATGTTCTTTCCCCTGAGTTGCCTCGTTCAAATGATCCATACTCAGTCCCGCCTCTAAAGATCACCTGCCATGAGTTAAAAAATATATATATATGTTGTACACGTGCACGTATGTGTATGTTGACAGTTAATACATTCACAGTGATACATACGTATTGTAAGCTTACCAGTAAGTAGTAAATGAATATTTTAAAATAAGACATAGGATGACTTCAAAAAGTATCGAATTTGTCCTCAGAAACCGTATCCATTCTCCTAAGATTGGATGATCTTGTGAAAAAGTGTTCAATGCTACCTACAGAACACTAACACAACTGTGTAACCTAGTAGTAATTTAATTCTTAAGACAGAATTAAATAGGTGAAGGTGGTTACCAAGTTAGTACGCCAATCTATCCACTGCTACGCATCTCACAAGTTTGGTTTTAGACTATGGATCCTTTTATTTATTTAAAAAAAAAAAACATGCAAATACTTTCTCTGTTAGCAAATAAATGCAAATACGACACTGAAGAGAGGACTGAAACTTCAGATAACCATAAAACAGATATATTGGCAACACAAAATATTTTACATTTACATCTTTTCCCTAGAAATACAAACAACCTCAATTGTCATGTAATCATGTGGGGTTTTGTTTGTTTTTTGCATTTTTCCCAAGCTGTTTTATATTATGAATAATCAACTTTTAAAAATTTCAAATATGCAGATATAATTTTAAGATATCAAGTTTTACATGTTAAGTCAAATATGGAATCTTTTAAAAAAGTTTCTTTAAAAAAACCTGAAAAACGTGGAAGCATCTCTCAAATATCACCAGTGTCTTATGCTCAAAGACCACAGTTCTTGTGGAACTTCAGAAACCCTCCAACACAGAAAACCCCATGCCTATACAAAAGTATGCATGGATATAGGTATCCAAAGTAAAAGAAAAAAATTGAAGTAATTTCAGCAATATATAATGAAGAAAATGGATATTTTAGCATGTTTCTATTCCCCCTCTAAAAAAAGCATAAAGCATATTCCAGCTGTATTACTGGCTCTCAAAATCCCTAGTCTAAGATACAGGGTAAGTTTTAGTGACTTTAGTCAGTCAAATGCATAGAAACACACACCAGAATTATTTCTTCAGCTATAAAACAATCCATTACTGAAAACGGATAAGCATCTGCTACTTTTATTAAGACTGTAGTTCTGTTAGGGTCTTCCACCTTTTTCTGTCTGAGAATGGTATAGTCACAATGTCAGTTACACTATGTACATACAAAGAACAGGTGAGTGACTATACATTCATTTTATGAACTAGTATTTACATTACTGAATACAAAACAGTTAATACGAGGGGAGTCATATTTAGAAAGACTTGCATGAATCTGATAATTGCTACTTTCTTTCAGTTGCCTAGTAATTCAATGCATTTTACACATTTTTCATTGCAAAGCTATTTAGTTTTAGATTTCTTGGGAGACCCTGTATATTCCAATGATAATTCTGTAAACAATTCTATCTTGTTTGGCCACAAGCTGCTTTGTCCTACACAGTCCCCACAAACCAGCCAGCCAACCAAGCATCCGAAAAAAGCTGTTAAACTGGATATTTACTACCAGCCTTAAGAATGCTGACTGAACAACTGTAAAGTTTAGAAAATAAGGGTTATTCATTCTTAGGCTGTAGGATGACATGATGAAAACTAAAGGTTTACCACTGAATGAGGTCCCATCTGTTTCTGGTTATGAGTCTCATTAAACAATAAATGTGCTTATTTTATCCACTTTTTAATCCAGATTACTCTATCATTATATTAGGTACCATCAAACCAAAAAGTGCAGACTCAAATCATTGACATCTACCAATGTCTCCTCACAATGTTGCTTTACAATAAGGCTGCTACTCTGAAACTAATCTTTCCTTGACAATAAGAGGATTCACTTAAAGCCTTACAGAAGAAAATTCTCATCACTTCTGGCAATTTAAAAAGTACACTACAGTGCCAAGGTTCTGACTATAAAAAGTATCCAGTCAACATGAGTAGAGTACTACTACATCATATACAGTAAATTAAAATGATAGATCATAATTTAGTTAGTGTATTGACTGCTACCAAAACATTAAACAGGTCACTCTAATTTGGCCTCACAATACTCACCCATAGGCATCATTTAACCACTTAGTCATCTTGTAAAAAGTTTTACATTACAAAGCAAAATTACATGCACATAAGATACCTAATTTAAACTCTACGCCCAAGGCTAAAGTTCAAGGAAACCTCAGTTTGCAATAGTGATGAGCAACAATCAGCTCTGCCTGCCCAGAATGACAGAACTATGGAGTAACTATTATCTTTACAGAGGGCTGACAGTTTTTATTCAGGTTTCACATTTAGACTCTTTGCACTAGTATTGAGCGTCCATTCCAGACGTTATAAAAGATCACAAGCTCAATACACTATTAAAAAAATAGTCACATGTGGACACCGACTACTTTATGAATGAATTCATTGTTAATATTTCCTATTACTGAAATAAGGGGAGTCAGTATTATTTAACTCATGAAATAGCCCACTCCCCTTCTTATCAGCCCTCCTCTTCCCTCTCTCCCATAACCACATTTAAAACAATCTCCGCTCTTTTCCATTCCATATGATTGCCACAATCCAGGCCAAGCTTTCACTGTGACCTTTTAAAGAGACAAAGAAGCAAAGTACTATCTAGAAACAGAAACACTGCAGTTTTCTGAGTGAAATTAGCAAAACCGACCCGAAACTCACCACTTCAAAACTTGACAGCATATAAATAACAAAAACAAAGGAGGTTTCCTTTGCAGCCCAGGCTCTTGAAAAGGAAGTTCCAGACTGATGTTGTCTAGGTCCTTTAAAAAAAAATATACACACACACCCCAAAAGAAAAGGGAAAAAAATGCCACCACTAACCCTGAAGGGTACTTGCACTAAAATTCTGTTATTCCCCCTGCCTTTTGTTGTTATTTTTTCTCTATGCAGGGGAGGGACAAAAATAAATGCCAAGAAATAGAGTAGCCATGAGCAAAATGGTAACAGGCAAAAATATTAAATATCTTTTTAAGAAAGCACAAGCTTTGGAAAGGGAAGAAGGCAGTGGAAATCAAAACTGAACGGGTAAATGTAACGCTCTAATGAAATAAAAAAAATAAAGTAGTCGATTTAAATGGAGAGGGGGTGAACTGAGTCTAGCGATCCTTTCAAAAATATCAATGTGAACAAGAACAAATGGGGGGGGGAAGAGGAGGAGGCAGCTTTTCTATCCAGGATGAAGAGCAGAAAGTCTACTTCTAGGATGTCACTTACACTGTGATTCTCCAACAAGCCTACGGAAGACCAGCGCGCACACAAAAATCAATCTGCTCCTCTCCCCCCAAAACCACTAAAAGCCCCCAAACTTTCTGCGTGAATGTGAGGTGGCGGCGTGGGGAGAGGGGAGTGTAGAGCCCAGCAGCAAGAAAAGGCACCCAAAGACCACTTTTAATTTCGCCTTCCCGGTCCGTCAAAAGAAAACGCGCAACAAAATCGAGAGAGAGGACCTGTCTCTCCCCATTTCCCCGGGGCTACCGTGAGAAAGAGAAAGCGGAGGAAGGAAACGCGCACACCAGACAGCACTACCCGAAAAGTAAAGCGATTTCACTCCCATCCAGCCCACCAAAGGGGGGGGGGGGGGGCCGGGAGAGCAGCTAACAATAAAAATGTCAGAAGTGTGTAAAACCCCCCAGACAACTCCGAGGAGAGTTGCTGCAAACAGCAAAGGAAAAAACAAAGGTGGCAAAGAACAACAAGCATCAACCCCAAAATCCTGGCTTGGAGGCGCGCTCGCCCCGGCTGGCTGGCTGGCTATTTATTTAGGCCGGTTTGGTGGCTGTGGCTGGATGTTACGTGTGTGTGTCCCCGGCCGGAGCTGCTGCGCTTTGCTCCCTCTCCCTCCCGCCCCCCCGTGTCTGTCCCCATTAAATTATTAGTTGACTCATCACTCCTCCTCCTCCTCCTGCTGCTGCCGCCGCCGTCCCCTGCTCAGAGCCTCCTCTCCGCTCGCGCTTGCTGCCGCTGCCGCCGCCGCCGCGGCTTCTTCTTCCTCCTCCTCATTTTAATACAAGCAACGCCGGCGCGGCCAGCCGGCTGTTTGCAGCCCGACACTCGCAGGAGGGACGCGACCGCCCCGCTGCTGCCCGGCCGGAGCCCTTCCCCGGCGGCCCCGGCTCATCTGACGCGTCCTGGGAGAGAGAGAGAGAGAGAGTGGCGGCGGCGGCGGCGGCGGCGGCGTGGTGCGGAGGGGGGTGGCGGCGAGCAGGGGTGGAAATGGGAACCGGAGTGAGCCGCGGGCTGGAGGGGGGTTGGAAACCAGAGACCCGAAGAGGTGAGTGGGGGGGGGGGAGCGCGCCGGGGGGGGGGCGTGGGGGAGGGAAAGGGGTGCGATTTCCGGCCCCGGGCGCGCAGGAATTTGTAATCAGCTTGATTAGGGTGAGGCGGCTCTGCATTGATTACACACAATAGCCAGAATAAGAGGGGGCCGCGCGGCGCAGGGCGGGCGCGCCTGCCAGCCACCTTCGTTACGCAGCGGGGAGGACGAGGCGCGGGGAGCCCGGGCGGATTGCGGGGGGGGGAATGCAGAGAAAGTGGGGGCGGGGAGGGCTGAACAATATCCAGGGAACCTGCCAAGACGTACGTCATAATCCACACCCCTCCCCCTCCGCTGTCCTGGTGCCAAGAAGCCAACCCCGGCGGGGGCCGGGACCCCAGAAGCGGGACTGGTGTCTTTATTGCAGGTGACGCTGCTCCACCCAGGCCAGGGAGCGCCGGGGCTGGGGCGAGGAGAGCGAGTGGCGGTAAAGAGGCAGGGTGGAGCGCTACAGCCTGGAAAGCAGGTGCATGCAAGGAGCATATGGCAGACAGATTACAAAGCAGGACGGACAATACAGAGTCCAGCGTGGGTGAAGCACTGCAGGGGAAAAAATAGTTCCTCGCTCGGAAAGAGCTTTTTGGCCAGACAGATTGTGCATAATACAAGTTGCTATATCCTTATCTGCACGCAGGTTACTGAAGTGGAAAGCTCTGTCTCCGACTTACAGTATTTGCTTCACTTTACTCCAGATCTACCCAGCCTCTGGCAAATGAACAAGAAATATGCTCCTCCCCGAAGTAGGTGCAGTTGGAAGCACACCACAGAAGAAAGAGAGCCCACCTAACCAAGAACCTAACACTTCCAAGGGAAAGGAAGATTCTCTTTTATACTAGGCCAGATAAAAGTGTGCCTTGTCCACCATTCAAGAGACCACAGTACAGAGGGAGGAGGTGGGACTCACTGAAGTACCTATTCAAGTTGTGCATGGAACCCTATTCACTTGTATGATAATCTACTGTAGCAAAGATGATGATGTTGGACATGTAAGAAAATAAGAACCAAAACAACCCTGCATTTATATATCAAATTACAATACATTGAAAAGGAGTTTATTCTTGTTCAAAATACATCTATAGCTATTTTCAGTCTACAAAATAAAGTCCAAAGCTATCCATCAAAACGCAAATATAACAAACTACTAAAAGTAGTACAATATTCACAAAAATAAATTGGGACTGTAAAGATAGACATTGCCCCATGATGCACTGGGGGAAGAACAAACCAGAGAGACTTGAAAGCAACAAGTTTGCACAAGCTATGAGGGAACACAAAAATTAAACTCATTTATTGATAAAATGCACAAGTTTAGACATACTGTATGTGAAAGGAAAGCTATATAAGAAGCAGGGCAAAAGTATAATATAAATAATACTCAGATGTGAAAGTGGAATACTTGTGAAACAAAGTTGTACACAGTGTATGAGCTGCAGAAGGTTAACATCATTACTGAGCATGCATGCTAGAAAAGATAAGGAAACTAAGGATCATGCTGCACAAAGAAAAAAAATGTAGATGACATGATCAAGGGATAGTTGTAGGTTTATTGAGAAACAGTTTTTTTTTTTTAAGCAGATTGAACTACTACATGAAATTCGAACTAAGATGGAATCTTTACCCAATACATTCTAACACTTGAAAAATGTAAATTTAAGTAGTTGAGCCTAAACTTTTTGGAAATGGAAGAGAACATCTATACTGGGTCAGTTCTTGCCTTTTCAGAATAGCTGACCACTGGTGTACAGTAGCCAGAGAAAGATGCTGAAAAATGGAAGACACTTCAAATGACAGCGCCTGTATCTGTTGCTTTAATAGGATCAAGAGTATGGATAGTGTAAAACTGAGTAAAAAAGACAGCAGTAATTTAACAAATAGCTATTAACAAATCCTTGTGTAAGGCCAATGCACCTGGGTTGTTGGCAGGAGGGAATGAACCTACAACCTTAGAGGGTAAAGCTCCATGCTCTACCACAGGAGCTAAAGGCCAGCTGGCTCTCCACCAAGGCTGTAGAGTGGAGACTTCACTGTCCCTTGTCAGTAGCCTCAGCGGTCAAACTTGGAATAAGGATTATGACTATAACACCTTGTAAATTGATCACCAGATAAGATTAAAACAAAAAAGACAAAATTAAACTGTTTTTAAAAATACATTAGTCTCAGTATTACAATGTGCATGAATATGTCAAAAAATGTAAAACACACGTTAGAACAGAAAATTATTTAAAAGCAGCAAAGGTACATTTAAAGTATAGAGATAAAATCTGAGATTTGAATATAGAGGCCTAAATGATATTGTTATGGATCCTAAACAAACATTGACAAATATTCTCTTAATTATATAATCATGAATATGCATCGTGGGCTTGAGACAAATGTTTATGAAAAATAACTGCTGTGAAACTGCATGTATGTACCTATATTCTATACATACCATATCACATTAACAAACAATTACTGTTTATCACCTAGCCCTCTTAACACACTCATTACAGGCTCTGGATATTGACTACAGGTGGAATCTCTCTAGTCTGGCACCCTTGGAACCTGACCAGTGCCGAATGAAAGAATTTGCTGGACCACAGGAGGTAGGCAGCATAACCAACAATTCTACTGCTTAATGGGCTCTTAGAAGGACATGTAAGGGTAAATTACAGCTGAACAACAGCCAGGCACATTGAGAGCCAGGACTGGTGGGTATAAACACACTTTATGGGACCACAGGAAACTTGACCACACCCATGATAAGTGGTCATCTGACTAACTAAAATCGTGCCAGATTATAGATGTTGCTGGATGAGAGTGTGTCAGACTAGAGAGGTTCAACCTGAAGTGAAATACTTTGCTTACAATGGAAACCAAAACTTGAGCTATTTCTGTATTTGTATATATGAATAATTAAGCTCTTATAAACATTAGCAAACATGAATTATTATTTCACTGGATTATGATGCTGAGAAAAGATTTTGGTAGTGGAAGGCAAAAACAGCTAACACTTTGTAACAATGTGTAATTGTAGAAAGACCGTTATGCAATGCATGCTTAAGTATATCAACTTTTTAATATTATAAATGTTCCACAAGAAAAAATGGGTCTGTTCTGGTCTGGCTATGGTCTGAAGAAGTGGGTCTGTCCCACGAAAGCTCACCTAATAAACCATTTTGCTAGTCTTTAAAGTGCTACTTGACTGCTTTTTGTTAAGAAAAAATATATTTCTTGTATATGGGCACAAAGAGTTTATATCCAGTTTTTGAATTCTGTGATGAGGTGACTCGCTAGTCAGCCAGCGCCTCGGTCAACACGTGGGTTACAAAATGAATGCCTTTAGGGTGGAGTACTGCCATAGTGTTTTCTAAGGACTCTATTCTGATCTTCCCATGTTCAAAGTAAGTTGGTATACATCCAGACACTGTAAGTTAAAATTTTGAAGTTGGCAGGATGCTCCATGTATAAAGGAAACAGGACATCACCTGGAAGCAGCACAAAGTGAACACTAAAGACTGCTCATTTAGTTTCACCAGATTTTTGTGCAAATCTGGTTGTGGTTATACTTTCTGTGCAGGCACTTCTGATAACTGAGGGTACTCGTGTGTCTCAAGTGATGACCTGTGTTGGAAGTGGTGCAGAGAGGCTCTGCTGCAGCAGTCATCTGTAGGGAAATTCTGGCTGTTTCCTGGAGTGTTATATCAGAATGTCAGCTCCTTTTCTCTGTTTCAAGAGGGGAACTGTGCACTCTTCCATGCCTGGCCAGTTTTGCTGCTTAGTGTGAGAAGAAAGCAAGGATACTGAGTCACCTTGGTTTTCAGAAAGCATCCATGGGCCTAGAATGGAGCAGTGGCTCACCTCTTGCAGGTGTTTGTACATAATGCTGCTCGGAAGTAAAGGGAGCAGGGGATGGGAAAGTCCTTGCATTTCCCTTCACGCTATCCATTGTGCTCCTGTGTAGTAGTGGGCATAAGTCAAGTCAGTGGTATTTAATGCATATCTACGATGATGCCTATTTTATACCTTCATTTAACATGTGTCCAAGTCTGGTGGTTTAATGCAGTATTGACTTTCTAGTTATTGCACAACTGGATGTAACCCTGGAATTTCAATTTAGAAATGAATAATCGCCTGAAACTACAGTCCAAAAGAGCTTAGTTAACCTGACTGCCACAAGCTCAAATTACATATCGTGTGTGGCCAATATATACTGCAAGAATTTGGAGCTAGCGCTGCAGCATTTGGTAACATCTCCCTCAATGAAGTGACCAGTGTATGCTAAGCACGTATTTTTGATCAAAATCTGCCCCAACCTGGGTAGCTTGACTATCAAAAAATAAGGATGCTATGGATTTGTTTTACTGAGAAGCAGATCACAAAATGCTGCTGTCCCTTCTCATTTTCATCAGTGTTCTTTCACGTGATATTCTGAAACACTGTAAGTGAAATATTCATTTTATACAATAGTAAACTGTATCCAACTCTAGTTGTTTATTAATTGAAGTAAAGTATCCATACTATATCTGTCCAAGGTGAAAATGCACTCCTTAGTTTATGAACTCAGAATCCCCTAGAAAATATCAGGTATCTACACAATGTCCCATAGAGCTGTATTTTACATTTGGACGTCTCAGCTTACAAATGTATAAAAATCACATACAGGCAGACATCTACCTATTGACTACATATATAATGAGGTTCGTTTTTATTCCTGAAAATGTGTTCTGCAATATATTTCAATTAAGAAATATTCTTTTAAAAAAAATGGATAAGAATATACAAATACAGTCTAGGGCTAAATTAAGCCACTTTTAGTCACACCGCAACATGCCTTTTCAAATATGCATTAGACAGGCATGTTTTTGTTTTGACTGATAATTGTATGATTGAGGAAATATGCTTTAGCTGATGTGACCTGGCTGGTAATTTAGGTTTGCATCTAGCTGCCACAAGTCACACCAAGACAAATCACTGGGAGAAAAATTATGGTATAAATACAACCAACATATTATGTATTTGTTATATTAAGAGAGGAGATCGAATGGCTAAGGAGACTGATAATAATATGGAGTCTCTCGCCATTAGATTGCCAATGCAAATCCAAGTTGCGATGCAAATGGACAAGTGTCCACAGCACAAAAGAAATCACAACAATTTTTAATAATTGGCACTTATTGGCAGTTTCAGCAGCGAAATCTTGGACTGAATGGCTATGGAAACTAAACATATTAGAAATGGTCCTGCTAAGAAAGGAGGCCTCTTGTTGGAGCAGTGTGGGATAGCTTACTTTGCTGCTGCTTAATCTGTATACCCATTGCGGAGACAAATAAGGATGTCAGTGTAACTACTTCACATGCATAAATGAGAGAATATTTTATGGCATTACGTTTGCAAAAAGTGGGACATATTTTAAAAGAGGGAGCCACACAAGATCTCCTCTTTCATTCATGATTGTACACACCAGCATCTCACCAATTCATACTCGTAGCTTCCCTATGGTAACTACAGTAATTGCTTAAATGGAAATTTGTAATGAGAGATTTTTTAAAATATTCTTTTAATGCAATTAAGTAGCTGGAAGCAAAGAGGAAAGTCAACATCATATGATCTGCAAGGTCTCCTAACTTGCAAGCAAATGTTTCACAGATCACTGGTAGCCCTCAGATCACAGTTTTAAAGGCTCTGCTCTAAAGTAGTTTTTCCAGAATACAACTGTGTGAAAGATACTTAATTTTGAGGGGAGCACTATGTTAAAAGTCTGATTTTATTCCAGACACTAGATAATTAGTAGGCAAGAGATGGGAAGGAGGGCTGGAATCACAAACAATTATGTCAAAAGACTTGGCTAATAAGCAGTGTTATTTTAGGGACATGTTCAAGCGGCACCTGTATTCATCTTTGGAGATTGTTGGGATGCTGAAAACACTACAGGGAATATTATACAAGAGCTTAATATCACAGATGTAAGCAACCAAAAATACTCAGGTCTTCTTATTACCAGAGTTAAATTGTTATTTTCAAACTATTTTGCAACACAGTTGAGTGTTGTTTATTTCAGACAAACTACTGAATTTCTTTCTTGATCTTAAGTAAATATTGAGCTAATAAAGAAAGAGGCTTCCAAGCAACACAGAAGTTTAATCCAACACTTTTGAGTATGAATGAGATTTTCACACAGTGCAAGCAAAGCTGCATTTTACAATGCTAAACAGTCCCTGCCATTGCAGTTATTGCCACACAAGGACCATTCAAATACTATTAGCAAGAGTTTTGATGCTTGCTCTGACGAGTGCCAACCACAGAAATTTGTTATGCAGTAGCCTGCTTCATCAGCAGGACAAAGCAATCACTCTTTTTTTCAGATCTTATAGTACTAATAACTCACTTCCTCAAAAAAAAAAAAAAAAGATAATTCTTGTAGGCTGGAAACAGGGAAGAGTTTAGATCTAAAAAAAGGGTTAGAACTGATTGATGAATTGAACTATATCAAACTTTCAGTATGAAACCCAAAACCACATGCAATGTCCTGATTTCAAGTTTCATTAACTCAGAACTCTGACCAAATTCTGCCACACTTTTTCTACCATTCAAAAATGCAAGTGAAAGAGTGCACCTAATTTGACCAAATGTGGACAGGCGTCAGTTTTGAGAACCATTCAGAATTATGTGGTTTTAGAGCAGACAATATGAAACTTGGTGTTTTGCATTGAATTTGGAGTTTGTTCCAATCCAGACCTCCGAAGATCCCAAAAACACAAAAGTTGAAGAAAAAAGTTCACACAAAATGAAATAGGTTTGCAGAGCTCTGTAGGCAAACAAGGATCGCACACCATTCCCTAGCAATCGGGAGGTGCTAAAATAAAGTGTGTTCTAGCGTATCCAGTGCCACTATACTACTTGTCATTTCTAGAAGCACACAGGAACATAATACAAAAGCAATCAAGGAACTTAACACTAAAGCAAACAACTTCAGAATGTTACTTTAGGTCCCTGTAAACTTCCAAAACACATTGGAATCCTTGACTTAGCTGAATAAAAACCAGAAAGAATAACTATAGTAAGGGACCTAAATCAATAATCAAAGAAAAAAGGTATCACAATATTTTTCATGTATTTTCCTCACCATCACAATGCTTCCTAGTAAAATTGACATTGTGCCTTTTTGAACAATTAATTCCGGTAATGAATACATGACTGAAATAGAAACTTACCTGAGTATTTAGAGATAGGATCACACCAAATATGGGTAATTGTTAGGGTCCTTGCTTATAAGTTAAGCAACAGATGTGACAGTCTGTGTATACTAAGGAGGGGTCAGCAACCTTTCCAAGGCAGAATGCCAAAATTTGACCTTTTGACCTCTATGTATGGTCCAAGTGCCAATGATACTTTTTGAAGTCACTAGCAGTCCCACTTTCAACAACTTCATTAATAAATAAAGATACAGAGCGTCACCCTTTAGGTAGTAGTTGGTAGAATTATCTGGTCTTTTGTTAATCCACAGGCAGCATGGCTTTGAGCAAGCTCCTGGCTCCATGGGGGAGGGGGGCAGGGCTGAGCTCCCACCTCACATGCCAATGAAAATCAGCTCACGTACCACTTCTGGCACCCCTGCTTGGGGTTGCTGACTGCTCCACTACGGCCTAAGCATAAGAGAAGAAATGAATAAAACAAACCCTCCCTCAAGTGTAGTCTAATACAATATTTTGAGGGAAATTAGTTTATATTTAGTTGATTATCTTTACAGGTCTCTCTGAAGAAATACGAAAACTGCTGTATACTCATGAACTTTCACCAGGTATCAGTTGTTATAAATTCATATTTTATTACTTATTTTCCATGGTGTCTATGTTCAGTTCTTTCTATAGTACACAGTAATATATACTTTCTGTTCAGTTATTTTTTAAAATCTCCCTTAATGATTTTTTCCATTTATAGGGCTAGATAGCCCCTTCGTGCAAAATTTTGTAATGTTACTCAAAAATACAGAGGGTATTTTCTGTACTATCTTCCAGTTAATTATAATTTTGTAAGTGCCGTGTATAGAGGTGGAATTTCATTGTGCTATTCCTAAGGAATTTGCAGTTTCATGTGTGAGTAGAACCAGGTAAGGAAAAATACTCCAATCTTTATGTCCAAAGGAAAAACTAAGTTACTACGGTCACAGAGAAACACTTTCAGTACCAAGTCACCCTTGTATTGCATAGCTATTCATTATGAAATTTGGGGCGAATATAACTTGTGTCACACAGGTGTAGACTATGGAACATTTGTTTCTTAAATACAGAGCACCTTCATATACAAGCATACACCAATCTACTACTATCAGCAAATTGCACTTTTAAAATAATCCCATTACTCAACACCAAAATGTAAGTCTCCTTTTATATCATTTGCTGTAAAAATAACTTCTAGGGGAAAAGCACACATTATGTAGCCATTCTTTCAATTGTTAGCAGTTTGTTGCTATTGTCAGAATACAGCAAAGTGTTAGTCTTTTCTGTTTTATTTAGATATGTGTAAATCCTTCCATGCACAAAAGGGATGCTTCCTCCAGTTCATAATGGACTTTTGAAAATAAGGGTTAAAACAATTTGCTGTACTATCAAATGACAAAGAAATTTAATTAACATGTGTAGAGTGCAATATGCCTATTATAAAACAATATGAACATTTTGTACACCTATATATAGATACACAAACATGGCCAGATCATTGTCCTGTTGCACCTATGCCACCTTACTGAAGGCTGGGGGTATAGCTCAAGACAGAATTGGGCTCATTCAATTTAATGTATTATGCTGACACACAATTTTAAGATTAAATGACATGGTTTAATTTATACCTAGTTAAAATGCCAGTTTCATGAGAGGGTAATTTAACCTGAGAGTCAGTGCAGAAACCCCTGCAGTCAAACAAATTAAGAACAATAAGTTAAACTCATTTTTCCTGGTTTTATGCTAAGAAAAAAAAAAACGTAAAAAGATGCATGAAAAGCAGTATGCTATGTTACATGTTTAACAATACGTAAGAGACAGGTGTCACAGAAACAAACAAACAAAAATCTTAAAGTCAAAGAGAAACTTTAACTCACCAGTTTCCATCTGTTAAATTTGAATCTATGCATAATTGATTATCCATGACTGGTAAGTTCTTCTTTTCCTAGCCTAACGCTCCACTTAAGTAAACAGTTTTTGAAAAACAATAAAGGACAGAATAAATATTTTCAAATTAAAAAATAAATCAGCTGACCTGCGTTTCAGAATTTTTATCATGTGAATATTATATATTAATAACCTATTCTGTTATGGTTACAATATGGTTAAAAGCTTCTCCATGCTTAAGGAAAGAGGAAAAAGTAGGAATATGTAACCGTGCCAGGGGGCGAAGGCGGGGGAGAACAACATACAGAAAGATGAGAAGCAGAGACATAAGGAAAATGTGTCAACAATAAACAAGAGGAAATGAGAAAGAAGGAAAAGATGAAGGTGGAAACTAATCTCTATGTGTCATTATGACTGCCAGAGTACTGGCAAAGCTGCTGCATCCTTTTATTTCAATTTTAATCATTTCTGAATTTTAATACCCTGCTCCTTTTGTAATTCTCCTGGCACTCCCCATATGCATCTATCCCAGCCAAAACACCAGTGTAAATTAAATGGCACACAACCATACTATTGATGTAGCTTTCCCAAAAGAACCAATCGGGTGACCAAAAGCAGGAAAGGTATGTCTACCTTGCATCCCTGTGGATTACTAGCCAATTAACTGACTTCATGTTCCCCACTTTCTTTAATTTTGAAAAGAAGGGCAGTGGTTAAGTAACCTACTAATACAGAATCAGTAAAAAATAAATAAATAAAGCAAGCCAGTAGTAATACAATAATCAGTGACCATCAGGGCCTGGAAAAATGAGTTTGCTCTCACTGGCACTAAGGAGCATCACATGATTATTTAATTACAGCTCTAATTTTTGTCTCGTGGATGGCAACATATCAACAATTAATAGGGCAAATAGAGGAGACTGCAATTTTAAAGAGACAGAACCTATAAGAAATATTGCATGTCAAACAGTAAAATGCTGTTTGAGGAAAATCTTTGTACTACACAAATAGCTCTGTTTAACTATGCAACAAATACATTAAAATATCAACTCTAGAAGCATAATTTTATTAGGTGGTATCTAAAAGCATTTCTCAGAATAGTCAAAATAATATGTAGTTTTATGACTATCCAACTAATGTAACAACCACTAAATTTTAAAAGAGAAAAGGCTGTTACTCAAAGGATAGATCACCTAAATACAGCATTTAATGGGATCACCAGTCCAATACATAAAAATGTTGTTATAAAATGAACGTATCCTTTATTTTTTAAAAAAGTACTACATTATTCTGCAGTAATGGCACAAAGAATTACAGACTTCAGTAAGCCAAATTAAATATTACAATGGGAAAGAAGGGCTTAAATAGATTTTTCTAATAGACACTACTGGATTAACAAGGACTCCTGTGGCACTTCAAAGACTAACAGATGTTTGGGCATAAGCTTTCATGGACAAAACCCCACTTTGTCAGATGCCAGGTCAGAATTTGGTTCAGCAGCAATACTGCTATGGTTAGGTCTATTCCTGCAAAAATACTGTAGTGTCGCTTTTAATAATAGAAAGAACAATATACAATCTACGCACCCACTTTTGGACTCAGTTACACGTGCATTTCCCATTATTCCTGACCCTGTAGGTAATATCAGTGCAAAACTACCTTTGGCAACGATAGGACTTCTGCTTGTGGAACTCTTACACTATGGGAATCACTGTAATCAGAGTAACCTGGACACCCACTGGAAGGGAAAAACTAGTGCTAGATGAATACATTATCTTACTTCTGGTGGCCATTTTCTATGGCATCTGGCACTCCAAATCACTGGTTGCGAACATTTATTTTACAGAATGTACTTCAGACATCACTAGTATGTAAGACTGAATGTTGGAAAAGATTTCACATTGCATATGTTAACAAACAAAAACAACTTAAACAAAAAGCCACCTATATACTATAATTGGACTTTTAAAATAATCTATCTATTCAATATAAAGGCAAAATATTTTTTTCCTCAAATTTCTGCCCCCCACCCATTCCCCCCCCCAAATGCTTGGAAGAATATTTGATTTCAGTGGGCAAAGAGATAAAAATGTCTTCCGTGAAACAAAAATGAAACTGGTAAATACCAATATTTAAGTATTACTTAAATAAAAGAAATTGTTTATAAAAAGAAACACCATTTAAAAGAAATTACATGTTCCTATAAGTGAAGTTAAGTTGTTTTGACTGAAGTCATGAAAATTCTGGATTGAAGATGTGACTCTACAATCTTAAAACATTAGCAAGCAAAGAGCCTGCCTATAATAGTATATCTTATTCTTTTTGGCTGGGTCTACACTTGCCCCCAGCTTCGAAGGGGGCATGGTAATCAGGGTGATGGGAGATTACTAATGAAGTGCTGCTCTGAATATGCAGCACTTCATTAGGCTAATTCTCCCCGGCGGCAACTTCAAAGTGCCAAGCTTCTAAGTGCTGGCATGCCATGTAGGCACTGGCACTTTGAATTGCCCATGCTACTTCGAAGTCCCTTTACTCCTCAAAATTTTGAGGAGTAAAGGCATTTCGAAGTGCCCGCAACTACGCGGCATGCCAACACTTCGAAGTTTGACACTTTGAAGTTGCCGCCAGGGAGAATTAGCCTTATGAAGTGCTGCATATTCAACACAGCACTTTATTAGTAATCTCTCATCACCCTGATTAGCATGCCCCCTTCGAAGAAGGGTACAAATGTAGACATAGCCTTTGTGCGATAGTTAATATACAGATAACATGTCTCACAAAGACTGTAATTAAATGTTTAGTGCACTAGTAATGCAAATAAGCATATGGTATTGTTATTAAGATGAATCTTTAGAAAATAAAACTGTCATTTTAAGACTTAGAAACATCTTAATTGTTCTTAGGACTTTATATACCCATTAAAAAAAAAAAAAAACCTATGAACCAAAATATTCATAGTTAAAATGAAACTTCCACCATTGTTCCCCATATGAAAATGTATTGGTTTAAACTTTATAATAAACCTTTAAAAACTCAGTTTGAAATTTCACTTGCCTTTGTTTTCTGTAGCCATTAGTTAGCTGTACAACTGTATATACACTACTACTATATGTAACAGCATTAGAATTTAACACACACAAATAAATTCTGCTCAAAATTTTTATTTTGCAAGGAGTTTCTTACATCTGGCCACCAAAAGCACACAAACTCAGCACACACTACTTACTGCTAGGCACATAAAGATATTTAGAGATGAAAGTAAAGTATTTTCAGTTTGCATCCCAGAATAACATCACTGCTTTGCACTTATACAGCATAGTGTTCTTCATCCAACTACATCTAAGTGCTACACAAACAGAAAACTCCCTAACCTATTAAGCCTTACAATACCTGTCAGATAAACAAGCATCATTATATCAGTTTTACAGATCGGAAAATTAAGGCAGAAAATAATGCCCTTATTTGCAAAGATACTGAGAACCTACAGTTTCCAGAGATTTCAGCTGCAGTTGTGAGCACTCAGGTCATGTGAAAATCAGGGCCCAGTCGTGGAATTTTTAAAAGCACTTAAGTACCTAACTCCCATTGTCTAGGCCAGTGTTTCCCAATTGATGTTCCTTGGAACCCCGGGGTTCTGTGAAGTGAAAGTGAGGGTTGAGTGGTCAGAGTCTGGCAACCTAAGGACTCCTTAAGCCACATCTGGATCTGGAGCACTTGTGGCTCTGGTGGCTGCAGCCGATGACTCCTCTGTGGTTCCTTGTGGCTCCCTACCCTGCCGCCAGTGGAATGGTAGTGAGATGTCCTGCGTCAGGCCTCGGGCTAGAGTCGGAGGAGCAGAGGTACATACGTCCGCCATGTTGTGTGAGGCATTTGCGTGGGTTTGGGACCGAGCCAAATTAAGCCTGAGGATAGAGGAGCAGATCTGAGGCAAAGAGGGGTTAAGCCTGGGTATAGGGAGGTGGGTTTGGGGCTGAGAAGGGTTAAGGAGCTATTAGGGATTCCACAAAATTTGTTCAAGTTTAAAATGGTTCCGTGGCCAAATAAAATTGGGAAACACTGGTCTGGGCACTGTGATTTGTCCAAGGACACATTTTGAGTCAGTAGCAGAGATGCAGATAGAACCCAGGAATCTTGACATTCATTCTGACACTCTAACAGGAAAGGATTAAGTGGTGAACTTTAAGCTGCGGTCCCCATAGTCAGATATGTCCCCACTGCTACACAAATGATTGTTGCTGGCCAGCTACTTGCTGTCAAAAACCAAGAGCCTGGGTGGAACAGATACATTCTGGATGTAAAGGTCCTGCTTGAACACCTCAGGTCAGGTCATAATATGAGCAAAGCGAAAAGTCCAACTCAGCAGCACACTGGTGTCTGAAAAGAACAATTTTTGTGGACTCTGGTTCAAAAGCTTAATCTATTTATGCAGTTCATGAAAGAATCATCAATACAGATGAAAAGGGTTTATTTCACGAACCAGTGTTACCAAAGCAGAGTTGCTGCAAAATAACAGAAAATGGTTTAAATAGGCCAATATAAAAAAGAGAGGCCATACTATTACAGCTTAACCTTAAAACCTATTTGTATATAGATCCAATCTCTATATATTTAATCTGGAACACAATAACTGTTCTCAGAAAAGGTATTTTTTAAAAATAACAGTAAAAGGTACAGTTAGCACACACTCTGCGGTACTAAACAATGTGTATTAATGTTTTGTTCACACATATCCATTAGATGGAAGAGTAACATTCTACCAGTTATATACAAACATGGTGCCATTGACTTCAACGGAGTTACTCCTTATTTTCATCAACATGACTGAGAGGAGAATTAGGACCATCAAGTTAAAAATATATTTACTAATCAGAGCAGCATTTGAGAATGAGAAATACGTTATCATACCAGAATAATTTTAAGGGGAATCACTTGAATAGCTGATCTGATTCAATGCTATAAATGGGCCATAATCTAGCCTTAATCTTTGTTCAGAATTTCATCTTGTATTGCGGAGATCTGCACACCGTGGTAGAGGGCTTGTAAAAACCATTAAAAAGTCAACATTTACCAACCAGTAAACAGATATTACTTATATCCAATACAAAAGAATGGAAACTGTTGGTGAACAACATACATGGAACTGGATGAATACTTTAAATATTAAAAGGTAGCAAGTTTATAACTTGGCTTGAACAAATGGGACATCAGTGGCAAATATTATGTGCAGAATGCCCTGATAGAGAGTATAATGGCATTCTCTTCAACGTGTAAGCTGTTTTCACTAATGTTATTTCCAGGTAATGAAACAAAAATGTAAAATAATTCAAAGGGCTTTTCTGAGGTAGGAAATAAATTTTGCAACTTCTTTAAAAGTCTATGTAGAAGCACTATAAGCTCTTATTTAACAATCAAACTGGAATATAAGTTCTTCTGTTTAACAACATACAACAGATAGCCAAAGTTTAAAAATGCATTAGACTGCATAGTGAAAGAGTTGCACAACATATCTCACGCATCCGTGCATTCAGTTTTTGACAAAATACTTCTGTCCTTACTGAAGTTGCCTGAATATATCTTAAGGAATGATGTTTTCCCTGTTTTAAAAATAATACTAGGCACTACTGAACGCTGTTTCTTTAAAATTGGCTTCTGCTACCGCAGAAAGGAATATAGTATCTTTCTTTAAAAGTTCCTCATGGTGTGGAATGATAACAAAACTTTTCTTTTACAAACAAGGAAGAGTCAGCTGCCATGGATAACACCACAGGTAGATATTAAAATGAAGACAGAACCATTATTTAGTGGTAACAGCAATATAAATATATGCACTAACCTATAAACTGGTATTTACTTCAGGAAAATAAGTAATATTTTCCCTCTGATTGCTGTGCTGTTGATTTACTACAGTGTAAACAAAAAGAAGGTACATGATACGTTTAAATAGAAAGCATTCCTCCCACAAGAAAAGCATATTACTAAACCCCAATGCCCATAATAGCAAAACCAGAACTTCCATTTTAATAGAAAAATGTCCTCTCATACTATTCTATTCAGTGTCAAAATTCTATGAAAAATGCTATGCAAATAACTTTACGCAAAACATTCATTTATTAGCCAAGTCTAAATGACAAGTTCATATCATCCTAGTATATAAAAAAAGAAAAAAAAAGATACATAGAACTGACTATATTTTTTCTTCTTGTATTCCCAGATTAAAAACAATTCAAAGTTTCCTCTATGAAAAAAGCAATGATTTCTAATGAGAGTATATGTATACTCTACATCTATTCACATAAATTAAAAGAAACTTAAATGTCCTACTTATGTTTAAAATTGTTCTGGAAGGACAGTTTGTGATTACATGAGATATTTAATAAATATATCTAGATATACTAATAGAAAGTATGCATAAGAGGGTGATACAACTCGACATAGTAACTATGCTAAAATAGAACAGACCTCAGAATCATGACTTTAAAAAAAAAATCACATGATCGTTATTTTAATAGAGAGATTTAAGTAGTCCAGGATGTTGTGTTATCTTCCATTACCCAATTTCCCTGTAGATCAGGAGCAAAATATTAATAAATGTAGCAATATGTGATATTATTAAAATTTAGTAATTTATCTCCCTCCCCCAGTTCAACTAGAAAGCACAATACTGTAAGGATTTTAAAGTAATCTTATGGTATTCAGTTAAAAAATGTGTGTGGGGGGGAGGATGCAGGAGAAACTATATTTCAACAATTTAAAAGATCAAATTAGATTTTTTTTATTAAAAAGAAGACTAAACTTTAATTGAAGGATGCAAAAAATGAAGTCATATACATTTAATACCTTTTCCAACAAAAAATATTAAATACACATTGTGGTTATCCATGACTTGACTACATGAAAGAGAGACACTTCTGCGGTTTGAAAGGACACACCTGCCTACATCCCTTTGGGATTTTATATTACAGAATTACTATGGTGCTCTGAAGACAGCACACTGTATTTAGTTTAGGACTATTTGTAACCAAAGGCTCTCTAATAATAATAAGGGACAGATGCTTATCAGCTGACATTCTGGGCCTACACTGCCAACCATAACCTATTAAGATAAAAATGATTACTACAGGCTTTAGCTAATTAGCGAGATTCTCTGTTTCTTTCTCTTCTGCAAATCACATGTACCATTAATGAATCATAGGCTGTCTTTACCTGTTTTATATATTTTTTTTCTCAGAAAGAAACATTATCTAGGGGGTCTCAGTTTTAGATGAGTCTTGGTAAAAGACCAGAAGAGATGAAAAGGAGAAACTCTTGTGGAGTTACTTGGCTATTAACAGGTCAAGAACAGAAAAATACTAAAAGTTAACTTTTTAAAAATGCACGAACAAAAAGCATTCACTTAAATATTTTTGTCCCAGTAAACTCAATTTGCATATAAAGAACTATTATTTATTACACATTTGCACTTGTGGGAAAAAAGAGGAATGCACTGATTCCAGAAAAAGTACTGTATAGGCTTTTTGGAGACCTCCTTCTGCGTTCTTGTTTTACTTAGATTACTGTTTTTCCAAGGAAAAGAGGAATTCCTTAGAATCAGTTGTTTCTTTTTCATTAGCTGTTTGTATTCAGGACTGGGTACAAGTGTAGACAATGATTTTATTTTTCTTATAGAGCCTGTAATGTACGTGGGCTATCCATTTGTATGTATATACACAAATACATGTATGCATACATATGCAGTCTTTGTGTGTTCAGTTTTTACTACGTATGATTTTTACTCATTTTTGTGTATAAAATATTATTTCCACTTGAGAAGTGACTTGCTAATAAAATTTGAAATAGGAAATGAGTGGATGTATAAAGTGTATATGATGCAAATTACACACTGTTATATTAAAGCCTTTATATAGTACGCATGCAGTTTCAACTTTCTTTTTTAAATAATGCACCAGAATTAACATTTTTATATCTGGTGATTGCTGTAAACACTTGAAAAGACAGGGAAATATCCAATCCAGTCCTCGTGTTAACTAACATTACAATTTTACACTTATTGTAACCTTTTCTAACAATGTGAGAAAAACAGAGTAAATATATTAAATTTGTTTCACAACAGATGCTTAGGTTGTTAATATTTAAGATGCTTATTCATGCTATTCCTGTCTGCACATTTGTCAAAAATGTAAGCTTGAATGCTAATGTTTGCCAGCAGATTGGAACAGACAAATATATACCAATGTACTCTACCAAAATGATATAAAGGAGAAATAAAGGACTGTTGCCAAATCATAGCCCTAATAAGGTCTGTTACTAGATCATAGCCTTAACCTCAGAGTTCTTGAATTTGAAATTGCCAATTATTTTCATAGGAAAATTACACCAGTTTTGACTGAAGAAAACTGATTGCTAGCTTTTGGCCATTCTTTTTCTTTTTCAACCCATTTTGGGTCAAAGGCTGATGTAAAATATTTTAGCAAAGTTTTCAAAGGGCTAGGAGTTTTTCCATCAGTAACATAAACACTTGAGATTTCTGGGACCCGCAGAGCAAAACTTGGAAAGTTGCAGGTGTCTGTCATTAGCTCTTCTCCCCAGAACTAATCAAAGACTTCAACACCAACGTAATCACGGGAGGAAATTTTCAGTTGGCCTTTTTTTAAAAACAAATCTCCCGTATGAAATATTGCATTGGAATTATTTTCCTTTGAACTAAATACGCCTCCTCTCTGTGGGAAAAATGACGTTTGAAAAGAGGCTCGGGGGTCTTTGGAGCAGTAGCACTCTCTTGGTGGGACGCGTTTGTTAAGGCACTTACAACTTATCCAACTAGGGGGATTTTCCAAGTGCCTCTACCAGCGCAGCACGCCAGGGAAGGGCGGCGCAGGAGAGGAGCTCGTGTACCTGTGTTACAGTGCCTCATCACCCCTAAGGTCACTGGCCCGCCGGCTGCCACCAGGCGCGCTGCGAGGAGAAACGCTTCCCTCGCAGCAGAGATCAGATCAGATCACCGCCAAAGTTGAGCTCCCCCCACCCCCCACGTAGCCTCGCTAAGCCGGTCCCCGACCGCTTCCTTAGCTAAGTGCCCCCCGGCCCAGCCACGCTTAACGAACGCATCCCCGGAGCGCTGCCGAGCCAGGCAACCTGTGGCCGGGGCGGCAGCAGCACCTCCCGAGCGGAGCACGCTCCCAGGACGATGGGGGGCGGGGGAAGTTTCCCAAACTTTCAGGGAACTTGCCGGGCAGGGGAGGGGGCTGCGGCTCGGCCCCCTCTCCCTCCGCAGGGGTTCACCCGCCGCAGCCCGAGCAGGACGCCCACAGCCCCGCGCCGGCGGCAGGTGTGCGGCGCCCCGGCCCCGAGCCCACCACGCGGCTGTTAAGAAGCGACGGGGGGAGGAGGGGGAGGAAGAGACCGACTCACTCAGGAGAGCACCGCGGGCGAGGCTGGGCGACACCTTCAGCTTCCCAGGCGGCGGCGAAGTTAATCGCGCTGAAGTTCAAGTTGCCCGGTCCCCCATCGGCAGGGGGCGGCTCGGGGCCGGCGAGGCGCAGCGGAGCGGGGAGCCACGCACGCTGCCGAGCCGGGGCTGACAGCTCCCAACGCGGGGACGGCCGGCCGGCCGGCGTGTACCCGGCTCCCTCTTGGCGGCGCAGCCGGAGCCCTTGGGCGGGGAAGGACGCGGGGCGCAGGCTCCAGCGAGCGAGCCTCGGCCGGGGGCTCTGCACCCGTGCGCCGCCTCTCGCTGCCGCTCTCCCCCTGGCGGACGCTGCTCGCGCCGGAGCCGCCGCCGCGGCTGCCCTCCCCGGGCGCACGGCGGCAGCGGGCTGGGGCGGGGAGAGGCTGAGCGCCGGCGTAGCGCCGAGCAGCAGCCGCTGCCGCCGCCAGAGCCGGGCGTGTGTCTGCTGCTTGCTCGCTCCCCTTCTCCTGCCGGGCGCGGGGCTGAGTTGGGCAGAGGGGCTGGTGTGCGCGCCTGACTCCGACTCCGGCTCCGGCTCTGCCTCCCCCGGCTGGCGGTGGAGGAGGAAGTCAGGTGAGAGCCAGACAATCCCCTCCCAGCCCCTGTGCGCCGGGTAGGAGCTAAGCGCTGGGGTGCCGGGCTGCTGCCGGGGCTTGGCTTTTTTAATGCTATTATCTCCCCCCTCCCGCCCCAGTCCTTCCCTCCTGTCTGCTCCCGGAGAGCAGCGCCCCGCGCAGGAGCTCCGATCACCCCCCACTCTTCCCTCCCGCCCGCCCCCACGAGCCCTCCCTTCCTCCCTCCCGCGCGGTTCTTTCAATCTTTAGCCCCACAGGCTCGGCTGACAGCCGCCGCCCGCTTCGCGCCAAGCAAAGGACGAGCGAGGCTGGTTCCGAGGGGGATCGCCCTGAGGCGAGCAGCACTTCAGGGGGCAGCTAGCCGGTGGGACCAGGGCTCCCTCTCCCCTTCCAGGCGGGCCGCGGCCGCCGGGACCCGGGGGTGGGGCGAGAACAAGCTGGGGCAGATAAAGTGAATGGCCCGCGCCTGCTGGGGGAAGTGGCTCTGCAGTCTGGATGGAGGGTGGGTGACAGCAGGCAGCCCGGCCTGACTCAGGATGCGGGGTGGGGGAGGTGCTGACTTCTGTTTGTTTTGCAAGTATTCCACTTGTCCGGCTCAGGCACAGTGTCCCTATGCAGCTAGGCTCGCTGGAGCTGCTCTCTCTCTCTCTGTGTTTTGTTTTGTTTGGTTTTTAGAAGCTGCCCTTAATTCTGTGGCCCTTCCATAGGACAAAGTGTCCTTCAATCACTGTATTTCTGAATTTTCTTCATTGGTGTTCAGCCCACCCTTAGCTGCTGCACAGTGCCTTGGTAAAGTTCCTGGAAAGTGAACCTGGCAGGGAGTTCAGATTTTCCTGAAAGCCGAGACTGTTTCTTTTCCTCTAGAAGCTGCTGAACACTGGGGATTCTGGATGTCAGTTTTGTATTTTCAGGCTGGGGCAGATTTGATTTCTCAGCTCCTGGAATAAATAAAAATCATCTAGACAATTTTATACCTTTTTGAAATGAGAGACCCTGGCATTAATAAGGCAGAGTTATAGTACAGTATTTATTGGAATAAAAACCTGCCACTTTGTAACATAGTTGTGGAATAATAATTAATCTTCAGAGAATCCCTGAAGCACAAACATTACATTAAATTAATAATATTATAATTAATAATATTGACCTTGTTAGCAGGGAGAAGTCTCTTAGGTAGTTATTTCCAGGTACCCCATTCAAAGGAGATGTGTCGGGGCAAGTTCATCTCCAGTGTAACTTCATTTGATTTCAGTGGAGTTACAACAATGATGAATTTGCCTTACTGTCTCAACCTTGAAGTAAGGTTCTCCTTTTTCCCAAGAGTATCAAACTCTGGCACTTGCTAAATAGAAGCGATGAAGTCTCTGACCAGTTCTGGCCTTTTCAGCTGAGACTATCTGGCTCTTTTAGGCAAATTCAGACTTCTCTCCCTGTGACTGTGCTACACCCACGTGGTTTTAGACCTGTTCTTGGAGTGGCAGTTGGTTTTATGGCCTTTAGGCATTACCAAGAAATATAAAGTGTCAAAGTAAATAACACGTCATATGTGCTCATTCAAACTATGTGGAGCTGTCTATCAGATGAGTTCCTACCCTTCTGAGTATGGCATGTTTCCTTGTGTCAAATATTTCCTTTTCTTGTACCAATCACTTTTGACTCGTTGGTCAATGGTGGCTAATAATAATGTAGTGTTTCATGTCTTCAAAGTGGTGATAAGCAATTTTCAACTCCCCAATGAGCTATTTCAGTAAGTGATATCACCCCCAATTTACAAGTGAAAGGACAAAAAAGAATTTGCCTGAGGTCACTCATTGGCTGTGTCTACACTATAGTGATTTTTCAAAAGAATTTCTTCCGGAAGATCTCTTCTGAAAAAACTGACAAAAAAGTGGATCAAAAAGATCAATCTACTCTTTCAATAAAGAACATTTACACAGCCCCCACTCTTTTGAAAGAACGGGCCAGAGATTGAAAACTCTTGCACCATGAGAACTGCTCTTTTGAAAAAAGGACCCACAGAGCATCCACAGATGCTTTTTCTCGAAAGAAGCTTTCGAAAGAAGGTGATCTTCCTGATCTGGGAGTAGAAGAGGGCTTCTGGAAGAAGAGCTGTGCTATTCTGATTTCGGATTGAAAGGGTGCATTTTGTGTGTAGATGCTCCACATGTTCTTTTGAAAAAGGGACAGATTTTCTGAAAGAACTTGCTAGTGTAGATGCAGCCATTGAGTCTGAGACAGGAACAGGTCTAGCATTCAGGAGCTAGTGACTCCTTATCCTATATATAGTTAACAGTGCCTCCTAAAGACCTAGAGTTGCCTCATGGAAGACATTGCTGTAGAAGCATATTCTAGAATTATATGTATATCATCTTTTGTTGTTTTAGAAATATAGGTATTTGCATAAAAACAAAAGGAATTTTAAGAGCTTATCTCTTTATTCCACACGTGCCAACCACCTCACTTTTCAAGAAACATGGTGATATCTGATTTTTTTTTTTTGCAACAGGTCCCAAATTTCATAACTAGATAGGTATTCTCTGAAAGCAAGAAAATATGTGACAACCAAATTATAGAAATAGGGGCTGTATGTGGAACAGAATTTCTCCCAGAGCCCCCACTTTTGAGAACATGGACCTCAAAGTTTAATATGGCTATATAGGGCTATGAACACGGTTGCAGATGAGTACTTCAGAAGCTCATAGTCAATGGTTAATAAATTAGCTGCCTTTTGTGTGGGACTGTATTTTTGTTTGTTCTTTCAGTATGGGTTCAAAATACAGAACAGGCTCCTTGGTGATTCTGTTACCCGAAAAGAGAAGATCTAAGTGGGGAGAAAACGTGATCCAAGCCACACTTAATTTTGTGATGAAAGATTGCCCCATGTCACATTATTTTAAACAATAAAACGGCTGTTGAATTCAGTACAATATTTTGGCTAACATAATATTGCTAACCTGTAGGCAATAGGTATAACTATCATAGGTGAATGCTCCTTCAATGTTTTCAGCACTGAGTGATTAGCATGTTTCAGACACTGAAAAACGTACAAGTCACCCAATAACATACTTAAATGTTATGCTTTGGAACATGGTGCAGCAAGTTTCACAGAGATTTCATTTCATTTACATCAGTGAAAGAAGAACATATCACATGCTTTTTTGGCTGTGCCATGTTGCCGAGACTGTGGCATCCTGCTATTATCTAACATTATGACAGAGCACAGATGGCATGCCTGAAAAGCAGGGGTAGAATATAACTTTTATTTCACTGACAAACTGAAATTTCCTCTTACAGTATTCATAAGCTATGTCCATTCTCTGTTTGCTTACTCTACTGATGTAAGAGTGAATGGAAAGTTCTACTCATCTTGCTCATCCCTGGAGTTTCAAAGACACTGCAAGTGAGTGTTCATATATGTTTATCAGTTATTAATGTTGAGAGCTATATTTTATCTTTTGAAATGTATGAGTGATGATATGAGGAAATGGAAGCAGTTCAGTTTTAAGAAACATGAATGGTGTTGGAATAAGATGATCTGTCCCAGATTAAAATGGCATATGAATCATACTGTAATCCATTCATTAGTTAATGGATTCAGAATCTTCTAGGGAGTGTCAGACATCCACATGATGCCCTTCCTGAGTGTTAGATTTTTTCATATAGACTGAAAGATGTGTAAAAATACATGCATTTAGAGAGCTTCCTATTGACCGCCCATCTGAAGGGAATTGTGGGTATAAATTATTCAAGCTAACATTGACATTAACTTAACAAAAAATACTGCTGTCTAGATCTCCTTGTGTCAGACCGTGTAATGCAAAGCACTGTTTTTGCCAGCTCCACCCATTTTTGGTCAACTATGACCGATCTGGATGTCTGTATGTGCAAGAGAAACCAGCAGATTCTTAATGAAGAGGCTGTTGTCAGGTGCTTAAAGGAACACATAGATAAAACCAGAGTTGTTCTCTCAGTAGCGTCTGTTTATATCCACATAGACTTGGGAAGCTGTAAGATTTTTTTTTTTTCCACTGGCAGGATCCAGAAATGAGATAATCAGAAGATGAAGAAATATGCCACTAATTTGTAAGTGTACTCAAGATACAAGTTGAACTTTTGGATGATAAGGCCAAATTGTGCTGGATGTTACAAATGTTCAATGTAAGAGTAACTCAGGTCCAAACTTTGCCCCACAGTATCGCTAAGCTAATACCTCTCAATGATGAAAACTCCTAGTAATGTACTAGCTGATCTTCAGTCAGTCCTAAGCAATTTTTGCTTAATACAAATATGGTTCTTTTCCCAGTTCCTATCATGTCACTAAGACCAGAGCAGGAAAACGTGCTCAAGATACCTAACTTTTTTGTGATTCCCTGCTTTCAGTGTGAGTTGGTATAAATTCTGCATATCAGAAATGGAGGATAACATATTTGAGCTGTTCCCTTGACATCTAAAAATAAATGTCTGCTCTTGGGGAATTCTTCTTGACCATGTTTTAGGACTGCTGAAATAATGTAAAAATATTATTCAACACTAAGGGTCATCCACAGCTCTGTGAAGTGGCAAGACAATAACTACTCCTTGTAACTGAGAGTGTTGAACAAGTACACAGCAAACTGGACTTGGCCCTGCAGGTTCAGTTTCAAGGATCATTATCTATTTTAATAGAACCCTCTTTGACAGCTCTACCTTATCTACTGAATATCAGAATTTATGCTTTTTTCCTTCCTACTAGCGCATCAGTTGAAGGTGCTTCAGGTGACTCCTCCTGAATAAAATTACAGCTTTTACTGTTGTCCTTTTACTATACAGTAGCCCCTCGAATTATGTGAGGGTTGTGTTCCCACATACCCTCGTGTAACCTGAATTTCATGTAAGTTAGGGGTGGCTTTTTACCTGGTGGAATGCATGTTCTGCAGCTGGGGAAGCAGCAGGAGCACCTGGAGCTCCTTTTTGAACCATAAGTCCTGGGATTGGGAGGGGCAGTTGGGGAGGTTTAAGCCTGGTGGTAGGCTGGGGCCATGGGGGTGGGGAGGTTAAGCCTGGGGTGGCTTAGGGGGGCAAGGGGGGTTTGAACCGGAGCCACACATGGAGGGTTTGAACCGGGCTCAGGAGTGCCCACAGCTGCCACTTCCCCGGGGCTCCAGGCAGGGAGCATCCGCAGCTACAGCTTCCCTGGGGCTTGGTTGCAGTTGGGAGGAGCTGCCCCCCTGGTTGGGGTAAGCCAGAGCTGTGCACGGGTGGTGAGCGGAGCGGGTGGGGGGAGCGGGATTTTGAGTTGTGCTTAACTCACATTAATAAGAGTTAGGCACAACTTGAAATCGCACTTTTCGAGGGTTTATTGTACTGCAAACTGCTGAAGTGATCATACTAGACCTGTTATCCTGAAGTGGGGATGATGAATGTGAACCTCATCTGGAATTGCATCTACCTGGACTTCAGTGAGATCCCTGACATTTTTCAGTGAGAAGGTCAGTTCTTCTCCTTCCAGATGGACTCAGTTTCCACTCTTTTCTAAGAGAACCACATTTCCTTTCCTTGATTCTTTACATCACCTTTGTACATTCAGCAAATAAACAATAACCTCCTTCTGGTGAACATCTCCACTACAGAAAATGGTTTTGATTCTCTTAGAAAGACTCTTACATTCTGTAGAATGCCTCGTAAATCTTCTGCTGTATCAGAAAGAGGACAGATCCACCTGCTCAGGTGCATATGCAAAGGTCATTGAAATCCTATATATTTTTCCTGACTGCCCCCTCAGCCTGCTGTCAATATGAGTCTTTTGTGGAGGGCAGGGGTTAAAAATTGGTGCTGACGTATTTGTGTAATCTTCCTCTCTTCTCTGCTCTTGGTGTCTGATCTGACTTAGCTGCTTTTGTTAAGATATTCTGTCACCTTAAGTGATAGACTGCCAGATTAAATCAGGAGAGGAGAAACCGGATGACTGGCCTCCCTTTACAAATTTACATCATGTGGAATAAATACAGGTTTACATTTATGTGAATTTAAAAGATCCCATGATTCTACAAAGCCTTGTTGTGGAAATATATATTTCTCAACTGATAATTAGCTCGTGTAGGTAATGCTAGTCTAAATATATAACTAGAAGGCACGAGGTGTGTCACTAGACTTCATAATTGAGGTGGGAAGAGGATAAGAAATACTGGAAAATCAGCTTCTGTCTTGCTTACGTGCCAAGTCCTGAGCGCACAAATGGCCTCACTACACCATAAGCAGTGACACCTTAAACACAATAGCAGTTCTGGCAGTTGGCTAGAGAGCCACCACTAAGACTATGTCTAGACTAGAGGGATTGGTTGGCAGAAGTTTCTGTCAGAAGATATCTTCTGGCAAAACTTCTCTTGACAGATCACAGCCAGACTGCAGGGCTGATTGAAGGAGCGATCTGCTCTGTCGACAGAGAGTGGCCGAACTGCCAGGCCACTTTATCGGAAAAAACCGCAGACAGGATTGCCTGGTGTCCTGGAAGCCCTTTCTGCTGACAGAAGGCCCCCCAGGAGTATCTAGAATGGCATTTTCTAGGCAGGTCTCTGTTGACAGAGGCATTATTCCTCGTGGGGAATGGGGTACATCTGTCGAGAAAAGTGCTGTGTTCTGTTGACTTGCTGTCAGCAGAATGCCCTTGGGAATCTGGATGCTCCACAAATTTTGTCGACAAAGCAGCCATTTGGTTGACAAATCCCTCTAGTTTAGATGTAGCCTAAGAATTTAGGGACAGTCTTTTGATAAAGATCCACCAATGTAATGCATATGTTCCCCATTAGAAATGTTAAAGAAAACTTGTCTGAGCCTGAGCCTAGATAATGTGCTCAGCAAGACAGGCCGTGAGAAGAAATGGATTACAATGTCAAGATACACATTTTACTCAGCAATGTTGTGAAGTGAAGCTAGGGGATTTAGGACCACATTTTGTGTAATGACGTATATTAATTGTCAGGGATTTTTTTTTGCCTGGGGGCCCTTAGTTCTGCAACTTGCTTCCCTGCTATTTGCTTGAGTTTATGGACTTATAAGATGAGCTTGGCATGTAATCATGAGGTGGCACATCGTCTTTGTTCCCTGTAAGATGAGTGCCTGAGCAGCTCTCAGAATAGATTCAGGTGTTGCACAGCTTCTTAACAGAGTGCTTACAGGTAGCTTTTATTTCTACTGTTGGTTCACCTTAGCACATACCTTGGTGCACATAAAATTTTTTTTGGCACATTGATGAAAAAAATCTGCACATGGGATGGAAAAGATTAGAGGGAACTTTGTACATAAGGTAATGATAAATGAGTCTTTCAGTGTTTACATTGATCCAAGTTATATACATACATTTTAAATAGTATTAGGTATGCAGAGACTATATGATCAGTACTTTCCTAAATTAACAAAAATGAGAAATTTTGATGAGTACAAAGATGCCTGAGTCAATATTTATATCTCACAATAAATTGTGAAAGTCAACACATGCTTATTCATACAACAGTTACATACTAAGGTTAATTTAGTATTTAATAGCAATTCTCTAAGTTTCGGACACAAACTATAAAAGAAAAAGTTATTTGAATTAAGTTCTCCAAAGCCACCTTTGAGCTATCTACCAGTTCTTCCAAGTAGTGTCCTTCTGTGCCAAGAGTTGAGCTTCATGATGGCGTTGAGAGTGTGTGTGAAGCAGCAAGCATATTTTACCTGGCCAATGTAACTGTTTGGGTATCTTTTTTGTCTATGAGATATATAATATTGATCACAGTTTGAACTGCTGGAACAACTTCACTGTAACTATTGAGACTTACTTGTACATTTATTTACAGGTTCTTCAAAGGATCTCTCATGTTTTCCTGCTAAAAATAAATGAATTAAAAAAGGCTGCAGTGTCAAAAGGCAGTAGCATATATTGCCCAAGTATACCATGTGATTTTTGTGTTCCTTTCATATATGAAAATAAAAAGAATTTACTTGACTTTTGCTTATATGTGTTATACTGTCAATTATTTAGTTTTAGTTAGTCATATCGCAAGAACAGTACAAGAGATTTTAAACATTTCACTGTTTGGCACAAGGAAAATTCTTGATTTGCTGACATTCTGTATTGAGATGTGCTGGCAAGGCAAGACCCTCATTTTGATTTGAGTAAAGGTAGATGGCATGTCCAGAATTATAGTTCAATGAAAAGTAAAGGTAGATATTTTAACATTTTTCTTCAAGAAAAGAAATTGGAACTAAAAGCCTGTAAACTGCAAATTTTGTGAGGCTTCCTTGAAATTTAAAAAATTGTTTATAAATTCCCAAAACGAGGGGGAAAATGTATTTCTTTCAAAATGCTAGTGCTACACTCTATGGGTTCAGATTTGACCTGTTCACAACATACCTGATCAATTCTGCTGAGTATGGGCAAGGAGCACAAAATACATACATCCTATTGAGGGTGTCTACAGCAGCTCTCTATTGATCAGGGACAGAAAGAGGAAGCTGGGGAAGAATAGGGCCAGTTTATTATAGACTCATCTTACTTTTACCCTCCAGCTGAAGTACTAGGACGGAAGAGGAGACTATTTTAGCGTTTCCCATATACTCTGCATCCTGTAGTATGGAGTATTCTAAATCCCATAGACAGTCACCAACCAGTTAGCTGGCTACTCTGGCTGTGCATTAGGGGTAAAATCTGTATTCCAATTAGCACCTGTAGTTTAATCAAACAACTCCATATGAATCTGGGCAATATGAATGACAGGTTTTTCTGATTTCTGTATAGACAACAGCTCTAAACAAAGAGAGTAAAAGTAGCAGTTTGGAACATAATCTAAGCCGTGTTCCTGGCAGCTGTGACATGCATCACTTTTGCTGACAAACTGGGAAGTCCTACAACTCCGATTTCTCAGGATTTTCAGGTTTTTCATGTAACAATGGAGATCTCTGTAAACTTTTGAGCTCTTTGTTCTAGTTCACAGACTATAATCTTTTCTGATGAGAAGCATAGTAGCACAAGAGAACAAAGTTCCAGTAGATGCATTTCTTGCAATGCTTACTTCTAACTGAAGTTTCTGTCTTACAGTCATTGCTATGATTATAGTAATCAGCGGCTTCATCTGTGTGTTTCAGTGTCAGAACAATTCAGACTTTTATATTCATTAAAAATTGTGCAATTACAATGTTGGGTTTAATTTACTTTAAAAAAGTACGGTTGAGCAATATTTTTTGTTGCAGTAAATTCTTCAACTCAGAAAATAATGTAATTATGAAATAATTGGGATGTGTTAGGTGCATTTGCAGTGATCATGTCATTTATTAAATTTGCATAACTACAAAGCTTTAAAAAAGTAGTGTTGTCCAGTAATTGTTTCTCCATTGATGTGGTCCAAGTCTGTTGCTGCTCTATGTGCAGAGTCATTGGAAGTTCAACAGAGGCAAGCTTACTGGGCATGAACTTTTTAAAAATAAAATCTCATGAGTTAGTACTATTTCTGCATGTTCTAGGCTGTTGAGCAAGGTCTCCAGAAAGAGACTGGTTGTTTTAATATTTGCATCAAAGTCATCAGAGGATTAGGAGCAAACCATACAGTGACCATGATGTAAGTGAAACCTGAGATTTACAAGTTTATTTTTAGTTTTATCAGATGATCACTGCTTCCATAGATCTAAATAGCTATGTTTATTTCATACTTCAGGATAGAATTCATCGGTCACTGTTCTTTAATGCATATGTTTGATTTGTACTGTTCTGCAGTGACAGTCACATCACAACACAGTAGAGAGTCAGATAAATTTCTAGAATAATTAAAATTTCTGCGGAATTTCATTCTTTTAAAAATAATCCATTTTTCTTGTTTAAATCTCGGGGTTTTTTTAAATGTCTGATTTCTGTCTAAGAAGACTGATATTTTTAACTTATGCACAGGAAAAGTATTGCACAAGACCACAGTCGTGAAAACTTCCCTGTACTAGCCTGTCTTTAAACCCTACTGCAGAAGAACCAACTCTTTCACATTCTGTGTCAATTCAGCTGTTGCCGTCTTTGGCTAGACTTTTGAACTAGTGTCCCAGTTGCTTCTGAAAGTGGCATCGGATCTACATATGAAGATTACTCTGGTAGTAACTGGACTATGAACACCAGCTCACCTCTTAGCTGCCTGTAAACAGTCATCCAATGGTAATAACTAAGGATTTCTTCCTGTTTGAACCGGTGGCTTAAGTGTAACGTACTCTGTATTATATTACCAACTCCTAAGAGTGCGAGCCACTGAGACCCACACAATGCTTTAGTTTGGACAATCAGCCAAGACTATCAGAAGTTAATTGATGTTGAATAATTAAATCCTTCTGCCCTACAAAGCACTAGAATACCAAAAGAAGGCAGCATTAGATCACTGACTGAACTAAACCAATGCCAGCAGTGTGTCCAGTAACCACAAATATAATGGCAAATGTGAATATGGCAATGGGAGGAATGTTAAAAATTAGGTAGTCAAGTCATTGCATTGGTAATCATAGAAGTATGCGGTTGGAAGGGACCTCAAAAAGTCATTACGTCCAGGGCTCTGGTGAATCTAGACCAACGCGGACAGTAATTTTTCCATTCTGTTCTTAATAACCTGTAATAATGGGGACTCCATAACCTCCCTTGGAAGTTTAACTATCCTCATAGTTAGAATGTATTTTCCCTAATTTCTAACCTATAACAGCCATTGCTCCAGATTAAGCCAGTTGGTGGGGCTGGCCAAACAGCTGATTGGCAGGTGAATGGTGTGTGCTGAGCACTCACTATTTCTTTTCCATGGGAAGCTTGTGCATATGTCACTGGCTAATTCAGACTCCAACGATCCTTTGTTTCACCTGCCTCCTTGCTTATCGTCTTCAATATCATCAATCTTGTCAGTAACATGCTAGGAAAACAAAAGTATCAGCTGCTGGTATTTTCAAACTTGGTCCATTGTACAAGGGTCACACAGAGTAGGGAGCTAAAATCATAATGGAAAATCTGCAGATCCCTCTCTCTTTATGCCAAAAGTTATCCCTACACTATAACCATTATTAAATTTGTTTAGCAGTATCTGTGCTAAGACACACGTGTATCAGTGATATTGGTACATAGAAGCAAAAAACACTGGTTCTTTATTACGCAGAAAGATTGTACAAAAAACTCTTTCATATCCAGCAGCTCCGGGACTGGGAGATTGTTGGATATTCAGATATTCTGGATAATAGAGAGGTATACCTAGCAATACATAACACTAAAGAAAAAGAAGATTAGATACTAAGAAACAAACAAAAATATATGCTGAGTACTTTAGTTACCAACAGCTGTAGTACAGTACACTGGAAACTTATACTGTATTTTCGGTATTTATTTGTATTTACTTTCACTATACTGTACTTATGGAAAAGGTAACTAAAATTTACTTATGATTAAAATGCTGGTTATCTGAGAGTTCTGGCTAATGGAATGCTGGATGTGAAAGAGTTTACTGTATGTCATCAAGCAGGACAATACAGAGACTTAGATCAGCATAAAGCAGTTGGATTGCACATGCAAATGCTGCATCCTTGTTGAACCCTCAGTAATGCAAAGCTGTCCCTGAAATCTTGAACCATTCATTCTGATTGTATCTGGTAATCTACGCTTCTGGATTGTATAGGAAAAATAGGGCATTGTTTCAAGTAATTAAAATACAGGATGTGCTAAGGAATTATTTTTAGTGTTCACCTTTTTCCTCTACGTAAAACAACAAGAAGTCCTGCGGCATCTTATAAATTGACAGACATTTTGGAGCATAAGCTTTAGTGGGCAAAGAGTTGCTTCATCAGATGCATGAGTGGGGCGTGGGAATTCCAGAGGGGTATTTAAAGAGTGGAGTCACAGTAAAAAGGAGGGCCAGAGCTGACAAGGTCTATTCAGTCAAGGTGGAAATGGCCCATTGTCAGTAGTATGTATCAAAATAGATAAAAACAAGTCAGATCAGACGGGGGAAATGGCCCATTGTCTAATGTGGAGAAGTTAAGACCCAGGTCAGAGAAGCTGCTTTTGTAAGGGGCCAGCCACTCCCAGTCTCTCTTTAATCCTTGGTTGATGGAGTCAAATTTGCAAATAAATTTCAGCTCAGAGATTTCTCTCTCCATTTGATTTTTGAAATTTCTTTGATTTAGGACTAAGCACACCCCCCGTGCATCTGATGAAGTAGGTCTTTGCCCATGAAAGCTTATGCTCCAAAATATCTGTTAGTCTATAAGGTGCCACAGGACTTCTTGTTGTTCTCGAAGATACAGACTAACACGGCTACCTCTCTGATATTTTTCCTCTACGTACGTTTCTTTGTCCTAGTTGAAGTTTTGAGGGAGATTCTACATTGGTATATCCTTTATACGTTTACTAAAAGGTTAAGCAGGCAGTTATAGAACAAATATGAATGTAAGTGAAATGTCACTAACTAATTTAATGTACAGTTTTCCTAACCTAATTTACAGTAATACAGTGGAATAGTTAAATCACTGTTATAATTGAAATATAATCAATATATCAATGGTTCACTTTATCTAATTAACCAATTACCACAATAAGTAAACTCTAATGAACAGGTTAAGGAAAACAATTCTCTTAAGGTCTTAGAGGAAGGTTAAAAGAAGTAGTAGTTCCCTTTGATTTAAACCCTTTAGCTAATCGTCTGTTTAAGGGAGAGGCTGGTTATTGTTTTGATTTTAAAGAAGTGCTGCTCTTAAAATGATTTGGTGCTTTGGCTGCTCTTTCGCATTATGCTTCAATATTCACAGAAGTCATCCAGCTTTTGTTTGTTTAGTCTATTTCTCTTTCTTTCTTTCTTTGGGGAACTGTTAGACACACACAAATGGGTGTTGGAGCAATTTGAGCATCTTCAAATTACAGATGGATTTTCATCTCTTTTTCTCAAAGTTTTTAAATTATGTAATTGGTCTTTCTTTGGAATTAAGTTGATATTTACCAGTATTTCTATCGGTGATAGGACAGCCTAAAAGCTTTTCAAATGCAGGAGGGAGTCTGGTCTCTCAGTGGTAAACTTCAGACTGGGCTTAGCCAATGGTTAGAGTCTTTCACCTCACTTGCTTTGGAGGACCAGTCCTGGGAAGACAGCAGGATACAACTTCATGTGTCCATATTGATGCAAGAAAATCTCTCCAACTTCCTTTCACACAACTCCGATGTTGCTGTCAGGATCAGTGTGCACTTACACTGCCTCAATACAAGCCTGGGAGATGTAGACTGACATGAACAAATGGCTACGCCTCTTGGTCTTGAAGTTACCTACACACTAACCTGGACTCTCTTATGTATCTTGCAACAATTCATTGATAACTACAGTGGAAATGTCTCCTTGGAAGCAAGACACAAAAAAGTGTCACGTGGTTTGCTGATAGGCAAATGTCTGCCTAGGCCCAAGACATAAGTGTCTCAATTATTTAAATTTAATTAATGATGGATTTGCATGTCCACATAGTCTTTTACAACCTTGTGACACTTAGTTATGACATTGGGAAAGCAACTCTGAGAGGTGTGGGCATAGTGTAGGGCAAATGCATGACCTTCCTTTAACAACTTTTTACTTTCAAGCCAGAAAGCAGCCTTGGACATCTTAAGTAATACTAATTTTCATTAAACATTTTTGGACAGCTAAAGTTACTCAGCCGTAAAGCCAAATGTGGCCTGCGTTCCTTGCAGCTGACTCACGAGAGAAATTATAGTTTCATCTGAATTTCCATATTCCTCTCCTTTTGAATATACTTAAAAAGTACCCTGAAGACATCCATAAGACAGATTTCTGATGAGGACACTCAGAATCGAAAAACTGCTCTCCTTCATGCTGATATAAATAGGGGCTAATTATACTGAAGTTGATGGCTGTGGTTCTTATATATGCATGGCCAATATGATGTAAAGGCCCTGAGCATGAGTGAAAACCACACCATAGAACTTTTCTGTTTTATATTGGTGTCACTGACAGAAAATTGGTGCTTACACTGTATTCAATGTAACATTATGCATTGTAGGCCACATTGTCCATAATGTGTGGTAAAGACCTGAGTGTGCACCCAATGTATGCCATCTAGCCAGCCCTGCATCTGTCACCTTCACCCCTGGAGGAGCAGTGGAGAAGAGGGCTGGATTTACTCCTAAGCTGTGTCTACATGTGTAAAAAACTTTGAAAAGAGAGGCCCTTTTTCGAAAGAGCGGGAGGAGCGTCCACACGTATAAACCCGTCTTTCAAAAGAAAATCGAAAGAACGGGGCTCAGACTTCGAAATCCGAACCCCGATCCCGTATCAGGAAGATCTCTCCCTTTCAAAATAATAAATTGAAAGAGTACATGTGCAGATGCTCCACAGCCCATGCTTTTGAAATACAGGTCTGCTATGGCGCCGATCAGCTGGAGCATGGGGCCGCTCCAGCCGGCAGCAGCGGGGCTCTATGGTCCCTGTGTTCAGCTGCTTTAAAGCCACACGCAAACAGGAAACCCATGGCAGGAAGCTGAGAGTGTGCTAGGAGCAGCCTGAGCACAAGCTCCAACTGCACGGTCCTGCACCCACATGGCCAGCAGCTAGACCCCCTGTGAGCCCCACGGCCCCCACTCCGAGCCCTCAAAAGCCTCCCAGGGGTCCCAGGGGGAGAAAAAAAAAGGGCCCCCTCCTGGTTGGAGCGGGAGCTGTGGGACTGCCTCAGCCTGTGGCAGGACGAGGAGGTCCTCCGCCACATGGAGTCAAGTGGTGCAATGCCTTGGCCTTCGGCTGCATGGCAACGGGCCTCTGCGCTGGGGCCACCCGGCGTGTACCCCAGACCAGGTACGCTCCAAGGTGAAGGAGCTGCGGCAGGGATATGACCGGGCCGGGGATCAGGCTGGACACTCCGGGGCAGGTCCGGTGACCTGCCCCTTCTACCGGGAGCTCCGGAGCATCCTGGGGCACCAGGAGAGTTCAACCCCCGTGGCCTTCCTGGACACCTCCAGGAAGGAGCTGCAGGCAGAGGAGGTGGAGGAGCAGCCCGCATCGTGGACCCAGGAGGGCAAGGGGACCACTGACTGGTCAAGCGAGGTGGGGGAGCTGACCATCCTTATCCCCTCACGCTCCTCCAGCCAGGTGACTGAGGGCCGGCCATCCCCGGACATCGCCGAAGGACCCTCTGGTATGTACAGGGAGGGGCGCACACCTACTCCAATGGTGGGGCGACACAACGGCTAGGCGCCCGCACATGGGACCAGTGGTCTCAGGCCGTACACAGGCCAGCCCCCACGTGGGATGTGGCACCCCACGGTGGTGCATCAGTGATGCCCAGCACCCGCCGTCAGTGGACAGTGCTGTAAGCTTCGCGGAGTGGCGGCTGGTCAGTGCTGGAGGGCGCCTGGGGCCCACATACCGCAGTCTGGGAAGGGCCACCTGCAGGAGAGACCCCTGGAATCACACCCAGGCTGGGAGGCCTGGTCCCAGGTGGGGGGGTGGGTTGGTGCTCCCTGGGGGGTCAGTGTCCCTTGTGGGGGTGGGTGCCCCATGGGGTGGGCTCAGGCAGGTACACCACAGCTGGCTCCCCTCTGTCTGGGGCACACTACTGACATGCTCTCCTCCTCTCCACACAGCCACACCGTCCGGGGGCCGGGACAGCCCCGCACCGTCCCTCGTGCCAGACAGCCCACCAGCTGCAGTCATCCGGACGCCACCCCAGGCAGGGCGCCGTCGGGGCCATGGCCAGAGGGCCAAGGAAGACACAGCCACCCAGCGTCAGTCCAAGGTGGCTGAGGAGCACCTACAGCTCGCCCGGGCGGATATGGAATGGCGGAGGGCGGCCTGGGACCGGCTGCTGGACACACTCCAGGGCATTGGCCAGGCTGTGCAGGATCACACAGCCACTATGGCCTGCCTCCTGGCCCCCCTGGTAACTCCCCCTACTGGACCTGCCCCTGCCGCCCCCCTGAGCCCAGTCCCTCCGCCCCCACTGAGCCTGCCCCCTCCAACCCCACCAGGCCCACCCGCAGGCAATATTTGCTGGTGCTACCGGCACCTTCCCTCCCGCCCACCAGGGACCCTGCATCTGGGGGAGCAGGGGATCCAGGGGCTGACGGGGCTCGCGGCCCACCACCCCTGCCCCAGAATGAGTGCCTCACCCCACCTCCAAGTTAGATTCCCCCCTCCAAGTTAGGCTCCCCCTGTGTATATTCCAGGACCCAGTTTTACATAAACGTTTCTTTATTGTTCACCACCCCATGCTGTGCTCCCTGGTGGGTGGTGGATGTGCGGGTGCGGTGGTGGTGGGGATGGGGGTGGCAGGGATGGTGGGTGGTGGATGTGCGTGGGATGTGGGTGTGCGTGTGGGTTAGAGGTGGCCATCGGCAAAAGCCTGCCTGAGGGCCTCCCGGATGTGGTGGCCATTCCGGTGGGCCTGGTGGATGGGGGCAGTGCTCGGCTGCTCATAGACAGCGCCAGCCGGAGGGCCCCCCCCAGGGACATAGGCACCCCCCTTTTCCTCCACTATGTTGTGGAGGACGCTACAGGCGCCCACCACCTGGGGCACGTTGCAGACGCTGACCTCCAGGCATGTGAGGAGGCACCTCCAGCACCCCTGTAGGAGCCCGAAGGCCCGCTCTACCACATTGCAGGCATGGTTGAGGCGCTCATTGAACGCCTCCCAGGTGGAGTCAAGGTGTCCTGTGTAGGGCCTCATGAGCCACAGCTGCAGGGGGTACACCACATCTGCCACCATGCAGAGCGGCATGGTGACGTCGTCTACCACGGGGATCTACCGCTGAGGGATGAAAGTGCCAGCCCCCATGCGGCGGCAGAGGCTGGAGTTCTGGAAGACCTGGGCATCGTGGGTGCAGCCAGCCCAGCCCACGTAGAGGTCAGTGAAGCAGCCCCTCGCATCCATCAGGGCCTGGAGCACCACCGAATGGTAGCCCTTCCGGTTGATGTACTGGCTGGCGCTGTGTGGCAGGATGCAGATGGGGATGTGTGTGCCATCCAAAGCGCCAATGCAGTTCGGGAAGCCCAGGTCCAGGAAGCCAGCGACCGTGTTGTCCACATCCCCCAGGTGGACGACCCTATGGAGCAGCATCGTGTTGATGGCCCTGACGACCTGCAGAGGGCGAAGGTGGACACATGCTCTAGTGTGGGTGTGGCGGCCGTCGCCCCCCACCTCGGGCCCATTCTGCACCCCTCCCATCTGGCCCCTTGCAGGGGATGGTTCCCCTTGCCCCAGCCCCCCCACCCAACCAGCTCCACCTTACCTCCATAAGTACAGCCCCGACGGTGACCTTGCCCACCCCTAACTGCTGTCCTGCGAAGCGATAGGAGTCTGGGGTGGCCAGCTTCCATGTGGCAATTGCGACCCATTTCTTCAGGGTGAGGGCTGGCTGCATGCAGGTGTCGTGGTGCCAGAGTGCGGGGATGAGCCAGTGGCAGATCTCATTGAAGGTCTGCCTCGACATATGGAAGTTTTGCAGACACCTTTCCTCGCCCCACTCCCCCAGCACCACGCGCTCCCACCAGTCGGTGCTGCTGGGGTGGGTCCAGAGCCATCGGGGCACCTGGGGGGATGCCCGGCAGTGCCCCAGCGGGAGGAGCCCCACGGCCCCGGGGGGACTGCGCAGCCACCCACTGAGCTCGGGTGCAGCTGCGGCAAGGGTGCACAGCACTGCCAGCAGAGCATCCATATTGAGGGTGTCCTCCTGCAGGAGCTGTTGCTGGGCCTCCATGGTGGGCACGAGTGGGCTCTGCTGGGCTGGGACAGGCTGGGAAGCACTTGGCTCGTGCGGAGGGACGGGCAGACAGAGGGGCCCTTTAAAGGAGGCAGCTGGCTGCGGCTCCGGAAGGGCTTATCGGCCATGGGACCCTGTCCGCAGCGTTTTCTGCCTCCCTTTTTTCGAAAGAGAACTTGGACCCATGTGGACGCTCTCTTTTGCAAGACCTGGACGGCATTTTGAAAGAGCAGATCAGAATGCTGATCTGAAAAACGGTGGCGGGTGCTCTCTTTCGATGGCCACTTTTTTCAAAAGCCGAACTTCGATTTTTGCCCTTTCGAAAGGGCACTTATGTGTAGACACAGCTCTTATGAAACTACAATTTTGAAACAAGTCAAGCTGCACAAGTTATGGTTGAAGCCAAAACTGGGTTCTTACTATCTCTTATGCTAAATCTTGATACTGTCCAATAAATAGTTATGGTTCTACTAAATCTGTTATATCATGAATAAATCTAGATGAAAATATTAGAAATATCAAAATAATGCTATTTCTTCTTATGCTTTGCCTCCCTTCTCAGCTTGTATTTTTATTTTAATTATTTCAAGGATCCTCATAATGAAAACTTAAATGGGATCTTGCTTTGCACCCCATCCTATGGGTTTTGGTTTTTGCTAATCTAATTTATGTGAGCCCAATTAGCATCTTAGTACCACTGCAGCTTTCACCACCCATAACCTTGTTTTATTAACAAAAGGGAGGTAAAGGAAAAGCAGCAATATTAAGAGGCTTTCCCAGGTGGTTTCTATGGGAATAGTCTTTTATAAATGTCTTGAACTTGACCTCTTTGAAAGGCACGAAGGTCCAACACACATTTTTAAAGTTACATTTAAATATATATATATTTTTTTAAATTCTGTGAAGACATTTGAAACCTGGCCCTCAAAACACAAAGCATAAATCTTTCAGGATAGTCATGCTGTAAAAGTTATATTTGAAGCACATAATTTTAGGAAAACCCCTAAAAAGTTTTGTTGCTTCGCTTTGCTTTTCAGCCATTTTATAGATACTGTCTCTGCACCAGTATCAAAATAATCAAACACAATCCAATGACTACTGTTATGATTTCATCACTTTGGCATTTGAACTTGCAAATACAATTTAGCAATGAATTAAGAGGGAGAAAAGTTTGCCTACCACACCCTCATTATAAAAATGTTCTTGGGAGCCAAGCATTCAGGGCATTAGAAAGATAGCCAAGCATTCAGGGCATTAGAAAGATTTACAGCAAAAGTGCAAGCAGATATAATTAACTTGTGCACAAAAGTGTCATAGCAAAGATACTCACTATGAATTAGGTTGCAGGAGCAATTTTACCGATACATAATAAATATTTAGGCATATAATTTTTGCTCAGTGAATCTGTACAGCAACTAGTAAAGTTGGTTGGAACTCTGTTAAGATGTTAAGATTCTTAGTACATCTGATTTGGATGCGTTTTCATTGAAGATGTTGACTTGACAGTGCAGGACATTGAAGTCCTCTGCCCACAAAAATGGGTACACCTTCAGCAGCAGCAGTGCAAGTTTTCCACATTGCCCCTGATCTACAATCTTTAGAAGGGTAATTCTCTGGGTCTAGGCAGTTCTTAGCCTCTTTTTCTGACACTGCCAAAAACAGTATATGTGGTAGTGAAATTTTTTAGTGTGGATGTCTACTTGGTACTGAGCAGTTAGGTGTAACAACTGTCGTCACACAGAGTTACTAACCTGGACAAAACTTGAACTAATGAGCTGAAGATAAGGGGCCCTATCGACCATCACCAATATAATTTCTGATGTGCTTTCAACCAGGTATATTGACACACAAGATTTATTTATAGTTTCTCTTAAACTTCATTTTTCAAACTGTATTCGACTGGGCAACTGTTCTTAGATCCAGGTCCTGAGTCACGCTGGAGAGCAGCTCTCTGTGTCTGAGGATGGGAGAAGGCCTGGGGTAGTTATCTTTGCACTTTGTCTCCTATTTCTAGTGCTGCTGTAAATTTCACTGAGCTTCAGTGCCTCTTCCCCTGCAGCTGGGGTTACTGAAGTTCCATGTTGCCTCCCACTCCTGATGCACTGGGCTCCCCTCGGACGGGGACACTGAGAAAGGGGACATGGTAGCGGTAAGTCCTTGGTTGAGGCCTGATCTAAATCCATTTGAAGTTAATAGAAGAACTCTCCCTGAATTAATGAGTGTTGGGCCTGGCCCTTAGGGCGGCCACTGGGGCAGCACAAAGAGACTAGAATTCACTTTGGCTGCCAGGGTGAAGTGTTCCTGAACATGCTTCTAGAAATGGCACCAAGGAGAATGCGTGCCCAGACATGCCAAGAATCAGACTCTGATCTTCGTTACACAAGTGTGCATTGCCTGACTCTCGCAAGTAGAATTTACAGGGCCAGCACTGAGGACTCCAGAACAAAAGTCACAAAGTGTGTGTGAAAGAAGGGTGAAGGTCTGAAGCTGCTGGAACATCTTGAGAGAGATGGACCTGTCATCTTCCTTAACCAGCGTTCTCTGTAACTAAACTCAGAAAGTGCTCTACAGGAGTCACTGCCCTCAGCAAAACTTTAGAGTGGTGCTCCTCTCCTGCCCACTACCTCAGAACTTCTCAAGCAGGGGAGTATATTGGATTTTCATGGGGTTTGTGTGGAGAACCTTCTGGTGGTTATGACAGCTGGGGAGAACTCCAGGTTGCAGCACTGCTCAAATTTGTTCTGGCCAAATTGCTACCTCAGGCAGCTGCCTACTTTGCCTGTAGCTAGACCAGCCACTAACTAAGGCTGGAGTCTACCTTCCCACACACTGTGTTATGCCTCAATCTAGCTGTGTTTGGATTTTATAGAGTGCTTAACTTGTTCTCCCTGCCCCAAATATATATTACATTTGTTTGCTTTTAGACAAACAGCAGGAGTGGGACTCTTGTGGGGTACCCCACAGAGATGGAAATTGACTGCCTTGTGACCAGAAAGAAGGTAGAATCAGCAGAGAAGGAGAAATTCTGAGTCTCTAGCCCAAGGCATGGAAACTGTGATTCTCCTTCTGAAACAGTGTTGTTAGATTGCTGGTTGGGGTCAGCATGAGCAGTGGAGGAATTGAACAACCTGAGCAGTGTTAGGTGTGGTTACATTACTTATTTATTTTTCAAAATGCAGTTCCTTGTTTCTTCATAAAGTAAAGGAAAAGATAGTACCTTAATCACTCTCACATCCAAGCGGCAGCAGCTTTAGTTTGGCTGAAGTGTGATTCTATAACAGAAAAACAAGTCTGTTCCCCATCTTGTTTATTCAGCTCATTCTTTGGAATAGCCATAGAATAAAGATCCCTTATTGGGAATGAGCATGTAGTACGTACGTAGGTATGTAACAGCTGAATGCTCCCACCAAAGTCGAAGTCAAGAAGAATTTTTTCAAGTTAGGATTGGCCCTTCCAGAGTTAGCTGCTTGTTTCCATTCAATATGGTTCATTATTTGCTGATCATTGACTTGCTGTTGCCAAATTATCTTTTATTTTTTAGAGAAGTCTTCATATGGTACCTTTTTAATTTTAACCGATTTAAAGCAAATCTCATTTCTTAAACAGCTATTTTGGTGTTGCATATCTCAATGTGCAGTGGAAGAGATAATACAAAAGAAATAAGAATCTGGGTTTATCCTTTTTTTTTGAAAGTTTTGAACAAGTTAAAACAAATCTAAACTGTATTCACAGTAAATGATACTAATTAAAATGTTGAGGCTGCATTTAAAAAGAAATGAAAAGCACTATTTAGAGCCTTATCTTTTGCAATTTGAATGTTTTTTTTTTCACGCTCAGCTTTACGTATTCATGGAAGTATTATGCCTTGTACTGTTTCCCTGGTAAATGCTGTTGCTATTTGGCATTTTATGGGGTATGGTTTAAACAACAGATGGAGTTGATAAATTTATAAAAGATAATATAGAATGTTGAAAAGTCCCTTAAATGCTAGTGTGTATAGATTCGATAACAGCACTTGCAGTTCACACTTGACCTTGCCAGGTACCTTCACATAGACCTGACTCATACTGGAGTCGGCTAACTTAAACAAATCAAGGTTCTCATAATACACAAGTGTCTCCACTGCAAATTAACTATTTTCAGCAAAAAAGACACATTGTGTGTCTGAAACAATATTTGCAACCAGGTTTCTTTTCAAAGTGTTAAAGGGCAGGGGAGTCAGAGGAACGAAGGCCCAGCTTGTGAAATGGGGAGATAACATAACAGCTTCTTGATGTTAGTACCCAAACAGAATTAACCTCCTTTGAACAGTAAAAAGGATCCAGGCTCCCCACTGCATTGGCCAATGGAGCTAGCCTGGCTGGGCTGAGACAATACACTACATCCTTTTAAAAGGCATCACTTTTCTGCTGCGGGAACGGAGGAGGAGCCAGGCAAGAGGGAAGGCAACTCAAGTCCCAAATCACAGGACAACATGGAGTAAGAGTGGTACAGCCCACTCCCTCACCTGGCAACAGGAAACTCCCAGCTAGGGGCATTGGGGTCACTTCTCTTTGCCTGCCCAGAGATCCAGGGCTGAAACCATATTGGGAGCCTGGTACTTGCCCTAGAAGCCAAAGGGCATCTGCTTTGCTTTGGGAAAACTGAAAAAAAACAAAAATTTGGACAAAGTGTTGATAAGTTTTCCAGCCTTTGTTGGTTCCAGCTACCTCAGCAGTACTACAGGATCCTTCTCTTGGTATTCCTACAGTTCTCAACTACTTTCCACCATGAGAAATAGCGTATTTGGGCTTGTCTACACTTGCCCCCAACTTCGAAGGGGGCATGTTAATCAGGGCAATGGGAGATTGCCAATGAAGTGCTGCGGTGAATACGCAGTACTTCATTAGGCTAATTCTCCCCTGCAGCAACTTTCAAGTGTCAAACTTTGAAGTGCTGGAATGCATGTAGCTGTGGGCACTTTGAAGTGCCTGCACTACTTCGAAGTGCCTTTAATCACTTCAAAGTTGCCGGGGGGGGGCAGAATTAGCGTATTCACTGCGGCACTTCATTAGTAATCTCCCATTGCCCTGTATAACACGCCCCCTTTGAAGTAGGGGGCAAGTGTAGACAAGCTCTTTGTGTGGCAAAATAGCTATAAGTGAGGTGTGGGATCAGATCCCAATGTCCCCCCTGCTGACCTGATCTTTTCAGGAGTGGGCAATGAACTATTATGTGACAATTAAGCAATAATTGAATAAGTACAGAAGCAACCTTGTAATGCATAACCTATGGCACAGAAATTGATCTACATTTTTAAAGATCTACATTTTTAAACAGTTGTACCTTTATTTAGTAGCTACTTAAACTGATCTCACTTTGTTTTTTTATATGTCGTGGACTAAATCCGGGTTGGCCAAACCAGTTAGAGATGAAGAGCCAAAATTGCAGTGGATAGAGTGTAAAGAGCCATGTATTATATATTTATTTATTTCTCTCTCTATAGATACCTTTCTAGATATATAAAAATAAATATAGATAGATAGAAATAAATATATAATACAAGGCTCAATACCCTCCCCTTCCCCCAGAGCCAGGCACCCTCGGACTCCCCCACTCACTCTAATTCGATGCCAGCGACTCACTGGAGCCACCGCTGGAGCTGTTGTCACCATCTCCACTGCCATCATGTGCATCTCCCACCAAGCACTGGAGCTCATGAGCAGAGTGGTGGGCAGCACTCCTAGTGCGCAGCTCTGAGGAGGAGCTGCATTTAAAGGCAAGTGGCTTGAGAGGCATGGGTTGGCCACCCTAGACTAGATTCAGCCTGGAGTTATGAATAGTTCTGCTAGTATAATACAGGACACAGGGTGTTTCTGTAGAGGTAAATGAGGTCTGAGAAAAGTTGTGGACATAAGGTACCTGCCACAGGACAAAGCAGCCCTAAAGTGAATTCCAGTGGCTGGGAAAGGGGCCCAACCTGGCCATCATGAAATGGATTTGTGCATCGGTGAAGCATGGGAGGAGGTGCACAGAGAGCATCATGCACCCCCTCCCCTTCCCCACTCACCATGAGCACCACAGCACTTTCGAGGAGCAGGAGGGCAGTCCTGCCCCTCCCCCACAGCCGCGAGGCCCAAAAACACTTGTCCTATGCCACATGGCTTCAGAGAAGGGGGGAGGGAACTTCCCTGCACCCACTAGAAATGGTGTGGCACTTCCATGGGAATAGGCAGGCAGGGGCAGAGCAGGGGCGAGGAAGAGGCAGGCGGGAGGGGCAAAGGTGGGCAAGGTAGAGCATGAGCGGGGCAGGGGCACTTGGCCAGTGCCTCCCCTACAATCCCCATACCAGTCACCTCTGGACTTATGCAGCATGTTTTCAAGTAAGATGTATGAGCCAGATCTTCTGGAGCCTTCTCTCTGGGGCTTACTGTCCTGTCCCCGGTGAAAATGCCATGTGAGGGCAGCCACGGAAATACAGCCCGCTCTTCACATCCGTGGCACAGAAGACAACAATGCTGCCCGTCACCAACTATCACAGGATTTGTGTCAGCTGAAAAAACTGGTAGTGTTCTGAGCTCTGTCCTCAAACTAAGCTTCTCCACAATGACATGTGCCTATAGTACTAATTTGAAATGGGATCTTATGTACTCTGCAGGGCTCAGCTTCGCCTCTGTCATCTTTTTTTTTTTGTTTTACAGGGCTTCTGAACTTCATTCCATTTTTGTATGGTGTGTGGGAATAAGATGACCTACTGGTCTCACCTGGGTCATCCTTGAACTAGGGAAAATCTGATGGTGGTGCTCTGCATTGCGTTGCCCAGAGTGAGATATCTCTTCGAGAAGATTGTACAGATTTTAATAATATGGTCAACCATCACCTTTCTGACATGCCTTTTTCAGCAGTGTAACAGCTAGCAATGGAGCATGATAGTTCACGCCTCACTGCAATGAATGAATGGGGCAGGCTGTTCTGACCCAGTATTAGGAACTGCTGCCTTGGTTTATACTGCATTTATGCTTGCAAAGTAAAGAAAACCCTTAAAATCATACTGTCAGCACTGGAGAAATATTTTATGATCTAACGTGTTACAACTCAGTGTGGACATGCCCTTAAGTGTTTAAAATCACACCAGCTGGTCATGATTAGAGGTATATAACAGCTTCCATATTTTGAGAAATTCATAATACTTGGACTTTTCAGCTTGAAAAAGAGATGTCTCGGGGACACGTGATAGAGGTCTATAAAATCATGACTTGTGGGGAGAAAATAAATTAGGAAGTATTCTTTACTTATCATAACACAAGAACTATGGATCATCAAATGGATTTAATAAGCAACAGGTTTAAAACAAACAAAAGGAAGTATTTCTTCACACAGTACTAGTCAACCTGTGGAACTCTTTGCCAGAGGATGTTCTGAAGACCAAGACTATAACAGGGTTCCAATAAGAACCAGTCCATGGAGGATCGGTCCATCAGTAGCTATTAGCCAGGGTGGCCAAGGATGGTGTCCCTAACGTCTGTGTGCCTGAAGTTGGGAATGAGTGGCAGGGAGTGAGTCACTTGATTACCTGTTCTGTGGATTCCCCTGGGGGCACCTGGCATTGGTCACTGTTGGATACAGGTTACTGGGCTAGATGGGCCTTTGACCTGAGCCAGTACGACTGCTTTTGTATTCATATGCCAATCACTGATGAACACAAAACTCAGATCTCTAGATTTCCAGACCCATGTTCTGTCCAATGGCTCACTTACCACAATTAATCATACTGTAGTTGTGCTCACCTCTATGGCTTTGAGATTATGAAAAGAGGCGTTTTAACTGCATGAATGAAAACTTGTCCAAATTATTTTCTTTCTTGACTTATTTCTCTTTGTGCTCTCTCCCCCAGACTTTGGAAATCTATGTGGCTTGTGAGCATGGAGTAAAATCCTTTTCTGTCACTTGTTCCTTTCATTCTTTTAGGGGCAAAGAGATGCCTGTCACACTGATCCCTGAGCAGAATATAAGTACAATTTCCCAGTGCAAGGTCTCTGAAATCTGATGTGGTTTCAGTTAGCATGGGTCTCTCTCCCTTTCAATTCTACATCCACCTCATTTCCTGGATGGAATTTTGGGTCACTATGCAGAGTAACATTCACTTTCTAACATACTTTCCAATATGTAGGATGCAGAGTCAGTTTCTAACATCCCTGGGTTCCCCCTTGCATTCATTATGGATAACACACATGGAGTGATCATAGCCCTCCGAGAGGATCACAGCTGAGGTATCCCACTGTGAAGAGAACTAATTTCCATTCACAGACACCTTTGAGAATCAAAATTAATAACCCTGTTTCCATGTCCAAACTGACTGCCTCTGTTGATTGAGGTGACTTGGAAAGCCCAGCCATATAATTTTAACATGGAGATTTGGTCTGAACCACTAGACTGTGAATGGGCAAGTGTAATATATCACTTTGTACTGGACACACACAAACAACCACCTCCATTCTTCAAATCCTCTATTCTTCTTTGTTTTAATAAAGCCTAACTAGGTTTGAATTTTTTTCCCTCATCCAAAATGTTTATGAAAATCTACTGGCCCAAAGTCTGCACACATTTATAGAATCATAGAATCATAGAACACTAGGACCGGAAGGGGCGTCAAGAGGCCATCGAGTCCAGTCCCCTGCCCCGACGGCAGGACCGACCACTATCTACACCATCCCTGATAGACATCTATCTAATCTGTTCTTAAATATCTCCAGTGAGGGAGATTCCACAACCTCCCTTGGCAACTTATTCCAGTACTTGACCACCCTGACAGTTAGGAACTTTTTCCTAATGTCCAACCTAAACTTCCCTTGCTGCAGCTTAAGTCCATTGCCTCTTGTTCTCTCCTCAGAGGCCAAGAAGAACAAGTTTTCTCCCTCCTCCTTATGACACCCTTTAAGATATCTGAAAACCGCTATCATGTTCCCCCTCAATCTTCTCTTTTCCAAGATAAACAAGCCCAATTCTTTCAGCCTTTCTTCATAAGTCATGTTCTCCAGACATTTTATCATTCTAGTTGCTCTTCTCTGGACCTTCTCTAATTTCTCCACATCTTTTTTGAATTGGGGTGCCCAGAACTGGACACAATATTCCAGCTGAGGCCTAACCAGCGCAGAGTAGAGCGGAAGAATGATTTCTCGTGTCTTGTTCACAACACACCTGCTAATGCATCCCAGAATCATGTTTGCTTTTTTTGCAACAGCATCACACTGTTGACTCATATTTAACTTGTGATCTATTAGAACCCCTAGATCCCTTTCTTCTGTACTCCTTCCTAGACAGTCTTTTCCCATTCTGTATGTGTGAAACAGATTATTCCTTCCTAATTGCAACACCTGACATTTATCTTTATTAAACTTCATCCTGTTTACTTCAGACCATTTCTCCAGTTTATCTAGATCATTCTGAATTATGACCCTATCCTCCAAGGTAGTTGCAACCCCTCCCAGCTTGGTATCATCTGCAAACTTAATAAGCGTACTTTCTATGCCAATATCGAAATCATTAATGAAGATATTGAACAGAACTGGTCCCGAAACAGACCCCTGCGGAACCCCACTTGTTATGCTTTTCCAGCAGGATTGAGCACCATTAACAACTACTCTCTGGGTACGATTAGCCAGCCAGTTATGCACCCACCTTATTGCAGCCCCATTTAAGTTGGACTTGCCTAGTTTGTCGATAAGAATATTATGCGAGACCGTATCAAATGCTTTACTAAAGTCTAGGTATACCACATCCACTGCTTCTCCCTTATCTACGAGTCTCGTTATTGTGCAGGTTTTGAATCTGGAGTAAGCTAAAGAAGTCACTTAATCATAGAATCATAGAATCCTAGGGCTAGAAGGGACCTCAGGAGGTCATCGAGTCCACCCCCACCCATCTAAAGCAGAGTCAACCCCAACTGACTCATCCCAGCCAGGACTTTGTCAAGCTGGGACTTAAAAACCTCTGGGAATGGAGATTACACCCCCTCTCTAGGCAGAGACATGATCTGGATTATCGGCCATGTAACTGAAAGTGGAACTGGCCCTGGTTCAGCGTGTAGTGTGAATTATTTACAAGTGTATCTCACTTGATGGAATGCACAAAACTTCCTTTTCTTCTCGGTTACTCCTGATTTTTCACCTATGATATTGAGCCATGTGAGAGAATAAAAATAAGCCATCGTTGGGCATAAGGTATGAACAGAATCTGTTTAAATGCCACGTTGCTCTTACAGCCCTAACAAAAAGTCCCTTAAGGTTTAATTTTCTCAAAAGTGTGTGAACTTTTTGTAAGGCTCAAGGTACTGTCACCCCCGTATGATTCATAAAGATATACTCTCTGTTTACATAAGTATATAAACCACAATAGGCAGAGTTTACAAATAGTTTGAAAGACAGTAGGGAAATCAAATGTAATAATGAAAGCATTTGGTTTTCCCATAAAAGTACTACAGTAGAACCTCAGAGTTATGAACATCTTGGACAGAGAGATTACTTGTCACTGAAAAAACGTGGTGGTTTACAACAGAACATTAACTTAATACAACTTTGAAACTTTACTATTCAGAAGAAAAACACTTTTACTTCTTAGTAGTTTAGATTTAACATAACACTGTACTGTATTTGATTTTTTTGGGGGGCGGGTTGTCTTTTTTTTTTATCATCTCTGTTGCTGTCTGGTCACATTTCCAGTTCCAAATGCGATATGTGGTTGATCCTAGTGTTCCTAACTCTGAGGTTATACAAAGTCAATATCTGAAACTGATGAGCCCATTATTCGTAGTATTATTGCTTCAGCAGGGTTTCCAACATACAATCTCTTCTGAAGAAGGGGCTTATAATCTAGCTGTACAAACATACTAGGGCTGTGACTTGGTGCAAAGCATCTCAGACAAGAAGTGAGGCTTTTTTTCTTTTGTAAACTAAATTGCAGTGAAGAATACAAGAGGAGTTTTACTATTGAAATGTTAAAATTGTCTGAGCTGATACAATGGAGTGTTCCCTTGCATAAGGACTATAGAACTGAATCCCCTAAATGAAGAAATAAAGGACCTCACTTTTGAATACTGTTCTGTGATGACACAAACCAAAAACCAGTTTGGATAAAAACAGATTGGAGAGGAGGAAAAGGCCTGATTACAAATGGTTCTATAGCGTTGATATGTCAAAGCAGAATTAAAATCATATTTACAACTTCAAAAAAGCAACATTCCTTTATTCTTGGGAAAAATTATGTGATATTTGTAATTTACTTTAGCTTCTCCGAAGAATGATCTTCCTTGGAAATACTTAAACAAAAGGCTCATCCCTGTAGTCTAGTTGCATTAGAAATGGTTCTTTTAAACATTTCTAACCCGTTTTGAAACATGGTAACCCAACAGTGCCTATTGACTTGGTATAAAATCATATGCCTAAAGCCTTGTAGAATTTTAATGATATAGGGTAGGTACATCTGTAAGTCATTCTTTTCTATCTCAAATGATTTGAGGGTGAGGTGGTGGTAGGAGAATCTCGGATGATTCCTCCATCTGATTTTAGAAAAGAAATGTTTGAATAGAATTTTAGCTTATATTTTTGGTTGTGGGAGTGGTGGTTTCTGGAGACCTTTGAATTTAGCTACTTTTACCACCAAAGGATCTGGTGAAATTGACATTGAACTACTACAGGCAACATGAAAGAAATGGACCCCATCTTGTAAACGTTTGCTCATGTGCTGAATTTACCATGCACATTAATAATCCTGTTACACACATGTAAAATTAAGACTTAGCACACTTTTTTTTTTAGGATATGGATTCCCCATAATTAAAGCCAACAATCACTATCCCATGCCACTGCAATGCAGATACATAGACATGTGGATTTAACCCTACACTGTAGGGCCATTTTGGATAACTACACAAAGAGTAAAAAGTTCAGAAGCACCTCAATGACTACTCACCTCTTGGTGTAATAACAATCACACACTTGTTTTTTTAAACTGCAATTTTGAATGATAGTATGGGGACTTACACCGGAAATCATGGCTTACTTTGAACCTCCTACCCTTTCCTCATCTATGGTTTAAAGTAAGTACACGCTGTTATCAGAGGCTTGTCAGGACTTGTAACTTGTCTGCAATAACAAAGTTAACCAGCAACAGCAGGCAGTGCTCAATGGTTGCATGACAATAAAGCACTGACAAATTGAGAACAATAATGAGAATAAATGCATTATGAATATGCCCAGCACCTTGTCACTTTTACATTAGAAACAGCAGTCATTTTAAGTACCATTGTTTTAATTACCCTTTGTCCCTTGAAATACAGGCACTGTAAGCCCTATCCCATGCTCTAAAATAGTAATAGTAACTATATTTTGGAACCCCATGGTCCTCAGGACATGATTCAGTTGGATTTTTGTTGTTTGGTGTATTCCAACTTATTATTTACTTAGTTAATACTTAATAGTACATAAGATTGAAAGTTATTAACAAGTGTGTTTCACAAATGAAAATGCAAGCTGTTAAGAGCTTGAATAGTAGTTTTAACTTGAAAGTAATCAAATCTTCAAACAATGGTTGTTACTATTTTTGTTTTGCATTGGTTGTATTTTAACTTTTGCAGTATGCTCATACAATTATTTACTAATAAAATTTTGAAAACCATTTTCCAACAAACTTTTAATTTAATTTAAATTTTACTTTCCTAAAGTAAGTTGTGTGACATGAAAGCTTTAAACCATGCCTAGGGTTCCACAAACAGTAGTGTGTACCTTTAAGATTTTTTATTATATATTTCTAATAATAGTAAGGAGTAAAACAGTGGGTCCATGCATTAATTTTTCACCTGTAGAGTTATAGAGCTAAATCTTGCAATTTCTGTTGAAAGTAAAGTGAACTTGGTAGTTTTTTTCCACTCCACAGCGTATTTTACTTCAGAATACAAAACAACACGGTATCAGATTTTTGGTACAATAGGCTGGCCCTGGCAAAACAAAAGCACATCTCTGAACAAGCAGAGATCTTTCATGTGATTCAGGAGCAAAGTAGATTGCAATGTTGTGAAGGGAGCTTTGCAAAGTGGTTGCCAGTGCTGCTTAGATGTAGTCAATATTATTCTTCTGACTTTCCATCAGCATTATTTAAAAAGTATTTTATCTTCCCCATCATTCTGCGAAGACACAAACTAACCTTGTGTTCTGGACCACTGGAAGGCACAGTTTGCAAAAGCACAGCTCAGGGATAGCAAGGTGAATGAAGTTTTAAGCCACCTTTGTGACCTCTGGATTCCAAGCTTGGTTTGGAGCTGCCACGGCTCTTGGTGTGACTTAGGCAACCCAGGAAGCTGCTGTATGCCACAGTTGCCATCTGTGAGGCATCTGTGAACAATTACAACCCAGAGCTTCCCAGAACCTTCATTCCCCATTGTGTTATGGAGATCCTCCTCCCCTCCCAGCCCAGTTCCTACCCTGGAATTCACCCTATATCAGAGCTTGTGAGGGAGGCTTCACAGATCATCCTTGTGCAGTACTTGAGCACAGGGAGTTCTCCCCTGCAAGCTGCTGATCTTTCTATGGCCCTTTCATATCAGAATACAGGGGCTAGATAGGAGATCAGAACCCCTCCCAACAAGAGAATAGTACCACATGGAATATAAAGGCAAGGCACTGTTTACTCCAACTCTACCATGTATATGGCAATTGCAACTCTTAAAGTCAAATCCATACAGTAGGGCCTCACACATTGGGGCCAGTTTGCGAGATGTGCTGAATATACAGTAGGAAGGGAGAAGTGGTGCAAGACACACTCAGGTCTCTCACAGTAGCAGTTCCTGCACCTGGATAGAGAAAATACCAGGCCTTTAACCTGTCATCATGCCTTATCAGCCAGCAAAGCTGGGCCCAGATAGGGAGGGAACACTCCAGAGCAGTTTTCTCACAGGCTATGGAGTTGAGGTTGTAACTGGTAAGTTATAAGTGTTACCTACGAAACTGCAGTGGTTGGAAGATGAATGGCTGAGCCTCACTTAAAAAACTGGGGCTGGGATGCCAAAGAGGAAGAGGAAGAGGGTGGCAGGCAGCTGTTCCTGCCTGGTGATGTTGGCCTAAAGAGTCCTAGGCATATTTTGATTTCTCTTCTCCAGTATTTGAAGACTGAGCTGATTAGACTCATTTGAGAGTCCTTGTTTTGTTTTAGCAATGAAGGGTCCTGTGGCACCTTATAGACTAACAGAAAATTTTTGAGCATGAGCTTTCGTGAGCACAGACCTCACTTTATCAGATGCTGGTCTTGGAAATCTGCAGGGCCAGGTATAAACAAGCCAGAGCAAGGGTGGGGATAACATGGTTAGCTCAGTCAGTAAGGCTCCAAAATGCTCCAGTAGAGGATCCTGATCCTGAAATCTGAGCTGTAGAAGTAGGCCATCAGTCTGCAGTCAATGAGGGGGTCCACCTCAGAAAATGGATATCAGTACAGATCAGATTGCAAGACTGGGGCCAATATCCACTTTCCTATTTCATTCTCTACTCTGTCCTTTGGGAATGATGACCGCCATCTTTCATGCTGCTCCACTTAGGTTTAAATTAATGCAACTTTCTGGATTGCCATCAAATTTTACTTGTATAGAAATGATACCTTTGCTTCTCTCCTATTCATTAGCCTTAACATTTCTTCCTTCTCAATAATTAAAGTTGAGCATTGGCTCGCTAAAGCCAGGGTTGTGAGTTCAATCCTCAAGGAGGCCATTTAGGGATTGGAGCAAATAGATGTCAGGGATGGTGCTTGGTCCTGCCAAGGGGGCATGGGACTGGACTAGATGACCTTCCAAGGACCCTTCCAGTTCTCGGAGATGTGTATCTCCAATAAAATAAAATAAAATAAAATAAAATAAAGGCTACGTCTACACGTGCCCCAAACTTCGAAATGGCCATGCAAATGGCCATTTCGAAGTTTACTAATGAAGCGCTGAAATGCATATTCAGCGCTTCATTAGCATGCGGGAAGCAGCGGCGCTTCGAAATTGATGTGCCTTGCCGCCGCGTGGCGCGTCCAGACGGGGCTTCTTTTTGAAAGGACGCCACCTACTTCGAAGTCCCCTTATTCCCGGTGTACCCCCTGCAGCTGTGGCTCATGAGGCCCTACACAGGACACAGGACACCTTGACTCCAGGGTGTTGTGTGCTCGCACCACGTGCGGGGAGGGTCATGGGTGAGGGTATGCAGAGTGCACCCCCCCACCTGGGCCCCCCTCCTGGGCCCCTCTCCTGGGCCCCCCCCCCACACCCCAGTGGGTTCAGGCCCAGGCCTCCTTACCTTCATCACGACAGCCCCGACTGTGGCCTTGCCAACACCAAACTGCTGGTCCATGGAGTGGTAGCTGTCTGGAGTAGCCAGCTTCCACACAGCTATTGCGACCCTCCTCTTGACGGTGAGGGCATGCCACATCTGGGTGTCCTGGTGCCTCAAGGTGGGGGTGAGCCACTGGCAGAGCTCCATGAAGGTCTGCTGGCTCATGCAGAAGTTCTGCAGCCACTGGTCATCGTCCCATTCCCCCATGACCAGGTGCTCCCACCACTTGGTGCTGGAGGGGTAGCTCCAGAGCCGGCGGGACACCCATTGTGGGGGGAGAAGGAGGGTCCAATGGTACGGGACATCCCCTTGTGCCCCTGGAGAGGGCTCCCCTGCCAGGACCTGCTGGGCAGCCACCCGTGCAGCATCTAGCAGGGCACCTGTCCCACAGGAGGCAGCTTGGAGGGTTTCCAGCTGCTGCTGTACATCCATGTCTGCAGGCTTGAAGTCTGTGAGGCTTGTGTCACCGACGCAGGGCTTGTGTAGTGCAGGCCGAATGTGTCTGGGAGGGGTCCTTTAAGGGAGTGGCATGCTGTTGCCCTGGAAGGGCTAATCTGCCCTGTGACCCCATCCACGGGCTTTCTTGGCTCCTTATTTTGAAGGGGGGTGCTTGTGTGTGTGGACGCTCTGCTTTTCCTTTCTGGGTGGCCTCTTTCAATGTTCCCCACCGCTACTTCAATGTTGAACATTGACAGCACCAGGCCCAGAGGATGTGTGGACAATATGCATCGAAGTAGCCTATTTCGATGTCATTACTTTGAAATAGCCTACTTCGACGTAGTGTCCTAGTGTAGACATAGCCTAGATGTCCTAAAATTAAGCATTATTATGTAAACTTTTTAAAAAAGAGCAAATCGAACCTAATGTAAAGATTATCTTTATTAGAGTTTCCTTTCTAATGGTTCTTACCTTTTTGTACCTCTTAGCTTTTCATGAAGTCTCTTGAGAGAGGAGGAAAGACATAATGCCAAGGTATTTACCATTTAGATTTTAGAGAAATAGAAATACAAAACGTTGTAGTGCAGAGAAGTCTTAAATCAATGAAAGAAAGAAATAACAGGAATGGCACTGGTGAAGGCTGTGCTTCAACCAGAACAGAACAGCGGAGACAAAGAAAATGTGATATGAAGAAACAGATGAGAAAATTGCCCTCAAGCTCCCTGAGCAGCAAAGATTGAAAAGGAGTTTTGAACAGCTGTTCTACAACTGCCTTCTCCTGCACAGAAAGCAGTTCATTGCAGAGACTTTTTTTGTATAGAATTTTTGAAGAGACTATCTTGTCTGCCAGGGAACAGATAAAGTAAATTTCTTCGGGTGTATCAATGGTTGTTAATTTGAAATAACTTTGCAAGCATCTACACAACACCACGGCTATTTCAAAATAATTTCAAGAGAGCCAACACCTTACTTCAAATGTGATAAACCTCATTCCGTGAGGAATAGTGCCTATTCAGAAATAGATATTTCAGAATAGGGGCTGTGTATAAAGGGAACAGGGGCTATTGTGAAATAAGCTCTCCTGGCATAGTTTATTTTGAAATAAATCTGCTGTGTAGACATAGGATTTCAGATTAGAGAACAGGTTCTATTGTGTGTGGATACACTATTTCAGAATAAGTTTTGCTTATTTTGTTGTTTCTCTGTAGGCTGTGGTTGCACTACAGTGATCTGTCTACAGAAGTTACTGCCAGAAGAGATGTTGTGACAAAACTTTTGACATATAACATGTACACATAAAAGTGGATCTATCTTTTGATCTGCTTTGTCATCAAAGGGGCCCCCAGAGCATCTACATAGCTTTTGTCAACAGTTTCTGTTGACAAAACTCATTTTGCCTGTAGATGCTTGACAAGTTTTGTTGACTAAACCCCAGTTTTGTCTACAAAACTCGCTAGTGTAACAATAGCCATAGTGTAGATGCATTACTCTGGAATACAAGCATCTGAAGAAGTGAGTTGACCAGCATCTGAAGAAGTGAGTTAACTCACGAAAGCTCATGCTCTAAACTTTTCTGTTAGTCTATAAAGCGCCACAGGACCCTTCGTTGCTCTACAGATCCAGACTAACACGGCTACCCCTCTGATACTCTGGAATAGTTTAATTTGGAATAATAACTCCAGAATAAACTATTCCAGAATAATTCTGTTGTGCAGACATATCCCTGATGGTCTATTCTTCCTTCTGAGACATCTCTCTAACAAACTGTTTCCAGCACAAACAGGATAATATGCATGTTATTGTGAAAGTAAGAGAACTACAATAGACTCAATATAATTCAAGCACTTTAGCAACCAAAGTATCATTGCCCAAATATATACATATATATATATTTTGGATTGCAAGAGAACTGGCTTGGACAGCTCTCCCAACAAAGCATTTAAACAGGAATTTATCAGTAGATAATCTGCTTCCTTCCCGATGTTGCTTGTTTCTCTTAAATGATGCACACTCCTACATTTTTATTATTTGGTGGGTTTTGAATGATCTGTTTAAACGACATTGATACAGCTTTAGTAAGCAGGATAAATACATCTTTCAAAAATGTACCCTTGGTCTTGCTTATTTTCTCATTATTACTTTCTTTCTTTCTTTCTCCAAATAAGCAATCATGCCATTTTTAAAGGTATCCTGCCAATATAGTTGTCATTTTAAGGGAGCCAGTTGTCAGTTTTCATTCAAAATCTGATTCATTTATTCTCCATTAATTTGGAATTATTCTCAGATGTTTCTGCTCATCGTAGCCACAGTTTCGCATATTTAACAAAATGTTACTATATCCAGATAGTAAATCTGTGCAGAGGTAGTGGAGATGCTCTAGGTCAAGGAGAAATTATGGGGCTGATATAGGAATGATTGGAGGAAATTCTATGGCCCATGTTATGCTGGAGATCATTTTAGATTATCATAATTGTCACTTCTGGCTTTTAAATATCTATGATCTGAAGGAACAGGATGCACTGCTTTATTCCATTTAATTGTCTGGAGTTTCCTAAGATGATTAATTACGTTTTGTCCTATTTATTTCAAGGACATTGCACAGGGAAGATAAAAATGTTCTACAAAGGCCCCAGAAAGATGTTACGTAAGCTTTAGGAGAATCAGAAAGTGAAAGAAAAACAGGAGTGGCATATGGTATAGTAAGACAAGCCTAGATCTATACAGCTGCATAGAACCAATTTTAGATTTGTTTTGTAAATTTATCAGAGACATTTTTGGGAAATTTATGATTGAGATGCACATAGTTCCAAGGAAGAAGGAGCTTTGGGAGTTGAGTGCTTTTTGGATAACTTCATCACTCTTTGGGCTTGTCTACACTACCACCTTCCTTCGAAGGAAGGATGGTAATTAGGGTGTTGGGAGTTTACTAATGAAGTGCTGCGCTGCATATGCATCACTTCATCAAGCAAATTCCCTTCCCCCCGCCCGCCGCGACAACTTCAAAGTTTTAAACTTTGAAGTACCAGTGTATGTCTAGCCGCGGCGCACCTGCCGGTACTTCGAAGTGCCGGGGCACCTTTGAAGTCCCTTTATTCCTCTTGATTCAAAGTTGCCGTGGGGGGAGGGGGGAAATTTGCTTAATGAAGTGCTGCATATGCAGCGCAGCACTTCATTAGTAAATTCCCAACACCTTAATTACCATCCTTCCTTTGAAGGAAGATGGTAGTGTAGACAAGCTCTTTGTGAAAGTCCCGAATCCTTCCATATGCTTTAAAAAAGAAATGAGACCAAGTCAATGGGTCTACTCATGGGGTAAGGAGCTGGCCAACATCAGAAGGGATTGCAACATTTACCTTAAGTAAATAAGAGTTTGTCTACATGGTGTCTGGGCTACTCCAGAGTGGTATATATTCTAGTGCATACTAGCACATCATGAACAAACTGTTTGGTATGAATCATGCTGGTGTACACTAAAAGTTCCCTAGGGTGCATTAACACAATACTGCTTGAAACAGGACTACATTATCATGCACTAGGGACCTTTTAGTGTGCACCAGCAAGGTCCACACACACAATGCGTGAACAAAATGCTAATATATACTAGAATTTATGCTCCTGTACTGTAGACTAATGCAGCACATAGGTTGTCCCTGAGCAAAATACACAATTAAATACAAACGTCCATCAGCACTGGGAGATTTCACTTTGTACGCATGGACAAATACACATTTTAAACTCTGTTCTACTTTTGAACTGATGCAAACAAAATATTTTGGTTTGCACGTGTCTTTCATAAACTAAGTATACATGTATGCAATTCAAAATCTTCATAAGAATGTTGTGCCTTTGCAGGTCTTTTATCACTATTTTTCCACCTCATCATTAAAATTCCTGACCTGAAGTTTCAGAGACCTAAGGGGATTCCCACATTAATGATGAAAGGTTCATAAGTAGTGAGGTGACCAACGTTTTTAAATGTATTTGAACATAAAGCTTTTGCTGAGCAAATGATAAACTTCTATGCTCTCGCAGAATGACTGTCAATTCTTGTCTCAGAAACCCTGGATGTGACTTTTTCAAAGAATTAATCTAACTGAACTGTGAAGAATAACTCATTTCAGGAATCACGATCAATGAACTCAGTTGAACCAGCCCAGCTGCCACCCACACCTCCAAACAGCTGCACCATTCATTGCAGACGTGGTACCTTCTGTGTTGCCCATGACACCTCTTCAAAAAATGGGGAAAAGAACTGTTACAACTTCAGAGTAGTTCACAGAAAGGTTGACGCCAAAGATGTGTTTTTCCTTTCTTGATGTGCTAATTTTCTTTTCACATTTATAAACAGCGGCTGGTATAAATTTTGGCAGGATTGCGCTTCTGGGTTTATTTGCATAGTTAATAACAGTTAAGTAAAGTTCTTCCAAGAAGTTCAGATCATTTGTGGTTAGAGGCCATTGACAGAACAGCTTAAGGAGTTTTGTTATTGCAAGTTTTCTTTTTCCATCTAGAACAATTTTTTTTACTAAATAAAATGTATGTAAGTAGACAAGTTCTGAAATAATGATGTGAGTAATTCTATCATTTGATTTTTATATGTATATGTGTAGATTTTTTAAAGAAATATTATGAGACAGGTTGCAAATGTAACTAATGGTTACCCATAGTGGCCATTCGTAAAATGAAATGATCAGTTGTCTCTGTATTTGAAGATAACTAGCAGTCCTCTAGCACCTTAAAGACTGACAATTTTATTTATTAGGTAATGAGCTTTAAGTACAATATAAACACAATGTTTTCATTATTCACCAGATAATCCCTATGCCAACTACTGTGAATACCATGAATTCTATGATAATATTATCAGAAGCAGAACTGGAACATTCTAAAAACAGTGGGCCAAGTTGAGAGAACATGCAAGGGGTTTGGAATGTAAATTACACATCAGTAATAGTTATTCAGGGATGCTGGCTAATTTAGGAAGTCTAAAGATGTCCAAGTACATCAAAAGGTAGCCAAAGACACCAGAACATACTTCTCTGGGGCTGACAGAAGATGTAAATTACACCAGCTTAGACTCACCTTTGAATTTGACCCAACCACTGCACACCCATGGCTGTGTAAATTCACGAAGCTAGCTCTCACAGGCTGTCAGTTTGTTAAATGTTTTAATTAAAGGGATTCTGTCAAGGTATTTCTCTTGATTAAGAAAATTTTATATATAAAGAAACTAGGGCTGGGTGAACTCATTTTACTTAATTATAAACCCATTCAGACATCATTTTTGCGCATGAAATATCATTGTTTTTTTTTTGTTCTGTTATGTAGAAACTGAAAAAGGAGCCGTCATAATAAAATCTAGCAATAAAGTAAGGTACAGAACAGAGCAGAGAAAGCAAGCGATCTGGGGAAACAAATGCAGACACAATATGAAAACTTGTGTGAAGGTGAGGGGACAGAAATATCCCAATGAATTTACATATACTCTACATGTGGAGCTAGCATGTATTCTCACTTGGGGCATTCTCCTGTCCCTTTTTCTCAAAAGAGGCTCACTACTTTCTTGGAAAATAAGTACATTTAAATGACAAAAAGAAAGGTCTGCAAATTCAAATGAAACTTATTAGAATGGTATTATAAAAGGTTCACAACCCCTCATATTCTAAGTTTGCCCAGCCCTAACGATAATCCTTTGCGAAATGTAAACTGATATTTGTTCAGCTACCTAAAGTTTTGCTCCCTAATCCACAGTATGCACACACATGCTGGTTTGTTATTGTAATATAGACTATGAATTTAAGTCTCTCTTATTAGATGAAAATTATTCCTGAACTGCTGATTTTAAATATAGATTTTATAGATAAAAATAATGAACTTTGAAAGTGGAAATATTAATTAAATGGACATCAGTTAAAAGGGCATATTGTCTTGGAACTGTGTGCTTTTAAAAGCCGGTCTTTTAATTTGAGGGCAAAATGATTATGCTGTGTTTCTTGATTATCTGCCTTTATATCACATAGACTATGTCTACACTAGCCAAAACCTTTGAAATGGCCATGCAAATGGCCATTTTGAAATTTACTAATGAAATGCTGAAATACATATTCAGTGCCTCATTAGCATGCAGGCGGCCGTGGCACTTTGAAATTGATGCGGCTCGCCGCCACGCAGCTCGTCCAGACGGGGCTCCTTTTCAAAAGGACCCCGCCTACTTCAAAGTCTCCTTATTTCCATCTGCTCATAGGAATAAGGAGACTTCGAAGTAGGCAGGGTCCTTTTGAAAAGGAGCCCCATCTGGACGAGCCACGCGGCAGCGGGCCGCATCAATTTCGAAGTGCCACGGCTGCCTGCATGCTAATGAGGCACTGAATATGTATTTCAGCGCTTCATTAGTAAACTTCGAAATGGCCATTTGCATGGCCATTTCGAAGGTTCTGGCTAGTGTAGACACAGCCATATGGTACTAAACTGGACAAGTCCTACTGGTACAACATAGAATCATAGAATGCTAGGACTGGAAGGAACATCAAGATGCCATCGAGTCCAGTCCCCTGCCCTCACGGCAGGACCAAGTACTGTCTAGACAATCCCTGATAGACATTTCTCTAACCTGTTCTTAAATATCTCCAGCAATGGAGATTCCACAACCTCCCTAGGCAATTTATTCCAGTGTTTGACCACCCTGACAGTTAGGACCTTTTTCCTAATGTCCAACTTAAAACTCCCATTTTGCAGTTTAAGCCCATTGCTTCTTGTTCTCTCCTCAGAGGCCAAGAAGAACAAATTTTCTCCTTCATCCTTATGACACCCTTTTAGACACCTGAAAACCGCTATCATGTCCCCCCTTAATCTTCTTGTTTCCAAACTAAACAAGCCCAGTTCTTTCAGCCTTTTTTCATAGGTCAACATGTTAGAATGACATCCAGATTCCAAAATCAGTGGCTATATTTTATGAAAACACAAAGTAGAAATTTTCAGGTACAAGTCCATTGTGCCTAACAACATTTTATCAGGGTTAAAATGACGTGGTGATCTGGTCATAAAAGTCAGACACATAAGCAGGGGAGGAGGGGGTGCAAAGCACATGGGGTGTGAAGGGTGCAAACATTCTCTCTCTCCTTATCCAGTTTCTCTCTTTTCCTCCCTGCTGCATTGTGCTGGGGGAGCCAGCTGGGCATGATGGAGGAACCGAAGGCACCCAGGGAGCTGTACTTCCCTGGCCAGCTCCCTGCTTAGAAAGCTGGCCCTGGAGCAGGGAAGGGACTACATTTCCCAACATTGCCTTGGCAGCTAGCAACAGGAAAGGGAGGGGGATGAGGGAATATTGTTTTTCACTTACAATATTACAGTAAGATCCTAGAAAGTAATTTCTATAAAGCCTTTGTTACTGTATACATTTTTAGTATATTATAACACAACCATTTTACCAATCACTGTTTCCCCTCCAAATTTTTTAACATCTCCTATGCACAATCATTGCATGGCTATTTTGGACGGCTTTGTATTTAAAAAATTTGTGGTCCGCATGTACTAAGAAAGCACCTCCCCACAGAAATGCCTGCATACAGCTTTGCAACTCCTGCAACAGTTGCTGGTGGATGAGATTTGGCATAGGTGTACATATAGGGTGTTGCTTGCCACTTCATAATGAGCCCTGAGTGAAAAATCAAGTTGCCTCGTGATGAGTGGATTTAAGAAAAGGCTTCCAGTTTTGCATTTTTAGGCTTAGTGAGGAGTGCACATAGCGTTGGTCAATATACATTTTAGAGTTCTGGGCATGTATGCAGATGTTGATATACAGTATTGCTCAACATCATGCTGTTCATGGATTTTTTTAGTTCTTCCTCAGGTCTTTTAACAAGAAACTACTACATCTTTCAGTCTAGCTGTTCTTGTAAATACAATTACCTATCAAAACACACAGGGTCACAAAAATACTTCAGCCTTTACTCATACAAAATTCGCTTGACTTTTACCTAACATATCTGAATCTAGAGAGTGGATATTTGCCATGAATATTTGGCAATACTGTAAGCATACAAAATGTAAAGACCTTTTAACATACACTTGCGAGCATGAAGTCACATTTTTCACTTTCGTTTTCCTCTGGTCAATACCTACTTAGGCAAAGCTCCCGTTAAAAAGCTTGGCATGTTGTGTGTGGTTCATGCATGACCATAACATGGTTAGAAAGGCAGCCAAGTAGCTTCCACCTCCTTTATACAGATATTCCTGAAAAACAGCAGTCCCTGTACTCTCTAGCACAAGGACTTTTACAGCTTGGGAGTAGAACTAAGAAAATGAGACAGGGAGGAGGTGAGATCAGGTTATGGATTTCTTCCATTCCTATGACAGGGTCTGAAGAGCTCAGCCAATGTACCAGGGTGAGTAATCCTGTACACAAGGAGCTGCATTTTAGAAGACAGTGGTTTTTGTGACAAATCTGCACTCTCTCTCTTCCCAGGTCTGCAGCCAAAAAGTTATGTTTTAGTGGCCTGTAGTCAGGTAGAGAGTGATTTTATCTTACCCCATTTGAATAGTAGCACTTCCTGCTGCATTACGCCAGCCTTCTTCCTTGTGCAAGAGTTACAAAAGCTTACATTAAGTTGCACCACCATTAATATTGTCAATGGATCTGTCTATGTGAAGACATCAACAAATACAGTCAAAACCGATTGGGAGGGAGGAGAGACAGTTTTGAGTGTTTCATCCCTTCATAAATTAAATGAGTTGCAAGGATGACACAGAAAGGGCTAAGCATAGGGAAAAACAAGGAGTAAAAAAGCTGAAAGTATTTATCCTAAAAAATATCTTGCAATGTGCTGGTTTTCGTCTACTTGTCATTCTCATCACATGCCACAAGATGGCTCAGTGTAGAATGGCCTGAGCACAGACTGAATTCCCAGAGGCTTCGGGAGGTGAGGAAAACATTGGTGTTTCTCGTTCTATCACATTTCATCGGCACTGGCTCATCTCTTCTTGCTGAAGAACAGACATGCCCCAATGGCAAATTATAAACTGTGGTAAGGAAATAGGAAGACTCAACTGAAGCTGCACTGCGATTGAGCCCTGTGCTCAGACTAAACACCCTGTAGCCTCACGAAGTCACAGGATTGTTGGCAGCATTATGTGTAGGTATGTATATTAAACTTGGAAACAGCTGATTATTTTGTAAGCAAAGACATATATGGCTCAGTTTTTAAAAATAAACAGGTAGCAGTAGAAAATGGGTGGGGAGAATAGGAAGCTAATGAAACTCATTTAAAATATTTTACAAGTTTACAAAGTTAGAATCAAACTTTTTTTCTTGCCCCTTTGTGACAGAATATTTCTGAAAAGAAAATTCTGCTCACATTACAGAAGGGGATGTCAGGGGGTTTGACTGTCATTGAGGCTGAGATGAACTTTCTCACCCTGTTTAAATATTTAAAAACTGCAAAATCTCCTGATACAGGCAAGTACATCATGAAGTGCTAAAAAAATACATCTGCCTTTGAGATTAAAAATTCGTATTACCCCCCACTGTATCAGTTTGCTTTGTTGCCACAACCCATGAATTGTCCAAAGTACAGTATAGGGCAAGAGCTACATCACCAGAGAAGGGGCTCCATTCTGCTATCAGATCCTGAGTCTTATGTGTCTGAAGTTGTTCTTGAAGCCAGTTAAGACATATAGTTTCAGCTGATCCATTAGCTGTACTGATTTCCAAGAGGTTGTACATAGTGCTGGTATGGATGAGTGGGGCTTTTCTGGCCAATGCCCATCAGACTGATGTCCCATTCCGTACTGTGGTTATATTTTTCACTGAAGATTTCATAGATTCAAAATTACTTCAGGTGGACTTTTTCTATTTTCTCTTTCATGCTCCCTCCTGTTTCTCATTGCGTAATGGGGTGGTTTGGAGACCTGCGTTTCCTACTGGTTGGAGAAAATGGTTTCCAGCTCCTGGGTGAATCAAGATGCTTCAGTCTTTAAGGTGGGGGGAGTTAGGGAGACCTAGGTTCTCCCACTCTAACAGTCTCAGCTTAGGACACTATGTAAATCAACCTCTAAGCAGAGAACCTTAAATTAGGGCATCTAAGTGCATTGATGTGGGCTATTTCCTACTGCTGTCTGTTCAGTATGGGGCACAGTCCTGTACGCCAAGTCACTTATTTCACGTGGTGTGCCCTAGTGGACTCAGGGCAGTGCCTTTCCGCACTACCAGGTTTGTCCAGGCAGAATACATGTAAATCCTGCAGGATCAGAACCCCAGAAGGTCTCCAGGTTTCATCACCCAGTTTTGTCTTAGGCTGGGTGCTGTACTTAGTCTCATTTGGCCAGGGAGATGTTGCTTGTTCCCTGGTGACTGCCATGTCTGGCCCGCTAGTGACTCTGCCCCTCAGGTAGGGGGTGTATCTGGGTCCTGCCTCTTTGTCAGGTTGCTCTGAACTAAGCCAGGTTCTCTCCTTTTCTCTCCCTTCTTGGCCTGACATTGGTTGCAGGTGTAGAAGGGAGGAGCTAGCTGTGCCCAAAGGCTCTCTTTAATCCATTACATGCCAACAAGCAGTTTCTCTGCTTCATTGCATACTCTTAAAAGTATTCCTAATATATTATTGCCAGTTCCAGATGTTCAAAAGTCACAAGTCCAGTCCCAAAAACATCATAAGATTAAACAAAAACACATATCGTCAGTTTCATTATTTTTTAGATTTGGATCCATTAGGACACAAACAACTTGTATTTTTAAAGTTTTCTGCACTTGAAAGTGAAGTTGAAAAGAGTTGCGGTAAAACCTTGTAAACTAGCAACAGTGTATCTTGTTCTGCTACATTTCTCTGTCCTGTTATGGATTATTGGTACACGTCCGCTTTAATCTGGCTCTCATAGCAGTGTTGTTTAATGAAACACTTTCTTTTCCCAGTAGGCTGGGGGAGAGTACCAGGCCACAGAGTTCCTCCATTTTTAGTTGTATTCAAAATACAAGTGGTTTTCTTTTCTCTTTTTAGCAACCTACCGCTTTACATATTCTTCTTTATGCTGCAGTGCTGCTGAGGAGTTTTTACAGACACAAGGTAGAAGAAGGAAGTGATAATGAAGGAACAGACTGAACGTTAAACCAAAGGGTCACTTTTCTAGATGGGAGTTAGGCAATATGATATGCTGCAGCATTCAGTTTTCTCTCAGTCAGTTTTGCTAAGCTCTCAAAGCCAGTCTCAGGAAGAGCAGTGGCCTCTTAAGTGACAGGGAGGTGAAGCAGGTGAACAGATCATTTAAGATTTTATCAAAGGGCATGGAGGTGTTACTCCATTCAGATTTTCCCCTCATAGGGAACTGAGCAAAAGGATGGCAAATAGCTTCCAGGACCCTATATCTCTTCTCCAGGACCTCACTCTGCATAGTATTTGAAACCTCTGGCCTGGAAGGGACAGGAGGGGAACAGCTAAGGATGAGCTCATAGCATCCCCATTGACAGTAGTAGAAATGCTACAGAAAGTTATTTAGCCTAATCATAATAGGACCCACAGTTATGCCAATCTGCTGACATGAGACTCTTTCAGCCCTCACATGATTCAGGCTTGTGCAATTGGGTCCTTAATTTACCCCAAAGGAAGTACTGTGTGGCATCTAAATGCCAAAGACTTCCACAGCTGTGTTCATATAACATATTTTCTGTCAGGATTTTGTTTACAAATCAAGCAACGATGGGATAGGAGACCTCTCAGCACATGCATACACATTCCCCTCTCCCCAACAGAGTGATGAAATAGCATGAAATGGACTTATCACAAAATTTCATGATTGCTGACTCATGTGTCTTTGAGCATATGTGTGTGAGTTTATTTATTACACACACACACACACACTGGAGAATGCAAATGGAGTTCATTGTCAAGTTTGACACTTTACACCTCAGCCTGAACAAAGATATCAATTACCTTACACATTACAAAGAGTGTTTCCCCATCTTTGATATTCGTAGTAACCCCAGACAGCCCACATAACAAATGCTTACAGTAAGAATTTTTCTTTCCCCTCTCCCCCTTAACCCCTCCTTTCTGTCTTATGTAGCTGATTTGTCAGTTTTTATTTATTTTTCTTCCTAAATTGTTGTTAAATTACCTTTTCTCAGTTTTCATTTATCAGAATTTTCCAGATCTGAAGAAGTGGGTTTGTCCCATGAAAGCTCATCAACTCATACATTATATTGTTAATCTTTAAAGTGCTGCAGGACTGCTTTTATGATTTCTCATTGGAGATTCTGTTCTTGGAGCTAAAAAAACATTCTGGCTGCATTTACACGGTGGAGCTATTTTGGGATTCTGAGGTATCCTGAAATAGTAACACTACATCTAGGAAATTCGCCAGGTATTTTGAAATCTATTTTGAAATATTTTTCAAAATACACAGCATGCTATTTCAGCATCCGTCTCCCACTTGTTGCGAGAGGGATAAGGAATACCTCAAAATAGTGCTGTATGCAGTGCCAAGTCCCAAAACAGTCTATTTTGAAATTGACTCGAAATAGGATAGGCAATTTGCATAGCTCAAATTGTGTATTTATTTTGAGTTAGGGGCACATTTTAGACATAATGCTCTAGAGGTTAGCTATCAATGGTTCAAAGTCAATCTGGAAGGGCATATCAGATGGGGTCCCACATAGTTTGTGAACTATATCTAGCTGAGAGGGGACACAAGTACTTTGGAAACTAGGTTTAAAATTCAAAATGACATGGACAAGTTGGAGATATGGTCTGAAGGAAACAATATGAAATTCAAAAAGGACAAATACAAATTACTTCATCTAGGAGGGCACAAGCCATTGCAAACATACAAAATGGGAAACAACTGCCTAGACTGAAGTACTGCAGAAAATGATCTGGTGATCAGACAAGATCACAAGCTAAATGGGTCGAGTTCAACATTGTAACATGGTTGCAAGAAAAAACTAATATTATTCTGTAAGGCATTAATAGCAGAATTGTAAGCAAGACTTGAGAAGTAATTATTCTGTTCTATTTCATACTGAGTATGCCTCAAATGGAGTGTTTGTGTTCAGGCCTAGGCGCCATATTTTAGGAAAGATGCAGACATATTCGAGGATTTTCAGAGGAGAGCAACAAAAAAGAGTTGAGGTCTACAAAAGAAAACCTATAAGAAAAGATAGAAAGAATTGAGTTTGTTTAGTTTGGGGAAGAGAAGATTAGGAGAGGAAATGTTAACAGTTTTCAAGTTTATAACAAGGAAGAAGGAGAAAAATTTTTCTTATTAGCCTCTGAGGAGAGGGAATGAAGTAGTGGGCTTAAACTGCAGCAAGGGAAGTTTAGGTTGGACATTAAAAAAATCTTCCCTCCTAAAAGGGTAGTTAAGCACTGGAGTAAATTGCCTAGGAGGCACGGTTTTTAAAAGTAGGGCTGCGTCTACACGTGCACGCTACTTCGAAGTAGCGGCAGTAACTTCGAAATAGCGCCCGTCACGTCTACACATGTTGGGCGCTATTTCGAAGTTGAAATCGACGTTAGGCGGCGAGACGTCGAAGTCGCTAACCCCATGAGGGGATGGGAATAGCGCCCTACTTCGACGTTCAACATTGAAGTAGGGACGTGTAGACGATCCGCGTCCCACAACATCGAAATAGCGGGGTCCTCCATGGCGGCCATCAGCTGGGGGGTTGAGAGATACTCTCTCTCCAGCCCTTGCGGGGCTCTGTGGTCACCGTGGGCAGCAGCCCTTAGCCCAGGGCTTCTGGCTGCTGCTGCTGCAGCTGGGGGTCCGTGCTGCATATACAGGGTCTGCAACTAGTTGTTGGCTCTGTGTATCTTGCACTGTTTAATGAAAGTGTGTCTGGGAGGGGCCCTTTAAGGGAGCGACTTGCTGTTGAGTCCGCCCCGTGACCCTGTCTGCAGCTGTGCCTGGCTCCCTTATTTCGATGTGTGCTACTTTGACGTGTAGACGTTCCCTCGCTGCGCCTATTTCGATGTTGGGCTGAGCAACGTCGAAGTTGAACATCGACGTTGCCAGCCCTGGAGGACGTGTAGACGTTATTCATCGAAATAGCCTATTTCGATGTCGCAACATCGAAATAAGCTATTTCGATGTTGGGTGCACGTGTAGACGTAGCCTAGGTGAGACAATCACCTGACAGAAATGGTTTAGAGTCTTCCTTCGAGTGCAAACACCAAACTGGAAGACCTCTCAAGGACTTTTTGGCCTCGTGTACATGGATCTATACTCCTGGCAGGTCCAAGCTAATGAGCAGTCTCGCAATTGCAAATGGATGTTCATTAGCATACTCACGCAGCTAATTAGCATAGTTGTGCAAGAGTTCCCTCTTGGCAGGGGGGCTGCCAACAGTAAAGAGGCTGTGTGGATTTGCCTCTGCTGGCTAAACCCCTCTCTGTCGCTAGTCTCTTATTCCTGAAATGATGTATATGAATTTTTTTCAGGGATAAGGGACTGGTGACAGAAGGAGGTTTAGCGGGAAGAGGCATGGCCACATGGCTTCTTTACAGCCCGCTCCGCTGAGAGTGAAATCTCGCATGGCTATGCTAATTAGCCTCACGAGTATACTAATAAGCAGACATTTACAATTGTGAGACTGCTCATTAGCATGGAGCTGTCAGGAGTACAGCTCTGTGTAGACATGGCCTTCCAGTCCTAAGATTCTGTGACCTATCTGCATATCGCAAAACAAACAAACAAACAAACAAACCCTAAGTTAGTTCACCATCTCAGTTTTAAAGTTTAAAGCACAAAAGTCAAAAATCTCAAGTTATTATTCATAGTAACTTAAAGACACCCCTTCCTGTTCAGGCACAGTATTTGGTTATGTTGTGTCACATTAAAACAGGGATCTGTCTGTGCCCTTAAAATATCAGATTTAACTTATGTGCATTCAAAATATCAGTTTTAGCGCTTTGCATTTTCATATAATTTTACAGTTAATTTAGTTTTTAGTATGGAAAAGTATAAGGCCAATGGACCCACGTCATCAGTGGGAGGAAAAAGCCAGCATCCTTAGGGCAGACTTTACTCTCCATTGTCAGTGGTCTCAGTGCCTCTGGGGTAACATAATTCCCTCAGCCAAGGAAGTGTGTTCCAAACTTCTGTGATCTCCCAGCAGTTCATCACAGATGATCCCCCACTTGTAAGGCCTGTGACCTTAGGGGTAAAGCCGTATGCTCCACTGCATGAGCTAAAAATCTATCTGTCTCTCACCTAACGATGCAGAGCAGACCTCACTCTCCCATGTCAGTGGTCTCAGTGCCTCTGGAGTTACAGAAGGAGAAAAAAGAAAATACCAAAAGAGTCGGGTAAATCTGTACTTGACTACACAGCGATCTGCACATTCAGATTAAATCACATCTCTGGAGCCTGGGAAATTTTCAAAGGAGTTAATGTAGGATGGGGACACAAGAATTTATCAGACATGCTGCTCCCTTGCTGATGTCTTTGTGGTGGTGGAATTCAAGTAGTTGTGCAAGGTGTTGTGGAATTCAAGTAGTTGTGGAAGGTGTTCAAGGTGTTCTGGAATTCAAGTAGTTGTGCAAGGTGGTGGAATTCAAGTAGTTGTGGTGGTGGAATTCAAAAGTTGTGCAAGTTGTGCATGCCTCATTAGCATGAGATCACATGATTTGGAGTCCGGAAGATGCTCTTCTGGACTCCAAAACAATGTGTAGAAGCGTGGCCCCCAGGAGGTCTTCCAGAAGGAAGTCCTCCTTCCAGAGGCCCCTTCTTCCCCAAAATGCTCGGGCTCCAGAAGGAGAACTTCCTTCTGGGAGAGCCCCCTTGGGGCCACGCTTCAGAGAAAGTGGCATGTGTAGAAATGGCCTTAGGATCCAATCCTCTGAGGTGCCGAGTGCCTCCTGTAAAGAGCTGAGCACACACGGTTCCCACTGACTTCACTACAGTGCAAGATAATCCTGCAATATTGATCAGGTTTGGTACCATTTTCAGTGGAGGGCAGTGCCATAAGCATAAAGGCAGACATATAAACACAGCATTAGATACATGTAGAAATATTTTCATCCTAATTTGGCCCTCTGTTAGTCATCCATACGGATGGAGACAGACAGATTCATGTGGGTATGCAGTTAAGCAGCTGTACTCTACCTTGTCAGAAGTACAGAAAAAATGTAGGATGTTTTGCTGCCACTTTTACGCAGCAGAACAAAATGCAGCCATAAAACCCAGCTCCAGTTAAGAAAGGAAACATTTAGAAGGCTAAGGATCACTTCACACTGGATCAGCATGAAGCTATTTTTAACACACTTATTTCTGTAGTAGAGATATACCGTATCATGGAACTTCACTGTTCCAAATGGCGCTCAGACTCACTATTACACCTGTGTAGAATGGTTGCATAGTGTTAGTAACTTAGGCTGTAATATAATACATGAGCCGTGTCTACACGTGCACGCGACTTCGAAGTAGCGGCACTAACATCGAAATAGTGCCCGTCGCGGCTACACGCGTCGGGCGCTATTTCGAAGTTAACTTCGACGTTAGGCGGCAAGACGTCGAAGTCGCTAACCTCATGAGGGGATCGGAATAGCGCCCTACTTTGACGTTCAACGTTGAAGTAGGGACCGTGTAGACAATCCGCGTCCCGCAACGTCGAAATTGTGGGGTCCTCCATGGCAGCCATCAGCTGGGGGGTTGAGAGACGCTGTCTCTCCAGCCCGTGCGGGGCTCTATGGTCACCGTGTGCAGCAGCCCTTAGCCCAGGGCTTCTGGCTGCTGCTGCTGCAGCGGGGGATTCATGCTGCGTGCACAGGGTCTGCAACTCATTGTCGGCTCTGTGTATCTTGTGCTGTTTAGTGCAAGTGTGTCTGGGAGGGGCCCTTTAAGGGAGCGGCTGGCTGTTGAGTCCGCCCTGTGACCCTGTCTGCAGCTGTGCCTGGCACCCTTATTTCGATGTGTGCTACTGTGGTGTGTAGACGTTCCCTCGCTGCGCCTATTTCGATGTGGTGCTGCGCAACGTCGATGTTGAACATCGACGTTGCCAGCCCTGGGGGACGTGTAGACGTTATTCATCGAAATAGCCTATTTCGATGTCGCCACATCGAAATAGGCTACTTCGATGTAGGCTTCACGTGTAGACGTAGCCATGGATGCACACTGGCAAGCTCGATTACCACTACAGATTTTTTTCCTTTGCACAGCTGTGCTTTTTTGCATTAGAGATTATTTTTGTATGTATATTTAAGATATATTGAAGAGATATTTAAGAACAGAAGAACACCCATATTGGATGAGGCTCCATCCAGCCCAATATCCTGTTTTCCAACACTAGCCAATGCCAGGTGCACCAGAGGGAATGAACAGAACAAGTTATCATTAAAGCTGTGTTTACACTACAAAGTTTTGTTGACAGAAGAGACCTTTGGTCAACAAAACTAGCGAGTGTCTACACTAGAAATGTGTTCTGTCTCGAATCTGTTGACAGAGTGCAGCAGTTTTGCTAGCAGAGTTCTGTCTTGAAAGTTTGAGACATAGAGCCTCTGTAGACATATTCTGTCAACAGAATAGTGGTGTAGGCCTCTTCTGTCGACTGAGGGGTCGTCCATGGTGTCAGCCATCTGGGGTCAGGAGGTGATCTGTCCATCACAAGCACAGATCTATGCTCTGCTCCTCCAGCCAGCCTTAAAGGGACAGCAGCCCTGGAAACCCCATACCAGGAAGTAGGAAGCCTGTGAGCAGCCCAGGCAGCATGTGTGCCTGCAGCCTGCCCACAACCATGCCCTGCAACCACTCAAAAGCCATAGCAGCAGCTCGACCCACCAGGAAGCAGGGAGAGGAGCTCCAGGACAGTTCCCGAGGTCTGAGACCTGATTAACCTCTGGGCAGAGGAGACAGTGGTCTTGGACCCGGCAACCAAAAGCCAGAACACCCCAGGCTACAGCTGGGTCGCAAGAGCCCTGGAAGACTGGGGACACCCCACCTGGACCATGGAGCAGGTCTAGGCCAAAATTAAAGAACTGTGTCAGGGCTATACCTGGGCTCAGGCCAACACCCACTGCTCCATGGCACAATGGCCTAGCTGCCCCTATTACAGGGAGCTCCATGAGCTCTTTCAGGTAGGGGACACTTCTCCCCACCACTAGCTTTTTGGACACCTCTAGGAAGGCCCTCCCCATGCAGCTGGAGTCCCACCCAGGGGAGCAGCAGCCCAAGCATGAGGGCAACACCGCCTCACTGGCCAGCGAGGGGACCCTGGCCATCAGCATGGAGTCAGGCCCCTCCTCCAGCCAGGACACCTCCAGAGCCTTGCCAGACTTTTTGAGGTCCCTGCTGGAGAGTACCCCACAGGGCACACACCCCAGGGCCTAGGGGGCAGGTGAGGGTGTGTGCAGGCTGTGTGCAGGCTGCAGGTGATCCCCACCAAGCCAGCTCAGGCAGGATCCCACTCTGCGAACCCAGCACCTGCACATGTGCTCAAGGCACCATGGTCCATCTGGTCTGATCATGCAGCTGCAGGGCACAGGCACCAGCATGCTGCCAGCCCCAGGGGAGGCTGACAGGGCCACAGGGCCCGGGGATGGGGACTGTCTGCCCCAACACGGCAGCCACATAGGCAAGGTCCCAACCTCAGACACACCACCAAGGACTGTGGCCCTCCACTTGTGGACATGCCTGCAGGACACAGGCAGCACTCACACCCATGGACAGTGCCCCGAGCCACACGTGTGCAAGGGCAGGGGGGAGGGAGGGCCCCAGGGGCCATGTGAAGGGAAGGACTTACCATCTCCTCTCCTTGTCCCCCCATCCAGCTGGACTGTCAGTGGGCAGGGCCAGCCCTACCTCTTCGCCAGGTCCAGCCAGCCCCTGGGAGGAGACGGAACTGGGCCTGGAGCCAGAACTGGAACTGGGCATGGCTGCAGGACCACTGCAGCCAAGGCGCAGCATGGAGCCACAGTGGTGTGCATGGCCCATGGATGGAGGGCTGTCATCCGTTTGAGGAGGACCAGGGGCCCCCCAGGTGGGTCACCAATATTATGGAGTGGTGGCTGCGGGCTGAGGAGGTGCAGTCGGCAAGGGACTGGGAGTGGCAGGTGCAGGCATGGAACCAGCTGAAGTCCCACCTGGACAGTGTCACTGCCATCTGGTGGGACCAGCTGGCCCAGCCATCTGTGCCTGCTGCCCCCACTACCCCCTGCTCCCCCTGCAGCCCCAGTTCTCCCTCCCCCTGCAGCCCCCACTCCGCCTGCCCCAGCTGCCCTTCTCCCCCTAAACCTCCCTTCAGCTGTCCTGGCCCTCACCCAATGGATCCTGTCCTCAGCCACTCCGCCCTGCCTCCAGGTGTCCTGCTCTCCCCCAGCCACATCTGAACCCTCTGCTCCCCAGGCTCCCCCATACATCCCACCTGCACCTGAACCCTCTGCCTCCCAGTTCCCCCCACTCCTCCAGCCCTACCTGAATGCATGACCCCCAGGCCCCTCACTCCCTCAGCCACACCTGAAACCCCTGCCCCGCAAGCCCCAACAGTGGAGCCTGACCCTGCCACACCTCCCAGTCTACACCTCCCCCTGCCACCAGCCACTACCCAGCCCCAACGGGGACCTCAAACCAGTGGCAGGAAGTGATCCCGCAGCCGGGGCTGCTACGGGTCCCGCTCTCACATGGGGTTGCTGCCCGCCACTCCCTGCCTAAAGTGGGGCCTGTCCGCCCCTGGTCCAAGCCTCAACCTCTCTGTAAATAGTTTGTCCCCCCTTTACTTTGAAAATAGTTCCTTGTTTGTTTGGGTTTTTTTGCACACATGTTCCTCTGTTAAAAGTCAAGGTGTATTTTGTGTAATGTGCCACAGGACTTGTTGTTTTTGAAGATACAGATGAACTTGGCTACCTCTCTGATACTTGTTCCATAGACAGAGGTTCTGTTGGGAAAGATCTGTCAACAGTGACTTCTGTCGACAGAACTCGAGTGTAGACACAGCTTAAGTGACCCAGCCCCTGTCACTCAGTCCCAGCCCTGACAAACAGAGGCTAGGAGCACCATTCCTGCCCATTTGGGCTAATAGCCTTTGATGGAATTATCCTCCATATATTTATCTAGCTCTTTTTTGAACCTGTTAGTTATAGTGTTGACCTTCACAACATCCTCTGGCAAAGAGTTCCATGGGTTGACTGTGCATTGTGTGAAAAAAATACTCCCTTTTGTTTGTTTTAAATCTGCTGCTTATTAATTTCATTGGGTGATACTGTGTCTTGTCTTATGAGAAGGAGGAAACAATACTTCCTTATCTACTTTCTCTGCAACAGTCATGATTTCATAGAACTGTATAATATCCCCCCTTAGTTGTCTCTTTTCCAAGCTGAAAAGTCTGAGTCTTATTAATTAGGGCTGCCAATTAGAGTGTATTGACGCCTGTGATTAATGCAGGACAAATTTAAAGCTTAAAAAAAATCAACACATGTTAATCTCAGGTGTTAACTGTTAATTGACAGCCCTAGAAAAAATCAGTTCTGGCCCCATGATTTGACTGTATAGTCTGCAAAAACAGATGACGGGAAAATGAGGGATGCATTGGTTCTGAGTCTATGATTAGTGTGTTCCAAGGGCCATATCACTTTGAGGTTGAATTTAGTAGATAATTTGAGCTATGTGTAGCCAGGGCAGCCCAGCTCAAATCAGATGGATCTGAGGTAAGCCCAAGTCTCGGACAACTTATAACTAGCCAGAAAAAACTGGTATATCTTATTGGAAGCATTTTACCAAATTCACAGCCATGAAAAATGTTGCAGACCTTGAAATCCTGTCCCCTCCCCTATGAAAGCTGGTCATTTCATAGAATCATAGAATCATAGAACAATAGAGCTGGAAGAGACCTAAAAAAACCATCAAGTCCAGCCCCTTGCCCTAGGCAGGACCAAACCCATCAGATCAGCCAGCCAGGGTTTTGTCAAGTTGAGACTTAAACACCTCCAGGGATGGAGACCCCACTACTTCCCTGTGTAGACCATTCAATTGCTTCACCACCCTCCCAGTGAAAAGGTTTTTCTTAATGTTCAACCTGGACCTGCCCAACTGCAACTTGAGACCATTGTTCCGTGTTCTGCCATCCATGACCACTGTGAACAGCCTCTCTCCAGCCTCTTTGCAACCTCCCTTCAGTAAGTGGAAGGCTGTTATCAAGTCCCCCCTCAGTCTTCTCTTCTGCAAACTAAATAGTCCCAATTCCCTCAACCTTTCTTCATAGCTCATATGCTCCAGCCCCCTAATTATTTTGATCACCCTCTGTGGGACCCTCTCCAGTGTATCCACATCCTTCCTGTACTTGGGGGCCCAGAACTGGACTCAGTACTCCAGATGTGGCCTCACCAAAGCCGAATAAAGAGGAATAATCACTTCTCTGGATCTACTGGCAATGCTCCTCTTGATGCAACCTAACATGCCATTAGCCTTCTTGGCTACAATGGCACACTGTTGACCTATGTTCAGCTTCTCATCGAGTACAACTCCCAGGTCCTTTTCTGCAGAACTACTACTGAACCAGTCGGACCCCAGCCTGTGACAATGCTTGGGATTCTTCCGGCCCAAGTTCAGGACTCTGCACTTGTCCTTATTGAACCTCATCAGATTTCTTGCAGCCCATCTTCCAAATTGTCTAAGTCACCCTGGACCCTATCCCTACCCTCTAGTGTATCTACCTCTCCCCCTAGCTTAGTGTCATCTGCAAACTTGCTGAAGGTGCAATTCAACCCCTCCTCCAGGTCATTGATAAATATGTTGAACAGAACAGGACCCAGAACCGAACCTTGGAGCACTCCACTAGAAACCGGCCACATCCTGACATCGAGCCATTGATCACTACCCCCTGGGCCCGACCTCCTAGTCAGCTGTCTATCCATCTTACCTTCCATTTATCCAATCCACATTCTTTTAACTTGCTGACAAGAATATTGTGGGAGACCATATCAAAAGCTTTGCTAAAGTCAAGATAAATCACATGCATTGATTTTCCCCTATCCACAGAGCAAGTTATCTCGTCATAGAAACTAATCAGATTGGTCAGGCATGACTTACCCTTCATGAATCCATGCAGAGTATTCCTGATCACTTTCCCTTCCTCCAAGTGCCTCAAAATGACTTCCTTGAGGAGCCCCTCCATGATTTTTCCAGGGATTGATGTAAGACTGACTAGCCTGTAGTTCCCTGGATCATCCTTCTTCCCTCTTTCAAAGATGGGCACTACATTTTCCTTTTTCCAATCATCTGGGATCTCTTCTGATGTCCACAACTTTTCAAAGATAATGGCCAAGGGCTCGTCAATGACATACGCCAACTCCCTCAGACCCCTCAGATGAATTAGGTCTGGGCCCATGGATTTATATATGTTTAGCTTTTTTAGATAGCTCCTAACCTGTTCTTTCCCCACCAAAGGCTGTCCACCTTCATCCCACAGTGCATCACTTATCGCATTAGTCTGGGAGCTGTCCTTGTGCGTGAAGACAGAGGCAAAGAAAGCATTAAATACTTCAGCTTTCCCTACACCATCTGTCACCTCCCTCATCCAGTAGGGGCCCCACACCCTCTCTGATCATCTTCTTCTTGCTAACATGCCCGTAAAAACTTTTCTTGTTACCCTTCACATTCCTCGCGAGTCAAAATTCCAGTTGCACTTTTGCCTTCCTGATAACTGCCCTACATTCTTGAGCTATTCATTTATATCCTTCCATAGACATCTGTCCAAGTTTCCACTTTTTGTAAGCTCCCTTTTTGTGCCTAAGTTTTCCAAAGGATTTCCCCAGTAAGTCAGTCTGGTCTCCTACCGTATTTACTTCTGTTGCTGCGCATCGGGATGGTTTCTTTCTGTGCCTTCAACAGGGCTTCCTTAAAATACTGCCAGCTTTCCTGGACTCCTTTTCCATTCATGGTAGCATCCCAGGGGATTCTGCCCATCAGATTCCTGAAGGAGTCAAAGTCTGCTTTTCTGAAGTCCAAGGTGTGTAATTTACTGCTCTCTTTCCTTCCTTTGGTCAGGATCCTGAAGTCTACCATCTCATGATCACTGCTTCCCAGTTTGTCACCCACCTCTACCTTCCCTATTAGTTCCTCCCTGTTTGTAAGTAGCAGGTCGAGCCGTGCACAACCTCTGGTCAGGTCCTTCAGCACTTGTACCAAGAAGTGATCTCCAACATTCTCCAGAAACTTCCTGGACTGCTTGTGTACTGCCATATTGGTCTCCCAACAGATGTCAGGGTAATTAAAGTCCCTCATGATAATGAGAGCCTGCAATCTGGAAACTTCTCTCAGTTGTCCGTAAAAAGGCTCATCTACCTCATCATCCTGATTTGGCGGCCTGTAGCAGACACCAACCACCACATCTCCAGTCCTGCCTACACCACTAAGCTTGACCCATAGATTCTCAACAGGCTTTTCTCTTTCTATGTACTGGAGTTCCAAGCAATCATAGTGCTCTCTTACATACAGTGCAACTCCTCCTCCTTTTCTCCCTTACCTGTTCTTCCTGAACAGTTTATACCCTTTCATGATAGTGCTCTAGTAACGTGTGTCATCCCACCAAGTCTCTGTTATCCCAGTCAAGTCATAGTTCTTGGACTGGGCCAGGGCTTCTAATTCCTCCTGCTTGTTACCCAGGCTTCTGGCATTGGTGTACAAACACCTTAGATAACCAGTTGATCTCCTTGCCCTCTCTACTTGAACCAGGAGTCCACTTTTGTTGTACATTCCTGTTTGCATTTCTTCCCAGCCTCCAAGTTCCTTTCTCCCCTCAGGGTTTTGGTCACTGTCCCCCAGCGAACCTAGTTTAAAGCCTACTTGCGAAAATGCTCCTTCCTCTCTTGGTTGGGTGGACCTCATCTCTTCCAAGTACTCCTTATGCCCGGAAGAGTGTCCCATGATCAAAGAATCCAAAGCCCTGTCTCCAACACCACCTGTGTAACCATGCATTTACTTCCTCAATTTGACGGTCCCTACCTAGCCCTTTCCCTTCGACAGGAAGGATGGACGAGAACACCACTTGCGCTCCAAATTCTTTAACCCTTCTTCCCAGTGCCACATAATCCGCAGTAACCCGCTCAAGGTCATTCTTGGCCGTATCGTTAGTTCCTGCATGCAGAAGTAGGAAGGGGTAGTATTCTGAAGGCTTGAGCAGTTTTGTAAGGGTCTCAGTCACATCCTGAATTTGAGCTCCTGGTAAACAGCACACCTCACAAGATTCCAGGTCAGGTTGGCAGATGGATGGTTCAGTCCCTCTTAGGAGGGAGTCCCCAACCACCACCACCTGTCTTTTTCTTATGGGGGTGGTGGTCATTGAACCCTCACCCCTAGGACTACACATACCACATCTTGCAGTAAAAGCAGTTCCCTTCTGATTTTTTCTCTGTGAGGCTCTTTCCAAAGCATTCACCACTGCAGAACTGGTGGAGAGAGCCTGAAAGCGATTACTTATCTCTATATTGATGGGGAACCTACGTACTGGCCTTCTTTTTCTTCTAGAAGTTACATGCTGCCAGTTCTCTGCTTCGTCCCTTTACTGCCCTCCTCGGTTCTTTCACCTGCTGTGCTTGCAAGATTAAACGCTCTCTTCTGTTGAGGAAATCTTCATCTTCCCTGATTGAGCGTAGGGTCAACACTTGAGCCTCCAGTCCTCTAATTTTTTCTTCTAAAATGGAAACCAGCTTGCATTTAGTGCAGACAAAATCCCTTCTTTTCTCAGGGTGGAAGAAAAACATGGCACATCCTGAGCAGGTGACAACAGTGGGGCAGATCCAGTGATTCTTAAATTGAAGATCCTGACCCAAAAGGAAGCTGCAGCAGGGTTGCAAGATTATTTTAAGGGCTTGCAGTATTGCTACTCTGACTTGCGTGCTGCCTTCAGAGCTGGGTGGCTGTAAAGTGGACACCCTACTGCAATTACTCCTACAATAATTCTTAGACCACCTCAGAACTCAGGGCTCCTGCAAGTAAAACACTGTGAAATTTCAGACTGAAAGAGCAGGAATAATGAAATTCATCTTTTTAAAAATCCTATTGCCATGAAATTGAGTAAAATGGGTCATGAGTTTTGTAGGATCCTACTCACTGGAGATTCCATTTTAAGGAGAGTTGACAGGACATTCTGCAAAAGACAGCAGAACACTATGATAGCTTGCTGATTCCGGGAACCAAGACAAAGGATATCACCAGCAGGATAGGTATATTTCTGAGGTCAGTAGGTGAGACTCCTTTCTCCGATGGTCTCCAGTGGCACCAAGATATCCTGGAAGATTGAAGCAAATGGGAAGGAAGCTGAAGTTGAAGATTATCCAGGCTACTTTCTCAAAAATATTTCCTTCCCTTGAGTGAGAGAAAGAAAACAGAAGATAGTGGAGGTTACACAGAGGTGACTCTAATTATACTCAAGTCAGGCAGCTGCCTGTGGCAGCTCCATCATATTTGAGTCGTGCTGCAACCCCGTGCACTGGATCACAATGGCTGTGTCTACACTAGCCCCAAACTTCGAAATGGCCATGCAAATGGCCATTTTGAAGTTTACTAACGAAGCGCTGAAATACCTATTCAGCACTTCCTTAGCATGCGGGCGGCCACGGCACTTTGAAATTCACGCGCCTCGCTGCCGCACGGCTCGTCCCGATGGGGCTCCTTTTCGAAAGGACCCCGCCTACTTCGAAGTCCTCTTATTCCCATCTGCTCATGGAAATAAGGGGACTTCGAAGTAGGCGGGGTCCTTCTGAAAAGGAGCCCCCTCAGGATGAGCCGCGCAGCGGCGAGCCGCGTCAATTTTGAAGTGCCGCGGCTGCCCGCATGCTAAAGAAATGCTGAATATGTATTTCAGCACTTCGTTAGTAAACTTCGAAATGGCCATTTGCGTGGCCATTTCGAAGTTTGGGGCTAGTGTAGACGTAGCCAATGACACTCATTCAGTTATGGCCTGACCACTTTATGGCATGATACTTATGCTGTTTTAGAGAGTCACAGCTGATTCAGACTCAGAGTTTTAGAGCATAGGAATTAAAGTTCTAACTAGTAAAATTAAACTTAGGTAACTGGCCAGCATCGATAACAGTCTACTAAATTCCATTAGTGAATAGGATGAACTGGTTTCAGGCAAGTGACAATAACTGGTGGGTTATCAAGGTGAGTTTAGCTAGGGAGATATTTATTGGTAATCTCATGCAGTTAGTAACAAAACAAAACAAAACAAAACTTTATTGGAGTTTCTGGAAAATAATAGATGATTTCTTAACAAAATTTCTTAACGTGATCAACATGCGAAATATTTGGTCTTATTCAGTAGAAAAAAAGAGTTAATTGTTAAGTTAAAATGTAACAGTTCCACAGCAATCACAGTCTCGTTATATTTACTTTGTGCAAACAGAATATAGCACCAACCTTACTTGGAACTTCATTAAGGTGAATTTTTTGATGCTTATAGCAGTTTTCAGTGTTCCTGACTGGAAACGTAAATTCAATTTAGAAAGTGCTCGTAAAATTTTGGAATTGTTCAAAGATCCATACTGGATGCCCAAAGAGTCACAATTCCACACACACAACAAAAACCTATGGTGGGCAAGAAATCACCATTTAAAAGTAAACATGGAAGCAGCAGTAAAACGTGGAATAAAGGATAAGAAAAAAAAGGGGGAAATGAATGGCAATCAGTATGACTCCTAGTTTAAACTATGTAAGTGATTGATGAGGGAAGAGACAGGAATAGATGAAATAAGAATGGCAAATAGGATTAATGACATTTTTTTTTATTTTTAGTTTTTGATTGATTTTAGATGTATTGATTATTGACACATTAAGAATATACGCCCTGTCCTGACAGTTAGATATAGGTCTACTGCTAGATGCAGATGATAAAATTATAAATGGATATATTATCAACAGATATTTTTCTGTATTTTAGAACAAAGCACAAGAAAGTATTCCATCTGATACTGCAATTTGAATAAAAAATTTACCATCTATAACTGATGAGAATATGGGGCAGTATCTGCTGAAGTTAAATATTTTCAGGTCATTGTGGCCAGATAACTCACACCTTAGAATCTGAAAGGAAGTAGCTGGGTAGCTCTCTGAACCAATAGGGATAATTTTTTAAATAAAACTTAGGAAACTGTAGAAATTGCAGTGGACTGGAGAACTGCCAACATAGTTCCCATGTTTAAAAAGGGTATAAAGGGAACTGTAGGCTGGTTAGCCTGAGCTCCACCCCAGATGAAATGCTCAAATGGTTAATTTGTAATGCTGCTTATGTTTTAGCTAAGAATCCAGTAAAAATAATACAGAAAAAAAGAATACAAAGAGAAAACATACCAATATCATTAATTCCAGTCAGCGTGATTTCCTGAAGGAATGTTTCTTACAAAATTACAGCCTGATTGATTGATACAGTATATTGGGTTTGCTCCCAAGCTTTTTGACAACATGATATTTTGATTTAAGAATGTGTGTTATATGAAATTAATAGGGCACACATTACATGGCTTATAGACAAAATGTAGTTGTCAATGGAGAGGTGTGAATAAATGGGTCATTTTCAAGCTGGGTTCTTCAGGTATCACTTCTTGGTCCAACACTATTTAATATTTTCATTAATCTTTAAAGCAGTGATCTAAAGTTTTGTTGGTGAAGTGTACAGGTGACAGAAAATATGGGTGGGGTAGTAACAATGAGGCGTATAGCTTATTGTTACATAGTGATCTCAAATACCTGGTTAAATGGTCACAATCCCCTTCGAATTGCTAAGCCCTGGTGACCCTTGCCCCACTTCTCTGCTCTGGGGGTGGACCTGCTAGAGACAAGTCCCTTTTCAGTTTAAAATTTAGGAACTTTAGATGCGAGCAATGATCTAAACTGGTTTCTATATAGAATCAGAATTGTAAGACTGGAAGGGATCTACAATGGATTAGAAATGCCATTAATAGAAAGGTGACAGTCAACAAAGGCAATGGGACATGGTCACTATAATTAAAGCTAAGGGGAATTAAAGGAAGTATTTAATGGAGTTAGGATTCTTGTACCAAACACAGATCACAATTGAATCAACTTTGAATATTAAAGTGATCTCTCCTGGAAGAATCTGTGATTTCAACCATCCCTTCACTTCCTGATAGAGTTTCTTTAGGTATAGACACTGAAGGATTAGATTTTTATTGCTAAATGTTGGTAAACATCAGTTTCACTGTACATGCCCAACTAACAAAAAATAATCCATCAATAATAATAGCAACACAGAGATATCAAATAGTAACAAAGAGGAAGCCGTGCTAGTCTATACACTATCAAAACAAAAAGCAGTCAAGTAGCACTTTAAAGACTAGCAAAATGGTTTATTAGGTGAGCTTTCGTGGGACAGACCCACTTCTTCAGACCATAGCCAGACCAGAACAGACTCAATATTTAAGGCACAGAGAACCAAAAACAGTAAGCAAGGAGGACAAATCAGAAAAAGATAATCAAGGTGAGCAAATCAGAGAGTGGAGGGGTGGGGGGGAAGGTCAAGAATTAGATTGAGCCAAGTATGCAGACAAGCCCCTATAGTGACTCAGAAAGTTCCCATCACTATTTAAACCATGTGTTAATGTGCCGAATTTGAATATAAAAGCCAGCTCAGGTGTTTCTCTTTCCATATTCAAATTCGGCACATTAACACATGGTTTAAATCATTATGGGAACTTTCTGAGTCACTATAGGGGCTTGTCTGGATACTTGGCTCAATCTAATTCTTGACCTTTCCCCCCACCCCTCCACTCTCTGATTTGCTCACCTTCATTATCTTTTTCTGATTTGTCCTCCTTGCTTACTGTTTTTCGTTCTCTGTGCCTGAAATATTGAGTCTGTTCTGGTCTGGCTATGGTCTGAAGAAGTGGGTCTGTCCCACGAAAGCTCACCTAATAAACCATTTTGCTAGTCTTTAAAGTGCTACTTGACTGCTTTTTGTAGAGATGTCAAAGTAAGAGTTTATTTTAAGGATATTTACGTTCTATGTTTTGACATGACGTTGACAGTTTTCATTCTAAGTTATAAGCTTTCTCTTTTGGAATCTCAGCATCTACTATAATTAAATAAATATAAACATCCAAATCCTCGTGCAGGTATAAATATGAGGCAATAAGCTGTGCTGGTTTGAATTGCACCTGTAGACAGGAAAGCAATAGTCTGTTGGAAATACTCCTTTTTGGATGACTTGGCCAATGACAGATGGAGTTAACGCCAGAACCACAATAACAGTGAAGAAGTCCTTCACTCTGCCACTTGCTTAGTCTATTAATCAACAGTGCTTCATATTATTGATTTACCCTCTCTTATGGTCAAAGATAGCACTAACTGCTTGGCAGAGAAGACATTTCATCTGCAAGTAAGCAGCCAGGAAGGGGCTTGCAGTTGTTGTCTGAAGCCTGGGCACTGCCCATCCTGTCGATGTGAAGTGATCTGGGGCCCCACCTAAAACAGAGATCAGATACATAGATTTGTCACAAATTTAACGGCCACTTCTGAGGGGATGTAGGGAGAAGATCATGAATAACCTAGTATATTTAGAAAAATTTACAGTGACTAACTTTCCTGGTGATTGGTTTACATCCATATAGATATTTCTTCAACAAAAAGAGCAAGAAACATACTTAAAAATCCCCTCAGGAGTAAGATTAGCTGTGACATTTACAGAGTCCTATATAATTAGTGGGAGGGTGGCAGTCCTGGGTTTTGTGGGTCCCAGAGGCTGGCTGTATGAGAGATTATATTAAACATTTTGAGACCTGCATGATCCATTCTGCATTAGAGAAGATTTACAGGATCCTCAGAGTATGCTTGAAACATTTGACTGAGAATCAGTCCATGGTCTTTCTATCTTTTTTGGCATGGATTCTCGAGGGTATGATTAAGGAATCAACACTTGAGATTGATTGTAAAATAAGGAAATTGAAGAAGAAATGAAGACAGACTATAATATGGACGTTTTCCTGCAGTCCCATGATATCTCCAAAATTAAGTGATTTTGGCAGATAATTTCTGCTCTGAAGCATGTGGATAGCCAGAAGGCTATTAAGCAAGAATGATGCTGTAATATAAGCATTGAGGATTCTTATAAAGTGTATCTTTCTCTCATTCAAAGTATATGAAGAAAAATGATGTGTCCAGAGTGTTAACAAATTATAACAAAGTATAAACCCTCCTTATATGTAATACTTAAAATCTGTTCGTCATAGTAAGTCATGGTTTGAAATTTTTATCTTACAGGTAAGAATGACTTTTGAATATATCCTTTATTTTTAATCATGGATAATTAGAGTAGGTTGACTGTATGAACAGTATGTATGTGTGCAAAATGCATCTATGTGAATGCAGAATTCTGATGGTGTAATGTTTTACCTTCACTTTGAAGTGACATAAAGAACTTCACAAGATGGAAGACAACAGAGAAATTAGGCTCCATCTCTCTGCATGATTTATGTATATGTGTGTGTGTGTATACATATTTTATACATGTATATAAATTATATGCACATGGTATATACACATTTTAGAAATGGATGGACTATTTACAGCGGGCAGTTTGTCACCTTTTACTGTTCTGTAAATTATTTGTGATTGGATTTAATTTTTTGTTAATTTATTTTTAATTCAAAGTAATTCAGTAAATGTTTCTTGCAAACAAATTGCAGGCTAGGATTGCACAAGGATTGTGTTCACCACATGTCAGCTTGGTCATGGTATTGATTCTCTTCTCTATTTCGATGAGTGTAAATTTGATAATGCTCTAAAGAGCATGATCATTCACTAGTATTTTGACTCTTTTAGGAACAATGTTGGAGCAGTTTTGGGAGGGGTGGGTAAGGAAAAGTGAGGTTGGTACTGTAGGCAATTTTTCATGTTCTAACACTTTTTTTTTCCCAGGTCAGTTCAAGCTGGGTTCAATAATGACAACATCCTTTCAAAGTTTATCTTCTTGCTTCCGGGCCAGAGTCTTGGCCAAGAGGATTACGTGGTACTAGCTGCAATGAGTTTGAGGTAGGTACTATGACTGACTCACACCAGCTGGCTGCTGCACTCTAATCATATTGGGCTCGGAGTAGTGAGTGAATGCAAGCCTGCCCACAGCTAAAAGATCCCCACTATGGAGCGGGGGATCCACTGGGTTCAGGAACTCAAATAATTATGGGGGACAACTGAAAACAGGGACAAGTGTGCAGGTCATACGATTAAAATCAGAGAACTGGAAAGGGACACTGAGCAGAGAACCCCAGACACTGCCCACTGCTCTCTGAGGGCATCGAGGGAGCCAGTAGAGGCTGCCCAGAGGAACTCTGTCTGGATGCTCACTCTAATGAAGGGCAGATATGCTGATCTGTGGGTAAACAGTTTCTTCTTCCCAGAGCCTTATTTGGATGCTGGGAAGTGGGTGGCCGTAAGGCCACCCACTGCTAAGGTCCCTCCCCCGGCCTAGGGAGAGGGGCTACTGGGCCCAGGACCCAACTGATTGCTTAGGACAACTAATGAGAAAACAGGAGCAGGAGTGCAGGTCACAGGTTTAATACAAGGGAACCCAAGGGGGACACTGAGCAAAGAACCCCAGACAGAGCGCCGTGTTCCTCAAAACTCTCAACGGAGCCAGTGGACGCTGCCCAGAGGAGCTCTGCCTGGAAGCAGAAATAGGCCCCACAATCGCAGAGCATCCCTCCTCCTGGTGTTGTAGATGGCCACTTTAGCGTGGGCCAGGAGAAGGTTGACAAAGAGGTCCCATGACTTTGTGAGGCCATAGAGGTGTGCGTGTAAATAAATAGGTGAAGAGAAAACACAGCCAGAACCTCAAGAGGAGCCAGAGCAGGGGCTGCAATATGGCACACTCAAGTTAAGCAGGCCCCAGGTTCTCCCTCACACTTCAGAAGGAGCAGGTGTTTCCCCACATCAAGTGCATACCTGTGCTCATGGCTCAGTGAAGGACCCACCAAGTTGTGGTTGCACCTATTGAGCTGGCAGCTAGGTGGTTTAAAAACCAGACTCTCCCACAAGTTAGGTACGTAGCCCAACCACTGGACCAGGGCCAAACTTAGTGCAGTTTAATCAAGTAGGCATCTGGGGCTAACTGAGAGCTTGCCAGAAGCGGCAGGCTAATCAGAGCACCTGCAGTCCATTAAAGCCTGCTGAGGTTTGTTTAAAAGGTCTCCCTGCAGGAAGGCTGTTGCCTGAGGTATGAGAGTGAGTGAGGAGTTATACTGGGGCTATAAGTAGGGTAGAGTGCTGTGAAGGAGCAGGATGTATTTGCTCGGGTACTAGAGGAAAGGTACTGTGAGGGATTGTTTGGGGGAGTGGTCTAGGAAAGAAGCTGCCAGACAGATAGTAGGGACAGCCCTGCCTGTTGCCATGGCTTTGGTGTCCCTTGGCTGGAACACTGGAGTGAGGGTGAGTCTGTGGAATAGCCTATGATGAGGATGGCTCAGCAGACTGTGCCCTTGCTTCTAGTAAAGGGGAGAGAAGGATGCATGCAGGGAGAGTCACAGTGAGCCTCTAAGGGCAATGTTATCTGCCGGAAGCACAGGACCCTTGGGGCAAGGCCAGAGCTTTGCCACAGTTCTTATAGCTATGTTAGTGCCTAGGACCTGACTTTGGATTTTTAAAAACAAATTCCCTTCTTGTGGTGCTGCTGATGTTTGGCATGTCATAGGAATCTTCTGACTGCATTTGCTGAATGTATTGGTGTACCCTTTTTGTCACCATTAGGCATGAGCTTAAATGCTTTGGTGCAGGCTGCTTATGTGGGTATGGCACTAGGTAGGAAGAGAAAGGTAAGCCTAATAGGTGAGTAAGGGTTCTGGTCAGGATTTATGGAACATTTTGACAAATTCTTGGCTTAATTAAGCCTGAATGGTTATACTTATACCCACCTTCACTTAGTCATCAGCAAACAATGAATGATCAGGAGGAAGGTCTAGTAAAAACCTACATTAGCTCCTTGCAGATGTATGAGAAGATACTAATGTGAGCAATGTCAAGATGGCTTTGTCTTTACAGCCTGAATCTTTTGCTGCTATCACACCATGATGACCTGTAGCACAGAAACAGCACTCTTCTCTGCACAAGAATACTCAAAATCGTTCACCTTTTAGAAGTTCAGTCAGTATGGTAATAGGTGGGTAGTGCATCTGACTTACACTATGGCCGCGTCTACAGTGAGCCCTAGTGCTGACAGCGTGATGCAAATAAGCAGCCTTGAAAATGCAAAATGGTGACTAATTTACATATCAAACACCTCATGAATATTCATTGAACTAATTTACATATTCACAACAGAAATCAAGCCGTCTAGATGTGGTTCTGCTGGCAAAAATCCCCTTTCCCGGCAGCCCCTTATGCCTGATTTTTTTTTCAGGAGTAAGAAGCTGCCAACAAGGTGTTTTTTGCTGGCAAAACCATGACTACACTGCTTGATTTGTCATGCATATGCAAATTAGCCTCATTAATATTCACATAAGCTGACATTTTGCCTTTTGGGGACTGCTTATTTGCATCAAACTGTTGGCACTAGGGCTCAGTGTAGACACAGTCTACTTGTGTATAATTCTTAATTGAAAAATTTGCTTTGTGAAATGTTCATTCTTTTTCAACTCATTTTTTTTTCTTTACAAAACAATAGCTTTACCCTTAAAGAACTGGCCAACTTTAAAAATATATATATATATTCAGTTGTGCCTTGTTTTCCAGCAAGTAGACAGACAGAGGGATTCCAGTTAGCGGAGACCTTCATGTATCAGTTGGATTTTTGTGTATATGTCCTATATATTAGGATAGCCAAGACGTTCACTTACACAGTGTCAGAAGCTGGTATATCAAGTGGGTTTTTAGAAGGAGTTTTTTCCCTCTGTCTGAGCCAGTAGGAGCAAGGTGCTAAACTCGTTTCCGCTTGACATTGCTCCATGCATATTTGTTAAGGCAGAACATTCTACCTTTTCACCTCTCCAATAGTGGGTGTGAAACATGAGCCTCTAGGACTTTCCTGGTTGGCAAGAATTCAATGCTAATAAAATGACTCGAAGAAGAAATGTTTTAGTGGCAGAGTTGTCTTCTCTTACCAGACTGTAATTTTTATTAATTATTACAAATGCATTTTAAGTACACTGACTGATTTTAATCAGTTGTATTCCCAAAGTTTACATATTAAGGTTTTCCTCCCACAAAATAATAAATGATCACCTATCGCAGTGCAGTGATGAAATACTGCAGACTTATGTTACAATTACCAACAATAGTGCAAGTGCTAGATTCTGTAGCTCATTCCTTCTTTATGACTGATCCAAAATTCATTGAAATCAGTATAAAAATAATTTCAGCAGACTCTGTGTAAGATCCTAAACTGTCTTCTTTAGAAGTAATCACATTACTGGTATTAGTAACCATTTATACATCATCATAGGTATGAATGGCACAGATGTTCTCCTTCTCCCAAGGAGTTTAATGCTAAAGTAATTTGTTAGGGCCAGATCCTGAAGCTGTAACTCATATTTTCCCCTTCTTCATTCAGGCAAAGACCAATCAGCTTTCATGAGCACTGGAGTCAATTAGACTGTTCAGATGAGTAACTGCTCATCTGTGTGAGTAAAGGATTCACAAACTGGCCCTCAGGAAAGAAGTCAGATTTGGGAAGATGCACGGACAGCTACAAATGCTAATTTTATTGTTTTAAAAACTTCTATTTAAAATAAGAACTAACCCAAAGCAACACCCTAAAGTCAGATTGAACCAAGGGAAACATACCCCTCAACAGCCTCTCCTGTTAGCCCCAGATGACCTACATCTCACAGGTTGTGGAGTTTCCATTTTGGACAGTCAAAGTCAATATCTTCAATTGTCTGTGTTGTTGTTGTAGTCTTATTGTTACTCTGAGTACTTTCCTCAGACTTGAAGAAGAGTTCTGGGTTGCTTGCAGCCTTGTCTTTTCCACCAACAGATGTTGGTCCAATAAAAGGTAATATTTTACCTGCCTTGTCTCTCACATAAATTTGGTGCCCCATCACTTTTTTATTGTTGAAAACTTACATTAAAAAGAGAGCACCACAAAAGCCATGGTATAGAGAGAATGACACTAAAGGAATGAAGCCTGCAGCATTCTATGTTTGCTGCATGGATAATTTTGTGTTCTTCTTGTTGGGGTCTGTTACACATGTTATCCTACATTTGGGCCTTAGTGGATTGAAAGCTATTGAAGTGGAATATTTTGAGGTTAATAAAGTGGTTTTTATTTGATTTTGTTTTGGTTTGGTTTGGTTTTTGGAGGTGAGGGGTTGCAACATGACATGGAGTCTTAGAATCCTAGGGCTGGAAGGGACCTCAACAGGTCACCAAGTCCAACCCCTGGCCCAAAACAGGAAATGCCCCAAATGCCCTAATATTCCCAGTTTGAGGAATAGGATCAGAAATATCAAAATACTGTTCTAAGGGTATATAGTATTTATGAATGAGTCAGAATCAGCAAGTCACAAAAACTTTGATACAAATGAACAATCAGATTTTTTAATGCTGAGGGATTGCTAACTGTAACAGCACTGCTGGATGCTAGTGGTATGGGCAAATGTAAAAATTTCACATAACGGCTATTTATAAAACACCTAACAGCATTGTCTAGCCAGAAAAGATTTATAAATATGAGCAGTTAGTGTTTGAAAGTTCCTCAATCACAAAGACACAGCAACAAAGCTATTCAAACGAGGCATCTTCTTCTCACTTTCAAACTCAAAGTGATTTCTCTGAAGCAAAAGTAACATCAAATGCTTTCTCAGATAAAAGGTTCTACAAACTAGAAAGATCCTCCAGGAGAGACTTTAAAATATCTTTCAAAACTAGGAAGCACAGAAAGCCAGTAGGTCAAGAATCAAGTCTTAGTCTATAATCTGTATTCACACTTTCAGCATTTCAGATTCATGCCCCCAGAACTGACCTTGAAAAAGTCATTTCTTCAGGAAAGGGGTGTTAAGTTTTTGTCCCCATTCATGCACCTCCCTAAACACTTGATATCAGCCAAAGTTCAAAGGAATCAAACAGTTCAACTGGCTTTTTCAGAAAAAGCAATAGCAACATCAGGGCTACAGGGCAGCACTGAATGGAGGAAAATCAATAGGCAGCAATACGTGAAGCAAAGAGTGTTGAGTTGACAGTGATTCTGGTGTTTGCAGAGGTTAAAATGTATTGTTTGGTTATTATGTAGAGTGTATTTGTAAACATGGGCCTTTTCCTTTTGTGCTGGGTCTGGCAAATTGCCTGGAATTAACTAATATGTGAGACAGAGTCAGTTATAGCTACGTAAACAACAGTGTTTCCTTTAACTTCATGCTTGAAAACGTCTCAAACGTTTACAAGGCAGCAATAAATAGTAACTATAAAGTAATAGAAACGAGCAAGTCATAGGAGCTCACCAAGAGCCGGGATGACTTTTTCAATTTCGCTTCAGCTATTTTTGCCACGTGAAGAGCGTAGCTGTTGTTTAATGTGTTGCTATATATGGTGCCATAGCCCACAAAACATCAGCCTGGTCTGCTGAAGACTTGGTCTTGTTGCCTTAAGATCCTAGAGGCTGGAACATAAGCTGCTGACTTTGAACTCCTCATCAATGTGATCTGAGTTGCCTAACAGTATCAGATTGTAGCAGTTGGTAGATATAAACTGAAAGGCTGAATATGTTTCAAGCTACAGTAGGTGCAGTGTGTACAGAACTCGAGAACTTCGTTTCAAGATGGCAAGGGAGGTAAGAGAAACATTGAAAAGAAGGAGATCCCACTTAACGGATACAGTGCCCTTCTGTCTGAGACTAATAACCATAGAAAGCAGTGAAAAATCCATTTTCTGAAAGCACAGAAAAGATGGAAATCAGGGTTTAGTTAAGAGTCGTGAAGTGCGGGGGATCAGTAAGTTTGAATGGATGAGCTATTGCACGCCTCAGAACTTGAGGAGCGTGCACCTCTTAAAATAGAAAACGAAGTGAACTTAGCTCAACAATCTAAATCTGCAGTGGTTGAGTAAGGATGTGTGTGTGTGTCAAGAATCGTATTCTTTTAGGGTTGCAGCCTTGTTCGATTTTGTCATTAGATGACATATATGACACTTCAGCTAAGAAATATGTATCCATTGGTGCTGCATCTAGAGGTGCATGAAGTGGTTTCCATTAGACAGAAGCAGTGTTCTTCAATGGCTCTTAGTGCAACCCACTGCACAAACGGTTCTGGCACACCGGAGCGGATCTACAGAGACATACTCTCTATTGAGGTCCAGCCTCTTTGCAGCACTCAAGACAATTTGAAAGGCCCGGATTCTGATTAGAAGTGCCCATCAGGGAATACCTCTCATGTTGGGGAACTGCCTGTTGGTCTAAAGCTGATAGAAGTGGCTCCTCACCAGCTGCCCTTCTATCAGCTTCCCCTGCCCCATCATAGGAGGTGTACTGAATACTGTGGCTCATGTCAAGGTGGAAAGAGAACATGGGAGAGCAGAGCTGTTTTTCATCCTTCACAGAGATAAGACATTAGGGACTCTGTGTAAGTGATGCAAATTAAAATACTCCGTTGACTTCTCTAGACCTTGCCCAGGTTGGCAACATTCAGCCTTCAAAATGAAGGCTCATAATCGGCTTCTTGAGGCTCCTCCTCTCTTGTGATGAGCAGATGGTGGCTGCAAGAGTGAATATAGCGCAGAATATCCAACTAGACTATGGGCTGTCTGGCTGTCACATTGATAGGCCTTTCTTTCTCTCAGATTACTATGGTATTTTTAGATAGGCAAAAAGACTACATCTGAAACATGGGGAAAAACCCATTTAGAAGTTTCTGGGAAAAGAACATTGAAAATGATCTGATATGAGCATTGTCTTTTTAACTCTCTGGAAAGTTCTGGCTGCTTTGTGTGCAGTGGGTTATATAGGAGGATATAAAATGACTGGGGTCAGGTGACTATCCTGGTGTTGTTGAAGTTGGGGAGAGCTGAGAGTGTTCAGTGCCCTTTAAATCAGGCTGCTCACTTGGGGTATGTTGCCATTACACACTAAGTCTAGGCTCTGACTCAGGTTTTGGCCCAAGCCCCTTTCCATCCATGCACAAATCAGTCTGACTCAGGTGTGCAAGTGCTCAGGGCCCAGATTTTAGGACCGTGATAGGTGATGGATCAGAGCCCAAGAAAACTGTAGTTGGCAGTTTTGCGACATGGACACAGGTCAAGCTGCAGACCCAAGACAAAAATATGGATGCATTAGCACAGCTTGGATTTAAATTCCGTACAGATACTCAAGCATGAGCCAGAAAACACCAAATCAACAAACTGGGGTACCACAGACCCAGGCTTTGTGTGAAGTGTAGAAATACCTGAGGTGCCTCAATAAGGATCTGGGGGTGGGGAAGGAGGAGAGAGAAATTTTTCAAAGACAGCAAATGGCAGTTTGGCATCTAACATCTACTGAGTTGCCACAGGAGTTAGCACCAAACTACTATTTCTGCCTTTAAAAAAAACCCCTCTCCCTCAATTGTCCAACTTTAGGCACATTTTTTACATTTATCTGAATAATACCATTGTTCTGCTAAGGTGTCTCCTTTTGAAGGAATTCTTTTCAATATATCTACCTTGTTATTGGCTGTCTATTACATTTCTCTTGTATATGGTGCAACTAAATACACTATATGCCAGAGTCCTAGAATCCTAGTAATTTGTCTTGAATTACTACAAAGTATCAGTGCAGTTCATCTCCTAATATAAATTACATTTAATGAAGACCAATGATTTAGTGATTTCAGACGTCTTGTGAAATATTGTCTGTACAATAGCGTAACACTTGTGGCATGACTCTTTATTAAAAATACTCAGATCAAATCAAAATATAATAAGTATGTTTTAAAAAGCAACCAGATTCCTATCTCCATATCACTGGGTGTAAACCTGGAGTAAACCCATTGTGTTTGAAGGAGATGCTCCACATTTACATGGGTGTCACTGAGATCTGAATCTGAGTATAGGAGTGCCATAACAGTGACTCAACAAGATGTATTGTTGCTCCAAATAGTTGCTATCAAATGCATCTTGCTGTTGCGTAAATGACTAATATAATTAGCTTATAACATCACGATAGGCATTGGCAAAAGTAATCATCATTACGATCCATTGTGTTCACAACATCTGAACCATTCATTTCGAAGGCTGCAGAACAGAAAGTTCTCTCCATCTCAGGAGAACTTTGTCCCCACCCACAAATTCATTTTAAATGGGGGCCTGTTTTCCATGCCTCCCTATCTTCCTGCCCATTCTTAAACTGCAAACTAACCATAATTACCATTGTTCCTATTTCCTTTGTCTTTTTTGTTGTTTAAAGGACTGAGGCGGGGGGTGTGGGGGGCTAGGGAAACATACTTTTGCAAGACAAAAACTCCTTAGTAGGCAAAATCTAGTCCTGCATGGTTAGCTCAACCGAACACATGCAGAAATAGGCCCCCAGAAGGTGTCTTCTTTTGCCTTCAGTTTGTCTTGTACAACCCTGAGGTTTCATGGGTATAACCCAACACAGAATTTAGACTATGGTGTGACAAAGTGTGTATTGGTGCAATTTGATTTTTCACTTTTCTTACACAATTAATGTGGTGCATTAGCGGTGAAAGTACAAAGGCATGATTTTAATGGGTCATCGGCAGAATCTTTGATAACTACTTTGGCACTGGATGCTTTTTTAAAGCACAAAGACCAATAAGAACAACGCAGCAATATGATAATTTTGGATAGTGCTGTATAGACGTTAAAAGATGCCAGTTTCTATTGCTTTGTCTTCTTGTAACACACATCCACTACTCACTCATTTAATTAAATAGGAATTTAGCTAGGAACTCATCTTTCATGTTGGTCCTGTCCATGATGATCAGACTCGGCTTGACCCTCCAAGTTGCTGATCACTCAGATTCTGATCCCGAAAGGTACTTAAGCACATGCTTAAGTGCTTTGCTGGATTTGGACCAACATGGGCTTGATCCTGAAAGCGCTGCCCATCTTGTGTGGTGTATTGAAAATTGTGATCTTTGGCTTTACATCTCTTGGGGTTCTGGCCCAGCTTAGAGAAAGGGGACACTGTGGGGAAGAGTCTGATCCTAGGAGAGGGGCTAGCAGCAGTTTGCAAACATCCAGCTTAGAGTAGGATGGGGTGGTTTGTGTTTCCATACCTCAAGGAACAATTGCTTTTTCTCTGTCTTGTAAGTTAGAATTATTAATTCCAATAAATAAAGTAGTGGTAAGTTGCAACCTTCCTGCAAGAGTATTTCCTTCACAGCCCCCTTAATTTATCTTTTTTTATGCCATGAATATAACATCATAGTCCTTATTCTTAGTAACTTGTAGCCTGTGAAACAGAGTCTGATGCTTTCCTCATGTTGGATAACACCTTATTCCACACAAAGTCTTATTGAAGACAGTGCAATTATTAATGGAGTAAGGTGCAATATAGCGTGCATAAGGGTACCAGAATCTGTTGCTATACACTCTTCAAAAAAGTAAATGAGGATGTTTTTGTCCTCTTTCCAATGGATACTTCTCCCAGAGACAAGTTTGCATTCCTTCACTTCTGTGTTGCTCTTCCTTTGATATTTTTTTCTTTGCAGAAGTGCATTATGGATTTTTTTTATGCAGAAAACCTTTTCAGATTCCCATAGAATTCTTCCCATTCCCATAGAATTCATTTTTCAGTCTCAGTAATCATTCAAATGATTTTACAAATGGTCTTTTGTTCTTTTAGAAGAGAAACATGACTGGATGGTTAGACATTAAGCTTCTTTGTATAAGATCAGGCAGTGTCCTCCTTTCCATTATTTATAAGACATGTAGTTTCATTAGACAGTCAGGCCGCGTCTACACGTGCATGCTGCTTCAAAGTAGCGGCGCCAACTTCGAAATAGCGCCCGTCACGGCTACACGTGTTGGGCGCTATTTCGAAGTTGAAATCAACGTTAGGCGGCGAGACGTCGAAGTCGCTAACCCCATGAGGGCATGGGAATAGCACCCTACTTCGAAATTGAACGTTGAAGTAGGGCACGTGTAGACGATCCGTATCCCGCAACATCGAAATAGCGGGGTCCGCCAGGGCAGCCATCAGCTGAGGGGTTGAGAGATGCTCTCTCTCCAGCTGCTGCGGGGCTCTATGGTCACCGTGTGCAGCAGCCCTTAGCCCAGAGCTTCTGGCTGCTGCTGCTGCAGCTGGGGATCCATGCTGCATGCACAGGGTCTGCAACCAGTTGTCGGTTCTGTGGATCTTGTGTTGTTTAGTGCAACTGTGTCTGGGAGGGGCCCTTTAAGGGAGTAGCTTGCTGTTGAGTCCGCCCTGTGACCCTGTCTGCAGCTGTTCCTGGCACCCTTATTTCGATGTGTGCTACTTTGGCATGTAGACGTTCCCTCACAGCTCCTATTTCGATGTGGTGCTGCCCAACGTCGAAGTTGAACGTCAACGTTGCCAGCCCTGGAGGACGTGTAGACGTTATTTATTGAAATAGACTATTTCGATGTCGTGTGCACGTGTAGACGTAGCCTCAGTGAGGCAATGTTTTTTATGAATAATAACAACACTGTGCAATACTATTTATTCCTAACTGTGTAAAAACAAATGTTTAAGAAAAATACCTGGTCAAGACTAGCTTCTGAAGTTTGAACAGTTCATGCCAATAGCAATAAAATGAATCTGTGCTTAAATGTTTTTGTAAAAATCAACAACGAGAACACCCAGGCCCAGCATTTCTATAAATGGATGCCTACAACTGGGTAACTAAATAATTTTACAAATGCCTCAATGAGGATGTAGGGGCAGATATTCCAAAGGGTGTAACATCCAGATGCTAAAAAGAGCTCAGTGACTTTAAGGAAGTGGCCAGATTTTCAAAAGAGCTTAATGTCCAGCAGCCCCTATGGGCCCCTCAGGGCTATCTGCCAGACATTGAGCTCTGTGCAAAACTGACCTCTCAGTTTCTAACTTTAGGCAGATGTTTTCCTTTAAATTGTGGTCAGGATTGTTGGTGACAATTTCATTATATAAAATATGGGTCAGAGCCGTAACCCTATTCCAGATGCTTCCCACCATACTACTGTTGATTTAGCCACTTCCAGAGGATTGCTCCTGCTTCCATGGTGCTGAGCAACCGTAATAGCTCTGAACTATGCTAGTCCTGGCCATCCCATGAAGGAGGTGTGGGCAATATACCTCAATACCTTAGTGCTCACCAGCTGCCAGCTCAGTGTCTTATAAGCTGATCTCATTTGTGCTGAGAAATCTGCCCAGACCCCAGGAAGAGACCAACAGTGGTAGTAGGGAGGGGTGCATGCTTGTGTACCCTAGGGTTTTGAGCTACACACATCATTTTTTAGCAACAGTTCTGTGAACATCAGTATCTAACCAGGCTACTGAATGCTTTCTACCAGTCAGGAACATACCATTCCGTATGCATGGATTTATAGATGTATAAATTGGGATAATTGTACAGAACTTTAAGATGCTTGTGGCTGCACTCCTGCAGTTTTAGAATCCAAGCAGAGTTGTCTTAATAGTGTCATGATATAAATTAACAACATTAAAATCATACCTATTAATCTGCCTTAAAAAAACACAAGATCTTTGTAACAGTGTATTTTTCATGGCTCTGACAAATAATAGAGAGATTTGAAACTAGCATAAAATGACCAAAGACTTGCACTGTTGTAGATTCATTCATTTGTAACATATTTTACAGGGACTTATCTCTGTTCATATGGAATGATGTATTTTTCCCCCAAGAACAATAGAGATAAAAGCAGAAGATTATGGTTTGTGTTAGAGTGGTTAAGCAGAGATAAGGACATTTCTCTTTGCAAAAGATGAAACAAGTAAAAGAAAAGCCTAAAAACAGCAACGCCACTCTTTCAAAGCAAGGGAATATAGTTGATGACCTACAATAAATGTTATAAATACCTGAAAATGCTTTTGTATACAAGTATCTCTTTGTATTGTATATTTTCTGTTCTATTCCAACACACACATACAAAGGGAGCACCAGACTAGTGGAGTGTTATATAATTGCAAGATTATGCAGATGATGAAAATGTATAATTGACAGCAATTACTTCCAAATGAGAAAGAGATGTTGGATTCCTTGTCAAATGTCATGACCTCCATACGCCATCATTTGTTATACCTAGACCTAGTGTTCTTAGAAGTATATACGTAAAAGACTCACCAACCCAGTGCCTTAATAAAAGATATGAGGTTGCTCAAACAGGAGTTGTGGTTTGGGTGACTTGTGTTACTCGAGAGGTCAGACTAGATGATCATAGTGATCCCTTGGGCTTTACAATCCCTGGAATCCAATTTCTTATACTTCAAGGGCTAATCGGTGGCATTTTGCCACTGCCATGAGTAGGGGACAGTGCAGCTATATTACTTCATGAGGAGTATAGGGGAAAATAAGAAATCAGTCCCCAAGAAACTTGGTTGATATTCCAGACACGTGGTGCAGATGACTTCCTCCACGTGGCTAGTGTGCTTGCAGGTAAGTGTGGAACAGCAAGGCCACATCCCCTCTTCCACCCACCTCTCTAAGGAACACTAATCATGGATTCTACAAGGTGAAGAAACTTGTCACACTTAACGTAAATAGATCAAAAGATCAATATGGACTTCTGTCACCTCTTTGGATCATATAATTTCCATAAACTTCTCTTGCCAGAGATGATTCTTCAGATGTGCATAAGTAATACATTATGGGATTTTGTGTAATGTATATTGCATGTCAACAGTAAACATGTCCAAGATGGCACAGGTAATAAAGTCAAAGTGCTTCTTTATTCTGCTTTCTGCAGTTACTATTGGCCTAGAAATTGTAATCTAATGTCAGTCTTGTGGAAAAGATTCCTTTGTTTTATTGTAAGGTATTAATCCCCCCACAGTTCTCTACTTTCCTACTTGCACCAGGGTCTGCTCACATAGGCTATGTCTACACGTGCATGCTACATCGAAATAGCTTATTTCGATGTAGCAACATTGAAATAGTCGATTTCGATGAATAACATCTACACATCCTCCAGGGCTGGCAACGTCGACGTTCAACTTTGACGTTGGGCAGCACCACATCGAAATAGGCGCTGCAAGAGAACGTCTACACGCCAAAGTAGCACACATCAAAATAAGGGTGCCAGGAACAGCTGCAGACAGGGTCACAGGGCAGACTCAACAGCAAGCCACTCCCTTAAAGGGCCCCCTCCCAGACACAGTTGCACTAAACAACACAAGATCCACAGAGCCAACAACTGGTTGCAGACCCTGTGCATGCAGCATGGATTCCCAGCTGCGGCAGCAGCAGCCAGAAGCCCTGGGCTACGGGCTGCTGCACACGATGACCATAGAGCCCCACAGGGGCTGGAGAGAGTGCGTCTCTCAACCCCTCAGCTGATGGCCACCATGGCGGACCCTGCTATTTCGATGGTGCGGGATGCAGATCGTCTACACGTGCCCTACTTTGACGTTCAACTTCGAAGTAGGGCGCTATTCCCATCCCCTCATGGGGTTAGCAACTTCGACGTCTCGCCACCTAACGTCGATTTCAACTTCGAAATAGTGCCCAACACGTGTAGCCGTGACGGGTGCTATTTCGAAGTTGGCGCCGCTACTTCGAAGTAGCGTGCACGTGTAGACACGGCCATACAAAGCACGATTGGAGGCTAGCCAGTAAATAGCTGAGAGCCTGCAACTCCAGTGAGAATGGAGGGCAATCAGCAGCATCAAAGACTGGTTCTTAAACCACGAACTGTTGTCTTGTACCTACCAGTCATATGTGACAAAACAATGAAATTAATTAAAACTGGGCAATCGCAAAGTCAGTCAACGCTTCCATTGGTTTCAGTGGGGCCAGGTAAACATTTGTATTATCTGAGAATAATGGAATAATAGGAGTTGAGAACCTATTGAAGAAACCTAACTGGAGAAATGGGAAAGAGGATTGGAATGTCTAATGAGGCTGGGAGGTTTGGGGTCTCTTTATGCTTAGTGGTGAGAGAGAGAGAGAAGCTGATTGGAATCTTTTCGGGGGTAGAGTTTGAAACTTTATCTGCGAACCTGAAAGAGGGCTGGGAGCATTGAACTGCTGCAAAAACTGGAACCAGTATTTGTCCAAGGGTGAGAAACTCAGCAGTCAAGCATTTTCAGAACTTAATTTTCAATTCATTAAATGAGATTCTGGATTCAGTGTGGGCTGTTTCAATTAGGCCCATACAAACAGAGAAAATTAATGGGTCAAATAAGTAATTAATGATTATCTCAGACTTCTAATGTATATGTCTAATCTAAGTCAGGGAAAAATAATCCAATTGGAAAGCTTCTATAAAGCTTCAGTTGATTTGGATAAAAAAGTAAAGAAAATAGAAAATAATTACTAAGAGTTCGAAAACAATATCACTTTTTGCACTGCAATGGGAAGGTGAAAGTTAAATAAAAATGTGCAAATAATGCCTTTTTTATTCTTGTTGAGGGGGTTGGGAAAGTCCTAAGATAGCCTTACTTTTCATGACTATCCAGGCCCAGTCCTCCATCACTGTTAGGCATTAGCTTCTCGGCTCGGCCCTGGTGAGCAGCTCTCATACTAGCATAGCATGGGCATGTGCACCCTCCCTCCATAGTTCTACCGAAGTGACTGTGTTCTCCTTTGTTTCCTCACTTGTGAGCATGTGTTTGGTTCTAGGTGTTCAAGTACTCTAGAATTCTTCCCAGCTGGTTGTGGGAGAATTTGTCAGTCTTTCCAAGGGTGTGTGTGTGTGAGAGAGAGAGAGAGAGAGAGAAAGAGAGAGAGGGAGAGCTCACTGGGGGAGCTATTTGCACTTCAAGTATTTTTACCAGCATCCTGGCTGCAAAGTTGGGGTGTGGGGTCCCAGCCAGTGCTCTCTATAAGTGGAGCACTTGGGTGGCTGCCAAGGAGAGATTCAGGTGCTGCTGTACTGATTAGCATGTCACCCAGAGCCACCCACAGTGGGCAGTGTGGGCTTCTATTGGTGATGTACATCTGCACATGCCCTGGTGCACAGAGCAAAATTTATTCCACCCATAGTTGCTGAAAAATAGAGAGGACACTGGTTCCAGCCTGAGGTAAACAGTGCCTGGTGGGGCTAACCTATTCAGCTAAGTAAGGCAGCTCAACCTAAAAGCTGGGCCAGAGGCTTTTTTCTGTAGGTGGTAAAGGGGTTGGGTTGAAACCCAGGAGGAGCCAAGATGACCTGTGCTGCGAAGACCTATCCCACAGTTAGGTGAGTGTACATCACTTTATGGGAAATCAGTGACAGGGTTTGTGGAGTTAAGCATAGGACTGGCCCCTAATACAGCATTTAAACATTCTGAGCAGTCTCACCTCTACTTAAAACATTTATTTGCAGATACTAAACATATTGCAGTTAGAACTATATATTGTTTTCTTCTCCCTGTGCTATACAACTGAAAAAGGAAATATTGGATGCCCCTTGGCTTGCTCCACAGGGGTGCAACTGGCAGTTTAAAAGGGCCCAGGGATTCAGAAGAGCCCCAGAGATGCCAAAGGGCCTGGATCTCCTGAATGTCACCACCCCTACTACAGTGGTCAGGGCCCTGTACTCTTTAAATTGCATTGTGCTGTGAGCGGCTCTCACCAGACAGTGCTCAGGGCTGTTGTGGACGAAGCTGAGGATCGGCTGCCCCCAGCCCCATTCCTATGGCCTGGGGCCCCACCCCTTCTGGAAGTGTGCAGCCAGTCCCTCTGGATGCTTCTAGTGGCTTTTCCATTATTTCCTCACTTTGCATATCAAATATTTATATTTCAGTGTCAAAGGAAAGTGTCAATTGAAATGACTGTGAGGGGTAGGGCTTTGACTGAGGTTATTCTGGAGATTTTTATCTGGATCCAGAAAGTTTTTATTTTGATGAAAAGTTGTGAAACCACTATCGTGTTCTCCTCACAGTCTTCTTTTTTCTAAACTAAACATGCCCAATTCTTTCAGTCTTCCCTCATAACTCATGTTCTCTAGATCATTTAATCATTCTTGTTGCTCTTCTCTGGACCTTCTCCAATTTCTCCAAATCTTTCTTGAAATGCGGTGCCCAGAACTGGACACAGTACTCCAGCTCAGGCCTTATCAGTGCAGCGTAGACTGGAAGAATGACTTCTTGTGTCTTGCTCACCACTCTGGTTAATAAATCCCAGAAATATGTTTGCTTTTTTGAAACACCATCACACTGTTGACTCCTATTTAGCTTGTGGTCTAGTAGGACCCCTAGATCCCTTTTTGCAGTACTCCTTGCTAGACAGTCACTTCCAATTCCATATGTGTGAAACTGATTGTTCCTTCCTAAATGTAGTACTTTGCATTAAACTACATCCTGTTTACCTCAGATCATTTCTCCAGTTTGTCCAGATTATTTTTAATTCTGACCCTATCTTCCAAAGCAGTTGTGACCCCTCCCAGCTTGGAATTATCTGCAAACTTAATAAGCATACTCTCTGTGCCAATATCTAAATCATTGATGAAGATACTGAACAGAACCAGTCCCAAAACAGACCTTCGTGGAGAACTACTATATTATGCCTTTCTGGCATGATTATGAACTTTTAATAAGTACTCTGAGAATGGTTATCCAGCTAGTTATGCACCCACCTTACAGGAGCCCCATATAAGTTATATGTGCTTAGTGAAACCTTATCAAATACCTTACTAAAGTCTAGGTATACCACATCCACCACTTCCCCCTTATCCACAAAACTTGTTATTGTATCAAAAAATGGTATCACATTGATCTGACATTCTGACTGGTTTGATGGCATAACCCCCTAGTTTGGAAAGACAAGGAGCAAGTGATGAACTTGCCCAATCACAAGAATAGCTATAAATTCCAGAAAGAGAGAGCGAGAGAGAAAAAGAGAGAGAGAGCACTTCACTGGCTACTGCTTATTTTAATTTGGGTCCTAAAACTGAAAAATTGGGAACAGCCGTATGATTTTGAGCTCTGAGAAAAGAAAATATTTTATCAAATGAACAAATTTCAGGTTTCAGGAAATAGGACTCTAAAAGCAAATAAATGGACAGAATACAGGTAATTTTACAATTAATTTCAGCATCTACATCTCAACTTCACATCTTACAGTTTTAATATAGTTATTTTAAGTTAAAATATGAAATTGCTCTTATCACTAGAAGGCAACTAAAGCCAGCTTACCACACACACTAGAGAAAGGTACATCCTGCATGTTAGAAATCAGTGAAGTGTGTTGTTTGTCATTAGTCATTTTGTTCAAGAAGCTTTGGTTGGACTAGTATCTCTGCCAGTCCAGGCTGCTTTCTCACTCACCCTTTTGCACTTGAAAAAGAACAGCTTTCTCCTCTGACTATAACAAGATTCTTCTGTTTGCATAAGAGGAGAGAGCAGAGTTCATACAATTGGCCCCTGACACAGTATAATATAAGAGATAATGTAATGTAATCCAACATGTCTGATCTCTGCTTTACTAGAATCTCCTGTCTTTGCTTCAACCAACTGCTGTTGGGTATTTACCTCAGACCACCCAGAAGCGGGAGCTTTTCCAGTCCAGCAATTGTTGCTAAGTAAACAATTCTTTCTGCATTCCTGCAGTGTTGCAAATTGACACAACTAAAGGATTTTTGCTAATAGATGATGGCTAAAAGGAGATGTCATAACTATGTGCTAACAAGCAGGAAAACATATTAAGATTGTATTAGAAGAAATGTGCTAGAAAAGAGAGAGAAAACAAGGCAATATTTCAAATAAAAATATACAATTAATGGAATTTGCTTAATAATCTATGGCATTTATTTATTCCATCTATTCCTTTTTTTTTACTCATCATTCCGCTTCTCCTGTACAAAAACTATGATTTTTTTAAGATCCAAAGGAAAAACAATATTTTGTATCCCTTTGTGTATTGCCCATAGCTAGTACTGAATGATCTTCATTCCTATTTTTGTGCTGCCATGGATTGATTCTGGTGAACAAACATACATTTTGGCATGATAATGCACTTCACAGGTTGATTTTCTAGTTGTTAAACAAAAATGTCCATGCTAATTTCAATTTCATTTAACACACAGGGAAAAATCAATATGGAGAGGGAAAAATCATTTTCAAACCTCTAAGATGGTAAGGTAAACAGTGGAGAGGAAGGAGGCTAAAAACCTATAACAAGTTACTTGACAAGGTCCTTTCAAGACAAAGCGAGCTTCTGATGAAATATTATCTTCTACTTTTAGATTTAGTGGGGCTTTGCTTTCAGTTCAGTTCAGTAAATAGTAACTTGTGCATAAATTATAGCAGATATATTTGAAAAGGGCTTTATTGGGACCTTGGGCAGTTCATACATTGCTATCGTAAAGGGAGAAGCAAAGGTGTCAGATGTGGCCTTTAACCCATGGCACGTGTAGAGGGAGGAGTGCATAAACGTCGAGTACAGAGTGACTTCTGTAACCCATCCTTTCCAGGCACCCTGCAGAGTCATAGATTTTCTTCTCTTACTATTGAATGATACATTTACTCTCTTGTGTTGCCTCATAAAATCAGTGAAACCATTCATGAAATACGGTGCTAATCATTGTGAATTGGGGGGTGCCATCTAGCTCACAGCAAGTAGTTCTGTGCTATATGAGTGAGGGGACCGCAACTGTGGAAGGCCCTTAAAAGGCTGGGCTATGTATTTCCATATTCATCGCCACATTGAAACCCTTTTTTTTTTTTTTTTTTTTTGGTTTAAAGCCAGTGGTTCTGTCCATAATTAAGAGGTAGACATGAGCAATCTCTTTATCTGGAAATAAAATCTAAGGTACATGTTCATTCTGCTTGATGGATGGGTAGCTTTGAGAACCTGACCCAAAGTCTGCTGAAGTCAATGGGGGGTCTTTCCATTGATGGAAGTGGGCTCTGCATTGATCCTTAGATAATCCGCATTCATTGGGGGCTGGCTGAGTGCATAAAGGGATGTTAATAATTGGCATGCTACATAATATGTAAGAAAAGAATATGGATGGCTTATAAGCTTACTTACATTATAGCCTGGTTTAGTCTCTCTCTTCTTTTATTGTTCTCCTAGCACCTTGCTTCCCTCCTTCAGCAGGAAACAATAGTTAGCACTTTAAATCAGTCACACACAAATTAAGCATAATTAAAATGACTAATAACAATTGATTTGTAAAATATGGTTTGGCGCTTTGCATAGCCATGTGTAATGGATTTCCGAATCCTTAGCCTCTACAGTGCGGCTCGACATAACCAGGTCACTCAGCCAAGTGCACTTGCAGCAGTTTCTGCTGAAATTCATTCATCCATTGGCAGTGCCTTGCTTTGAGGATGATCTCTGCCATGGATTTACATATGGGTCCTGAGATGACTCAGAAGACTGATCCTGAAACTGCAAGTTTGCCCACAGTAAGTATATGCATTTCACGGGAGGCCAACTGCCCATTAGGAGAAAGATCTTTCTTTTTTCTTCCTTCTCTCTCTCTTCAACTACAAGGGCAAGGCATTTCTCCTCAAAGTGGACCACTGAGGGTTGGAGTATATGGCACCACTGGGGTTGGTTGTTAGCTTGCTCTTCCCATCTTAATTTATTAGGTGATGAGCTACATAGGCTATATCTCCAGATCTGAAGAAGTAGGTCTGCTCCACGAAAGCTCATCACATAATAAATTATTTTGTTAGTCTTTAAAGTGCTACATGACCACTGGTTTGCTTTGTTACAATAGTCTAACACAGCTAGCTCTCTGTTACTATTACTCCCAGCTTGTGATATTCACATCAGTTTTCTTAAGAAAGTGTATCTTTGTTGCATTTTCTCTGACCACCATGGGATCTGACCATGGCTGAGCTGAGAGTATATGACTTCTTTTAGGAGGTAAGAGTCTGGCATATGCATCCAGTTTCCAGCCCAGTAACGTATAATTAGTGTTGCTTGAAAGCTGGTGGATTGGCTTCAACAAGGATGTTGCCATTAATGCAGCAATCTTGTCATTTGGCACAAAAGATCTTCCAGATCAAGAGTAGCTGGCGAAGCTGTGGCTTTGCAGGGAGAGACTGGGGGGATAAACTCCCCAGATTATGGCCCTGCCCATACTCTACCCCTCTCTGGCTAGTCTGCCCCCCAACTCTGTCCAGGCCCCACCTCCTTCCCATTGTTTTCTTCTCTTCCCTATCTCTTCCTGCTCACCCCTTAGAGCCAAATCTCTGAACCAAAATGTAGCAAACACTCTTTTAATTTTTTTTTAAGAAAATGGAACAGGTTTTCCACTTCACACAGAAGGTATCTAATTAAAAGCACTTAATTTGGGAATACGTCAGTCACATATTTTTTTAGTGTATCCTGAAGTTTTTCAGAGATCATCTGCAAAATCTTTGTAGTAAGGGCAAGTCGTTTGTCCTGCTGAATACAATATTTAATACTCCGAAATATATGCTGCAGCTCTTATCTGCTTTACGTTTTCTTAATCACTCTTTTAAATGTCTCCTAAATGTTCGCAAAGTAATCATTCCAGATAACTACATAACAATAGACATGTTTATGAAATGTCACCCTATGTTTATGTTAGAAATATGCTTGCAAAGATTTTAGGTAAAACAAAGGATTTTATATCTTACTAAGACACTGATTTTGATGGTGGAATCTCTCAAAACTAGTTCATCAAATAAACAGAAGTAAAGAAAGGGAATTTCTTTTATCAGGCTGCCTGGAAGAAAAGGAATGTTGTACCTTTAAGTGTAGCCTTCACCAGAGGTGAAAGAAAAGCAAGGATGGACTGAAAAGACAAAGTCTTTGACAAAACGTTTCTGTCATATAATTTAAAATTAAACTGTATATTTTAGATGAGTGGTATTTGAAGAATTTATTTAAAAACTTGCTCAAAAGATCCAAACATTTAAAGCTAATCTTGAATACTTCAGATTGTGCATCTAAAAATCTTTGCAAGGATTTTTTAGAGATGTGATTTTGTTTTTGTAATCTTCCATAACTGACTAATGAAATATTTAAAGCACATTTTAAACAAAAGTCCTGTACACATATTACAGTAATTCAGAAATTTTCTTTTCAGTAAATTCAGAAACTGACAGTATATACCTTTGGGTTGGCCTATGTCTGTTAAATAGTTTCATTACCACTTAATCACTCTTTCACAGGTTCAATGTTATGTTAATAGAACTCTCAAGCTGGAAGACTTTTCACTTTTAAATTAATAGATCCACTCTAGAGGAAGACTTACTAGGCTGAAACAGCCTGCTATGAGAGCTGCAGAAATGATCAGGAAGAGAGAAGAGGTTGAGCACTAAGAGCATGAGAAGGTATTGCCTCCTTTTGCCTCTTTTACCTGCTGCCCATTTTCCAGAGGCAACACTGATAGTACCTCTCCAGACTCTTGAGGCATCTTGAGGCACTGTTGATAGGTCACCCAGTTTTCGAATCCATAAGGGAGTTTGGGAAAAATAATTGACTTACAGACCTGGATCTTGGTGTACTTCTGTAGATCATAGTCCATGAAAAAGCATTGAAGTTATTTCCCAAAAGAAACAATTGCACACTGCATCCTGTGCTAGAGCTCACCACGGATTTTTGTGTTTAGAGAAAGTTGGCTACCATGGTAGCAAAAGTACTCAACTTTTGTAAAGTCTGACCTTCAGGAATGATTTTTGGTGGATCACGTACCAGGCCTGAAAAAGGTTGTTGGTCTTTTCCTCCATGTTCATGAAGGTCACATGGTGATCAGCAAAGTGAAGATGGTTAATGGATGCCCTGAATATTTTAGACATGGAGCAAAGACATCAAAGATTAAATAGTGAACTGTCCATTCTATACTGAATGCCAACTCCATTGGAGAGGTGATCTTTAATGAGGACCAAAATGACTGCTATATATAGAGAGAACAAGGTTGGGGCATCCTTGCTTAAAGAAGAAAGATTCTTTCTCAAGGCTGTTACAGAGAACCATGGCAGTCATCTGATCATGGAGAATCCTTAGGACCTTGATGTAGTTGAGAGCAGCCAAATCTGGCCAGCACCTTCCACAGGGCTCCACAACTGACATAGTCAAGGCCTTTTTGAAATTGATGAAAGAAGGGACAAGGTGCAGTTAGTGGTACGTGTGCCCCTAACGCCATTAGTGGGAGGAACCTGCAGGGACTAGTAGGGGCACCTGGCACCAGCTGGGGAAGCAGATCCATGTGACTCCCTACTCCATTCTCCCTGCCCACAGTGTTGCTTAGGGGAAGGGAGGGACTACTCTGCAGTCACTGGCAAGAAGTGGAGTGACACGGCTGGGAGACCAGAGTGAGCTGGCCTGTCACTCCACTTCCCTTATCACTTCCTGTGAGTGTCAGGGGTTGTGACCCGGAGGCCTGTTGCCTGTGCCACAGCCACAGCCCCACTCCTCCCACGAGGCCCCATTGGTTGGGAAGAAGAGGCAGGGTGGAACAGGGGTGGGGAGAGGAAGGGCTGGGGTCAGCGAGGGGTTGTCATGGCCCTTCCTCAGGTTGTGTCGGCAGTCACCCTGGATGGAGGCCATGTACAGACCCTGAATTTTGCTCCCAAGGCTTGTCAAAGATTTGATGGGCAATAAAGGTCATGTCAGATGTCCCGTGGGATAGTCTATAGCTGCACTGAGATACTGGCAACATTTCCTCAGCAAGGAGAAGTATTCAGTATGAGGCAAGAATTTCCCCTGCTGTAGACAGTGAGGTAATGATTGAGTAGTTTCCATGCTGACTTATCTCCTTTCTTAAAGATTGTTGCAGTGCCACCATTTCCCAAGTCTTCTGGAATCTTCTAGTTATAATAGATATGAAGAAAAAGTTTGTGGTGCTTCTTTACCAGTTCTTTACCTCCAAATTTGTACCCTTCAGTTGCTGTCCCATCTGGCCCTGCTGCCTTATTGTGCTTGGTTCACATTATGGCTCAAGTTGCTTCTTTGAGAAGAAGTGTCAGCAAGAGATTTTTTTATGTCATTGAGGTATAGATTTGATAGTGGCTCAGAGAGTTGATTCATGGTGCAAGAGTAACTCAAAATGCTACTTCCATAATGAAAATTTCTGGGAAGGATTAAAGACTGCCATTCTCTTAACATAAGCTGAGTCCATTGGTTATGTCACCCTACATCAACAAAACTGGTCTGAGAATGGTGCTGAGATTCAGGGTCTACTTGGCCTGAGAAGAAAAGCTCATTACACATGGCAAAACAACATATCACACCAGCAGGAGTCATCCAACAAACTCAAAGCTGAAGCCCAAAGGAAAATCCATGACATCAAAAATAAGAGGTCACAAGAGAAGGCCAAGTTCATTCAACATGAGGAGCTTTTTTCATGCAATTAAGGTTCTTTATGGTTGATGCTTCCATGGATCTACACCACTCTGTGCCCAAGAAGGGTCAATATATTTTAAGGACAGTGAGAAGGACCACCGGAATAGGAATCAACAGTTTTCCCTCTATTTTTTCTATCTATGGGTGGAATAATGCGCCAAGGTATGTGGAGATGTATACCACCAATAGAAACTCATGCTACCAACAGCTGTGGACACTCTAGTAATCAGCTGGGCAGCACCAGAATCTCTACAGGTTGGCCAGTCACATGCTCAGCTTACAGAGAGCACTGGACCCAGTTGTGCAACGTTCACAGCGGTAGCTATGATCCATGTGCCAGCATGCTGGCAGCTACTTACTTAGGAACCAGGAAGCCAGTACCACTTTGAGGCTCTGCCCCGGGGTCCTGCTGACAGACTTGCAGAGCAGCTGATTGGCTCCCTGGTTCTATTTTTCCCAGCATCAGCAACAGGAAGCTGTTTGAGCAACTGGGCTCCTTCCTGTTCTGGACTACGTGCCACCTGCCCCCTGGCTTCCTCACCTCCTGAGCCAGTGTGACCCCTGTCACCTGACAGATAGTTCGGATATCCTGTTGGTCTCCTGCTTCTGACCCTCTGGTATCCTGACTCAGACTGGTTCTGGCTCCTGAATACTCCTTTTGACCTCAAAACAGCGGTCATGTGGCACTTTAACAAAATGATTTATTAGATGATGAGCTGTTGTGGGACAGACCCACTTCTTCAGATTTGTGGTACTGTCCCATGAAAGCTCATCACCTAATAAATCATTTGTTTTGGTCTTTAAAGTGTTACATGACCACTGTTTTGTTTTGTTAGAATACGGACTAACATGGCTACCTCTGTTACTTTCTGACCTCAAGTCTGTGTTGCACTCAGTGACTTTTTGTGCTGGGACTTCTCAGTACTGAGTAACTGCACCACAGCAGCCTCCGTCACAGGAAGCTGAGTACTGTCTCGTCTTTTTTTTTTTTTTTTTTACCAAAAAAGGCACTGGCCATGCTTCTGATCTCCCAGAATCCTGATCAGTTAATTCTTGATTGCTGCCTCATGAATGTAGCTGCTGGCTTTGACTAGTGGGTCTGGCTACCCATGGCCCAACCAACACATGTCACTTTTGATTTGATAACATTCCAGGGAGACACTGGAATATCAAAGAAACAGAGCTGCATTTTGGCACACTATAGATGCTGCTGGAAGGACCAGTACTAAAAGGCTTTAGAGATGGAATAATGTAGACCCAACAATGCACTGAAGGATAGTAGCACACAAACTTATTGTACAGGCCTTTTTGCACCATGTTACAATAACCCAGTTGACTGCTATTACTATTTATTAATAAAGTATTTATAAATGCTACATGTATTTAAAATGTTTAATATTTAATACTGAATGTCTTCTGGTTTTATTTTTAAGACAATTTTTGTTTCCCTCTACTTGGCTTTCCAACATTTCCAATGATTCTGGGTTTATGTTGTGTCTGGAATGTCATCATCTTTGATGGAAGCTGATCCATGGCTACCCTCAATCACAATGCTAATGAAGAGTAAGAAAAGTGTGTGAATTAACTTGGACTTTTATGTCTCCTTCCCCTTTTTTTCGGCTTGCACATGAGTCCCCTGTCCTGGCACCTGGATTTCCAGCGTGCTGCTTTTTGGTTGCTGTGTACTGTGTAATTATATCAAATCTGCTTTTGGAGCCTTTCTTCCCTGAAAAGTGGCATTCCTGTGAATGACATTTCCAAAGCACACCTCAGTCTGGTGATTTATGATGGTAATACATCAGCTGAGCACAGTGCTTTAACAATTTTTTCATCAAAAGATAGTACCATCCAAAAAGTAGCAAAGGGGGAGGAGGGGTTGTGGTGATGGTGCTGTGTAATTGTGTAATAAAAGGTATGCCAGGAAACAAGAATGCTCTGAAACACTAAACCTGTTTGCCTTCAGGTATAACTGGCATCCTGGCACCTTCTTTTCACAAATGTGTTAGTACACTGCATGGGCCTCCGTACCTGGTCGCTAAGGTCGCAGTCTCCTTGACAACTAAACTTTTCAAAGATTATGCAGAAAAAATATTTTCTTCAGCCCAGGGGCTATTTTAATGCTTTAAAATGTCAGAGAAAAGATCTTCCAGTCCCAAGAGCTGTGATGGTGTGTTGGTGGAGGGGGAAACCAATAATTTAAGAAGATACTTACAAAATAATTCAGAACCATAAAGCTGCTCATATAGGTATTCCTTAACAAAATAAATAAAGGGCTCTGAAATTAAAAATTTGAGCTAGTGCCTGAAAAGCTTTTTCTACCCCTACATTCCTTAGTTGACAGTGGGAGAGGAGTGTGTCCCACTCCAGTTCCCAGAGGATGATTGTCCACTAATTTTCTTAACTTTCTGCCAATCTTCAACTAGAAAAAATAAGGAATTGAGTTTGCATGGAGGCAGAACCACCCTCCAGGTCATGTTGGGACAACAGCATGTGAATTGCATATACCAGTGAAACTAGATATGAGCGAGGCCATATTTCATAACCCTTTTCAAATGATACCTGTTTTCATGTTATGAGTATTTGTACTACTTTGTAATTATGTTGGCACCACTCCCACAGCTCAGAGTTTAACAGCGCTCCTATGGGTTATGCAAAGTCACCCCTAGGCCAGTGGTCAGTGCTCTTTCAGAGCATAGGTGCTGCTCACTGCCTCAATTGACAGGTGTCTCTTGTAACTAAAAGCTGGTCTCTCTCATCAGTGGAAGTTGGCCTAGTAAAAGATATTACCTCACCCACTTTGTCTTATTCATATCCTAGGATTGACATAGCTACAACAATGTTGTGCAACAAACACTGCCAGCCCAAGGAAAGTATTAGCATATTAGGAAGTCTAAGGGAAAAACCTGTTCTTCAGGTGGATCTGCTACTTCAACCCCACATGAAATATTGCCAGAAAGGTAAAGAGGGAGAGATCAGCACCCTGACAAGAGAGCTAGAGAAATTAGAAACCAGATCAGTGCAAAAAAGCAGTAAAGTAGAACTTTAAAGATTAACAAAATAGTTTGTTAGGTGAGCTTTCATGGGACAGACCCACTCCTTCAGACCATAGCCAGACCAGAACAGACTCAATATTTAAGGCATAGGGAACCAAAAATAGTAATCAAGGTTGACAATTCAGAAAAAAAAATTAAGGTGAGCAAATCAGAGAGTAGAGGGGCGGGGTGAGGGTGGGGAGTCAAGAATTACATTAAGCCAAGTTTGCAAAATAGCCCCTATAATGACCCAGAAAATTCACATTCCAGTTCAAACCACGTGTTATGTAGAATTTGAATATAAAAGAGAGTTCAGCAGCCTCTCTTTCCAAAGTAGTGTGAAAATTCCTCTTCAGTAACAGTTACTGTCATTATAGGGGCTCGTTTGCAAACTTGGGTTAATCTAATTCTTGAGTTCCCCCCTCCCCGCCCCTCTACTCTCTGATTTGCTCACATTGATCTTTTTTTTTTTTCTGATTTGTCAACCTTGATTACTATTTTTGGTTCTCAGTGCCTTAAATATTGAGTCTGTTCTGGTATGACTATGGTCTGAAGAAGTGGGTCTGTCCCACGAAAGCTCACCTAATAAATTGTTTTGTTAGTCTTTAAAGTGCTACTTGACTGCTTTTTTGTTTTGATAGTGTATAGACTAGCATGGCTTTCTCTCTGTTACAGATCAGTGCAGAAAGGGAACCAAGGAGAGGGTAGCCTGAACAGGGAACTCATCCTCCTGGCATGACTTCCATGTTCCTCAGCCAGCTGTTCTGTGCACAGGCAGCTGAGCTCTGCAATAGCCATCAGCTCAGGGAAGGGAAAGAAGACAGAAGAGGACTTTCTCTGCTTGCTTATGATGGTTCATAGACAGCCACTGCGTTAGGCTAGCCAGCATTGACACTTTCCAAGTTGAAAAGGAGGCAACAAGGAGCACAAACACTACTTCTCTAGGCCTCAAAGGCTTTGAGACCCTCTCTGATAGGAAGCCAAAGAGATGCCTTGTTTAAAGAGGAAATCACCCCAAAGGATCAGTGGGCCCCATAATTTTGTACTGTGGTGTGATATGACTTGCTTGCTTTAAAGCAGAGGTGTCCAGTATGTTTGCCATTTACCACATGTGGCTAATAGGATACTACATTGTGGCAAATATGGGGGCAGCCAACCCATGGCTCTTGAGCTGTCTGCGACTCTTGGAGCTTTTAAATGATGCTCCTCTGAAGAGAGGCATGTGGGGAGTGCCGTCTGCCTGCCCCGCACATGTGCCCACCGCTTGGTGGGAGAAGCAACTCGTGGCCCTGGGAGGGGCTCCAGCAGCTCTGGGGAGTTGCCAGCATTGAATTAGAACTGGGGAGGGGGAGCCTGGCTCTCGGGGAGGGAGAGGGCATTTATTTAGAGCAGGGGGCTGGGAGACCCTGGGTCTGTACAGTTTTGTATAATATAATGTGGCAAATATGGAAAGATGACAACCACAAGAGTGGCGATTTGAACTCCTATTGGACATCACTGCTCTAGAGATTTTGCTGATCTTGTTCAGGAGATCTGGTGAGCACTCGGTTGCTTTGCTGTGTGCTTCTTCCGTCCTCTGGTGATTCTCACATGTAAGTGAGGAATTAGTGAGTCTATTGCTGGAGCAAAGTCTGAGGCCTGCACTTCATGGCCATTTCTACAGATGCCACTTTCTCCGAAAGTGACATGCTAATAAATTACTCAAAAATGCAAATGAAGCGTGGATGTACATTTCCAGCACCTCATTAGCATGCGGTCACATGATTTGGAGTCCAGAAGAAATTCTTCTGGACCCCAAAACAGCGTGTAGAGGGGCAGCCCCCTGGGGGATCTCCCGGAAGGGGCTGTGCCTCTACATGTTGTTTTGGGGTCTGGAAGAGCTTCTTCCGGACTCCAAATCATGTGACCGTATGCTAATGAGGCACTGTGAATTTACATCTGTGCCTTATTAGCATTTTTTGGGCCGTGTATTAGCATGCCACTTTTGGAGAAAGTGGCACGAGCAGAAGTGGTCCATGTGAGCCAGCCTAGGAGAAAACTTCTAGTATCTGCAGCCTCAGCTGCTGTTTTGGAACTGCTTGTCTGTAACAAGTCCTTATATGGCAGTTTCTGTCTGGACTTCTCACTTGTCTCATGCTCTCACTGCATAGGTGTCTAAGCCAATCTACAAATCCTGGGCTCAGGGGAAGGTGGAGCTCCCAGGTACATGCGCTTAATGGTAGGAGCCTTAGGACTATGTCTGACAACCTTGGGGAATGGGAAGGGAGGCTAAGAGTCTGAGATATACGGCTGTGTGGTTTATTCTGTTTATTAGTTCAATTCCTGACTAGTTCGCTAACTCCTTAGCACACAGTCTAAATCAAACATAAATAGTAATGGCTCATATTTGTTGGGCAACACCCATTGTGTAAACATCTTTTAGGAACGGGGCTTATTGCATGAGAGACACCACTAATTGATGACAACTAATTGTGTAACTAGCACAGAAATGACCCCAGAGAAGGTCAGTTGCACTTCAAAGGTTAGTTTCATTCCACTTCCCTTTAATTCTACTAGGTTAGTGCCACCTAATAGAATAAGAGGATGTGCGTTTAAGTGGACATAACACCAGCAGGGGAGCCAACAGCCAGGCCGGGCCCTTGGGCAAGGCGCGTGGGTGGGTGGGTGGAGGGGCCCAGCTCCATGCTTCCAGAAAGGGTCCTCAGTTGGTCCTCAGTGCTGCCTGAACTGCAACACTCCCTCCCCCTCACCCATCCCCTGGCCCGGCCCTCAGCACAGCCTGGAGTGCACCACGTGGCAACTCTGTCTCGCTAGGCAGCCCTAAGAGCTGGCTGTGCTGTGGTGGCACTCTGGTGCCAATTTAATGGGATGGGGTTCCAGGTGCAACTGCACCCTTTGCCTCCCCGCAATGTTGGCGGGCCCGAGAATTGGGAAAACAGCTGATGATAGTTTATTATTGACTCATCCCTGAATGCACTAGTGAAAGTAGACAAGAACATATGCTAACAGTCTCAAATATGGCAATGACCACTGGCGAGTTGATGTTCCACTGCCTTGCACCTTCTGTAGTCAATTACTTGTGTGTGCAAAAGAGGTGTAAAATGTTTTATATTATTCACTATTTATGCTGTACAGTCCATCACCCAGTATTGCTTGTGGCTGCTGGTGGGATGACATCCAAATTTAGATATCTTTTAAGATGAACATAGGAATATTTCTGGTGTAAATACACGCCCATATAAGCTTGTGTAGCACTTCAGTTTACTATGGATGTTTATGCAAAGGAAATGTTGTTTACACACAAGTTGAGGAAAGTGCATAAAAAGAGTCACGAGTGGCCTTGAAGTGAATCCAGAGTTTTTATTGGTGTGGATATTCACCACTGCTTTCTTTGCAGTATTATCTGGCTCCTTTTATGCTGAAATTATAAGAAGGTAGACTGCCGAGGAGCATCAAAGGGGACAGTTGTCCCCAGACCTCTTTGAAACACTGTGGAGAGCTGTGTCACCACTCTGCATGCAGCACTGAGGGATCATGTGGGGGTGGGGGACAGAGCTGACTGCTCTAAGCCACACCCCTTCAGTCCTTGGCTCTGCCCTTTCCAGGGGCTGGGAGCTGGCCCCTCTCCCCCGTCCTCCATTTTGCCCCAGGCCTGGGACAGCTGTTGGTGCTGCAGCTAGGAAGTGACAAATGTAGACAAAAATAAAACCGTGTCATCCAAAAGTACAGGAGAAGAAAAGTTGACCAAAAGTAACAGAGAAGCAACTCAAAAGCCATGTGAAAAAGAACCATATTGTTTGCTGGGTAGATGTGGAACTATGTTTCTCAGCCTTGAGTGTGAAAGTCCAAGATGGGTGGCCTTGTGCTTGCCAGGAAATCTCTACAGAAAGTAAAAGTTCACACTGTTCAGTACAAAGCCTATGCCAGGACCTGGGGTGGCAGAGCTCCCGTTTGCTTTATTGCCACCCCACCCTCTCTCTCTCTTCTGCAGCAGCTCCTCGTTTCTTCCTCCTATTTTTCCTTTTCCTATCTCGCACATAGATCCAGTATGGTACAGAGCAAACATTATGCCATGAGAACTGCCATACTGGGACAAAACATCCAGTCCAATAGCCTGTCTCTGACACTGGCCAGTTCCTGAATGTACAGAACAGAGAAGTAGGAGTGATCTACCTTGTCCTCCCCTCCAAGCTTCTGAAAATCATACGTTTTAGGGTTGTCTTCCTCATGTGGCTAATAGCCATTGATAGACCTGTCTTCCAGGAACTTACCTAGTTTATATTCAGCCTCCTAGTTATACTTTTGGCGATCATGTTATCCTATGCAAACTAGTTCCATTTGTTAATTGTGCATTGTATGAAAAAGCTCTTTCTTGGGTTTGCAATAAAATCACCACTTAGTGATTTAATCAAGTGATTCCTGATTTTGTGTTTCTCCACAGCATTCATGATTTCATAGCTCTCTATTTCTAAGATGAAAAACATATTGGTTAATATTGCTAGCCTATTCCGATATGGAAAGTGTTCCATATCCTTGATCATCTTTGCTGCTCTTGTTTCCACCTTTTCTGCTTCTCCTATTTTTTTCTGGAGACGGAGTGTCACAAACCAGACATAGTTATCACAGAGGTGTGGGCACACTATGGATTTATATAGCGGTATTTTGATATTTCCTGTCAGATTTTGGCTACATCTACACTAGCCATAAACTTTGAAATGGCCATTTGCATGCAATTTGCATGGCCATATTGAAGTTTTTTAATGAAGCACTGAAATACATATTCAGCACCTCATTAGCATGTGGGCGGCCGCGGCACTTCAAAATTGATGTGGCTCGCCGCCGCGCGGCTCATCCCAACGGGGCTGCTTTTCGAAAGGACGCTGCCTACTTCGAAGTCCCCTTATTCCTATGAGCAGATGGGAATAAGGGGACTTTGAAGTAGCCGGGGTCCTTTCAAAAAGGATCCCCATCGGGACGAGCCACGTCAATTTCGAAGTGCTGCGACCGCCCGCATGCTAATGAGGCGCTGAATATGTATTTCAACGCTTCATTAGTAAACTTCGAAATGGCCATTTGCATGGCCATTATGAAGTTTTTGGCTAGTATAGAGACAGCCTTTCTGTCCCTTTCCAAAAGTTTCTGACATATGGTTAGCTTTTTTTGACTGCTACGGTCCATTGAGTGAAAGTTTTCAGAGAACGATTCTCTGTGACTCCAAGACCTCTTAAGTGGTAATATTGTGGTTAAATTAGAGCCTGTCACTCTATCTATAATTAAGATTTTTCCAAGGTGTGATACTTTACCTTCAAGAGTGTTGAATAACATCTGCCATTTTGTTGAGGTCCTTCTGTAATGCTTTGCAGTCATCACTGTATTTAACTATCCTGAATAATTTTGTATCACCTGTGAACTTTGTCACTATTCACATGCTTTCCTGGATCTTTAATGAATATGTTGAACAGCACAAGTCTCAGTACAGATCTCAGCACAAGTCGCAGTACAAATCTGCTGTATATTGCGCTGTATGGTGAAAAATGATAATTTATTCCTACCCTTTGTTTCTAATAATTTAACCAGTTGCCGAGCTATTAGGAGACTTTTCTTTGTATCCATGCCTACTTAGTTTTCTTAAGAACCTTTGGTGAAGGATCTTCATAGAATCATAGAATACTAGGACTGGAAGGGACCTCGAGATGCCATCGAGTCCAGCCCCCTGCCCTAATGGCAGGACCAAGTACTGTCTAGACCATCCCTGATAGACATCTATCTAACCTGTTCTTAAATGTCGCCAGCGATGGAGATTCCAGAACTTCCCTTGGCAATTTATTCCACTGTTTGACCGCACTGACAGTTAGGAACTTTTTCCTAATGTCCAGCCTAAACCTCCCTTGCTGCAGTTTAAGCCCACTGCCTCTTGTTCTATCCTCAGAGGCCAAAAAGAACAAGGTTTCTCCCTCCTCCTTATGACACCCTTTTAGATACCTGAAAACCGCTATCATGTCGCCCCTCTATCTTCTCTTTTCCAAACTAAACAAGCCCAATTCTTTCAGCCTTTCTTCATAGGTCACATTCTCCAGATCTTTAATCATTCTTGTCGCTCTTTTCTGGACCCTCTCTAATTTCTCCACATCTTTCATGAACTGCAGTGCCCAGAACTGGACACAATACTTCAGCTAAGGCCTAACCAGTGCGGAGTAGAGCAGAAGAATGACTTCTCGTGTCTTGTTCACAACACACGTGTTAATGCATCCCAGAATCATGTTTGCTTTTTTTGCAACAGCATCACACTGTTGTTTCGTATTTAGCTTGTGGTCCACTATAACCGCTAGATCCCTTTCTACTGTAGTTATTCCTAGACAGTCTCTCCCATTCTGTATGTGTGAAACTGATTGTTCCTTCCTAAGTGGAGCACTTTGCATTTGTCCTTATTAAACTTCATCCAGTTTACCTCAGACCATTTCTCCAATTTATCCAGATCATTTTGAATTATGACCCTAACCTCCAAAGCAGTTGTAACCCCTCCCAGCTTGGTATCATCTGCAAACATAGTAAGCGTACTTTCTATGCCAATATCTAAGCCATTGATGAAGATATTGAACAGAATTGGCCCTAAAACAGACCCCTGCAGAATCCCACTTTTTTTACTTTTCCAGCAGGATTGAGAACCATTAAGAACTACTCTATGAGTACAGTTATCCAGCCAATTATGCACCCACCTTATAGTAGCCTCATCTAAATTGTATTTGCCTAGTTTTTTTATAAGAATATCATGCGAGACTAATGCTTTACTAAAGTCTAGGTATAGCACATCTACCGCTTCTCCCCTACCCACAAGGTTCATTATCCTATCAAAGAAACTGTCAGATTGGTTTGACATGATTTGTTCTTTACAAATCCATGCTGGCTGTTTCCTATCACCTTACCACCTTCCAAGTGCTTGCAGATGATTTCTTTAATTACCTGCTCCATTATCTTTCCTGGAACAGAAGTTAAGCTGACTGGTCTATAGTTTCCTGGGTTATTTTTATTCCCCTTTTTATAGATGGGCACTATATTTGCCCTTTTCCAGTTTTCTGGAATCTCTCCTGTCTCCCATGATTTTCCAAAGATGATAGATAAAGGCTCAGATATCTCCTCTATCACTCCTTGAGTATTCTAGGATGCATTTCATCAGGCCCTGGTGACTTGCAGACATCTAATTTTCCTAAGTGATTTTTAACTTGTTCTTTTTTTATTTCAACTTCCAACCCTACCCCTTTCCCACTAGTATTCACTATGTTGGGCATTCCTTCATCAGACTTCTTAGGGAAGACCGAAACAAAGAAGTCATTAAGAATCTCTGACATTTCCAAGTTCCCTGTTACTGTTTCTCCCTCCTCACTGAGCAATAGCCCTACCCTGTCCCTCGTCTTCCTCTTGTTTCTAATGTATTTATAAAAAGCCTTCTTGTTTTCCTTTGTGCCTGTAGCTAGTTTGAACTCATTTTGTGCCTTAGCTTTTCTAATCTTGCTCCTGCATTCTTGTGTTGTTTGCCGATATTCATCCTTTGTTATTTGTCCTAGTTTCCATTTTTATATGATTCCTTTTTTATTTGAGATCACCCAAGATCTCCTGGTTAAGCCAAGGTGGTCTTTTGCCATATTTCCTATCTTTCCTACGCAGCAGGATAGCTTGCTTTTGGGCCCTTAATAATGTCCCTTTGAAAAGCTGCCAGCTCTCCTCAGCTGTTTTTCCCCTCAGTTTTGCTTCCCATTGGACCTTACCTACCAGCTCTCTGAGTTTACCAAAACCTGCCCTCCTGAAATCCATTATCTCTATTTTGCTGTTTTCCCTTCTACCCTTCCTTAGAATTGTGAACTCTGTGATTTCATGGTCACTTTACCCCAAGCTGCCTTCCACTTTGAAGTTCTCTACCAATTCCTCCCTATTTGTTAAAATCAAACAGCTTCCCCCTGGTAGCTTTTTCGACCTTTTGGAATAAAAAATTGTCTCCAATGCAAACCAAGAACACACTGGATAGTCTGTGCCCTGCTGTATTAGTTTCCCAACATATATCTGGACAGTTGAAGTCCCCCATCACCACCAAATCCAGGGCCCTGCATGACTTTGTTAGTTGTTTAAAAAAAGGCTCATCCATCTCTTCCACCTGGGTAGGTGGCCTGTAGTAGACTCCTAGCAGGACATCTCCCTTGTTTTTTACCCCTCTTAGTCTAACCCAGAGACTCTTAACACGTCTATCTTGCAAAAGACTTTCTGAAAATCCAAATTTACTCTGTATATTGCATCACCCTTGTCCACATTTATCTCCTCAAACAATCTTAATAGATTGGTAAAGCATGATTTCCCTTTACAAAAGCCATGTTGGCTTTCCCCCCAGCAAATCGTGTGTGTATATATGTCTGATAATTCTATTCTTTACTATAGTTTTTACCAATTTATCTGATACTGAAGTTCATCAGCATCTATATAAGAATGGCCAAACTGGGGCAGGTTAATGGTTTATGTAGTTCAGCATCCTGTGTTTTGAAAGTGGATAATGCCAGGAGTTTCAAAGGAAATTAACATAACAGGACAGTTATCAGGTGATCCGTCCCCTTTCATCTATTCCCAGTTTCTGGCAATCAAAGGATAGGGACACCCACAGCACGAGGGTTGGTTAGACCATTCTGGTTAATAGCCATTGATGTACCTATTCTCCAAGAATGTATCTGATTCTTTTTTAAACACAGTTATACTCTGTGCCTTAACAACGTCCCTGGCACAGAGTTTCACAGGTTGCTTGTGCATTGTGTGAAGAAGTACTTCCTTTTGTTTGTTTTAAACCTTCTGCTCATTCATTTCATTGCGTGTCCCGTCCACCTCCTGTTTCTTCTGTTATGGAAACGTTGTCATAGTATAAGAGGGAAGGTCCTTTCATGGACTGATAACTGGTTAAAATGGGAAACAATGGGTAGGAATAAATGATTTTCAGAATGAGAGGAGTCACCAGTGGTGTCCCGGAGGGGTCTATACTGGAATCTATTCTATTCAACACATTCATAAACAATCGTAGAAAAAAGGGGTGAAGAGTGAGGTGGCAAAATCTGCAGATGATACAAAACTGCTCAAGGTAGTTAAGTCCACAGCAGACTGTGAAGATCTAAAAGGACCTCACAAAACTAGGTGATTGAGCAAAACAATGGCAAATGAATTTTAATGTTGATAAATGCAGAGTGGTGCATATTGAAAAACATAATCCCAAGCATACATACAAAATGATGGGGACTAAATTAGTTATTACCACACAAGAAAGAAATCTTGGAATCCTTGTGGATAGTTCGCTAAAAGTACCCACTGAGTTTGCAGCAGCAGTCAAAAAAGCAAATACAAGGGGATAGTCTCTGTCTTATTCTCTATCTTATTGCTGCTATATAAATCCATCATATGCCCACATCCTGAACACTGCATCCAGATCTACTCACCTCATCACTTGATGGTCACCTGTTCTGTTCATTCTTCTTGGACACGTGGCATTGGCCAGTGTCTGGAGACAGGATACTGGGGTAGATGGATCTTTGATCTAATGCAGTTTGACCATTATTCTGAGTATAACACACTTTCTTTTTTGTTTGTTTCCAAACATTTCGTTTGAATGCCTATTAGGCAGTTCTTTCAAAGACCAAGTATCCTGTCTTTTTTCAATCTATCATTTTCTATGGAAACTGTTCCATACCCTTAATCATTTCCGTTGCCCTTCTGTGTCTTTTCTAATTGTATTTTTGAGATGTGGTAATTAGAATTGCTTGCCATCTTCAAGGTGTGGGCATACCATGAAACTCTACAGTGGCATTATTGTTTTTTTATCTATCCCTTTTTTAATGGCTCTCAGCTGGGTCTCACCAATTTGGTGCAGTGCCTTTCTAGGAACTGAGGGTTGTGTAAACAAGGGGCTGTGAAGAGGAGAGTGGTGTATCTTTGCAGAAACATCATGTGCTACACCTTATCTCCCATTCAGCAGCACCCACCCAGACTCACCACCCAAGAAACTCAGCCATTCACTACTCACTACTTTCAGCACATCACCCGTACCCATCATAAGCCAGCACCTTATCCTGCTCCCACTTCACTTCCTCAACCTCTTTTCCCAGCACACACCCTCCAAAAACTAGATGTACTTTCTTGCTCTGACCCCAGTTCCTTTTTTGCTAGCTTTGGTATCCTGAATGGAAAGAGTAAAGAACTCCTGAAGCACAATAGACATGGTTTTGAACTTGCTTGAAGCAACGTATGCATCACACACGTATGTGTGATTTAAAGTCTTCTAAAGGACTACTGGGTTTATCTGTTAAAGGTGGAGGATAAAAGTCTTCTCCATCTGAAAGCTTGATTGATGACATAAAGTAGGTGGAGCAAATAATTCTTATTATGAGTCAGGCTGCACCTATGGGGTTTCCTGTGAGGCTTGTCAATAGCTTTATGTGGGTTGCTTGGTTTTCTTCTTGTCCATCTTATTAACAATAGAAAAAAATTCCAAGCTATACAGTCATTTTCACAGAGAGATTTCTTGTGCAGAACTATGTTAAAAACATGATTTTTGCTAAAAAAAAGTTTTTACTATCTGTAGTTTTGTGTTGCTGAGAGCTTTAGCGCTATTACCTAGAGTTCATCTCCATACAGGTTATGCTCCCTACACCATTTCTGGGAAACTAGTAAAACAAAACATGTTACTGCTTATCACAATCCACTTCACATCATGGTAACGTTTGTCTGTATGATTGGCACTCCAGCATTAACTGCTTCCATGCTGCAGACACTTACAATTAACCTGGCTGTAGCAATTATGTCATTTTGTGGCCAAGATGGTTCACATCACAAAAGCACTGTTTTATTTGGAATCCTTTGCATAGTGATTTGCTTGATGCACCCTGAGCCTTTCATTGGTTGAAAGTCTTGTTGATCTCTGGTCAAGGGATAATAAAATTACAGATGAAATGGTAGTGAAATTACTCAGCTAAAATGTAATTATTTTTGCCTCTGAGCTCTTCATTGACAGGGCATGCATCTGAAATAAGGACGTTAAAAATGGTTAATGGCTTAAATGCTAGCACTTAACCATTTAACTTTTTTAAATCAGGGCCTGCCACCTGGCCTGCTATTCAGCTGCACCATGGCTGCAGCCATGGGGTCCTGCCACCGACACAGGGGCCTGCCATTCAGCTTGCTGTGCCCTCTGTGTCCAGGTCTGCTCCAGCCAGGAATGACTGGCTGCTGCAGGAGTTCACTGGCAAAGGCTGGTTAACCAGTAAGTATGCTGACAAGCCTCAAGCTTACCAGAATACTTACTGGTTAATCATTTTAATGTCCCTATTCTGAAATAAAACCACATAACAAGGTATACTCTTTTTGAGTGGAGGAATAGCTACGAGTTCCTTGAGTGTCATCAGAACAGCCATATTGGGTCAAACTGAAGGTCTATCTAGTAGCATATCCTGTCTTCCAAAGGTGGCCAGGGCCGACTACCCCAGAAGCAATGAACACAACGGATAATCATCAAGAGATCCATCCTCTGTTGTTTGTTTCTGACAAAGAGAGGCTAGGGATACCATTATTCTCCATCCCAGTTAATAGCCATTGATGGATCTATCCTCCATGAATTTTATCTAGCTCTTTTTTGAACACTGTTGGTGTTCTGGGTTTCACAACATCTTTGGGCAAAGAGTTCCACAGGTTCGCTGAGCAGGGTGTGAAGGAATACACCCTTCAAATTGCCTTAAATCTGTAGCCTATCGATTTCATTTGGTGACCCTTAGTTCTTGTATTTTGAGAAGGAGGAAATAGCTCTTTCTTATCTGCTTTTCATATACTAGCCATAATTTTACAGACCTCAGTCATAACCCCACTTCTTTGTATTTTTTCCCAAGCTGAACATTTCCTGTCTGATTATTCTCATCTCATGCTTTTCTGAACCTTGTCCAGTTCCAATTCCTCTTTTGAACTGGGGCAACTACCTCAGCACACAGCATTCAAGATGTGGGCATACTGTGGATTAAAGGCAATATTTTTTTCTTAGAATCTGTCCCATTCTTAATGATACCAAACACTCTGTTCACTTCTTTTGATTGCTTCTGTCCATGGAATAGATATTTTCAGCATACTATCCACAGTGACTCCAAGATCTGTTTTTTCTTTGAGTGCTAACAGCTAGTTTGTATCCCATCATTTTATGTGTGTAGTTGGGGTTATGTTTTCCAATGTGCACTTGTCAATATTAAATTTCACCTCCCTTTCTGTTGCCCAGTCACTCAGCTATGACACCTCTTTTGACAGCTCTTTGCAGTCTGTCATTAATTACTGTGAATAGTTTTGTATCATCTGCAAATTTTGCCACCACACTGTTTGCCCCCTACCAGATCATTTGTGAACGTGTTGAATAGGGCTGGTCCCAAGACAGACCCCCTGGGGAAAACCATTAGTTACCTCTCTCCATGTTTGTTTGTTTTTTTAAAAAAAAGAGGAGCTGGTACTCAGCCAGCTCCCCCCCCCCACTGGGACACCTGTGGCTGGGGCCACCAGGGTGCCTGTACTCAGTACCAGCAAGTACTGGAACAAAAAAGCACTGCCTCTCTCCATTCTGAAAACTGACCATTTATACCTACCTTTTTTTCCCCTCTATCCCATGGCAGCTTACTTTCTTCAGAGCATTTGGTGAGGTACTTTGTCAAGAGCACTCTAAAAATCTAGACTAGTTAGATTGGTTGTGGACTCAATCAGAGAATTCTAATAGATTGCTGAAGTATGATTGCTCTTTAAAAATGTTAATTTTTACCCAAAAATTTGTTAATCTATGTCTGACAATACTGGTTTTTACTGTTGTTTCAACCAGTTTGTCTGGTATTGAAGTCAGGCTTACTTGTTGGGATTTGTCTCTGGACCCCTTTTGAAAAATTGGCATCACATTTGTTATCCTCCAGTCATTTGACACAGAAACTGATTTAAATGACTAAATCAGTTAGTACTAGTTCTACAATTTTACCTTTGAGGTGCATCAGAATTTTTGGGTGAATGCCATGTGTCCTGGTGATTTATGTATTGATTTGTTCCAAAACCTCTTCTACTGATACCTCACTCTGGGAGAATTCCTCAGATTTACCACCAAAAGAGAATGACTCAGTTTTGAGACTCTCCCTCTCATCCTCAGCCGTGAAGACTGTGAGTGTCAGTGAGTGTTTTGTCAAGCAGACAATAATACACTCCAAAGACTTAACCAGAATGCCAGGAATATATAATCAGTCTAAGTCAGTGTTTCCCAAACCTTATATAGTTGGGACCCAGGTTTTCTCAGTACCTTTTTTTGTGGCCAAACAATATAAACACATACATATATTAACACACATAATATATTATATATATATATATTATATACATATATTAACAATATAAGCACATCTGTAATATAGAGGGGAGGGGTAGCTCAGTGGTTTGAGGATGAGCCTGTTAAACCTAGGATTGTGAGCTCAATCCTTGAGGAAGCCAATTGGGGTAAATAGATGTCAGGGAGGGTGCTCAGTCCTGCAAGGGGGCAGGAGATTGGACTATATGACCTCTTGAGGTCAGTGCCAGTGCATCTCCAATTATATTTGTGTGTGTATTATATTAAAAAATGAATAATTTTTTGCTGTTTATTATTTATTCACAGTAATAAAAGTACATAGTGATAATTTGTATATTTTCTAAGGACCAGTATTTTTTTATCCCAAGGATTGGTACCGGGCCGCAGACCACACTTTGGGAAACACTGGTCTGAGTAAAAATTTGTCTGTCTTGCTGTCTATTTGTTGAAATGTAGATCATGCCTGTTCAGTGCAGCCCCATATTCAGGGCAACGTGAAGCTGGATTTCCTTAGAGAGCTTCTGGAGGCATCTTTACAGAGTTCCCCACTTGCACTGAGCAGTGTACACAGCTGAACTCCTGTAAGTTGGGGGGTTGCAATATGCTCCCCTTGTAGGACTAGCCAGCTTTGACAGCCAGCACATTATAAAGGGACATGCTAAGTCAAATTTACAGGGCACCTCCACTGACTCTGTATTCTTGCCCCCAGTTACGAGTAAGGGAAGTAGATGAGACTGCAAGCTCCCATCAACCTCCCTTAGTGGAGACAGTCAGAAGACCAAATTAAGGTACATTAGCTATGGCTCTGTCTATCCCTTGCCCCTGTTCTCCTCTTCCTGCCCTTTTTTGAAGGTAAGGGCCTGAAACTGTGACTAGTTCTTATGTAAGCTATACAACAGGGAGTTTCCCCTGTTCTCCTCTCCCTTTCCCACTGTATGGTTGCATAAAGGGCAACCATAGTCTGGCCCTAAATAATTGTCAGACATAGAGTTCTGAGCCAAACTTGTATTTCAGAGCTAGAACTATGATTCTCCAATACCACTATGTAGCTAGATTCAAGCACATTTTGGCTGTGTCTACACTAGCCCCAAACTTCGAAATGGCCACGCAAATGGCCATTTCGAAATTTACTAATGAAGAGCTGAAATGCATATTCAGCGCTTCATTAGCATGCGGGCGGCCGCGGCACTTCGAAATTGATGCGGCTCACCGCCGCGCGGCTCATCCCGACGGGGCTGCTTTTCGAAAGGACCCCGCCTACTTCAAAGTCCCCTTATTCCCATGAGCTGATGGGAATAAGGGGACTTCGAAGCAGGCGGGGTCCTTTCAAAAAGGAGCCCCGTTGGGATGAGCTGTGCAGCAGCGAGCCACATCAATTTCGAAGTGCTGCGGCCGCCCGCATGCTAATGAAGCGCTGAATATGCTTTTCAGTGCTTCATTAGTAAATTTCGAAATGGCCATTTGCGTGGCCATTTCGAAGTTTGGGGCTAGTGTAGACGTAGCCTTTGTGAGAGAAAGGGCCTCATGCACTTGGAGAGAGAAGGCTTTGGAATCCAGCATTACTGCAGAATTGTGCTCCAGAGCCCAAGCTTCCATTTGAAAACATTGTTTATAGCCTTGAAGGTTGTGATGCTAACCTAGAAAAGGTGTAGAGTGGAAATCAGTGCTGCATAGTCCTCCCCACGCTACACACAACTTGAAACACTATACCCTGGGAAATGTTGCTTAGTGTTAACGGTCTAAGTAAAAGCCAGGAAATTCAGAGCTAAGGATGGAAAATCTACAAGCTCCTGTCTGTGTAGGAAGCTCTAGATCTGTGCTAATGTACTTTACAAGACAGTGCCTCCAGCTGAATTGAAGGGACCATACGACAAGCCAGCACTCTAAGTTTCTATGTTTGTACTTCCAGCACAGCCTGTCCTGTGTGTTCAGATCTACAATATATAGAATTATCATGTGCCATCAATATGTTGTAAAGTTTAGTGGACAGCATGCTCTGAATCTAAACTATGCGACTGGGGTGTCTAATGTGAGAGAAACAAGATGAGGAAAGAAGAGGAAAAGTGAAGTGGAACATGGTTAAAATGCATCAGTCACAGAAGAAATATAAGGCAGTCTTCTACTGACTCTATTGATCTCAGCAGAGCTAATTTCTGCACACATCCATGGCATTTACACACTGAGTAAATATTATTGATATAATTATTAATTCCTTCCATTTGTATAGCACCTATTATCTGTGGCCTCACGACTTCTTAGCATAATGGGGATTGTTCTCTCCACTAAACACATGGAGACAAATGGTCATAAAGAGGGGCAGGATGTGACTCTGTGAGGTGCTGAGTACCTTCAGCTCCCAGTGAGGCATTGAGTCACAGGCATGCATTTGGAAGAGAACACAAGTGTCTCTTGCTCTTTGACCTAAAGAGTACACAATAAATAAATACCTGCAAAAAAGGGAAATATAGGCATGTAGCTTATCATCTAAACTCGCAAATGTCCATATTGTGCACAAACTAATTTAATAACTGCAATATAAAGAGCCAATTTTGCACCTTAAATATAAAATGATCATTAAGGTAAAAATTTCACATATTTACATTGGGTGTGGGGTGAGAAGAGAGAGGCTGGGGTTCAAATAGGCATTTTCTCAAGCTTTTTTTTTAAAGCTTCTTTTCTACCACTTAACATGAGTGTCCATGATCTATTTACTTCAAGGTGCGTTATGTGAACCGAGAATAATGTGGCTGGTAGTGATTTACATTTGGCTTGTCAAAATGGTGCTGAGTGACTTCCTCAGCTGCCACCAGCTACAGAGATCAGATTTGTGGAGACAACATTCAGATGGAAAGATCTAGAGAAAAGATCGCATAGGAGCAACAGACTATTTTGGTCTATACAATAAGACATCCCTTTATAGATCAAGCATGAAAAAGGAGTGCAGCCTACTGATTTGTATCGGGCAGCGAAGAAGTTAAACTGATTCTTCATGCTCTTAGTATGACCCACATGGTGTCATATATTAATAAAGCTCATACTTGTGCATTTATATGAGCAGAATGAGTGAAATCCTGCCTTACAGAAATCAGATTAAACAGTCAAAGGAGGCAGTTGTTTTAATAAGGAGCTTCAATATAAAAATGCTTGATACTTCATTATCTATTTATTTCTCTCAGTCACTCAGTTTTATTTTATCCTTCATAATTAAAAAGGAGACAAAATCAAGTCTTTAAAATGATATGATGTCACTGTTTTGTGTAAACAATACTGGCTGAATGTAGTATTGGCTGTCTGTGTTCACAGCCTCTGATATTATTTTAGCTTTTTGTTTATTTGACTAAAATATGTTATGTTGTCTGTAGAGATGTCTGTTAACATTTACGTGTTGATAGGAACACTGGGATTCCTACACAAGCAATAAGATTACACGTGCATATATGCAGATGTTCCACAACTATGTTAAAAGAACATTAAAGGTCAGATTCTAATCCTCTGAGTAATGTTGAGTGACTTTGCTTGTGCCATATCATATGAGCAAAGTGATGGTAATCCTGCTCAAAGGTAACGCTGTTAAGTAGGAATGGGTGAAATTTTCAGGAAAAATAGTTTATTCACTTAAAATGCTGTTTTGGGACAACCTAAGTTATTTGTTCATTTGGATCAAAATGAACAGTTTCACCTGAAAAAAAATCACAGGAGAAAACATTTTGTTTTGCCATTTTAAAAAAGAAATGCCTTGAATTTTTGTTTAAAATATGTAATTTAAAAATTGATCTAGATTTAAAAAGTATAACTTTCTCCTTGTAAACCAAAACAATTTTTAAAATTTGAACAAAATGTTTTGACCCCCCTCACTTTTTTCTTTTGTGTTGGTAACAAATTTTTTAAAAAATATCATTTTAGGTAAACCAGAAAATATTATTATTAATTAATATTAAATAATAATCATTATTAATAATAAAATTAGATTTTCTCAGTTTGACCACTGCACTGAAAAGTCAATGATTTACTCAGCTCTACTGACAAGCACTTAGAAGTCAGGAAGGAGACAAGACAGGAAGAGAGCCTGATTCTCCATTGCCTTTATCATATCTACTAATTTACACCTGTGCAAAGTGAATAGTAACAGAGAGGGAGCCATGCTAGTCTATATACCATCAAAACAAAAAAGCAGTCAAGTAGCACTTTAAAGACTAACAAAATAATTTATGAGGTGGGACAGACCCACTTCTTCAGACCATAGCCAGACCAGAACAGACTCAATGGTCTGGCTATGGTCTGAAGAAGTGGGTCTGTCCCATGAAAGCTCACCTAATGAATTATTTTGTTAGTCTTTAAAGTGCTACTTGACTGCTTTTTTGTTCTGTGCAAAGTAAGTGTGACATGCAGTTATTGGTTCGATCAAGGGAATAATTCTATTACACACATTCAGACAAATATAAATACCTACAACTGGTAGAAGCTAGTGAAGAATCAGGGTGAGAGCCCTTACTACTGCTCACAAATGGATTTTTCAGCTGAACAAAAATAGCCTGTCCTGCATCTAGTGACTGCAGAAGGAAATGTGAGCTCTGTGATGAGCAAAGACAGGCAGGGAAAGCAGCAATAGGACAAGGAAAGGGATCAAGTGGTGCTTGATCTGAGAACCACTGTGGTTGGACCAGATCTTCAGCTTCTGTAAATTGATGTAGCTATAGCAATACATTGATCTACACCAGCTGACGATCTGACTTCCCAGCATCTGTATAGGGTAGGGGTAGAATTAAGATTGAGGATTGCTGCATATCTGATTTTACAATGCCCATTCTAGGATGTTAGTAGCTGGTAACTTAATGAACCAAATGCTACCACAGTGGCAGCCAGGGAAAGTTCTTCTGCTGTCTTCTCCACCAACAGGATCAGATCAAATATTTCCACATACTTACTTAGGTAAAGAGTAAAATATTGTCCCTGATTTCTTATTGACAATTAAATTCTTTGGGAGCAGACTTGGGCCCATTGTTCTATTTCTGAAACTTAAAATTCATCAATGGTAATGCAAATACATAAAAATAGTTATGACAAATACAGCATCTGATTAAGATGAAAGAGGATGACAAACCTTGTGAATTTTTAATCTGAAAAATAAATAACATTACATTAATGAGACTTAATTATATCATTAAATATTTAAAATTCCTTTCCATAGAAGACTTTTTTATCCAATATATTTTGTTTTTAGCCAGCTTTAATACTTTTATGAGATTTGTACATAAAAACACATGAACTGATATGAAAAGAAGTATTTTATCTTAAAGTAGTTATCATATTGATTAGTTTCCATTTTATTTATCTGTAAGAAGAGCTAGTAACTCTTTTACACTTCAGCTGACCAAAGCTTGGCTTGGCTATTCAGAGTGAATGCTGAACGTTCATTCATTTCCCCACTCTATTGTGACTAAATATTGTAGAGGTCTCCAAACAAGGGGCAATATCGTATTTTACACATCCTACGATGCTTGTGCATAACAAGATAGAAAGCACGAAGGGTAAAGTTTCAGCTTTCTAATTTTTCTGGATTGTGCCAGAATGTATATTTAATACAAGCTAGTTACAGTAGGCTCTTTCATATCCGGCAGCCCCAGGACCTGGAGGTTGGTACATATTCAAATAATCTGGGTAATAGAGAGGTATACCTAGCAATGCATAACACTAAAGAAAACAAGATCAGGTATTAGGAAATAAACAAATATGTGTGCGGAGTATTTAATTGATCAACAACAGTAGTATTGTGCATTATAAACTTATACTGTATTGACTGTATTTATTTGTATTTACTTTCACTATACTGTACTTATGGAAAATGTAACTAAAATTTACTTATGGTAAAAATGCCAGTTATTTAAGAGTTCTGGATGATAGAATGCCAGATATGAACAAAGTTTACTGTACATAGTTTGTTATAAATCTGTGGTGAGTAAAGACTACCCTTTTTTGTGTGTAATTGTTCCTATGTGAACTAAACATGTCTGGTTCTGTTGGGCAAGATGGACTGGGTATGATTTTGTGGGGAGTGAGATGGGTGATGTACAGTTTCTTCAGGCATAAAGCCTGATGTTTCAGGTCTTCCTGTGTACTAATGTTATGAGTTCAAGTTTGTTTTTTCCCATCCTTTCATCATTTATGAGGCTGTAAGAGGTTCCAGAGAGACCTGCTGTTCCAGAAATATTTGTTTTGCATTTAAACTGGCCATACATTTTCCCTTATGTAAAAGAAGTGGAGCTGGTCACAATTTGCTCTCAACTTACTTTCAAGGAATAAGAGCTTTCCTTCAAAAGAGATACCTTTGTGGAACTGTTTCATTTTATTTCCAGTTTTCAGAACCCAATGAAATGTTTTGTTTTCATATTTGTTTAAAAAAAAGTTGAAAATCCCCCTCCCCCATAAAAAATGGGGAGTGTTTTGGGTGGAAACTTCCACTTTCCAAACAACATTAATAAGAAGTAAAGACATATCTCTGAGGTGGCTTACTTGGCCGATATACCAAGATGGAAACTGATCAGCTTGGTTCCTTTCACTTGTAAATATGTATTCACTTATTTGCCCATATGAAATATAAGTTCACCATTCAAGGGGTACAAGTGAAACAATTTTTTTGAATGCTAGAGAAGTGAATGAATTGAGGTTAGAGCTAATAACAATCCTGGACCTGTACATAATACCTTTCACAGAAAGATGTCAAGGAGCTTTGTGATGCTTACATGTTGGATGTTGGTGTCCACTTTTAGCACGGCTTATATTTACCTCATAAAAGATTTAGTAGAAAGAAGGGCAAGAAAATATGTCTTCTAAGTGTGTGTGTGTGTGTGAGAGAGAGAAAGAGAGAGAGAGAGAAAGAGAGAAAATTTACAGATAACTTCATATTGTGCTAAGGCTACACATGACATGATGGATTTTGTATAACCTTCCAATAATTCCATAATTACAGTAACAGAAGCAAAACAAATTGGTCTTGCCTTGCAAGAAAAGAAATGAGAAAAACTGCAAGCTGGGTTACCACCTCAGTCCTGTAGTGACTGTATTCACACGTACAATGCATACACACGCAGTTTCTGATAAAATGCATTATTTCTCAAAAGAAAAAGGGGGAAAAAAGAGATAAATTACATGAAACCCCCAAGTTGTCTAGAAATTAAAACTATACCTGTTCTCATTTTCAGGAAATCCATCTTGTTTAGTTGATAAACTTGTTTTTGACTTTTCAGTGGAAACATTTTGCTGGCGCTACTTCCTTAATTGTAGGCCAAATTATGACCTCATTGGAGGCTGTCTTTGGGTGTGTGAGGGCAAATGAAACCTGTCTGTTTACAATTAAAAACAACATTGAAAGACAGGATGTTTTGTTGGAAGCTGTGTCACTTTTTGAACAGCTAATACTGCATTTAGAGATACTTATTTCAGATAGAGTTCAAACCGCACATGTATTTTGCCTGAAATTCTCAGAAATATGGAAGTAGATGTGCGGGAGGCGGGGGTGGAGTGGAATAGTGCATGCAGAATTAATTAAATAAATCTCATTTTAGCTGAAGACACTATATGGCATCTTGATTTCATGCTAATACCCTAAAGTATTGATATGTAATGATTTTGGTTTAACTCACATACTTGGATGTGCAGTGAAGTTATGAAGCATTTTATATGAAGTAATAATAAGTAATACTATTGAACTAATTACCATTTAATCTGACATTTAATGAAATAAGTAACACTAAATATGTCATGAGGGCAGCCTTTATAGGCTAAAACTTTAATTAATTCCATGAGAGTCAAAGGCGTCAATTTTGCCAATGTGAGTGGATGAAAGGTAGCAGGCTTTTAGTAAAGAGTTTTTTGTCTTGAATATTCCTGGTTGAGTGGTTTCTCCTAAACGAACCAAGAAACACTGATTGTGTTTTTATAAGAGGAAAAAGCTATGGAATAGAAAACATCAAATTTATTTTTTGCTGCAGTTTACTGTATAAGCTTGCAGGCTGATCCCAGCGTGAAGCCATATACACTTGCACTAGGGGGCTATTGGTCAGAACTCACAAGATACAGAGGGTCAGATCCTTGCTACCCAGGTTAGGTCCCCTTTGCTTTGCTGCAGCAATGAAACAGCTGCCTTAAAGGGCTGGCTGGGCTTTTTCCTGTGTGTGCCTTTCCCTGCCCATCCCTTGATTGTACTGATATTTTGATTATTGATCAGTATATGGATCTTTGTGTAATTTGCCAGCTGTGGCAAGTGGACAGCCAACTCATTCCTTTTTCTCCTCCCCTTATCCAAAGTTGCTCCTGACTTTATTTATATTTTTTGGCTGTAAGAATATCTGGAACATTGGGATGGTGTAATTCAAGTGTTTACACAAGAATTTCCAAAACAGTACTATACTCACTTTAGCCATATAGCATAAGAATGTCGCCTCCTAGTCAGCCTCCAGGCTGGTAAAAATTCTATCCATTTGAAGGTCTGCTAAGGACTGGTCAAGAGATGGAATGGCAGGGCTGTTGGTGCAGAGCTGAGCCAAGAAAAAAAAATTGGAAACTCGAAATTTTGCTGAAAAGGGGTGAAAAGCATATTTGTATAAAAAAATACGACTATTGTTTTCAGCCAGCTAGCATTGCTTTAGGTGTCTTGGCAGAACGGTGTGGGGAAACATGCATAAGGCCTTGTCTGCTCTGTACTCAGTCCTTCCCACTGCTAATAGTTGCACAGTTATTGACCTACTGTAAAGGGGAAATGAATAAGCTTCTCTGACAAATCCCTTCTTGTGGGCAGATTGTACATTTGCTGCAACTTACTCACCGTTGAGTAGCACTGACATTAGTTAAAAAGGAAGGTATTTGTGCTAGAGTCTGGCATGTGTTGTGAACTTCTTGTGCCATACCTGTAGCATGTTTTTGCTGAAAAGTTGGTATAGTCAGCCATGAGGTCTCTTCTTATATTGAGACTCTTCCAATGCCTCTCCTTGCTACTTGGGAATGGGAAGAGGAAAGGAGCATGCATCTATCCTGCTGACATTCCTAGCTGCTGTTATGGTCCCTTGGGGTCATTGTCAGCTGGCATAAGTCAAAGCAGTTCACAGGCTCTACTTGATTTCATGATGAACATTAGAGTGTCCTGGTGTAGAGCCAAGATCCATAGGCTTTTTGTGATAGATGCAGAAGATTTGTCTGGGTCCACAGGGAGCACACCACATTAATACATAGCTGAGCAGACTGGTAGTGGCTATAAGTACTACTATTGCTTTATGAGTCTTCCAGGAACACCAGCAAAAGCCTTGCAGTACCCCTGAGGATGCAGACCTATCTACTTATATGGTTTTTGAGATTCTTTAAGCATTCTGAACTTTCTCAGTTTGTACCTAGTTCATATCTTCCTTGAGACCATCTTATTTTAAGGAATTAACTATAGGACTAGATATTTTCTACCCACTGGAAGAGAGGAGAGGAATGCACATCTGAATAAATAACTGAAAATGACTTCTCACTGTTCAGGAAGTACAATCAATTTGAAATTAGGATTATGGAAACATCTGTGAAAATTCAAGTGCCATCTCAACTTGAGCTTGTTCAGATCCTGTATTTTTCCTTCTTCCAAGCAGTGCATTTAAATCTAATCCTAATTAACACACATAGTTTAATTATAGCCAACAATAGTCTACTAAAATTCTGTGTGTTGGTTGGAAGGTGTTGGATAGTGTGGGAGCAGCCAAGGGAGAAACAAAACAAATGATCACTGATTGTAAACATTTTTGTTTGGTTAATATAAATCTTTGAAGACTTTAAGCATATACTGAAGTTTGCCATCATGAATTAAAGTGTCCTAAAAGGCATGAAGTATGCACAGTACTCCTATTTATTTTTTGGCAGTTTGAAATAAACAAAGATACTATGCTCTGGGATTTAAAATATTTCTTTTTTGCTTAAGACTGATTGGAAAAAATGTTTATTGCTACTGGTTTGGAAGTGAGGTAAAGCACCAAAAAGATTCATGGCTTCTACAAACTACTATAATTGATCAGAACCTCTCTGGCCTGCAAATTGGGTTGGAAGTTATGAGATTTCTAGTATTTCAGATTTCCAGTCAGGCAAGAAATATCACATGTAACCTTGTCCTTTACTGTTTCAAGATTCCATTTCTGGCTTGCACCAGACTTCATGGCCTTACATGCTTCTCAGCCAGCTAGGTCTAGGTAGAGTCTAGTCACTCCTCTAGCCCATGAAATTAGGGTACAGTCCTAGGCTCAGATATTTTTTCTGATCTTTGCCTTTGGGTGTGGAGTTCCTCCTTCCAAAAAAAATGATTCAGGCTTCTTGAACTGCCTATTTACACTCACTCATTTAGAAAGCCCATCTAGTGGAATGAGCTTCCTGTCCACCAAAGGGTTCAATTACAAACTCATTGATTGTGTCTATGCTAAAGGGTTTTGTTGACAATACTGGTGATTTGTTCACCAAACCTAGGGAGTGTCCTCACTAAAAATACATTCTGTCAACAGTAACTCGAAAGAACGCAGCACTTTTGTCGAAAGACTTCTGCCTCTCCCCCATAAGGCAGAATGCCTTTCTTGACAGAATTTGTTGATGAAAAAGCCACGTACATGTTCTGGGGTGCCTGGTGTCTGCTGTGCTTCTGGTTGGCTGTTCTGTCAAGAGGACAGCTGGGCAGTCTGGCCAATCTTTCGACACAGCGATCCACTTCCACGAGTGCCTGTGATCTGTTGACAGAGGTTTCGTTGGAAGATATCTTTCAACAGTAATTTCTGTCGACAGATTGCTGTAGTGCAGACATAATGTATGTGGCAGGAAAGTAAGAAGCATAAGTTTGGCAAAGGAACTTCTTAACAACCTAAGAATTACAGCTCTGAGTAAAATAAGAGAAATCTTGAGACATATTCACCCCAGTCAAATCTCAACCCTTTTCCAGACTGAAGTCTATTAGCGTTTGAGGACTTGAAGAGTCCCTTCTGTTCCTTCAGTTTTACAAGTTTCTAGCTCTGTGGTAAAGCATATTTCTGCTTTCTTCAGAGAAGCACCTCTTTTTCAACTCGAGTGTCCTGTGGATCTGTGTGCATATATGCTGGTATAAGGGAAGTTGCTGGTGTCTCGCTCTCTCTCTCTCCCTCTCAGTTCCTTTTTACTGCCCATAATTGTCACCTGCAATGATCCTTCTTGTTTTTACAATGCCTTTTTTTTACCAGTGGTTTGGACTCCTATTCTTTTCTAATCCCCAAGGCCAAAGGGAGTCTGTGGACCATTCTGGACATACATTGCCTCAACAAACATCTAAAGTTTCACATGGTCTTCTTGACCTCCATCATTCCCTCCCTCAGTTTAGCAGACAGTTTACTGCCCTCAATTTAAAGGATGCTTACTTCCAGATTACCATTCCCATGCACAGGAAATTCCTTGGATTGTTAGTGGACCAATGCCACTACACTTCCACTGTTCAATGCAAGATAGATTGCTGTTCCCCCATATGAGGACAGGCTTTGTTCAGGAACTGGAGAGACTCTGCCCTCAGGTCAATGATCCTACCCTGTAATGGGACTTAAACCTTGTCTTGTCAAGGCTTGTGGGATCTCTCTTTGAGCTGTTAGCTTTAGGCCCCATTGAAGTTCTCTTATGGGAGATGAACTTCCTGGTGGCAATCGTTTTTGATCTCAGAGACCATCCTGGTTCAGTCCTAATAGCAGAACCCCCATATATGGTATTCTTAAAGGACAAAAGTGGATATTTTTCTTCCTTTTTTCTTCCAAAGCCTCACAAGACTGCATGGCTGCATATATTAGATGTTAGGAATGCCCTCACTCAAAAGAACTAAGCCCTTCTTCAGGTCTACATGCTTCTTTGTAGCAGTGGCAGAAAATGAGAGGGCTGCTAGTGTCAACTCAAAGTATCTCATCTTGGATAACCACCCATATACCAACTTTCTATGAACAGGTGAAAGTTCCACTTTTGGCCATTGTGAGTGCTCATTCCACAAAAGCTCAGTCTTCATCAGCAGCATCTGCTGGTGCAGGTTCCAACCTAGGACATCTATAGGACAACAACATGGTCACTGATTCATACTTTTGTGTCCTCCTACACTATCCCCACCAGGCCCATGATGAGTCTAGTTTCAGTGTTGCAATCAGCATGTCTATCATCTCTGAGGCCACCTCTGAGGGTACTGCCTGAGAGCCATCTAGTATGGAATGGACCCGAATGAGCACTTGAAGAAAAACTGTTGTCCTTTGAAAGCTTTTGTTCATGTCCATTTCATGGCTCACCATTCTACACCTCTGTTGGAGTAAGGGGCAAGAAGAAATTGGAGTGCTGCAGGGCTGAGAATACCCTGTATACCAACTCGTGTGCACACATCTCCAGAGATAGCTAGTGACCACCCTACCATTACAACTGAGGGAAAATCTCTGGCAACTGTGCATGTCATGCACGTACATCAAGTATGGAATGGACATGAGTCACACTTTTCGAAGAACAGTTATGGAAGATGAGTAATTTTTTTCTATAGGCAGAAGCTTTATTACTGTTGATGGTGTCAGAGGCAGCAGGAGGAATTTGATTATTGTATCCCAGGTTGAATTTACAGTGCAGAAAGTTACCAAATCAGCCTCTGATTTGAAAATTGCAAAGAATTAACTTGGAAGTCACCAAAACAGAATCACATGGTGACATTTTTGCAGGCACTCTTACAACTCGTGCATCAGACTTTCCAACACGTTCTTTTAAAGTAATTGGCAGATTATAATTACATTGTGCTCTTCTAATATGTATTGTGTCCCTCATTCTGAGGCTGGATCTGTGCATGAGGATAGGTGTTCCTGGTTGAAACTCCATAGACCAGGGGTCAGCAACGTTTCTGAAGTGGATTGCTGAAGTTTGTTCTTTTGACCTCTATGTACAGCCTGAGTGCTGGTGATACTTTTTAAAGTCTTACTAGTAGCCCACTTACAGCGTGGTGGAGGCTCCAGCCCCAGCCCCAGCCCCAGCCCCACACTGCAGTGGGGGCTCTGGGGGAGGCCCAGCCCTGTGCTGCGCTGTGGTGGGGACCCTGTGGAAGAGGCTCAGAAGGTGGGGGTGGGGAAGGATGGGGTCTGGCCCTGCATTGCAGCTGGGGCTCCAGGGGAGGCATTGGGCCCCCTGCCAGGGCTCCAGGAGGAAATGGGGGCTGGTTCTAGCCCAATGCTGCAGCAGGATTCCAGACCTGGCCCTGTGTAGGAGGCTTGGGTGTGTGGGGAGGGAGGCTTCTGCCTCCACCCTGTGGAAGAGGCTCTGACCTGGCAGAGGAGGCTCCGGGAGACAGGGTGGGAGTTCCAGCACTGTGTTCCCACTGCCTTCCATGCTGCATGGGGGAGAAGGGGCAGATCCAGAGCCCCCACTGCATGCCTTTCTAAATCGGCTCACGTGCCAAGAGTGGCATGCATGCCAGGGCTTCCCTACCCCTGCCACAGCTTACACGAGGCCTACATTGATGCAAGGGATACTTCTTATGGCTCTGATTGCACAATCAGGACCTTTATTTCTCTAACTCACAATGCTATATGGGAATTTTGAATTACTTCATTGGTTAATTGTGTATCGATTATTAAAGGGCTAGTAATTGATCTGATCCAGCCTGAAACAAGGGAAATACAGAAGCTGTTATTGCCAGCGGACTTAGTGGCGAACTCTAATTTGAGATTTTGCTTTAACTAGGGACATACTCTGTGACCAACAATATTACATGACAGGTTTTCTTCCTTTTTTTTGAAATTTCATGTCAAGTGATTTTGTGCAGATGACGCTTGTGGAATATTTGAAATATTTCACCTGAAAAAATGAGGGTTTTAAAATAACTGCATGTTTAGTGGAAAATGTATCTTAAAGAAATGCACCGTTTAAATTCAATATTTTTATCTCTTTTGAAAATTTGATGGGTTTCCCACTTGAATATTTCCATTTTTGGATGAAAAACCTGAAAAATGGTGTGCTTATACTAAAAAAAATGTGTGAAACACCACAGTTTTCCAATGAGATGTTTTTCTGAAATTACTAAAAACTAAGAAAATCTAACATTTTTTTGCAACCGCATTGTATCTTAAAAGTATATCTCTTCCCACCTCCGCAAGAACGATATTGGTTGGCAGAGCGATTTCTTCTGTAATAACAATAAAACAAATTGTACACATACACACAAATTTATTGTTAAAATCCACACCAATATCAGTGACATGTAGGTACATATATCATACAAGCCTCAGAGAAAGGCTCTGGCAGGGGAGAAGCAGTGGGGACAAACTCTGGGTGCCTCAAGACAGCAGAACATGGCAGGCTAAACCTAGCAGTATAGACAAGAGAGGCACTGTCTTGGCATTCTGAGAGCATGTAGGATGCATACCCTAAGTTTCAGGCCCATCTTTACTTTCCTAAGCCATGGATCATCTTCATTATTATTTATAGCTGGGCTAAGTGTGTGTGCAGAGTGTGCATTTAACATCTCAGAAGGAGTGTGCTGTGTAGATATACCCTAATATTTTAAAATTAAAATAATACAGTTTTCATTTTCAGAATTCTGCATGTTTTTCACATCTATTTTAATATTATTTGATTATCTTCTATAGCTTTCCCTGTTAATGAAAAAGATGCAATGGAATGTGCAGCTGAGTATTTTCTGGCTGAAATAGTGATGTGTGTCTGCTGGGGTGGGAATTGCATACAATTTTATTCATTTGGGCATGTCTTATCACTCCCCCTTGTCTTTCTTCTTGGAGAGAAATAAGAAAACCCAGATACCAAGCTGTGGAGCATGTTCTGCTTGACACTAGCATCTGGCTCCTTGGCAGAATCCCCTAACAGTCATGCTAAGTAGCTTTGCTACTGTGTCCTCGTATAACTGTATATAGGAAAATTGCAGATGGGTTTTCTTCTCAAATTAATACACTACTCCATTAACCCTGATCATGCAGAATTGTTGGTTGTATCTGTTTGTGAGTGAGACCTTGGTCAAATATATATCAGAAAGGATCTCTCAGTTGTCTCTGAATTTGTCAGGAAGCTGGCTGGGAAGATGCCAAAATCCTATTGCATGCCCCTTTTGTGTCTTCAGGCAGTACCTCCTTCAATCTCTGCTGTACATGTGGATTGCACATTTTGCAGCAAACAAATGTAAAATATAAGCATCTTTATCTGCTACTGTGAGAGGGGGAAAAATGATGGGTTTTTTTTTTTTTTTGTAATGGGGAAGAAATTTGTTTCTTTGCTAACTTGAAGTTAGCATCAATTCATTCTATTTTTATGTGCCTTGCAGGATCCATCTTTATTTTTTGTCAGTTTTCATAGAACTCTAAATAGAAGGCCTTGTTCTGTGACAAAGGCAGCTCAGCACCTTCATTTTAATTATGAAGATTTTACAGATCACTTTTTAATATCCTGATATTTCCATAAATGGGTGCCAGTCCAGTACAACAGTTAAGCACACGCATAGTTTAGACATATGTATCGTCCCCTTGATGTCAGTAGTGACGTACATGAGGTTAAGTTTAACCATATACTTAAGAGCTTTGATGGTGGCATGATTTGTAACTGGAAAATACTCAGAACCTGGGGAAGACAATAACAAAAAATACTGAAAACTTACCTTTTTGTCTCCCCAAAACATTGGGAGTATAGATCCTACGCCAGTCAAACTATTTGCATTCTTGAAAATAAATCTAATTTTCTGACTGTGCATGCAGGAGGAAGGTGAAACATATATGAGAAAACAAAAATATACAGCCCTAAAATTCTGTGAGGATGTGTACAGTAAAGACTCCATCTCGCTGGGTGTTGGATGCAGTGACAAGATTTTAAAACCTGGCACCTGTTGAGAATATTTAGTAGTGATTCATGAGCCCGTTCAGTCTCTGACCTTCCACTCCACCTCCACTACCTCAACTAATGCAGCAGAAACTTAGATATATACGACTCCCTGATGGCAATATGGAAGATAGCCAAGTCTGATGAAGCCAGGTGGATTCCAGTGAGTGTATTCACTGTGTCCAAACCAGGGGGAACATCCTCTGAGCCGAATTGTTGTCAGCTTCTCTTAATTTATTCTCATAGCAACAGTTATTAAGACTTGATTGACACTGGTTTCTTGTGTAGTGCTTTTGCAATAAATAAAACCACAGTGAGTAATTCTAGTATTCCTTCTCCTCAGTTGTTCACTTCTTTTGCTGTTATTCCAAGAAAATAAAAGTGAGTCAGCATAAAAGGAGAAACAGAGATAGGTTTCATACTCTTTTTCTCACCAAAAAAATCTTTTTATAACATTGCCAACAGATGCAAATGCAGGGAAGACATTGGTACGTGCAAGACTGTTAGTATTACTTCAACTGATACTTTGTGCCATCCACTTTCTCAATTCAGACCTTATCATAAATGGAACAAATGACATTATAGCCAGTCAGGGAAGATCATAAATATCAAGGGGGAAATACTCCTGGCACTAATGCAAAGTAAGCTTTTCCATTAACCTCTCTGTAGCCAGGGTTTCATTCCAACAGTGAAAGTCGCCTTCTGCTGTTTTTTGTTCCCGTTTTAAAGATTCTTATTCCTGTTTTTGCACCGGGTCATAACTGCAGTTTCACCCTGGTCTGATGTTGGGGAGTAAAAATCATGTGAAGCTGTGATGAATCAAGTCCTAAATGTCTGAGGTGGGGCTCGGAAATTCTTGCTCATATTATTTACTGGACAGAACTGGTTTAAAAAAACTGCAGAAAAAATGGCATGACAAAAATATAAAGATTTTAAAATGACATTTTTTGGTCTAAAGTTTATTAAAAAAATGCCATCCATTCTGTAAACCAGCCAAGCATCGGGTTTATCTGCTGTTTTGGGGTGGGGGAGGGAATTTGAAATCTTCACAACTAGTTCTAATAGCAGTCTATATGGAGAGAGAGGCTTAGTATTGGTAAAAGTAGGGTTAAACCTCACTTAAGCTGGTGGGCATAACAATCACTTTTACATTTGGGTTAAATGGAGGAGCAGTTAACCACACCTTTGTTCAGCAATACCTGAAACTATTTAATGGAGGCCAGTATTCAAAACACAGCCTAGCATGCAAGATTGAATGGAAGACATGCCATGTGTGCCAGGGGCTTCCCAGGTCTTGAGGTAGCACATACAGGGACTAGGGCATTGACAGGCTGTACCTGTGAAAGAGAGGCAGAAACAGAAAAAGCCAACATCCCAATATAACGAGTACTATAAATGTGGCCTTGAGAAAGGCTTACAAGATATGTTGACACTACACTGATCTGTCAACAGAAGTGTCTGTCGAAAGAGATGTTCCAACAAAACTTTGTGGACACATTACATCTACACATAAAAGTGGATCGATCTTTTGATCCACTCTGTTGACAAAAGGGTCCCCAGAAGCATCTCCATGGCTTTTTTGTTGACAGTTTCTGTCAATAAAATGCCTGCTGTGTGTAGAAGCTCCGTAAGGTTTGTTGACAAAACCCTTTAGTGTGATTGTAGCCATGAAGATTTTGGGTTAAGCTCTGACTGGAAAAGGGGCTTGGACTCATTGACTCTGACTTTTCTCCTAGGGGTGTGCCACAGTTCCACACAGAGGCCCCTCCCCAAAAGGACTTGCTTTCTTTCCACCTCTTCCCACCCCCACTGCTCTCTCGTGGATCACTTCTCCCTGTTCTTACCTACTCCTTTTCCCCAGCTGCCAACCAGCTGATTGGCAGCTCCTCCAAAACGCTGCAGCTGTTCGATGCTTGAGCCCAGAGTCAGTGCCTCTGCTTGGAACTGACACCAAAGATTCTATTTGTTGTGGTTTGATTTCAGCTGTGTTCCATGAAAAATGACTTTATGCGTATTCTCTGTATGTGACCATGAGTGCATCAAAGAAACATCTTTATCCCACCCCTGCATTTCTCCTACGAACTGGAATAACCTGCAAATTCCCTAGTTTTGGTTAACTGCTCAGGTCAAATGGGATAACTGCATTATCATGTTTTCGGCCAGAGTCACCGAGTGCAATTGAGAGAGAATATTGTTCGGGGGTGTGCTCCCTATTCAACAGTATGTCCTGACTATCAGCTTTGCAGAGTTTACATGCTTTTCAGATTGCCTAATTTTAGCTTTTTATAGATTTCTGATTTTAAAATATATCATGGTACTCCCTGTGCTCATAAGGCCAAGTACTATAGTTATAAGTCAGGAAAGCAATTAAACATGAATGTAGGTCCCATTGAATTGCTTAGCTGAATTAGGGCTACATGTAGGGAAGATAGGGAAATATCTTGAAGGGGAGTTTTGAAGACAAGATCTGTTAGTGGCTGTGCTCTGTATTGATAAAGGCAATATAAATAGGCCATATTTACATATAAATAGTTTGGTAGATTTGAAACAAGTGCAGCCACATACACCATGCGTTATTTCCAGAAAGGAAATGGGGCTTGTAAATAAAAGCTCCTTTAAAAACAAAAACAAAACAAAAAAAAAATCCACATAAACATTGTCTCCCATCTAGGTTTCAAATGGAACACTATGGATTCAGACCTGATTAAAAATATTAAAGACAGGTGTGGACTGTTCCTGGATCTTTTTTTATCTGTCTTTGGATTCCAACTAAAGTTTTACCCCAAATCATTCAGTTAATTAAAGCATTTCATGGCTCAGAACTAGGCACTTTCATAGTGAATCATCTGTAACTCACCAGTTTCACAATGGATCTGAGGAAAACGTGACAGATTTATTAAAGTTTCATATTGAATTTTGGACTCTCACAAACCCAGAAAGGGGGTCAGCAAACCATGTGAACCAAATGGAATCATCTAATCTCATGTAAGTTGAAAACACTGGAGTTTGCATAACTACAAGGTACCCTGAAAAACTACAAGGCACCCTGGCAAAGTACCCTGCCTGCTTGTGTTTCATAGTTGCGTATCATATGGTTTGTATTAACTTTAATTTTGCAATTTGAATGGAATATAGTTTTTGTGTTGTAAAGAGGAGGCGTGCAATCTCTGGTGAGAAAACATCTAGTATTGATGGGGGAACATATTTATGTGGTCAAGTTAAAGCAGACACACCTGGTCCCTTGAGTTCACAAGTGTGGTTTTATACATGTTTGCCCTACTAGAATCTGTTTTGCACCTGCAACTCTCACTGACTTCAAGGACAGGAATGATACTCACCCTGTCTCAGGATTTTGCTCATTAGTAGGTGGACCAAAGCAATCCAAAATGAGTCAAGTGCAACTAGAGCATTGCAATCACTGTTCTCTAAGGACTGAATTGTTCTGTTCATTTTTTCACTTATAAAATTAATTTTTTTCAGATATTATATGCAGGAAATGGTCTCACTAGTGAAGTTAGGCAATGGTTTTAACATTTCAGGGTCAAGTCTGACAGCCTCTTAACTCACCTTGTAGGACACAAGTGGAAATTAGAAATAAAAGGCCTTAATTTTGTAAGAAATAGGTCACGAATGACAAGTCAAGTTGTGTAAAGGGCAGACAATGAAAAGGCCTGTCTCTGGAAGAGGAAAGCCAGCTGCTTTAGAAAACCCCCAAGGGTTCTCTACATTGTATCATACAGATGATAACTTCTGCATCATTGGGAGGAAATGCTGTACACTTCTCACATCCAAAAACTGTGCCCTGGCAATGTATCTCTGAGGATAAATTCGCCTTTCCTGATGTTTAATCCACAGTAGAATCTGCTATGGCAAAGATGCTTATTAAATTAATTGTGTGACTCACTAGTATGTGTTATAATCATCAATTTGAAATTCTCCATAGAAAGAGTTAAATGCAAAGGATATTACTTATGGGACCCATAAAGGTGGCTGTAACAACCACAAATGGCTGTGGGTTAAGCTCCATCCATTGTCTGAAGAAGGAACTACTGGCCTGATCCAGCATCTCCTGAAGTCAGTGGAAAGGATTCCACTGATAGCAGTAGGCCTTGGATCAGACCCCACAAAGGAGCCAGCTACAGTTGATACGTAGTCAGGGGTCTGCAACCTGCAGCTCTTTAAGCACTTCTCTGTGGCTCCTGATGCTCCAATTGCAAAAAAAGATGCTACAGTTTAAAAAAAAAAAAGAAAATCCTCCTGGTTGTTTTCAATAAATGGTGACTGTGTAAATGCCCCCAAAATGAACTTGCATCTAAACAGCAGATGATATGTGATCTTGAAACATTGGATAATTTCCCCTAGTGTCCTCCAGACAGAGAGGGAAGGTTCAGGAGTGAAAGGCAGGAAGACAGTGGTACAAACACACATGTGAAGTGTGAAGAAATAGAATATGTAAAAAGTTTGTGAACATCCTGCAGTAAACATGTGTTGCACAGAGTCATTGTGTGTGTGCTGCTCTTAAGATAGGGGTTACAAAAAGTATGGTGTGATGTTATTCATTAAGGACCATCTCGTATTCACATACACTGTAGCTCTTGCATTATTGATTTTTTTATCAAATTGGAAAAAAAATAGCTCTTCTTGTTATTTTGGTTGCTGACCCCTGTACTAGGTGAAGTTGTATTTGCCAACAGGATTTTCTTTGTGTTCCAGAACAGCCAAGCAAAAGAGGATTAATGTCCAGGGCCACCTTAATTAGTCCGCGTTAGGTACTGAGAATCTGAATCTCTAGGCATCCCTGCATTTTTCTGGTATTTCTTTTCAGTTGAATCAGTGCTTTTTGTGAATACTTATGGTAGCAGAATCTTAGGTTCTGATCTATCAAAGTGTGTGTTTGATGTACTTGAAGCTATTCGCATTCTCATGTGCTTTTCTGGATTAAGGCAAAGACCCTAAATAAGAAATGTGCGTTAAAATACTGGACATGTGATCACCCTATCTGTAATTAGGAGAGATCAACATCACTAAAACTAATGGTTTTAGTCTCTCAAGAACTTCTAAAGAACAAGAATTATATTCCAACCATTTCTAAAGCTATACATGCATAACTCCACATAGACAGCTGGCAAAATAACTCACATCACTGCTAAACTTATGTAGAGCAAACCTAGAAATTTTAACACTAATCCTTGTCATACTCAGACTGTCCCGCTCAGCAAACTTCTCATCTTATCCGTCAAAGCCAGTTCTTTATACCCATATCTGTGACACAGTAGGAAGCTGACTGCAGTGGAACTTTGAGGGAATGTGGGAATGTGCTTTTGGGAGTTTGGTAGGGCCTTGGCACTGTTTTGGGGTTTAAGATAGCAGAGTTGTGGAGCCCCACACCCCAGGGAACGGTATCAGACACAAGGTCTGGACATGAGAGTGAGGCTCGGGGTTTGTTTATACTGTAGTAAAACATTGTGGCTGGCCTGTGTCAGCTGACTAAGGATGTCCAGGCTTGGGCTGCTGAGTTATAAAACTGCAGTGTAGACATCTAAAATTGGGCTTCAATCCAAGGATCTATACTTCAGTTTTACAGTTCTGTAGGCCAATCTCTGCAAGCTTGGGTCAGCTGATGTTGTCCATCCCTATGTGTTTTACTGAAGCATAGACATACCTGTAGAGAGCCACTGACCTGGTTCTAAACAGTTGTAGGAGGGCTTAGAATTACATGGGATCCAGTAACTGGGTTCATTAGCAACAGACCAATATTTATCTAGATATGGTGGCTAGGCCAAATTTACACACATTGCTGGTAAAAGTTGAATCCTCATGGCAGAGGGTGAAACTTGTTAAGGAGACTTTTGAAGGAAACAAACCACTGTTTTTATACCAAGAGCAGAGAAGGGATCTTGTAGGCTGCTTGAGAAGAGAAGATAATAGGCTTGAATTAAGATGTCCTTTAGAAAAATGAGCTGTTGGACTTATGCTTGAAGATAGGTCTGCAATGTCTGATCTTAGAAAGCGAGAGCTGGTGTCTTTGCTGGCTAAAGATGACCAAAAGCAGAAGGGAGCGACAGGCCTAAGGGAGGACCTACAGGATGTTTCAAATTCTCTTGCTGGCCGGAGTGTAGCAGAAGGATCAGAAGGGTTCTGAGGAGAATGGGAACCTATGCAGCCATGAGGACCTGCTGGGTCCCATCATGATTGAGTGCATCTAATCAGTAGCACCTGGAGTGGAGGAAGCAGCAGCTGGAGGACAGAAAGCCATTCCTGTACTTTACACCTGCTTTTAAATTTCCTTACGCTTCACGAGGGCACAAAGGGGCTTTAGACTAAATGAGGATCAGTTCTCTGGGGCCAAGTTCACAACTGGCATGAAATCAGACTTGAATAGAGCTGTGCCGATTTGTACCTGTTGAAGACCTCGGCCCTAAATACATGCTCTAGGTAGTCAAATATTCAGCTTGCATCTATATTTTTAACATGCAGATTCCGGCTTCATTTAATATGTGGCAAAATATATTTTTGAAGAAATGGAGTATCTAAATCAGACCCATAAGCACAGGTGCTCAGACATAGAATACAGGCAGGGGTCTTGTTAAGTATGAACAAAGTTGAATGATGTGACATCTTGAAAACAGGTTCAGAAAGTTTTCGTATTGGCTATTCCCCCCTTCTCTCTGCCTCCCTGAGGCCCCACCCCCGCCCTCCTCCCAGCCAGTTGTAGAAAGCTGTCTTTTGTTTAATTAATTTTTTTCCTGGTAGCTCTTCTGTTTGCCTTTTGTGTGTGTGCATGCACTGCAAAGGGGTTGTATATGCTTATTTCAGTAATCTGTTCATAAACCCCATGGTAAGACATCTTCCACAAGAAAAATGAAGAGAGAAGTTCAGACTATAAAACAAAGGAAGATTTAATTGCAAAAAGCCTAAAAAGCTAAAGGCCAAAGGGTTATTCTAAAATGATAAAAGCCTTCGGCATCATCTGGTCATTTTGTTATTGTAGATTCCTTTATCATTAGCCCTTGTTCTTGATAAGGGCTAGGGTGAGATACAGAGATAAGCAGGAAGTGCCACAGAATTTCATTTCTGGTGTAAAAAAGAAAAAGAGAAAATTCCTCAAAGCAAAGCAGAAGCTTAAGAAAAAAACCCAAAAATCAAAAAACCAAACCCCTCAGCATGTTGAATAGAATAGAGAGTGCAGGGGTGTTAATCACTGCTGCTTTTATCAGACAGCTTTATTAAGATCAATGTTTTTTGTTGCCAAATTAGAGTGGACCTAGAGTCAACTTCCCAGCAGTTATTAACACAAGTCCACGTTTGCTGGAAGGATCGGCGGCTGTCACGTGCACTGCAATAGCTGGGAGTTACACAATATCTATATCATTTTTCACAGCTTTGTCATTAGCTGGTAATGATTTGATTATTTTGCAGATGAATCACAGTATAAATCTCTTTCACAAACACTACCTCCAAGTATTAATCAAAACCATTAAGGCAAAGCAGTCAGTGCAAATTAAAAAATTTGCATGTCTAAATTAAAAATTACAGTAATACATCATAAATAAATCTTTCAAATTCTCTATGGTCTTCATAAGCATCCCCTTTTTGTGTCTGTAATGAGCCTGTGAATACAGCCTTTTTTTTTCCTTTTTAATCAGTGCATAATCAAATTTTATAGGTAGAATTCAGGTCTTTCTCTTTAAAAAATCCACGTTGGAGCTTACTAGGGAAGGAATTTATTTTTCATTCCGAAACTGAGCAAGAGGGAAAGATACAGATTCAAAGATGGGTGGGAAAGACAAGAGTTCAAACCCATCACACATAATTTGAAGCGTCTTCAGATCTAGGAAAGCAAATATTTGTAAAAGGTGCTACATCTTTTTCAAATAACTTGGAACTATGAAGAAAATGATGAAGTTGTGTTTTAGATATTATTTCTTTTTAGAACTATGGACACCTTACCTGCAGCATGGAAAGAGATTATAAAAACGTTTGCTAATAAAAATGCTGTTGGGATTAAAAGTCCTTTCTTAGTTTTTCTAAAATGAATATGAACAGTTCTTCACAACAGGGCCTTAAAAATAAATGCTGTCTGTTATTTGGGAGCACCATTCAAAATGAAAAGTTTTAAAGACCTCTTGCTATTGTGCTATTGTCAATGATTTGAGTTGACTTGTATACAAATTGATTACTGATCTTTCCCCTTCTCATAACCTCTGTCTACTTGCATGGTGAATAGTCAGAGAGAGGTAGCAGTGTTAGTTTTCATCTTCACAACATAAAAAAGCAGTCATATAGCTCTTTAAGGGCTAACAAAATAATTTATTAGGTGATGTGCTTTCATGGGGCACACCCACTTGTTCAGCTCTGGAAATATATCCAGAGCTGAAGAATGGGTGTGCCCCATGAAAGTTCATCACTTAATACACTTTTTGTTAGTCTTTAAAGTGCTACATGACTGCTTTTTTGTTCTGTCTACTTGTTTGCCTGCCTTTTGACTGTGGATTTGGTGGATCAAGGACCATCCTCCTTTATTATCTAGAAAGTCCCCAGCACATTGTGGGTGCCATTGTAATTAAATAATCCAAATAAAGAGGAAAAGGAAGCTTGATTGAAGACATTGCTTAGAAAGCAGCAACAACAAATTTCAGAGGTTTGTGTCAGCTAGCATTACAGAGTGTAATTACTAGTGCCCAACACATCTGCCAGCTCTTATCTCCTTGCTCTTTTGGCTTCTCTGCTTGTGTTTGCTCACTATAGTCTAATGCCAGTGTAATTCACCTAGGGCATGTCTATGCTGCAGAGTTATTCCAAAATATTTTATGACACGGTTGTTATTCTGAAATAAGATATTCTGGAATAATGCCTCCATTATACAGGGAAGCCCTGGAATCAGCAGAACGTACTCTGAAGTAGCACATCCATATACAAGAAAGGCTATTTAAGATTACAGCCCCTGGGAGCACTCTGGGGAGGGCACCAAGGTGGGCACTTCCTGTGGCTGCTCTGAACGACTGTCTCAAGTCACTACGCTACTGTCTCCCCACTCCTGGGACATAAAGGGGGATGCATTGGGCACGTGCAGCCCTGTGCTCTGGTTGCCTTTGCAGATGCCACAGCCCTCACAGCATGGAGCTGGAGCAGTTGTAAACCATTGCCAGGCTCATGGGCTTCATGTTACATCTCATCTCCAAGGCACCGCATGTTGCTCCAGCAGGATCTTGATGAGGACCAGCCAGACTCCATCCACCCAGGTTCTGGTGCTCCTCCTGCTGCACAGGATGCTCAGTCCTCTGCACACCATGCAGTGCCGCTTCTGGCAGTGTGACACCAGCTCCGACTGGTGGGACCACTTTGTCCTGCAGGGATGGGACAATCAGCAGTTGCTGCTGAACTTTCTGCATGATGAAGGCCACCTTCCAGGAGCTTTGCAAGTGGCTCACCCCTTCCGTCAGCTGCCCTACATCTGCAGGAGACCTGCCGTTCCCATGAAGAAGTGCATCACCATTGTCTTGCGGAAGCTCACCACGCTGGACAGCTACCGCTCTGTCAGGGACTGTTTGAGCATGGGGAAATCCACCTTCAGGATTGGGATCCTGCAGGTCGTCCACAACATCAACCAGGTGCTGCTACACGTGGTTGTCACTCTGGGAAATGTGGACACCATCATAGATGGCTCTTCTGATATGGGCTTCTCCAACCATGGGGTAGCCCTAGATGACGTGCACACCCCAATGCTGGCCCCTGCCCACCAGGCTGCAGACTTCGTCAGCCACAAAGGCTATGTCTCCATGGTGTTGCAGACCTTTATGGACCACATGGGCCACTTCAGACACTAAGGTGGGATGGCATGGAAAGGTACACAATGCACACATCTTCTGGAACTCCTGAGTCTTCTGGAAGAAGTGTGCTGGCATCTTCTTCCCTAGTTGCACTAGAGTTGGGCAGGTGGACCTGCCTGTCCATCATCCTTCTGGGTGATACAGTCTACCTCTTGTTCCCTTGGCTCATGCAGCCCTATAAAAGCTTCCTGGATCATGGCAAGGACGATGTAAATGCCATGTTGAACAGGTGCTGCATATTGGTGGTATGCATGTTTGGCCACCTCAAGGGGAGGTTCTGGTGTCTCTTCATCCACCTGGACTTCAGTGAGAACATCATCCCCTTTGTGATGGTGGCTTGTTGTGTGCTGTACAGTATGTGTGACAGCAAGGTAAGGAGGGTTTCCTGTCAGTTTGTGTGCAATTGTGGGAGGTGGGGGTGCATTGGGGAGGTGCGCTGAGGCACAATATCTGCCCAGGGTTTATGAGCAGTTAGACACCAATGCCATACACAGAACACATCAACAGGGTGTGCTAATCAGGGAGGCCTTGAAGGAGAGTTTTCTACAGAACCACTTCTGAGACCCAACCCTGTGCGTCTCCACAAGGATCCCCTGCTTTTCTTGTGTGCCTTTGATCCCCCACCTTTCCCTTGCCACATCTCCAGCAGAACAAACAACAAAGAACGCTTTCTGGTGCAAAACAGTCTTTATGGGAGGGGCACACATCAGGGGAGGGAAGGGGACAGTCACCTGGAATGTACTCCAGGGAAGGATGGGGCTGATAGTGCTGCCTGTCTCCAGGTTGATTGTGGGGAGGCTGTGGCTCCCTGAGGGGCCCACCTCCCTGTGTTCTGGGGCCCTGACAGCCCCTGTGAAGAGTATGAGGGGGAAGCTGGGGTGGGACGGGGCCTGGCTAGTGTCCCACTCCACACAGGACAGCAGGTGTTCCATTGCCACAGCCATGGTGTCCTTCTGGCACATCAGGTGGTCACAGGCAGCCCAGCAGTGCTCTCAGTCCATTCAGAATGTTTCACACTCCTCCTTCAACCCCTCCATGATGGTCCGCAGGCAGGCCATCTGCTCCCAGAGCAGGTTGTCCCAGGAGCACTTTCTCCTGCAGCTCCCGTGCAGGTAGGTGGATGGTATGGGAGGCAGGGGACATGCCATGATCACAGCTTGCTCAGCTGTGAAGACAAGTTATGAGGGCTATCATCATGGGAGACTCTACGTATGATGCCCAGCCCCTATCCCTGAGCTGACACTGAAGGTCTTGCTTCAGATTCTCCCGCTGTGTTTTGAGCACAACCATCTGTTTCCCAGACAGCAGGCACTGTCCAGAGGGGGCACAGACAGCGCAGGAGAGCATTGTGACACCCATGGCCTGGGGATGAGCAGACATGGGCCTGCAGGTGGGAGGGTGGACTGGGCAGCTTGCCTTCCCCCTGAATCCTGCACACCCCAGGTATAGCACTTGCAGTATTCCCCACAGGGAAGACTCTTATCTGTGCCCAAGGGATGCAGGGGTGTTGGGGAAGGTGTGTGTGAGTGGCAGATACTGCTTGATAAGCAGATGGCCACTGGGTTCCCTTCCTCATCCTCTCCCTGCATGACATTGGTCTCCCACACAGCGCCATGCTGTACTGGGAGCATCTGCTGCCCAAGTGCAGCCCTGACACTGAGCCATGAATAGCACTACTGAGTTGGCTATTGACCCCAGGCAATTTGGTAGTGGCTTGTCACGGGGACGTGTCCTGCCATAGAAGTTGGAAAAAGACAGGCCTCTGCAGGAACCTTGTGAAAGGGACCACAAGGTGCCTGTGTGGGAGTGCCCTGGAGCTGGTTGTTCTGGACTGGCATGCCATATGCGGACAGGTGACCAGACTCTTCTGTGACACCCAGGCAGTGTGGGTTGCAAGAGGAATGCACTCCCCCCCGCCCCCACTGCCTGCCCCTCAGGCAATAAGGAAAAGTGTCTATCTCACCTGAAGTGCTGGGATCCTGGGGGATATGCTGGAAGTGAAGGACTGGCTCTGGGATAAGCAAGAACTCCTGGCTGTCTGGCAGGCATGTGGTGTAGCTGGCCTCCTCCTGCTTCTCCTCTTCTATGTCATCATCCTTGGGCACCCTGAGGGTGACATCAGGTGTGATCTAGCCAGACTCCATGACTACTGAGGGGTGGTGAGGGCCCCCTTTCCCCCGATGGCATCCAGCTGCTCATAGTAGTGGCACCTGTGTGGTGCTGATGCAAAGTGGCTGGACTCCTCCTGGGCCTTATGGTAGCCCTGGCACAGATCCTTAATTCTCAGCTGACACTGCTCCATGATCCGGGTGTGCTCCTTCTCCACCAGTCCATCTGCAATTCTGACGTAGACCTCAGAACTTCACAGACTGATATGGAGATCCTGGAGAGTGTTCTTCTCCCCTCCAGAGCCCTGTGAGGTCCAGGATCTCTGCACCAGTCCAGGACACTGCTCTCTTGCGTCCTGGAGCACTAGGTGCCATGGGAGCAACTCTGGCCTAGCTCATGGCTTCCTCTGGCAATCCTGCAGCTCACGGTTTCAAGGCCGGCCATGTGCAGTCAGCACTTCTGCCTGTGGCTGGCTCCTTTAAGGTTCTGGAGGGGAGACAAACAATAGAGTAGACTGCAGGCGTGCCCGGAATGGTCAGGTCTGCAGCTGTGCCAGACCCCTGGATGCCAATTACTTTGAAATAACAGCCCCTCCCATTGCACACTAGTGCTATTTTGAAGTAGGTGCTTGCTGCTCCCGAAACCAGGACTACATTATTTTCAAATAACTCTCAGTAACATCTCTTCCCACTGTCGTTGTCCCAGCTTACCTGACTCCTACCTTGAATAATTTGACCAATTTGATCAGGATCAAATTACAGTTCTCCTCATTAAATGTCCTGTTCTATGAATGCAAATATCTTACATTTATGTGGTGCCTTTTACCATAAATTACATATATTCATAATTTAAATAAAATCATGGTGAATTTTCATGCTCCTCAATCATATACGAGATTGAAACAAACCAAAACAAAAATAAACCTACTGTGCAGCAAAGCTGAAAGGGTATATTATGGAGGAAAAAGAAACACATTTCACTTTTATACTTCCAAGGCATTTTATAGACAAAGATCACAAGCAAATCCCATGCTAAATTTGCATCCTTTCATCCCAGGCACATTGTGAGGTGGATCAGAACATCTCGCGTGGAGGTGTACAAAGCAAAATATCTTTTATCTGTTCAAAAGATAAAGTGCGTATTACCACAAAAACTGTGACCTTATATTCCAAGAGCATAAATGGACCAACTGAAGGAACTTGCCATGCAGCTGCTCTAACATTCACATATGTACAAGCTGATTTCTTTTTCAAAAGCTAACTTCAGTAAATTCCTAAAACACTGCCACACTACTACAAAAGTGATTCTAGAGGAAAACAAATAATGTAGTTGTGAACTTCTTCTGCTTCCCCCAAATACCCTAAATACCAATGTTCTTGATACTGGCTAATCCTGTCTAGTGAGAATTGCTAAACAAGCCATTGCATGAGAAAGGGCAATTTCATCTAATTTATTTTCTTGTAGGAAGAATATTCACCAAGCTATCACATTTCAAGTATTTTAAGAGGTGAATTTCACTATGTTTATTGGACAATAGTCTGAATGAACTATGTGAACTATTTCTGCTTTAAAAATTAGATGTTTTGTTATCTGTCTGTCTATCCATCTATATCATACTTTATTTGTATAGCAATGTGCCTAGGCATTTATTTCACACTGGCATGTAAGAGTTTTCAGGTATGTTTTGTATTCATGGATTTGTTTATTTTGCAGATTTCCAGAAAGGGAACAGTCCAAAGTTGTGATGTGCCGCACTAAATTAACATATTGGAAAAAATGTCTGCAGTAAAAACAGTTAGGCACAATCTAGTCCTCTGCAATCATACTTCATGTAATCTTCTTTGGCAGATGAGAAAATGGAGAGAACCAGCCTACTTCCAGTGTCTCATGGTTCTTCTCTCCAGCTAACATATTCAATGAGGCAATTTTCTAATAATGAAGGAGGTGATATCTGTTATTTTAGCACATCAGAATACAAAAAAATTCTTGCACGAATGAGAGATTCATGTGCCTCTTGGATGATGGTTATCTGGGTATGTCATGCCTGCAGGGAAAGTGCTGTATGCATGGCAACAACAGCTGTGTGTGGGAATAATGACTTCAGGTATGTCAAGAAGAAGTCATGCTTACAATGTGAGTTCTCTTGGGTCTACATAGATGAGAGGGAAAACAGAGAGTTACTGTATATTACTTGGGCATCATTTTAATCAAGGATTCCAGGTTCATTGATTACTTAAAATTTTAACCACCTTTTGCCACTCAGACTTTTCCTCTAGTTCAGGTTATATACTGATGCTTACATTATTCAGATATAGATATTATGTAAAAGCTTGTTATAGTTATAAATATTTGGTGACCTTTCAAGGATCATGTAGGACTTGTATGTTCAATGGACAGGGAAGGGGAGGGATATATACAGATTTAAATTGCACCAAAGACAGAGGGTAGGATTTTCAAAATTATCTAAGTGATATAGCAGCACCAGTCCCATTGAAACTTATTCAGCACTGTGGAGGCCACATCTGGAGTAATGTGCCCAGCTCTGCCCCCTCCCTTCCCCATGTAGAAAGAGTGTGGATGCATTGGAGATGGTCCAGCAGAGGACAGCCAAAATTATTGGGGGCTAGAACACATGATCTAAGAGGAGAGGCTGAGGGATTTGGGCTTATTTAGTTTGAAGAACAGTGAGAGGAAATTTGATAGCAGCTTTCAGCTTCCTGAAGGGGGCTTTAAAGAGGATGGAAAGAGGCTGTTCTCAGTAGTGATGGATGGCACAACAAGGACTGAAGGTTTCAAGTTGCAGTGGGAGAGATCTAGGTTGGATATTCGGGAAAACTATTTCACTAGGAGGGTGGTGAAACATTCAAATGTGTTACTGAGAGAGGCAGTGGAATCTCCATCCCTAGAGGTTTTTATGTCCTGGCTTGACAAACTCCTGGCTGGAATGATTTAGTTAGGGTTGAGCATGCTTTGGGCAGGGGTCTGGATTCAATGACCTCCTGGGATCTCTTTCAGCCCTATGATTCTATGAAACCAATACACCTCAGTGCTTCTGCTAGATTCACAAAGGGAACTTAGGAGCCCAAATGCCCCTTTAGGTGTTTAAGTCCAAAATGTATGCGCTTCTACCATTCATAACTCCCCTCTTCAGAGACTACCTAGTCCCATAGGAACCTAAATTCTGTGGGCACCCAAATTTCCAAAAGTAAAGTCCCCGTGGTACCTACATTTCTGCTGGTAGGCAAGAAGAAAGCGTCCTCTGAGCAGTTTAGTACCATGGTCATGACTAAGCACCAGCAGAATTCATAAGTGAAATGTTTTCTCCTCTCTTTGGTTCTGGTCCAGTATGTATGCCCTGAGTGCCTGGGATGGGGGAGACCCAAGTTCAAATCTCCTCTCTGCTGGATTTGGGATAGGATCTTGAATCCAGCTTTCCTACCTCTCTGATGAGTGTTCTAACATCTTGGCTATTTGTAATTTTTATCTATTTATTTTGAGAAACGGCTGATATGGTTTAGGGTAAGTCTATTGGTTGGACTTCTTAGAATGGGGTGGAGAAACATCTGGCTTGCCCTGTGCAGCAAGCTGCAAGAGAGGGTTCATATCTGTAAATCCTCAGTGGAAAGAGATGTCCCCTTTGGCATGGAGTGAAGCTCCTAAGTCCCTTTAAGTGGTGGGGTGTAGGCTAAAGCTCTCTCGTTGGCATTTCCTGCTGGCTAGCTTAAGCAGGTCCCCACTCAGTGTTGGCTTCTGGGAATCTCATTCTTAGGGATTCTACTCCACCATCCAATGTTTAAGAAGCCTGCACATCTAAATTTGGGTTGCAAATCCATTAGTCATCAGCGTGCCCAGAAAGGCCTATGTTCCTCCAGTGACTGTAGTCCTGAGGTGCTTTTGAAAAATTCCAATGCAAGTCATTTGGGGACATCCATTGTAAATGTGTTCTGTAGCAAAAGGGAGGAGGAATTGTGGATTTATAGAAAAACTTAGCTTATTTAGTTACTTGGCATATAGCTAAGGCCTCCTATCCATCAGGACGCAAAGAAGGCACCTTAGAACATATGCAGAGACAGACTGTTTGAACTTCGCATGCCAGCTTGCCTATTTGTGATGATTTTATTTAAATATCTAGAAAGATTGACTTTTTCTGGAGTTCCTCCTAGGCTTCAGCAAATAGTCTTACATGGCTTTTTAAAATAAACTGTATTGAGAGCAATTGGACAGCTTTATTTCATAAGGTCTGCCAGCTCATGAAGAGAAAGAATGTCCCTGTAGGCCAGGTTTGAAAATTGGTAATGTTAATTGTGACAATATATCACACTTCTACAACCTAGGCACACATTGTTAGCTAGGTTACAAAGGAGTCTGAAGCAATATACGTCTGTCGTTTTTCTTTTATTTCTTCCCGAGCCCTTTTTCTCAGCTATTGATCAATATTTACAAATAATAAACTGTAAAAAAGGTGTCAAGGACATTACCTCATTTGATCTGCATAATCCAAGCCAAAACTATCATTGATTTGTTCAGAGGATGTGAAAAGCATAACTACCAGGATTTTTAGGAACTTCTGTATAGTTCCTGCACTTATCTGAACACGATGGAATGCTTTGCAGATTGCTGTGTGTGTCTGCTGTCAGATGGAAGCAGGTAGTCTACCACCCCAGGGCACTGTCCGCCCCTTTTCTGGGCCTCTCCGAGAAAGGTCAATGGAGCTAGGGGGCACAGGAAGGGGAAAGCAGGAAAATGGGCATGCACAGAAAGGAATGGGAGGACTGCTGTGAGTATGGGAAACTGGTCTTCTTGCTCTAACCCTAAGGAGTACAGATGGAGAACATAATTCAGTGCAGGCTGTGATCTTTCTGCAGAGTCCCCACCCAGTTAGAGTTCCCAGAGGGAAGCTGTAAGCTGGGAGATGGTGGGATGCTGGGGACCACAGCAAGTCTGTAGGCCCAGAAACTGGATGCAGATGCTGAAGTTCAGAGCATTTGAATCCAGCACTAAGACTATTAAGTGCAACTTTTTATATTAATACGTATTTTTGTTCTTTCAGGCCTGGATCAATTTTTGCCTATATTGTGTATTTTTGTAAGCCCCTTTGTTAGCATGAAGGAGACTGACAGCACCAGAGAAACCAATGTGGCCAGAGCAATGTTTGAAATCTGACAGGAGCAATCACAGAGAAGATCTAAGGAAATAACAGCATGTGACCACGGGAGATATTTTGTCTTAGTGAGTGTAGGCTCCCAGCATGCACAATATGCCATTTTAGCTGGAAGGCTGGTCAGTACCAAGCCTGCAATATCCAAAGATTAACGCAAGAGAGCTGAATCAAATCTGAGCTACAGAAACGATTCATAAGATCAGGAATCCTGGACATATAACATCCTCCTGTCCCAGATTTTGGGTAGCCCATTGGTCTCCTCATTTTTGAAACCTTAAAATATGCAATTGCACATTAGCCAGTCAAATGAAGAGTGTCTACATGATGTCGTAAGTGAAGTAATGCCTTTGTAGGGGAATAGAGCAAATCTCATGTGGGTCATATGACCAATTTTAATAGATCAGAATGATTAAATAATCTGAAGGTAGAGAGAGAGAATTTGTGTTTTATACTATATTAGGAACTTTATTTTAGCTCTTTGTTTGCTTTCTCAGAATAGGTAAGTAAGACATATGCTAGTGGCACAAAACAAGGTGATCCTGAAGTAATTAGTTATGCATGGTAAGTTAAATGATAATTATTAGAGCATCATCTCATGTTGACATTCAGGTGTCAACAAGGGCATATAAATTGCTGGAGCTTGACAAGTAGCCTCCTATTTGGCAAACTAATATCTTGTTTTTCTTTTGGAATTGTTGGTAGTGTATATATGTTTATGCTTGAAAAATATTTTCTTCCTTGTTTTGATTTTGCTTGCATGCTTGCTTCTCTTTCATACCTATCTGACATGCTTTCTGGTTGCCCTTGATAACTCTCATGTAGGTCTCTAGTTCCAATATTCTCTACCAAAATGATTGTCGGCATACCCTTCTCAGCTCTGAAACTTAAGCAGACTTCACAGAATGCTGCACAGCCCCTGGTATTTTTGAGCAAGAGCAAATTTCCAAGAAGCTGTCACATAATCAAAAAAAGGAGGACAGGGGCTTGAATGGAGCCTGGAAAGTTAACTGTTGAGGGAAGATTGTTCCATGTTTTTCTTCATCATCAGGAGAAGTCTGAGAGTGGTGTCTTCAGCTTTTTCATTTGTTAGTTTTTCGTTTGTTAGTTTTTTAATTAACAAGATCCTCGGCAGCATTAAGACTGTAGGATGCTTCCTGGTACCATAATGAAGCAAATGTCTCCTGTATAGGAGGAAGGAGTTGCATATCCTCAGTTGGTGTAAACCAGTGTTGCTCTCTCAGGCTACGTCTACACGTGCACGCTACATTGAAATAGCTTATTTCGATGTAGCGACATCGAAATAGTCTATTTCGATGAATAACGTCTACACATCCTCCAGGGCTGGCAACGTCAACGTTCAAGTTCGACGTGGGGCAGCACCACATCGAAATAGGCACTGCGAGGGAACGTCTACACGCCAAAGTAGCACACATCGAATTAAGGGTGCCAGGAACAGCTGCAGACAGGGTCACAGGGAGGACTCAACAGCAAGCCACTCCCTTAAAGGGCCCCTCCCAGGCACAGTTGCACTAAACAACACAAGATCCACAGAGCCGACAACTAGTTGCAGACCCTGTGCATGCAGCATGAATCCCCAGCTGCCGCAGCAGCAGCCAGAAGCCCTGGGCTAAGGGCTGCTGCACACGGTGACCATAGAGCCCCGCAGCAGCTGGAGAGAGAGCATCTCTCAACCCCTCAGCTGATGGCCGCCCTGGTGGACCCCGCTATTTCGATGTTGCGGGATGCGGATCGTCTACACGTGCCCTACTTTGACGTTCAACTTCGAAGTAGGGCACTATTCCCATCCCCTCATGGGGTTAGCGACTTCGACGTCTCGCCTCCTAACGTCGATTTCAACTTTGAAATAGCGCCCAACACGTGTAGCCGTGACGGGCGCTATTTCGAAGTTGGCGCCGCTACTTCAAAGTAGCGTGCACGTGTAGACGCAGCCTCAGTGTGAGTAGAGCCACACTCATTTATACCAGCTTAAGCTCTGGCCTATTGTATAGCTTAGTTATTTGCCTTGACTAGATGAGGGCCTAATCAATTGGGGGTCAAATCTTACCTTCATGTAGGTAATGCTCCTCTTGAGCTCAACCAGCATTTTGTCTGAGTAATCCTGATTACAGGAGTTAGCCCTCAGGCAGAAGAGACAGTTGGAAGCTTGTAGTTGAGGCAGCTGGGAACCAGAGATGGCTGTTCCTATCCTATCGTGCTGCGTGTACAGTGAAAGAGTGTGACAGTGTGCAAAAAGAACTGAAGGAGGGCTTCCTGAAAACATTTCCCTGGATGGAATCTTGCTAGGAAACATGTGTCTCTGACATACAGAGGCCAATTCTCTGCTGTTGCAATAGGTGCAGCTCCAATAACAGCAGTGGCGTTTTACCCACTTCAGTCAGCAGAGAATTTAGCCCAGAACAGATAATAAGCATTTCAAAGCATGTGGCATCTAACAAGATGAAAGGAACAGTCAAAATAACAATACAGGTAGGGCCAAATGCTCATGTTACTGTTTTAACTCTCTAAGACAAGCTGGCATATAAAAGGAAGTTATTTACTGGAGAGTAATGACATACACACCTTGAAAAAGATCTGCATGGTTTCTCAAGTACTTTGCTTGGTGCTTACCAGAAGGTGATTTAAAAAAATATGATTCAACCATTTTTAATGTAGTAAGAGTCTGTTACTGTATATTTAGATCACATTTGCAGCTTGATTTTCTTTCTTCTTCTTCTTTCTTTTTTTTGTGGGATTCTCAGCTATAGGTGATATTATTTTGATGGCTGCATTTCAAACTCCTCACCTGCTCTGTCATCTCTGAATTAATGTTACACTTCATGGTATCAGTTCTAATGATCTCATTCTCTCGCGCTCTCTTTCCTTTACACCTCTCCTCACTTCCTGACACTTGACACAATAAAACACTTTTTTCTTCATTTAGAAACTGTATTTAGCTCCCTTTCACCAACAGCCTATTACTCAAAAAAAAAAAAAGGAAACAATAGCAAATCTCTAGTGCGACAGAACTCTGAGGATATTTAAAATGATGCAGTTAAATAAAGGTACGTCATTTACATGTTTTACTTAAGGAATCAATAACTATAAGCAATTTGTTACCTGGAGAGACCCTATTTACAAATTCAAGATTGAGATTTGAGATCCAGCCAACTATCTTCTCTTTGCCAACATCTTATAATCAAAGTTCATTTCTTGGCAGTTAAACAAGTAAAAGCAAACACCCAGGCTGCGACTACACTAGTAAACTGTTTCAGTAAAGCCAGGCCTTTTTAGGGGAAAAAAAAAAGTGGAGGGTCTGCACACAAAATGCACTCTTTCAATCTGAAATTGAAAGAATGTGGCCCCTTTTCTGTGGCCCTCTTCCTTTCCCAGGTGAAGAAGAACACTTTTTCCCAAAAGATTCTTTTGGAAACAAGCATGTGTAGATGCTCTGTGAGCCCTTCTTTTGAAAGAACAATCCTCATGGTGCCTAATTTTTCAGTCCTTGGCCTGTTCTTTTGAAAGAACAGGGGCCGTGTGGATGCTCTATCAAAAAGAGTGCATTGATCTTTTGAGCTGCTTTTTTGTGTGTGGACAAGATCTCTCAAAAGAAGTTTTTTTGGAAGATCTCTTCCAGAAGAACTTCCTTTGAAGGATCGCTGTAGTATAGATGCAGCCCCACAGTACTGAAGACAAACACGCAGATCTTTTCTCTAACAGAGGAGGTTTAATCTGAGTGACTTGGCAGGTTTTGTTAAATATAGTGGTTTCATTTGAATTGATATTAAACTCCCATAATTAGAAAATTTAAATTAAATAATCTGTGTATTTTGAAAAAAAAGAAATATAGTACCTATTTACTAGCCATCCAATTGGGCAGATATGTAGAGAGTTAGTTGAATTTATATTATTCGTTGAACATATATTTTTGTCCCTGTAACTGTAAGCCTATATACATAAAGGCATTTGGTAATACTTCCTTCCACTCATATTTCCACTAATATTTCCTTCCACTAAATGTGTGTAAATGTGAGAGCTTATTTATTTTTCTTTGTATGCCCGCCAGGAAAAGAGGCTGAACGTCTTCCACTTGCGCTGCCTCAGGCGCATCCTTGGAATATCATGGAAGGACAGAGTGACCAACACCACCGTCCTCGTGCAAGCTGGAATCCCAACCATGCACACCCTCCTCAGGCAGCGTTGGCTCCGCTGGCTTGGCCACGTCCACAGGATGAATGATGGAAGGATTCCAAAAGACATCCTGTATGGTGAGCTAGCCTCTGGCAAAAGACCTTCCGGATGCCCCCAGTTGCACTACAAAGATGTCTGCAAGAGAGACCTCAGAGAGGTAGACATCGAGCTGGACAACTGGGAAGAACTAGCAGATGACCGCAGCAGATGGAGGCAGGGGTTACACAAGGGCCTTCAGAAGGGCGAGATGAGGGTCAGACAGCTAGCAGAGGAGAAGCGAGTGCACAGAAAGCTCACAAAGGACTTGCCAGACACCCACCACATCTGCAAGAGATGCAGCAAGGACTGTCACTCTCGTGTGGGTCTTCATAGTCACAGTAGACGCTGTAAATGAAGTCCTCAATTGAAACTATAAAGGGCGCGATCCATAGTGTATGCAGACTGAAGGATGCCTACTACTATAATTCACAAATAAACTAGGGCTATGTCTACTCTACCGAGATCTTTCAAAATAAGTTCTTCCAGAAAATCTCATCCAAAAGAACTTCTTTTGAAAGAATACGCCCACATACAAAAAAGCAGATCAAAAGAGTGAGCTGCTCTTTTAAAAGAGATGTGTCCACACAGCGTCCACTCTTTTGAAAGAACAGGCCAGGGATTGAAAAACTGGGCCCCGTGAGGACTGCTCTTTTGAAAAAAGGGCCAGTGGAGCGTCTACATACATTTTCTTTTAAAAGAAGATTTTGCAAGGGGGCACTCCGACTGAAACAGGAAAGGAAGAATGATTTTAAAAGAAGCACCCCATTCTTTCAATTTACTTTCAGAAGAACCCATATTGTGTGTAGATATGCCATGGGATCTTTTGAAAGAGTCCCCTTCTTTCAAAAAATCATTTGAAAGAGCTTGCTGGTGTAGACACAGCCTAGATGTTCTTTCTAAGTACTTGTGATTTGTCTGTATTCACTAAATAGTTTCAGCACCTTTGTTATGTGTATGTTGTTTGTTTCAACTGTTTGCCATTTGTGGTTAGCTATTTGGAAAGCCAAAGTCCGCAGCTGAAGAAAAACAATTAAACTGTGTCTAATCTGCAAAAAGATATATGTCCTTATTGTAGCCAGGTTGGTTCATCTATCCCTATTCTTAATTATTCCACATGTTTGTTTCAGTATCTCCAGTCAGTGAAGGACGTTAAATAATGCTTGGGGGAATCTTTAAAAAAAAAAAAAAGCCAAAACAGTGGTATAAATTGTAGAATCTCCATTGAATGAATGGACCTGTGACAAATTACATCAGTTGAGTATATGACCCCCAGTTATGGTCAATACAGCTACATTGATTTACACCAGTTGAAGATCTGATAAAATCAACTAATATTTTAGAAATTTCTCTGGATTTTTTTGGGGTGCTGTCATACTCAGACTCAGATTTTAAAGAGGGCCACTGATTTCTGGATGCCTCAGAGTCTGAGTGTATATCTTGAGACATTTTAGGCATGCTGGCTTTGTTCATTTCTTCTGCAAATCAAATCCATTGTATTTCAAGTATGCAAAATTTGAGGCATCCACAGTTATTGGCCATTTTTGAAAATTCGGTACTTAGGCTTGATTCTCCAATGTACTTTTTCTCAAATATGGTGTGATCTCATGGTTATACACTTGACTAGGAATCTGAAAACCCAAGTGAATTTGCCTGCTATGCCATAGACTTATATGTGACCTCAATTTATTGCTTAATGTATTTGTGGGTCTCTTCTCATTCTGCAAAGTAATTCATAGCCTGTCTATAGTGTAAAATGGGGATAATATTACTTCTAGTGTCTTTTTTTCAATACAGATAATAAACAATTTGGGGTAATGGCTATGCACATATGTGACCTAGACCAATGTGGGACCAATCTCTGTGCTACTATAATGAACGTATTGCAATGAAATATATTCAAGTCACTAGGATATTTTCCTGGACAGAAGGCTGCCAGTGCATTTATAAACAGCTTCTACAGATCCAGCCATGGTTTATAACAGTTTGTCTCAAAGCTGTTCATGAGATGAGATACTAAAGAAATGTTATGAATTTACCAAATACATAAACATTAGTGATGGTGGTAATGTGATACAATCTTAACAGCAGCGTTGCTACACTCACTGGTGTAACAATATTGCTGTCTCTAAACATAGTAACAACTATTTTTCTGAATGTAACAAATTACAAAACTTACCTACTATAACCATACCATAGAGCTCACTGTAAAATTCTTCCTGTGTTAACTTCCTCTAATGTAAACAACAGAGCTTCTCATTCAACAATAATCCACAGAATTAATTGCCTTACGTTCGTTTCGTAAAATGGACTTCCCCTGCTTGTCCAGTGTTTTGTAATCATGGAGGAACAAGGCCAGCAGACTGCTGGTGTCCTAGGGTAAAGAAAAGGGATGCACTGGCCCTTGCACAGAACCTGGTAATGATTCATCACTTCTTCCTCTTGGAGCTTGGTGCAGCCTCCACTGAGCGCTACTCCAGCTTTAATAAACAAGTAACCTTTCTCTTGTGTGAAAATCAATAATGTCTCACCTGGGACATTAGGCCCAAGAAGGCCCATTAGATAGGCCCAAGAAGGTTAATGACAGAACACGACTTGCCATCACCTATAGCCCTCAACTCAAACTTTTCTAGCACATTATCGACAATCTACAACCTATACTGGAAGATGATGCTAGATTCTCACAGGCCCTGGGTGAGAGACCTGTCCTTTCCTACATACAACCACCTCAGTTCAGGAAAACTCTCACTACCAACCACATGCCACACCACAGAAATATCAGTCCTGGAACTTTTCCCTGCAACAAACCCCAATGCCAACACTGTCTGCGTATTTACTCTGGAGACAGCATAGCTGGATCTTACCATGTCAGTTACACGATCAGGGGCTCGTATTCCTGTACCTCCACCAAGGTAATATATGCCATCACGTGCCAGCAATGTCCCTCTGCGATGTATATTGGACAACCTGGAGAATCACTTTGCCAAAGAGTGAATGGACACAAATCAGATATTAGGAATCTACATACACATAAACTTGTCAGTGAGCACTTCAAGGGAGCAGGACATAGCATTCTGTACCTAAACACCTGCATTCTGAAACAAAGAGACTTTGACTCCAGATTGTAAAGGGAGACATCTGAATTGGAGTTCATTCTCAAGTTTATTTTACACCTTGGTCTCAACAAAGATAGCAATTACCTTATGCATTACAAGGTCAGTTTCCCCATCTTTGATATTCATAGTGACCTCAGGCAACCCACTTAACTTAATAGACACTTGTACATAATTTTCTTCCCCCTCTCTCCCCACATTTGGCTCCCCCTCCTTCTTTCCTATGTAGCTGATGTGCAAAATAACCTGGTGACCCCTAAGTAACCGGCCACGCTCGGGCATATTAGGGTGAATTGCATGGGCACTTGAACAACACGGCGAGGTACGTGGGATGGAGGCAGGGTGCAGAGACCCTTCTAAAACACTATGAAGAAATATACCTCAGCACAAAATGGCTAAAACATTAACCCCAGGACAAGAACCGAGGAACTGAGTAAATTGGGCAAGTCTAAACCAGTTAGCACCGGGATTTACTGGACTGCATACAGCCTGCATTAACAGCAGTATGTAACTTCAGCAGCATCCACATCCTCTCGGCCTAAATTGAAAAACAGGAAAGACCATGGCCTCTGACCCATCAGCCCAGAGGAGCCAGCTGTGTACTTTAACAAGGAAAAAATAAGTATGAGATATATAGTTGTGTAAACTGGGGAGGGGGGCTGAGGGGGGCTGCAAGTGAAGAGAAGCAACAGCAACCAGGCTGTGATGTGTCAGGCCTTGGGTGGAGCCAGCAAACGGCAGGATTATAAAGTGGGGCTACAACGTAAGGAGGAGGAGGAACTCCCAAATCCTGGAGAGACCAGACGCTGTCTGTGACAAGGCCTGATCACCCTTCGCCACTCCTCCCGCCTGCTCACGAGTCAGATACAGTTGGGTGTGAATCCCTAATGGTACCACAAAAATCTGTATTAGCAGTATAGCTGGCTGAAGTAACATGATGCAACGGTGCGTCTTATTCCTGTATCTGCTTAACTATGTGAGTATATGCTCTCAGTAAATGCTCTCATTAACTCTATTTGTATTCTGTCTTTTGTATCATGTCCTGTGGCAAGTCTGTCTATATGGTGATGTATTTAGGTTTTAGTTTCATGAGCCTGTAAGGGTCACATGTAAGGCTGAAGCAAAGACACCCCAGAACCCCCAAAAGGGCTTTGACCCAATGACTGGGAAGTTCTGAAAACAAGCTGCCTCAGCTGGGAAGCGTGATCTGCTGAACTTCCGTGTTCTACAGGATAGAGTGTTGTTTGTGTCTGTACGTCATACCCTCCTATTAACCCTGAAGTAGTCCCATCCCCTGAAACTCAAAACTCACACTCCTTGGGGATAGATAACAGCTCTTAGAAATTGGGATAGATAACAGCCAATGAATTCCACCAACTCGTGGGCTGTTTTAGATAACTACTGGAAGTTAGAAAAAACCCAGGGGGGGCTTCTCTATCTTTTTGGTGTAATCCTATTCCTCCTGTTAGTAGTGTGGTGTAAGCCACGGCTATAACTACACCAGTTTCATAATAGCAGAATCAATCTCAGTGGTGCGGGTCATCACCGAGAAGCAGCCGTCCTTTTTTCCCAGTACAACACTCCACTCACCTTCACCCTTATTTAGGACTTGGAGCACAGCTTATTTGCTCCTCAGCTGATACATCCGTTTTCATTTAATTTTTTTCCCTGTGTTTTCTGTTAAATTCTTGTCGTATCAGTTTACTTTTATCAGAATTTTCCAGATCTGAAGAAGTGGGTCTGTTCCATGAAAGCTCATCACCTAATAAATTATTTTGTTAATCCTTAAAGTGCTAGAGGACTGCTTTTTTGTTATGTGAAGACACTGCTGTATCCTTTTATCATGCAGTTGGGAAGATCGTAAGTATTATAAAAAGTTTGTTGTGTTTTCTTTACACTAGTCCATCTAAACCACAACTTGATAAAAGCTTATTATAAACACTGTTTTTCTCTGACTGTTTTCAACAAAACAAGTGAGCCTGTGGCTTGCAGTTTTCTCAGTCTTCTTCCAAATGTATAATCGTATGGGTATTATAAAAATGCGAGTGCAAGGGTCATGTCTGGTATTTCTGCACAGAGCTATAGGTCCGTGGACAACAGAACCCATCACCATAACTGCTGCCAAGAGCAACAATAACAAAATCACTGCAACAGCAAAGCAATAAAGTGAAGTTACCAGTTCACAATTGGATTGGCCCAGGAATAATTCAAGTCAGCTTTATTTCATGGAGCTTTTCCCCACATGACCTTTTGTAAGGTACACTAATGAGTTGCTGCCTGGCCAAGATGAATTGGAACACTTTTTACTCAAAGACACCAAAATTTCTCCTTGATTACGCAAAATCAAAGTGTTGCATTCCCAACAGAAGTGGGAAATAATGATAAAATACTTGTTTTTATATTAAGTTTTGACACTGATGCAGTGTGGGTGGGAATCCTTTAATTTTTCCTTTTTGTAACATTATAATTGTGTAAGCAATTACCAGTGTTAGGATAGTTTCTCCTATTACAGAGATGAAAATAAGAAGAAACTACAGTGAAGTCAGTGGCATAACAATGGTGTAAAGTGATGTAAGTGAGAAGAGAATGAGACCTATTATATTTTATACAAATATTTGGTTGATGTCACACTGAGGATGTTAAGGAATGTGTGGGTAGGTTGGAGACAGTGTAACAACAGTTCTTAGGTACACTGTGTAAATTTTTGTCATTATGTTAGCTGTTTCTTCCTTTAAATCACCTAAGGACCCACCCAGGAAATTACATTCTGTTGTGCTTTCATTAGATTCTATCAGTTGTAAGCTTTAAAAAAATACTATGTTGAAAATGAGTTATGCACATGCAGTTGACTGGGTTTTTTAAATGTGCATTCACAGATTCCAAACTTGTCACTGCACCGGTTGCTAATTAGTTTCTAGGTGCAATTCAAGGCGTTGGCATTAATTATAACGCTTTACTGGTTTGGATCTTTAGCTACCTGAAAATCTGTGCCTCTCTGGGAGTTGCCCAGAAATTGAGGTTAGCTGAGTTAGCATTCCCCTAGTTTTAATCATGAAATGGCTACTGACAGGGGTTTTTTTTTGGTAATGGACCCGTAAGTCTACAACATTCTTTCAGCTTTTCCCTTTGGTCTGACAGGGCCCAAGTCTGTTCAGCTTGAGAACATGCTGCAAAACCTGCCTGTTTCCAGAACTATGGCATGTGCTCATGCTAATCAGGTCTGCCTCCTTATTTCAGGTACTCTGATTAAAATGGGATTTATTTGAAGATGTGTGTATTTCAAGTATGTTGACAAAGTTTGCAAACCTTAGCTACAAATCTGATCTGCCTGATGGTTTTATAATAGCCAGCCAGAATATCTGAGTGGACCCCTCTGGAAAGCAAAGAACTCTAGATACAAGAAATTTATACCTTTTAGGATCTTCTCTTATTAGGGAAGTCCAAAAGCTATATTAACTCTGTATTTCTCTTTCACAGAGAAGCAGAAGCCAGGAGTTTATATCTTCTGCTGCATTGAAAAGGCCATTTAAAAGGTCAGTGGCAGAAGGGTTGGTACAGAATCCATCATTGTGATCGTGCCATCTCTGCAAGCTAGTTAAATCTAATACAGTTGGCTCTTGGATTAAATTTCCTATGAGAAATGTAAGTTTAGAATGTGTGTAATCTGGGGGCACTGTAACCAACAGGATATGCTGGCTGAACTGCTGCAGTAAACTGGAGCTCTGATATAATCATAGTTCTTTTTGGTAGCCCAGTGATCCACATACAGGACACTCCTTAGTCATTATTGGAGAACTACAGTACAATTCAGTAGCTGTGGGTTTCAGATCCTGGAAAAAGAACTTCCATGTGTCAAAAATAATGTCACAAATAGGAGCCTAAAATTGGGCTTCTAAATCCACAGTTACGTATCAAAAGTGACTCAATGAATATTAAGAAGAACTGAAGACACAATTCCTACGTGGAGTTACCACTTTTGAAAGTCAAACCACCATGTGTAGAAACGTAACTTCAGGATTCTGTCCTGAAAATCTTGGTCTGTGTTTTCATTTCCCAGTTTATAAAAAGCAATTAATCTTCAGGTAAATTAACAGGAATTACTTTTAGCTGAGGGGTGGGCAGGAAAGACTTTTCCTAATTTACTGTGTAAGTCTAAGTGTATTATATCCAGTTGTGTACAGATATGAGGTAAATCTTCACATCTTCATGTACACATATTTAACCCTAATTATCACTTGCAGATAATGCAGTGAAGGAACTGTAGTTTACCTCGCAGAAGCATGGCAAGGTAAATTCCAGGTAGAGGTATTGTATTAGCCTTGACTAGCTCCTTGAGGTAAAAATTACATGTGCCTTGTCTCCATAGGATTTTACAATGAGACAGCTATGAAGACATGCCTTTCTTGACTAGACTAAGGTCACTCTTGCTTCTCATGTCTTTCCAGTGTCTCCTTTGCACACCAGTTCTATCTATAGCTAGGAAAGCTTTCCCTTTCTTTTGGGGCTCTGTTAGTTGTGGTATTTCCCTACCTAGGAGAAAAGATATACCATGCTTTATTTCATTTTGTTGTCATACTTCTAGGTGCCAGGCATCATTTTACCTCAGCCGATTATCTAAGTAAGTCAATGCCTCCAGAAGAGAAACTTCTGCTGATTGTGTCCATGTGAATGTACTTTTGAAGGCACACATAGCTCTCTCTTTATCACCCACAGAAGCTCCTGTGAAGGAGAATGGGTGTGGTTTCAGTGCACAAAGGGATGGCTCGATGTGATGGAGCCACAGAAAGAAATGAAAATAACTGCTTGGTGTGGACATCCATAGGTGGCAGCTAACAGGAGGAAGGGAATAGATGAGCTGTAGAAGAGGTGGCAATAGCTCCTTCTATTCACTCTCCTCATGGCCAGTGTGTGTTAAAACCTGGTCACTGGACTGGAATAGTCTTTGAAAGAACTTTGCTTTGGCTGCTTCATGCCTGTGGGAGACTGTTCCTTTCCTCAGCCCATCCTGCATAGCTCCCCAGGACCTGGGCCTAACTACTAAGAGACCAGTTGTTGAGTGAATTTTATCACATATGCTTTTAAGTATGACAGTAAAATGGGGGTGAGGCTATTTTATATTTTCCATATTCTGCATGTCATTATACACCATTGAAAAAATTAGGGGTTCAAGCATCTTGCCCTTTCATGACATCTTGGTGAAAAACAACAAAGAGGGGCAAGTAAGACTGTTTAAAGGTGACTTCAACTCTCTTTTTGGTTGTGAAACTTGTCTCCATCCACCTGCCATAATTTGAAAAAGGTAACATATGAAAATTAATCAGCCAACATTAATACATGGTAGAATTCCATACTCAGTGAGTATTTATTACCCTCAGAAAAACACAATAAACTACTCTTGAAATCTGAGTTGACCTATTTTTATTAATGTACCATCTCCTGAATTACTGCTGTACATATTGTGGTATGTGTTGCCAACGTGTGTACCATGTTGTGTCTCCCAGGTGTTTGGATAGTAAAATTGCAAAATTCTTCCATGTATGGTACCAGCCACCCATTCTGTGATAGTGGTCAAACACTTCATCTCTTATTTCACATGAAGAACTTCTTCATGGCTATCCATGTCTACCTTTAATGCAGTTATTAACACTCTTGTTTCTTTTTGAGCCACTCTCAAGTGGTGCATAGCCTAGGATACATGTATACTGGGTTGACTTGTGTGAATCAGAGACAGAGTATGTAGCTCATGGGGTCATCCATGAAGATCTTATCATAACTGCTGAGATCCAGACACAACGTAGAAACTGAGCTCATTGTACATTTCTTTTGCAAAAAGATGAGATCACCTTATCCGGTTCTCTCTGTGTACAGTTATTTTAGAGATTGTTATTATTTATGTATATTAATGTTGCTCCTTGGGGCCTCTTCCCATTGGGCCACACAGCTACTGGATCGAAAAAAAACCTGCTTCATTCTAATTGACAGCAATTTCTAGCACATCATGAGAATGTGCATCAGCCTTGAGCTTATGAGCTGGGTTCACATATTGCTTTTCTCTTTCTATAACCACTTGACTTGTTTTTGTTTTCAATTCTTTACAAAGCATAATCAGTCACAGAATGAATAAAAAGGTATGTACAGAAGTTCATAGTGGTGTATGCATGATGGGCTTCATTTATTTCATGCTCTAAAAATTCCATATTAATAACTAAAAATGTTTTCCCTTTTTAGATATTTTAGTTACATAACAGCCATTTTCTCTTTTAAATATTGCTTTAAATCTACCTTCCTTTACAAACTGTTTTTTTAAAGATAAAACAACTGCAGTGGGAATATTTTTTCATCAATAGTCATTAAGGAAACACACTGAAGAAAAGGTGGAAAACATGCTGTAACTGTGGAGCTGTAGTGACACCTTCACAAATACGATATGCTATCCCCAATCGTATTCAATGTATCTCTTTCAAAAGAGAGGAATCAAATTAATTCAGTGTAAATGCTGTTGTTTTCACGATGGGCCAACCTCATGGATAGGGTTCTACAAGTTCACAGCCATGAAAAATGCATCACAGACCTTGAAATCTGGTCTCCCATCATGAAATCTGGTATTTTGTGTGCTAAACTATACAGATGTCATGGGGGAGACCAGTGTTTCTCAAGCTGGGGGTCCAGATCCAAAACAGAATTGGTGGGAGCGTATGTCAAGGTAATTCTGAAGAGTCATAGAATGATCACCCTAACTTCTTCACTGACAGCAGAGCTGAGCAGCTGGAGAGCAGTGGCTGTTCACCGGGCAACCAGTTCTGAAAACAGCACCCCACCCCACTAGCAGCACAGAATTAAGGGTAGCAATGGCACATCGTGCCACTCTGACTTCTGAACTACTGTCTCCCATGCTGGGCAGCTAGATAGTGGCTGATGCAGATTGAGGGGCCAGCTCTACAGGTAAGTAAGAATGGCAATACTATATTATGCCACCCTTATTTCTGTGCTGCTGCTAGTGTCAGCTCTGTCTTCAGAGCTGGACTCCTAGCCAGTCTCTAGTGCTCTCCAGCTGCCTCATTTTGAAGGCAGTGTGACTGCAAGCTTCAGGATAGAAGTAAGTGTAAAAGCATTGCAATTCCCAGCACCCCGCATGATAACCTAGCAATCCTCTTTTGCGGGTTGAGATCTCTACAAGAACAACACTGAACTTTCAGATTTCAAAAAAGCTGAAATTATGAAATTCATGATTCTTAAATGCCTATTACTGTGAAATTGACCAAAACAGGCTGGGAATTTGGGAACACTTCACTCATGGGCCTTGGAGATTCTCTGTGGTTTAAGTCAGTCCTGAAAGTGATGATGTTCTTCTGAAACCTGTGGGCATGTCTATACAACATTTTGGAGCCAGTGTGAGAGAGCCTCCCAGCCTGGGCTGACAGGTTCAGGCTAGTGAGATTTACATCAGGTTAGTGGCCACTGCTCAGGACCCCAGGATAAGTGATCCCCCTTTAGCCTTATGCCGCTGGCTGTCACCCACAAATGGATGCCGTTGGCAGACACTCTGCAAGCTCCCTACCAGCAGGGCCAGATTAAGAGAGTGCATTAGGCAATATAGGAAGTGCTTTGAAATTGTGGTTCCAGCTGGAGCTTGGGCTCTGAAGACTGACGGGGTAGGGGGTGTTCACTGCCCCAACACCAGCCGGAGCATGTGGAGTAGAAGGTTCATTTCACTTGGGAAAACAACTCTAATAATATTTGGTGAGGCTCAGCCAGTGAGGATGGGCTAAGGACTATGGCAGCTCTGTGATGTTAACCTGCAAATCATATTTCAAGACAACTGGAAAAGTAGTCTTTGAACAATCTTATATGTTAGTCTTCATCATAGGCAGCCATCTTTTCAGTTGGTAGGCAGGGCTGGATTGACTCTTCTGGGAACCCAGGACTATTAGGTTTTGTGCAGCTCCCAAGGCTTCATGTTGGGGCCAAAATGAGGGGTTGAGGCAGAGCGCAGGAGGGAGCTGTTGGTGGAGGCAGAGGGTGGGTGCACCATGAGGTGAGGGCTCCTACTGTGGGAACAGGCTCTGGGGCTGGGGCTGAGGAGGAGGTGTTTGGGAAGCAGGGAGCTCTAGGCTGGAGCTATGGGGTTTGGAGTGCAGGATGAGGCTGAGGGGAGGAGGGTCTGGTGCGGTGTGGGGTTGAGGAGGAAGTAAGGGTGCAGGAGGGGGCTCAGGGATGAGGCAAGATTTGGAGTGCAGGGCACTTACTTGGGGCAGCTCCCCTTCGGTGGTTGTGGGGAACAGGTGACTCCTTGCAATGGGAGCTGTGGAGCCAGAGCCTGCAGGACAGGGCTGTGTGGGGACAGTGCTTCCTGGCACTTGTGGTGACATGACTCCAACCTGGGTTGGGTGGCCATGCAGGGAGCTGCCTCCCACTCCTCCTCCCCTGCCAGGAAGGGATGTCCTGGAAAATAGGGGGATGTACACTAGGAATCATGTCTAAGTGGTCCCCCTTGTAGCCCAGGGCCCTGTAAGTGGATCTGCCCTGTACAGCCATAAAATGATCTGTAGTCTTCCTAAAAACTCAGGTTTTATAGGTATGGTTCTTCTGCACTCCAAAATCTAGCCCTGGATGACTATGAGGGACTGTGACTAACCTAGGATCTTTAGTTAAAATCACTGAAAGCTTTGAACCTAGAGCATGAAAATGAAAGTTAATTACTATCTTAGCATGGGCATTTACATTTAAGGAATGAAAGCCATAGTTCCCATCTTTCCCCCTCCAGATTAGGCAACCAATTCTAGGCCTTGTGGGTTGAGGAAAAGCTGGCTCTGGACGGGAGATCACCTAGCTCAGAGAAACATCATCACTTCAGAGGATTGTTCAAATGGGACAGAATGTCCAAGGTCCATAAGTTTGGCCTATCACCAAAACACCAGCATTTAGACTGAACTCGTGTGATTCCTCTCATTTGAAATAGATATTTTGCATACTGTGGGGGATGGCGTCACTCCAGCTCACTGGTTACAGCACATTTTCTCCCTTTGCTTCAGCCTGTTTCCTTAATTACTGCTGATGAAAGTGAGAAATGTTTCTACAGGGGTCCCTGGGATTGTGAAGGCTGGTGCAAAATGCTTCCACTGCACAGCAACAGGCACAAGTCAGTCGCTTCTGCTGCCTGAAGCGTGTGTTAGGCTGTGCTGTAGTGCTTTTTCAGGTTGATAGCAAACATCACAGACCTTTAGGAAAAACGGCTACACCTGATTAAATTATTTAAACTCTCTAGAGTTACATCTCTTTTTATGGTTTTAAATTGACTCACCTGTTAACTCAGAGCGTTCAGATTCCTCTCAGATTTCATTGTACTTAAGCTATAGAAGCATCTAGGGTGGAACAGTGAATTATGAAGCAGCACAGAGACCTACCATTCCTCATTAAAAAGCCTTTACCACAATTAGAAAGCTCTCCGATGCATTCTTTCTGTCTGTGTCGCAGTTCAATCGCTCTTTTTACTATTCATATGTTTTGAGTATTGATTTTAATTTCTATCCCCTTAGCTCTGACATTTCCTCTGGGCTCCAGGGCTGCTGGGTGCCAGGCCAAGGCAGGCAGATTGGGGAGAAGGTTAACTTAGCATTCAGGGATGGTCAGCCCCCGATCTCTCCAGAAACACTAACTTTGGGGCAGTTTTCATGTGTTAAGAGGAAGGAGTGCTTCTTTTCCCTGTAAAGAACTGACTCTTAGTTACGCTAAGGCACCTTTGTGCTTAGGAAGCCTTGAGGAAGGCAGAAATTAAATTTTCTTCCCTTTATCGAGAGCTGCCCTGCAAGGCCTCTGTATTGGCCCCTTCCAGCTGCAGGTGGGAAGGTATGTGTTGAGGCCTGGCCAAACAACACTGTATGATGGCTAGTTTCTGATTCCCTGGGGCCTTGTGAAGTAGAACATAAGTTAAGATGAGGGGGTGGACAGGCCCTTGCCCAAGTGCACAATATGAGGAACACAAAGGGATTTTAAAGCCCCTTCCTCTCTACCCCATATGAAAGAATGGAGTAACCAGGATTCAGGCTGTTGATCTTCTGAGAGAGGGAAACATGAGCAGCTCATCCCCCATCCTCCCATAACCATCTCTCTACATGTACAGGAATTCTTCTCCCTGTCCCTTCTCTCCCAGCTATCTAATTATAGTGCGGTACAAGTCTTGTTTCTTTCCTACCACCCCAAGTCAAGACATGAGGTGTTTAAAGCCATAGCAGCTTATGTTCATCTGCCTTCACACAGCCTCTGTTGACACTTATAGTGCTTCTGGTGACATGAAGCCCAGTCCTGCTTCCATTTAGCCAATGGCAAAATTCCCATTGGTTGTTAATGGTGCAGGATCAAGTGTCAGCAACAGGGGTCTTCTGAAAAGAAATCCGATCTGGATTCATTTGTTCAGCCGGACCCTGACTTCTCTACAAAGTGGAATCTGCAATTCCAGCTACTCTAAGATTCTCACCTTGGCAAGAAGTGATGAAGTACATTCTTGTATGAAGAAATAAAATTATATTCCTTTAGTAAACAGTTAAAGAGGTAGCATGTGTTTGTTCAGCTTCTCAGGCAGTGAATATGTATCGTGGATTTAATAGGACTGTGTGAGACACTGGGCTGTGATTAAGATCTCCATGTTAATTGCTGACAGAGATAGGGATCTATTATTATTATTATTCATTATTTGTTTTGTGCTGTCAGCATTCTCAGTACTGTACAGTCATGGAGTAGCCAAGGTCCCTGCCCCCATGAGTTTATAGTATAATAATTAGCAATAATTCTCCTACTCACCTACTTGGCTGTGGGTGTATGCAGTGCAGAGGAGCTAATGGCTATAGCACTGTTGCGGGAAACTTCTATTTTTCAGCCACCATTAAAAAAACGTTTGTTGCATAAATGATAAATGAGTCCTAACTGAAAACTCACAGCCTAATTCTCCCCATATAGGATGCAAATAATTCCTGCAAATGTCAATGGGAGTTATTGTGTCCTGTGGCAGGAGAACTGGCCTTCTAGTAATGTTTAGTACAGGCCACAGAACCTCTAGTAATACAGCTGGGCTCTGCTTTTGCAGACCACAGTCTGCCTGGGTGCATTTTCTCTGTCTCTCTCAAGTAACCCTTTCCATCTAGAAAGGGGAAGGTCTAAAGAGTTGTAACAACATAAGTGTCTGGAAAGATGTTTTGCTTTTTTGTTCAAGTCCTGTCAATTTGGATCACCATCAATCATTTTCTCTTGTATCAGGCAGACAGTTGAGTTTCACTTCTGTCACTCTTAGGCCCGTCAGATTTTTCAGAGACTTACTGCAGTCCAGCCTCACATGGCTATTTAAAATCTCCAGTGCATCTTTTTATACTACTTGAATCTCAAGAGATTTATAAGATGACTTCAGGTGAGTGTTAATTACATTAACAGTTCTTTATTTTACTTTCACATCAACAACAAAGCTCATAGCACGTTCTTTACATGTAGGTTTTTATAGCTAACTGAAGGCTTTTTTCCCTCTTTTCAGGTAACTTGCAGTATCCTGGCTTCAGTTGGAGATGTGGCTAGCTTCTACCTTTAGCCTGGTTTCAACTCAGAGTAGGGATACCGTATAAAAAAAGACGACATCCCTGAGAGGGAATGTATCTGCAGTTATGTCTATACTTACTGCGGGTTTGACGTGCTGCAATCGATCTGCCTGAGTTTGATTTTGCTGTGTCAGTGAAGACACATCAGAATCGATCTCTCTGGGCACGGCCATCAACCCTGGTACTCCACGCTGCCCCATGGAGTGAGGGACATCAGTGTGTGCGTGAAGTGCCCTGATCTACCCCAGGGAACAAAATCAATTCTGATATGTAGATTCTAGCTATGTTAATGGTGTGGACAGAACTGCATATCTGGGATTGACTTTGACCTCTAGTGTAGACCAGGCTGCAGTCCATATCTACCAACTCACATCATAATAATGTACTATAGTACACTAATACAATGTCAGTTGGTAGATACTGATACAGACACATTCCTTCTCAGTAGTGTTCTCTTTTTTAAAAGGTCAAATATGGTAACCCTAACTCAGAAGTGCCCCTCTAATTTGATAAAATTAAATCTGTCCCATCTGAAAATTCCCATTCTGCTATCAGCTCACACAGAGAATACTTTTGGAAACTAATGAAAATTGCAAATGCAACTTCAGACATGTTGTTCAAAAAAACAAGCGGTTGTATTTCCAAGGTCAGGTGCACACGTCCAGACAGGTATTAACACATTCAAATAGGAATGTTTATATATCTGATTCATATACATCCATCATATATTGGAACATATAAATGAGGCATTCATGCCTAAAATAAAAAATACGGCTCAGCATGTTTTTCATTTTTGGGAAGTTTCCTAATCTTTTCTTAGGCTTTTGTTTCTCAAATATATTGGGCTTCAGATTTGTTGTGTTGGCCTCACCACACATTGACCCCTTTGGTTAGTTTAGGAAAGATTGGAGTGACTTATTACACACTGTTTTCCTGAATATTTTAGCTTCTACATAGTCCCATGAAAGTATTAAAATCCCTGGCTAGTCCACTGACTGTAGATCGCAGCCCTTGGTATAATGCTTGTATTAAAGCAGTCTCTGTACATGTTGGAAATGAAGAAGGGCCAAAGTGGGGAGAAGGGAAAAGATGGCATGTGAAGACTTGTTCTGTAGAAACAAAGGGAGAGTGCAGCAATGGACTGGGCAGGCATTGCTGCAGTTTCCAAGGTGTCAGGTGGAACTTCTCAGAGCTGTGTGAGCTGCTGAATGAAGCGTATCTGAGTAAAGGCATGAGGAGAAGCGAGCTGCTTAGGGCATTCACCTGAGATGTATGAGACCCATGTTGAAGTCTCTGCTCTGTTCAGTTCAGATCAAGGACTTAAATGCGTCTCTCCCACATCCCAGGTGAATACCTTAAACTCTGGACTTTGGACAATTCTGGGGTGAGGAAGAAAATTTTGTAAGGGCTCTGACATTTTGATGTGGGACAGAAACAAATGTCTGAGCATCAACATCTTTTGCAAACTGGAATTGCTGTTGTCCAGCTAAGCTATCTTTTCAGCTCCTTATGGACAGATGCAGGGTTTATTAACCATGCATTGATATGGAGTTTATTAGCCATGTCTGGATCCTATCACAGAGCAATTCCTGACAAACGTTTTAAAAATGCTAAGGCTGTCTGAGCAACAAAACAAATTAGTGAAAAATATGTATTGGAAGCATCATGTGTATGTATACGATGATAAGGACTATACTCGTTTCTTGATTATTTGTGTGTGGACACAGTGAGGCAGAGTGAAGGCTGACGGGCGTTCTTCCTTATTTTCAAACTTTTTTCCAAAAAAAGCTGCTTTAACTGTAATTTTCTTTTTTATGTTAAACTAAGAGTCACTTTTAAGATTTTTTTCCCTCTATAGTTACTGAAGTCTTTAAACGTCTCTCAGAATTAATTGATTTTTATCTTGTATTTACAGGTGTGAGAAACAGGTTTTCTCTGTCTGTTTAGTGCAATTTAGGCAACAGTGAAGACCTCCTTGAACCGACAGATGCATTGTTTCACTTTTAGTTCTGGATTTCTCATTTTTTTCTTTCCAAGTGCCCAGTAACTTCATTTGTTCAGAATATAAATAGTAAGCCCAGTTGTTAAACAAACTGAAAAACATGTATTTGCCATCTATTAATAGTATGCTTCCTTTCTGGTAACACAGGAAATTGCACACAAACAAGTGCACTGATAAATGTGATAAACTATTTCATGCGGTGCTTATTTTGCTGCTTTCAGACTTCAAGACTGCAAAATAAATCTCTGTTAAGGTAAATCAAGAAGAAAATAGAAGAGTAGGAAATATGCCATTCTGAGAGAGCACATTTTAGCTAATCAAGTCTGGTGGTAAGAATAAAGATTCAGGAAAAAATATTCAAACCTCAGTATGCGAACTTCAGGTATTAAATGCATTGTTACAAACGGTTGTTGAGAGTGACTGTCTGAGGTGCAAAGAAACCCTGTGGGAGCATTGATAAGAAATGAATCCAAGTCACACAATTTGGATTCAGAGCTCAAACATTCCAAAGATCAGGCATGTTCTGAGGCAGGATATTGGTTTGATAGAAACTGATACCACTTACAAAATTGGGTTCCAGATTTGGATTTTGACCTTTTTGATTCTATGCCTCACACCACAGAAGTGGGGTGTGTTTTATTTCAGGTTTTGGTTTAGACCTAATTCTAACATTGAGTGAGAATTCCCTTCTCAATGTGCATACTATATCTAACATATCCATGGGGCATCTTTATAATCTTTGCCTTCTAATGACATTCTTCAGTGTCCTCCTCTTTGTCATCTACTTTTCTATATGCTTGGTACAAGGTGAGAGTTTTGTTTCTGATGCTACTTTGAGGTGTCTGGCTAAGGGCTGGTCTATGTGGGAAGCTATTCCACACTAACCCCCCACCCTCTACCTAGAAGTTCTGAGGCTACATCTAAATTGCCCCCTCCCTTTCAAAAGGGACATACAAAAGTGGTGGATTGAAAAGGCAAATGAGATCCTAATTTGCATATCCAGTGATTCATTTGCATAATAGTGGCCACTCATGATTCTGGAAGAGCAGCTTTGGAAAGGCAAAACAGCCATGTAGACTGGGCTCCTTCAAAAGGAAGCCCCATTTTTGAAATCATCCTTTGTCCTGTGAAAAATTAAGAAGGGTGCTTTCAAAAGTGGGGCTTCCTTTTGAAGGAACCCTGTCTACATGGCTGTTTTGCCTTTTCAAAGCAGCTCTTCCAGAATGATGAGCGGCTGTCATTACAAAAATGATATATCAAATATGCAAATTAGTGTCTTATTTGCATTTTTGATCTGCTGCATTTGCATGCCCCTTTTGGAAGGAAGGAGCCAGTGTAGACATAGCCTAATTGTACCCTAACCTGGAGTAGTGGGTGGGGGGGCAGGTTTGTTTGTATTTGGGATGGCTAGGTCATGATACTGCATTTTGCTACTCATGCTACTGTAACCAATACACTGTCCCATGTAGTGGCACCTAGACAACTTACAGAGAGACTGTGTCACCTCTACAGCCTTAGCTCAAACTATAGAAGCTTGTGCATTAAGCTCTAGAGGTCCCAGCTTGAAGTCTACCTGTGGGTGGTTACACTACCATGGTTACTCCTACTGTTTCAAAATGCAGCTCAAAGGGTGTGTTTGCAGTAGGAGTTAACTTCAAAGTTAGGTACTACTTCAAAGCAGCTATCAGAGAGTCTACATGCATTTTTCCCTTACTTTGGAGCCCAACTTTGAAGTCCTTACTCCATTCCTGGAAGTGGAGTAGTGCCCTACTTCGACATAGGGTGTATGTAGACGCTCAGCTTCAAAGTTGTACTTTGAAGTAAGCAACTTCGAAGTTATTTTTGTCGTGTAGACACAGCCTATAAGAAGTAGCACAAATATGTCTGCTCAAGCTGGGAATCAACATCCCACCTCCAAGTACAGCCCTTACCTAAAATGTCCTGTGGCAGTTTTGCTTATTACGCCTGGAAGGGTATTGAGCTAAAGCACACAAAATCACTTTTAGTGAATAGTAAGAGTAGTCACATGAGGAGTTAATCCTCTGTTCTGAAATTTTCAAAAGTGTCAACAACATATTTTACTGAAAATATTCAGTTTTCTAAATTTTCTTCCACCACCCCCATTTGGTCCCTTTTTCATTTTACCACTGGAAAGAGATATCAAGAGACAAAGGGCTTCTCTACACTTGCCTCCAACTTCAAAGGGGGCGTGTTAATCAGGGCAATGGGAGATTACTAATGAAGTGCTGTGGTGAATACGCAGCACTTCATTACGCTAATTCTCCCCACCGGGAATTTCAAAGTGCCGGCATGTATATAGCCACGGCACTTTGACGTGCCTGTTCTACTTTGAAGTGCCTTTAGTCCTCAAAATTTAGAGGAGTAAAGGCACTTCGAAGTGTCATGGGCACTTCAAAGTGCCCACAGCTACACACATGCTGGCACTTCAAAGTTTGACACTTTGAAGTTGCCGCGGGGGAGAATTAGCCTAATTAAGCACTGCGTATTCACCGCAGCACTTCATTAGGAATCTCCCATCGCCCTGATTAACATGCCCCCTTCGAAGTTGGGGGCAAGCGTAGACTCAGCCAGAGTGTGAGTAAGAAAAAAGAAAAACCATCGACTGAAAAATGAAAGTGGACGTTTTGAAGAATCAGCTTTTTCAAATAAAACTTTGTTTTTCCAATTAAAATATTTAATTCAAAAATTGCACCCAATTTTATCTCTAACATGTTCATTGTAAGGATGTTTGGTGTAGTGAGGAGGTAACTCTTTTAATGTAGGAGTACAGCAACACAAATACTGTCAGTCAAAAACTTGTCTTGAATATACAAACACAGAGAGACTGAAGAAAAACAAAAATGTAAATATCGTATACTGCTTATATATATTATTTATGTTTATATGCAGTGCACTCATGCCTTCCAAATTTTGCATACTATTCTTCTACTCATAATGACAATGATGAGGGCGATCACTCATTGCTGAGTCTGATCATTTTCCACTTGAGTTGTGGATCCTCAGGTGGCTGATAAGGCCTACCCTTGAACCATAAGTATACAGAGGTCAGTTGTTCCCAAGTATCGCAGGAGGCTATTGACCATGACTGAAAGCCAGTCTCTCCTTCCTCCTGTGCCTCTTGTCCTCCTCAGCTTGTCAGTACTAAAGGATAGGGGGAGAGAAGGAAAGAGAGGTTTTCTCCTCATCTTCCTGAATGAAAAGATAGCACAATAATGGGAGCTGCTTCCTGTAGCATTGCCCTATGCTGGTCAAGAATTGCATGGTTCCCCCCAGCCCCCAATGTATGGCTTCTTTGGAATGAGAAGACAATCTTGAACAGAGCAAGAGCTCATGACTGTCTCATCCAAATCAAAATTGTTGGAATATACATTATGGTGAGAGAATTATGGCCTATCTGCTTCGGAAGTTGGTGCATGGGAAGCTAGGGTGGAATTTACAGCATATACTAGCTACTTCCTGCCAATTCTATTTTTTTTAACCAGCTTTCGCCCTAAGTAAATTGATCCACATAAATCAGTGGGGGTGGGGAAGGAGAGGTGGGGAAGAATCTGAACAATTGTTTATCTAAAATTCTTACTCACAAAGGCCTCTTCAGATTGTTCAGCTGTGCAGTTATATTACACTAATTAATTTTAAAGATACTGCTGAGTTAGATGTCCTAAGAACCATCTGGAAATGAGATCTAGCTACACAACACCTGAAATCTGTTCATATACATATCTAAGATTTTTCTTGAGGACAAGAATATTCATGATGTTAACAAAGAAAATGGCTTCTCTGAGCTTCTTTCATGGTGGTGATGATAGTTCTAGCAAAGTATCATTTCTATGCTGATGGCTCACAGCTCTACCTCTGCTGCAGGCCTGTCTCCTGTCCAAACTAAAGTGTCAGCCATTCTGTCCAATATTTCTTAGTGGACGTCTAGCCCTCAGATCAAGCTCAGCATAACTTAAAAACACAGCTCTTAATCCCCCTCCTGCACCCACCCACAAATCCTTTCCCCATCTGCTTTCTCAAGCACAGTGAACAACTCTGACCCATAACTCAGGCAATGTCTTCAAGAATGATTATTCTGTACATCCTCAGATCCAGGTTGTGTCTAAATCTTGCCAGTTCGTTCTGCCTAACATCTAAGATACAGCCTTTTCTACCCTTCCGTGCACCTCAGAAACTCCTCGAGGCTCTCATTCTCTTGTCTCACCTACTGCAACAGCCTTTTCTTCGGCCTCAACAAACAGTCCTGACCCACTTGTTTCCCTTCAGAATGCTGCTGAGAACATCATTTTCTCACCCATCACTTTCATTCTTTCACCCTCTTTGTATCCCTTCAGTGCCTCCCTTTTCGCTATTGTATTAAGCATCAACTGCCTGGCTTCAATTTCAAGGCCCTTTGTGACCTGTCTCTACTCTACCTATCACTCCTCATTCATTAGTGAGCTGTCATCTTCTGCCTCCAGTCTGCAAACAATGCATGCATCACACTCTAGTTCAATTTTCAGACAAGCACCTTTATGCTCCTCATGTTTTGGGAGGAGCTGCCCGTATACAGCCACAAAGCAGCTCATTATTTTTCTTCAAATCCCTGCTCAAACCTCCCCTTTGCTGTGCTGTCCTGAGAAGTGTTGGATTGTAGGTACCCTGATGCCACTGCCTGCCATTGTACAACGTCTGTCTGCATTCGTCTGTTGTCTCTTGCATACACAGCAGATAGTAAGCTTTTTGGGCAGGGGTGGGCAATAATTATGGTGGAGGCCACTCCATGATTTTCATAAGTTGCCAAGGGCTGCACTTTTCTATAGAGAGGGGTGAGGGGCCTGGGATGGAGGTTGGATGCAGAAGGCAGCTCAGGGTAGCAGACTGGAGTGTGGGGTCTGAGAGGGAGTTTGGGTGAAGGAGGGGGTTCTGACCTGGGGCAGGGGACTGTGGTGCAGTATTGGAAAAGGCGTATGAGTGCAGGAGGCAATTCTGCAGGAAGGATATAGAAGGGGGTGCCCAAGGGAGGGAGTTGTAACCTGAGGGAGGAGGGTTTCAGAGGAGATTGGGGTACAGCATCCAGGAGGGGGTATGGGTGCAAGAGAGGATTCTGGCCTGGGGAAGGGGCATGGAAGCGGGTACAGAATCTGCGAGGGAGTTGTGACCCGGGGGCAGAGGTCAAAGGGGGGAGGGGTGCAGAAAGTTCGGGTAGTGACCTGCAGCAGGGAGTCGGTGGGAAAAAGAGGAGCTGTGGCCAAGAGGTGGTTATCTAGGCAGCTCCTAGCCAGCAGTCCAGCAGGATCCTGTGGCAGGCTTAGTGTCTGCTGCAAGCCCCAGGCTGCTCAGAACCACTGGAGGCTCCCTCCACCCCTCTGAGAGTGGGAGAAGGAGGGAAGACTTTGCCTGCTGCCCCCCTACACTTGGCTCAATCATTGTAGCCCCTATTGGGCAGTTTCTGGCCAATGGGAGCTGTGGCATTTGGACTGAGGGCAGGTGCAGCGTAAGAAGAGGTGACATGATGCCAGCTGTTTTGAGCAGCCTTGGGCTGCAGCAGGCAGACAGCCTGCCTCAAAGTTCCAGCAGGATGGGCTACAGGCTGAATCACAAGGCCAGCCTGCCTCTGTTTTTGGGGAAGGGCCCATCTTTTGTCCTGTGTTTGTACAGTGGCTAACACAATGAGGTTCTGCTTCATGACTAGGGCTGCTAGGTGCTACACTAATACACATTATTAATATTAACCTAGAAATCCTCATATTATATCTATATATCTGTCATATCATATGCACCAATCCTATAGTAATGGGAACAGCTTTCTTAATATTGGACCTCTTTGCTGCTTTCACAAGATGTTGTCTTATTTACTGGAATGACATGACTAGCAGTCAAATTCATATGTACCTGACCCAGGACCATCTTCTGCTTTTTTTTTAAAATGTGATTTGTTATACAGTCTCAGTGACTCACATCAGGGCCCATGGACCTAGGTCCTGTATGTGTATGTAATAAGACAGTCTCTTTGCCAAAGAACTTAGAGTTTAAAGACAAAGAAACACAAATGATAGGAAAAAGAAAACATTATTCCCATACTAAGGATGAAGAAATGAGGCGCAGGGGGATTAAATGACTTGCCTTAGGTCACGTGGAAGGCCATGGTACATCCAGGAATCAAACACAAACTTCTTGAGTCCCAGTTCAATGCCTTGACCTCTGTGCATTACAAACTGTGACAGTTTACATACACCAGTGGTATAAAAACGGATAAACAGGAAACAGTTGAAAACAAAGTACACACTGCCAATTTGAAAAGGCAACAAAGATATTACAGTCTTAGGCCACTGGGCAATGTCCAATCAAATATGATTTGTAATGGGTTCTAGATGGTAATAATATTCAGCTCAGTCAAGGGTGTAGTTAGAAAAGTCTTGGGATGTTCAAACTTCTTGCCAAAAAAAAAAAAGTTAATTGCAAAGTTGCAAGGGAGTAATTTTTTCCTCTCTTCCTGAGGTTCTCCCTCCCCGTGCCCTAGTTAGCTAATCAGAAAGTGCGAAGAGATGTGAGAATAATGAATTACTCTATTCATTTATTATTCTTGATGAATAGTAAATTATTCTATTCATTTTTTACTTGAGAATAATTAGTGGGGAATAACTGTTAAAAAGTTTCTCCAAAATTAGACTTAAATATTTTATTTGAAATATTTTATTGTGCTTATCTTTACCTGTGTGGAAATCTCTGGAGATCTCTCAGTTTAAATGTTCCCACCTCCTCCCCCACTTAGATGTGCATCCAGCTCTCCCTTACTTTCTTTTTTCCCTGTCCTACATAGACATGCCATATTGCCTTACATTCAGAGCTATCTCCTTTCCTCTCAAAGAGCCACCCATCTGCTTTCACTTGGATCGCTCTCACCTACACCTTCTCTGGGAAAATGAGTAGAAAGGGAAGATGAATAGAGAGCATTTGAACTGGGGAAGGAGCATGTGTCTGAAGATAGGCCAAGTTTGCACCAGACCTTACGGTCGATCATAGATACACAAGTCCAGCTACGGCAATTGCATACCTGGAATTGACTTATCTACGATCAACTTACCTGGCTGTCTTCACTGAGGGAGGTCGACGGGAGAAAGTCTCTCATCCACCTCCCTTACTCCTTGCAAGATTGAGCAGTACAGGGGTTGACTGTTGACCCCTGACATTTCAATTCCATGTGCCCCCACTAGGCTGCAAAATTGAACCCTGAACAATCAACCCTGACCACTTCAATCTACTGGATAGTGTAGAGATACCATAGACATAACCAGAAGGGTGAATCTGTATGAAGGGAAAGGCTACATCTGAATAAGAGGAGGTGAATGCAGGGAAAAATACTGTCTGAGTAAGCAAAGGTCTAGTGAAATGAGGCGAGATGTGTACCAAGGCAAGTGGATATATCCAAGTGAGATGGCGAAATCATTACGCTTCCATGGAAGCAAATATATCCATCCACATTCTGGTGATTTCACTGGAGCAGTGCCCACTTATGTCAGCACTTATTATGGACTAAACTCATTACCATAATGATTTTGCTTTATCTGTGGATCTTTCTGCTGGATTTCTGTCTGAATATTTGATACCTGCTAATTTGAAGGAAAAGGTGTGGCCATGAGATATTCCTGAGTGTAACTGCTTCCTGTTTATCATGACTGCAGGAGTAGTATTCATAGCCTGTTTTGTCTTCCTTTTGATTTGCTATGTCGATATCAGTAAGAGGGTTTCTGGCATGCTAGAATGGCCAATGTCTGGGTGCTCTTAATACGCAATATGATTTGCTTTTTTGTATCTGCCTTGGTATCTGGATGAGAAAGAGAATCTGAAACAAACTCAGTTTTCTGCAGAAACAGTAGGGGTTCAGTGCTTTATTTGAAATACTAGACTGTGACAAGTACTCCAGGTTACATACGCATATATAATAAGAAGTCCTGTGGCACCTTATAGACTAACAGACTTTTTGGAGCATAAGCTTTAGTGGGCAATGACCCACTTCATCAGATGTATGAAAGCTTATGCTCCAAAAAAGTTCTACTTCATCAGATCCATGAAAGCTTATGCTTCAAAAAATCTGTTAGTCTATAAAGTGTCGCAGGATTTCCCATTGTTTTTGCAGATACAGACCAATCCTCTGATACCTATGCAAATATTATCATGTTACAGCATGTCAACCAACATGTAGCATCTGTGCAAGACCCCTCCATGAAATTTGCTTTATTGTCATTAAGGCTCTTTACAAAGACTTTAAAAATGTATTTTTGATACTCCTGTTTTAGATGGGGCTGATTCCCTGCAGGAGGTGATGACCACTCTATTTTAATTGAATCCAGTCATTTGGATCTGTGGACCAAACCAGCTGGGTCTGGGAAGTATCCAGTCATTGTTTCTAGCTCTGGGCCCTTCACATACAATCTATGGTGCAGACTCCTCCTGTACTACCTCTTGTCTATGTTCACTCCTTCTGGAGATTCTTTAGGTTCAGTCCATATGTTGCTCCAGCCTTCTGTCCTTCCTGCAAGCCTGCTGTTGTCTGGTAGTGGCTGGCTGTTGAGAAAAAGGGAAGGAACTGGAGCAAATTTTGACCTTAAGTAAGGTTTCTGTCCCCTCTGTCACACGCCCAACTGATGCAATTCAGAGCTTCTGTCAGGTGGTTAGCTGGAAAGTCCCAGGCCCTTTGTGTTAATACTGGAAAACATCAATATTTTTAGCTTGGCCACTGCTGCAGCAAAACCATTGTTCTAGCAGGTGAAGCACTTCAATTGATTACTATTGTGTTAGCTCTACAGGGAGTTAAGTATTACAAAAAATTGCCCTTAATTTGTCCTTGACATCCTTAATAAGTTATATTTCTAGTCTCAGCATGTAGGTCCTCTTCTAAAAGTCAACTGATAGTCAAAGTTTCATCGGTGATTTTATACAAATGTACAGATATTATTCTGATAAATCATAACACCTGTGCACAGAGGTGTTATATAAATAGATGAGGTGCAAGGCTAATGCCTCTGACTTTTGGCTATGCCTCAACATATTTTAGGGATTCTTGGACATGGCTGGACTAGACATATGCAGGTGTATCAACTAATGCAACTTTTGAAGGATGCCATGATCTGAGAAGGCCACATGAGTTGATTCCTATCTGTTGCCAGACCCCTTTTTAAATCAAAAGCATCTTCATTGAAGCCAAAGAAGTTATATCAGTAAATAACTCAGATAACGGATCTATATTTTAGTTCTAGCCAAACTGATGTTAACTTCTCACATTAGCAAATAATTGCAGGTAGGCATATGTGTGTGTTTTCATGTGGTGGAAAGATGGCTCCCTCACTGTGCACTTAGGAACCAGATTTTCAAAAGTAGGTAGGCACTTTAAAGTGCAGATTTTCATCTAGAACAATTTTCAAAAGCACCTTAGCGGGCTAGGCACCTCAATCCCTCTAAAATATGGCATAATTGACTCTGTGGCTATGTCTACACTATGAGATAAAATTGAATTTTTAATATTGATTTTGTAACTCTGGAATTTATAAATTCGATTATTACTATCCTCATCTCCCCACGTGCTCCTCACAAAGTTGAATTATTGCTGCCACACTCAATTGGCAAACATGGACTCTTGCAGCAGTGCATTGTGGGAACCTATCCAACAGTTCCCTCTTCCCCATGGCATTCTGGGTATGCTCACTGGTCTTCGATGTCATCTTCCCACATTGTATTGTCCTCATTCCCCTCCTGTGTTAAGCAAAAACCCATTTTTCACGTTAAAAGGAAGGAAAAGTAGGGCATCAACAAAGATGTCAAAGTTTACAGAAATCTCTTTCTTCTGTAACTGAATTATCAAAAATTTCATAAAAGTCAGCAAGACTGTGGATACACTAGCCCCTCCTTTTGGAGGGGCTGTGGTAATGAGGCACTTTGGGAGATGCAAATGAGGCACAACCATGAATATGCAACACCTCATTAGCATAATTGTGGCCACACGCGCTTTGAAAGTGCCATTTTCAAAATGCATACCTCCCATGTAGCCTGGGGCCTTTTGAAATGTGACCCCCCCACTGACTGTCCCCCCCCCTTGATTGCATCTGATCCCTGAAAAATAACAAAGGGACAACAAAAAGCTTGAAGAAAGAGTTGATAGTCAAGGTTTTGGAAAAAGAGAGTTGCTGGGGGGAGGGTATTTGGCTTTCCAGTTCATTATACAGCTTCCGTGCACAGTTTGTACTCTCAACTGGCCCTCCACCCACTCTTCCTTGTGTGACGGGGTGCAAAGTTAGAAGAAAGAGGGTAGAAAAGGCTAGAATAAAGATTTTTGTTTTCCCTCTTCACTACACAGAAATTGCCAACACAGTGGGTGGCAGTGAAATCTCATACACTGAACTTATAATGGAAACAGGAATCTCAACTGGTCCTCCACCCACTGTTCCCTTCCTTTTTGGAGGGGGAGGGGGAGGGGTCACAGCATGAAGAAAGAGGGTAGGAAGGTTAGGAAATAGACTTTGCAAAAGCAGCAGGTGTCTGCAATGGACAGCAAGCCTCTGAAAATATTATTTTTCGGTGTGAGGCTGTGGTCTGTGGCTGCAGAGCGTGTTGAAATGTTCCCTTACGCATGAAAATCTTTGCTTCCAGGGGAGAATCCCCCCACTGGTGGCAGCAAGGCCCTGAATATCTTAGCCAGTGGGGGAGACTTCCCCCAGTTGGCAGCAAGCTCCCCTCCTCCTTACTGGGCTGTGGGGGAGTTTCAGTGGGGGACCAGTTGAAGTAGCAGCACCGAATATGTTAGCCACAGGGGGAGTCTTCCTCCTGGTGGCAGCAAGCTCCCAAATATCTTAGCTCCTGGGAGAGATTTCCACTGGTGGCAGCAAGCCCCCGCGCATCCTTGTTGAGGCATGGGGGGGTTCACTGGGGGAGCAGTTGAAGTAGTCACCCCCATATATTTTTGCCACCAAGGGAGACTTTCCTCCTGGTGGCAGAAAGAGACTTTTCCCCTAGCAGCAGAAAGGCCTCAAAAATATTTTTGGTTGGAGGAGGCCAGTTGAAGTAGCCCCCCCATGTGGTAGCAAGCCATTGAAATTCTTGGAGCCCTAATCACATGCAAGCCAGGACATGGTGCTGTCTGGCGGTGAGGTCAGCACCAAAAGGCAGACACGTCGTTTTATTGGATCCGGGCTACCCATCTGACGTGGCTAGTAGGGGAAAGACCCTGACTGTGTGGCACCTGTGGGTGAGAGAAAGGGGAGCACACAAATGTAAACCACTGAGAAGAAGCTTCTCAGCCTCTTATGCAAGCATGACTCTACCACAGCCTTGTTGCCATGTGGTGTAGTGGGGCAGTGGCTGGCACCAGGCAGTACAGAAAAAAAATTCAAGTGTCAAGGCAGAACCACGGACTCCATGCTGGGGCTGTATGTAATTGGTAGATGCGCTCACAGCGCTAATAGCAATGGAAGCCATTTCTCAGGCTGTCATACAAACATGACCCCACAGCCACAGGCTTGCTGCTCTCGCTCTGAAATTCACGGTCTTCCTGTTATCTAATTCCTGCACACCTGGAAAGCAGTGGCCAGAGTGGAGCACTGAGGGGCGTTGTGGGTTACATATGGGACACCTCTGGAGGCTAATAAATTTGATTTTAAAATGTGGCACTTTCACACTGGCCTTTAATCAAAACTTTGAATTTGAGATTACACTACACCTAGCAGGTGCCGACATTATTTCAATATTAGTGATCCCTGAATCGCGCTAAGACAGTCACATGATAATATCAAGCTACCTGCCTTAAATTTGAATTTATCTCATAGAGTAGACATAACTCCTGTGATATACCAGTGTAGGGCATTGATAGGTCAGAGATCATCAAAGGCTAGACAATTACATCAAGGGCTTAAACAGTTCTCTGAAGCCACCTTGCCCTCCCTCCAGTCACAGTTTGACTGGATCTGCCACTCAGGGAATTCAGCTTAAGGCAGACACATAAACACATTGAAGAAAACTCTTATTTGCAGAAAAACATAGAAATGTGATCAGGGACACTGGATTCTCACTTCTGAAATATGTTTATAACTTAACTCAAGGTACATGACATTTTGTCTTCTTCAAAGAAAAGGAAACCAGCATTCCTTGTGTCTCAGTCTTTAAAACAGTGATTTCTCCCAAATGTTTATTCAGTCACTGGAACTCTGGTGGGTACTCAAATTAACAATACAATAGAGCTCTCTTGTGCAACTGACAATGTTGATATTCTGCAAAGAAACCCCTCCAGAAGAGACACAACATGTGCCAAGTTTGGAAGAGACTGCACTTCAAGAAATTAAAGTGGAGGACCCTTTGCATTGGGAGATCTTGTCTGTTGAAGCAGTCCTCTGTGTCTGTACTTACATTGTAAAAACAAACTTGTTTGCACATATACCCTCTATATTTTCAGAGTCACTTTATGGGAAGGGTTGAGGGAATGTTAGCTAGTCAAAGTTGTAAATACCTTCTTACCCTCTCTACTCCCATAAAAATAGTGAGAGCTGGGTAGTTCTTATTTGTTTGACATCTAAAATATTCTTGGGATAATAAGAGAAAGGAATCCTCAATGCATTCCTGTCAGAAAGAGCCAGATGGGCCAGGGTGAGTTTCTCTTTTGACATTGCCAGAAAAAGATTGCATATAGATTGCACTTATCTAATATCACTAATGAAACCACAGTGATGTCAGTTCTGATCAGGCTGTAATCGGAGTTGCTGATGGTGTGATAACAGGCTTCCTTTTTACATGTTTTCTACGTGTTTGCAGTGGAAAAGACCATAAATGATTAATTGTGGGTGAGTGGAAATAGTCGAGAAGAGAATAACTCTGCCACAACAACAAATGAGAGGAGAGAACCTCAGAGTGAGTGCTGAGGGGACGGGGATGAGAGAGAGAGAGAGAGAGAATTCTGAGTATTATTGAATATGTGAAAGAAGACTCATTTATTTTATAAGAAGTAGATCACTCACACACATTCACAATTTTGTGGTCATTCAAATTTGCGTAAGTCTATTAATCAGCTCACCACAGATTATCATCACTATTTCTTTGGAAATGTAACTTGAAATTAAAAGTAACATTAAAAGGGAAAGTAATAGAAGAACCGCAACCTCTGCTTCACAAGTTTAAATTCCTTAGGTTCCTATTCTGCCATTTTTATCTGCTCTAAGTAATGTCTTACATAATGAGAAATCCCACTGGGGTCAGTGGGGTTACTTGCAGATGGGAATAACACAGCCATGTCTACCTCTTACACAGAAGTCACTCACTGAGTCAGGATTCTATAAAAGATCCTTCCCTAAAATCCCTCTTATATTTTCAAGGGCAATATAAGCACTGATTCTACAGGATGAGATTCTGACATCCTACATTAAGTAGTGTGGTAAACCCGGTGGTAGACCCTTACCTGGAAGCTTCCGGAGCCTTCTAGAAGGACAGTATACTGGGTCCTATTGGAGGTCCGTGGAGTGGGCGGGCACAGCCTGCCCACGACTAAAAGGCCCCTCTTAGAGGGAGAGGGAGCCCATTAAAAGACATGGCCCCAACAAAGTGCGGGGACAAATAAGGAGAAAACAGGGATGGGAGTGGAGGTCAAAGGTTTAAAATGAGGGAACCAGAAGGGGACACCGAGCAGAGAACCCCGGACAGCGCCCACTGCCCCTCAAAGGCGTCGAGAGAGCCAGTGGATGCCACCCAAAGGAACTCTTCCCAGATTCGTGAGCAGAGAATGGAGTGGAAATAGGCCCCACAGTTGCAGGCCTCCCCCCGCTGCCAGCCTCCTCTCCTGGGTGTTGTAAATGGCCACCTTGGCCGTGGTTAGGAGGAGGCTGACGAGGAGGTCCCGTGACTTAGTGGGGCCACGGATGGGGTGTGTCAGGATAAGAAGGTGCAGGGAAAAGTGCAGCCAGAATTTCAATAGAAGATTCTGGAGGAGCCGGAAGAGGGGCTGCAACCTGGTGCACTCAGCGTAAATGTGTGACAGGGTCTCCCTTGTGCCGCAAAAGAAGCAGGTGTCGGGGAATGGGGTGAACCGCGCCAGGTACATGCCTGTGCTCACCGCCCCATGGAGGATTCTCCAGCCAATGTCCCCGGCGGGCCGCGGGACCAGGGTAGAATAAAGGCTGGCCCACCGGGGCTCCCCACCTTCGAAGGTGGTAGAAGGTCCTGCCACTTGTGGTCTGAGCGGGACATGAGGGTGGGATAGTGGAGCATGTGAAACACGAGCGTGTACCGATGACATTGGGGTGCAGATCGGAAGGGGACCGGCTGCAAGGCATGCAGCTGGCTGGTATGATGCAGCGGAGGGGGCGGGAAGGCTCACGGAGCCGGGGGCCCACAGAGAGATCTGCAGGGCCAGGAGTGAGACGGGGGGGGTGCACCCTGTCACAGGACCCGGCGTAGGTAGACGTGAGCAGTGGGTGGAAAGGCAGCCTTCACCTCCTCGAGTACACGCCGGGGAGAGTGAACGGTGGAGAGCCCCATGCGCCGGGCGAGCACCGGGGCCTCCATCCAGTCTCCCCAGTTGTAGTCCAGGAGGTCTCCGACCCTGGTGATTCCACCGAGGACCAGCCTCCGGCACACCGCGGGGGACTCCGCCTCCTGCACACGGAGGTACGGGTTGTGTAGCAGGGGCTCCGTGAGGCGGTCTTTCCCCGCGGTGGCCCCTAAGGACCTGGAGACTGCAAGCAGCCGCCAGGTGCCGAGGAGGTCCTGGTGGAAGGCCGGCAGCTCTGAGAGGTCTCGCGGATGGCCTCTCAGAGGCAAATAAAGGAGCTGCTGGTCATATCGGAGCCCTCGGAAGCGACGGACGAAAGCGTGCGCCACGCCGGACTATCTGCACTATTGCTGTTGAGGAGTCCCTGCAGGGCCCAGAGGTGGAAGACATGGACCCGAGTGCGGAGACAGGTCAGGCCCTGTCCTCCCTTCTCTGGGGGGAGATGGAGAACCCCTGCAGGGACCCAGTGCAGTCCTGGCCAAAAGAACTCCAGAATTACCTTCTGGAGGGCAGCCAGGAAACGCGGGGGTGGGACAAGGGTGCTGAGACGGTGCCAGAGCATGGGCAGGACTAACTGATTAAGCACCCGTGCCCTCCACCGTAGGGAGAGTCACTGGAGCATCCCCGCCCACCTCTGCAACCGCTCAGCCACCCTGCCCTCTAAACCCTGCCAGTTTTCTGGTGGAGAGGGATGCGTGGCAGATAGGAAGATGCCCAAATAGGACAGTGGACCCAAGCTCCACCGAATGGCTTGAAGTGTGGGTGGAAGGCGGCCCGCCTGCCACCCAGCCCCAACCACCAGGCCAGAGCTCTTGAGCCAGTTGACCCAGGCAGAGGAGGCTGCTGAGTAAACGGCTTGGCAGGCCTCCAACTGCGCCAGGTCTCCCGGGTCCTGGACCACGAGGAGTACGTCATCAGCATACACTGACAGAACCAGCCGCAGCTCTGGCTCACGGAGCACCAACCCCGTCAACCTTCGTCGAAGGAGACAGAGGAAGGGCTCGATGGCCAGAGCGTAGAGCTGGCCTGATAGTGGGCAGCCTTGATGCACCCCCTCACCCGAAGCTGATCGGAGCGGTTAGGGTCCAGTGGAGCTTGACCAAACACTCTGAGGCAGCGTATAGCACCCAGAGAAACCCAATGAAACGGGGTCTGAAGCCGAAGGCCTGCAGAGTGCCCAGGAGATACCCGTGGTCCACCCTGTCGAACGCCTTCTCCTGATCCAGGGACAGGAGGGCGAACGACAGACCATCCCTACACCCGAGCTCCAAGAGATCCTGGACCAGATAGAGGTTGTCAAAGATGGTGTGGAACGGGATGGTGTAGGTCTGGTCGGGGTGGACCACGTCCTGCAGCATAGACCCCAAGCGACGGGAGATGGCTTTAGCGATAATCTTGTAATCCGTGCCGAGGAGCGAGATGGGATGCCAGTTCCGAAGGTCACAGGCATCCCCCTTTTTGGGCAGCAGGGTGAGGACGGCCCGCCTACATGACAGGGGGAGGACCCCGCGTTGCAAGGACTCGGCCCAGACGCTGCGCAGGTCTGGGCTGAGGACGTCCCAAAACATGCGGTAGAACTCCATGGTCAGCCCATCCATGCCCAGGGATTTGTTGGTGGGCATGAGACGGAGGGCTTCCGAGAGCTCAGCTAGAGTGAGAGGAAGCTCTATCCGGTCCCGGTCGCCCACGCTGACCAAAGGGAGTTGGTCCCAAAGCACTCTGCAGGCATCGGTGTCGGTCGGATCCGGGGAGAAAAGGGTGGCGTAGAAGGTGCGAGACCTCTTGCGCATCTCCACCGGCTCCGTAAGAGGGGTGCCTTCTTCCGCAAGGAGGCAGAGGATATGTTTCTTGGCACCCCTCTTTTTCTCCAGGGCATAGAAGAAGCGGGAGCCGCGGTCCATCTCCTGGAGGAGCTGGATCTGCGACCTCACAAAGGCCCCCTGTGCCCGAAGGGCGTCAAGGGCCCCGAGCTTGTCCCGCTTCTCCCGGTACATGCTGCAGAGGGATGGATCTCTGGGGCTGGCGGCTGAGCGCCTCTCCAGCTCAAGAACCTCCCGCTCCAGCTGTCCTATCAATGCATCCCGCTGCCAACTGGCCCCCAGGGCATAGTCGCGGCAGAAGAGCCGCGTGCGCATCTTTCCCAGATCCCACCACCGCCACGCTGAGGGAAAGGAGTGCCATTGCCCACGCCAGGCCAGCCAGAACTCCCAGAAGGATGCCTCAAAGCCCACATCCCCCAGCAGGCTGTTGTTGAAGTGCCAGTAGGCCGACCCCCGCTTCCCCAGAGAGAGGGAAGACTTCATGGCCACCAGGTGGTGGTCTGAGAAAGGGGCCGGCCGCAAGCTGGAGGAGTGGGCCCAAGAGAGATGTTGCTGGGAGATGTGGATGCGGTCCAACCGGGAGTGCATGGATTTGTGGCCCACCACCCGGACGTAGGTGAAAACGGTGTCCTCGTCCGGTTGGTGTCTGTGCCAGATGTCCACCAGGGAGCAATGGTTGATGAGCTCCCTGAGGATGTCTGCAGTGGCCTGGCACTGCTCTGTCCCCATACGGTCCCGCTCCTCGAGGGTGCAGTTAAAATCCCCGCCGAGGACCAGGCACTCGCGAGGATCGATGGAGTCAAGGAAGGCCGCTGCCTGCCGGAAGAAGGATGTTCTCTCCGGGCCAGATGTTGGGGCATAAACATTGATGAGGTGGAGGGGCAGCCCCTCCATCCTTACCCGGAGATACAGCAGGCGGCCTGGCACGACCTCAACGCTCCCCAGCACCTCGGGCTGCAGGTCTAGGGAGAAAAGGGTCACTACCCCGGACCAATGGGCCGAGAGGTGACTAAGATGAACTCCGCCTCCCCACTCCAGCCGGCTTCGGTGGCCAGAGTAGTGTGGGTCTCCTGTAAGAAGGTGACCAACTATCCCCCCTCTCGGAGGAAGGAGAGCAGCCAGCACCAGCGGAGACCCGACCTGCAGCCCCTAGTGTTCAAGGTGGCAAAGATGATCGGTGGCATTTAGAGGGCTGGGGAGGATCCTCGCCTGAGAGAATGCCAACAATCCCCGTGGGGTCATGCAGCAAGCCGTGGCTGACACCATAGGTGATTAGAGCGTCAAGGAAGCCTGTTGGTAGGCTGCGGCGTCCCTCCTCCCGGTCCCCTTGCCCTCCTTTATAACGGCCCTCATGGACTCAAGGATGAAGTGAAAGTCACCCCAGCGCTGGAGGGCGAGAGCTACTTTGTTCTTGGAGCTGCGAATGTCCTCCAAGAACTCGTGCATCTAGTCCACCAGCGTGTGGGGTGCTGAGTCCTCGGGGTCCCGAGTCCCACTCGGCCTCGTAACTTTTTGGGTCCGACGGCCGGCAAGAAGGTCGAGATGGGGGCTGGGGCTTGGTTTTGGGAGGAGTAGGGGTGGTGGAGGGAGAACAGCCCCGAAAGTGCTGGGAGAGTGCAAAGCAAAGGGGGCCTCCCGAGGAGCTGCAGCCTTGGGAGTGGTTATGAACACACAGGGTCCAAGGGGCGGGAGCAGGAAGAAAAGGGATGGAGGCAGGAGGGGTAAAGGTTTTAGGGAAGCGGGAGGGGTCATGAGGAAAAGGGGGAGGTGGAGGAGGAGGAGGAGGGAGGGAGGGTGGGGAAGGCAGTGGGGGGAGAGGGGGAGGGGAGGATCTGGAGGGGGTAAGGGCACAGGTTCTGGAGCAAGGCATTGATTGGAAGAGGGGGTGGGGGTGGGGGCAGGGGTAGGAGCGGGGGCTAAGGTGGGAGTGGGGGCAGGAGTGCAAACAAGAGGGGCTTTGGGAGGGGGAGCTTTTCCGGGTGGCAAGAAGGGAGAGGGTGTAAAGGACTAGGTACCAGTGCATTCAGCAGCAGGCACTGATGAGGTGGGAGGGTCGGCATTGGGGTTTTCGACTCCAGGATGGAAGGGAGAATAAGGGGGGGAGCACAGATCCTCCTGGAGCATCCAGGGGCTAGGGAATTGCAGTTGGGAGGGTGTCCCCAGCCAGGGGGGCAGTCGCACCCCGCGACATCCCTGAACAAGGAGGGGTAGTGGTTGGGGGATCGCTGGCAGGTGGGGAAAGGAAGGGGAACAGCTGAGTGTAGGCAGTCGGCCCACAGGCTTCTAGTAGCAGGTCCTCTATGTCCAGAGCAGCCGGGTTTAGGCCTAAGGCCTCGACCTCCTGTGACAGGAGGGCGAGGCCGGGGCTCACCTCCTCCAGGCGCTCTGCGACAGCGGTCTGGGCAGTGGCCGGAGGGGTGTCAGAGGAGGGCACGGCTCAGGACAGGCCTCCTCTGCCCCTTTGGGCTCGGGATCCGGGACAGAAGGGGCGGTATCCTCCACTGCCACCACGGTGGCCTCAGTCACCCCCCACAGATGGTCAGTAGCCAGGGGTTCAGCAGGTGGATCAGGGCTGGCAGCTCTCTTTAACGCCTTGTGCTGCACATCCACCCCGTCCTCTGACAGGGTGGAGTGCCGGGCATGTGCGTTTCTTTTTTTGCGCTTCCCCCTTACTAGTAGCCAGTCCTCCAAAGAGGTGGGCTTGGTGGTAGAGGAGGAAGGACCAGGGGACGGAGGCAACGAGGAGGGAGGGAAGGAGGAGGAGGACGGGACAGTGAGGGAAAGGGACAGCCGGCCCTGGGGTGGGCCCTGTCCGGGTCCTGCCACCGGCCCTGCCTCCCTCTCCTCCACAGACCTGGCTTGAATGCCCGCTCGGGTGCTGGCGCCTGCTTCTTCTTGCCATTTGCCGTGCACCTGGGCATCCTCCGACGCCCAAGCGGCAATGGTTCCATCCGGGGCGGGAGGAGGAGGGGCAGTCCCAGGGCCTGCTGCGGTCAGGGCATCGCCAGTAATGTGACTGGCGTCCCCCAGGTCGGAGGAGGTCCCAGGCTTCCCTCTTTCGTGCCGGGCCAGGGGGCAATTCCTCCGGACATGCCCCGCCGCCCGACACACGAAGCACTGGGCCTCCCCCAAGGTGTAATAGAGCCGGTACTGGGCCCCTTGATCAGGCACCAGTATAGTCCCCTCCTGGGCCACCCCGCCCTGTGCTGCTGCCGGGGGCAGTTGGATTCGCGTCTGCCGGCAGAAGGAGAGCACGTGCCATAGGGTGGGGTCTTTGCAGCCTAGAGGGAGGGGACTCAGGACCAACAAGGGCCGGCCCAGGGAGGTGAGGAAAGGCAGAAGGGTAGAACTGGGGAGGAAGAGAGAGACGGAGGAGAAAACCACCCGTATGCCCAGGTCCTCGAGCGGCTCCAGGGGCACGTGGACGCCCGCGACCGCCAAGCCCCTCTCCACCGTCTCCTGTGAGGCGGCCTCCGACGCCAGGAAGAAGACGATCTTCCTGAACATTCAAGAGGCCGCCACCACGGCCACAGGCCCCACCATCTGTGCCAACGCCCGCACGTAGGTCTCGACGTGGGGCAAGGCTGACACCACGAGGCAGCGGACTCCGTGCCTCCTGGTGAGGGCGGGGAAGGGGCTGCGACCATCGGGGATGGTATTCCCAGCAGAGGCGGAAGGAGCAGGATGCATGGCAGCCGCCGCCGCCTGGGCATACGACCTGGGGACCAGGGGATCAGAGCTCCCAGAATTGGTGGAGGGAACAGCGGGGCGGGAAGGAAGGGAAGCTGCAGCAGGTGTTTCGGCAGCTGGGGTGGAGGGCCCAGCCATGGGAGGTTTGGCCTTCCGGGCAGGGCTCTTGCCCTTTTTGGTCCCCTGGCCCTTCCTGTCTTTTCGGGGAGGGGGGTGGATTCGGGGCATTTCTCTGTATACAAACTAATACAATAGGGCAGCTAAATCCTCTAAAATACATAATTTTTGAAATACCACCTAGTCCATTGTGCAAATATCAGACTTATTTATGAGCACATTTTAGTGATTTTCTTCTGGAATTCTTTTAAAGATAAAAAGTGTTCTTATTGTTTGTAATGAATTCAAATACATATCTATATAGGTAGTCCGTCGTGTTGGACAATGACGTCTTGAGCTTGCACAGGCTCATCGGTTGTGGACTCGCATGTGGCTGAGGAGTCCAAGCTTTGAACGGCATGGGCGTTCACAGTGGGGGCAAGGGAATTGTCCTGGCTCTGTTGGTGCAGCTGCTGCTGTTGCTTTCTTCCTCTCATGAGCATCAATGAGCCGAACGTGTCGCTGCTCTTCAAAGTTGTCATACGCGTGACGCACGAGAGCACGCCAGCCTGTTTGGTCTTTTGCATGCTGCTTTAGCTGATCTGGTTTGAAACCAGCATGAGCAATGTTGGCCTTCACATAGTCTTTATACCTCTTGCGAAGTCTACCTGATTTCTTTTACCCTGGGAGAGTTCACTGTAGAGCTGTTGCTTAGGGATTCTTGACTCCTCCATTCGTATAATGTGCCCTGTCCAGTGAAGCTGGGCTTTCAGAATCATGGCTTTGATGCTGGTGGTTCCTGCTCTGTCCAGGACTTCCAGGTTTGTAACTCTGTCCTGCCATTGAATGTTCAGTACTGACCTCAGGCTGTGTGTGCGGAAGCGCTCCAGCAGTTTTATACATTTTCTGTACAACGTCCAGGTTTCACAGCCATACAGGAGACTGGTCAGGACGACAGCCTTGTGCACTTTCAGTTTAGTGGATTGTTGGATATTGTGCTGGTTCAACACTTGCGCTCTCAGAAAAAACTGGAACCATCTGATCAGTAGAATAAGAGATCAGACTGAATTTATTTTTCTTCCATCAAATGGATATTATATTCCAAAGTGGTTAAGAATTGGGCAGTAGTGGATTCTTTACTAGGAGTCAAGTTCAGGTGATGAAAACAAAATTATGAAGTCTAAAATATTTGATTTGATGAGGAGTCATCATGAATATCTTTGCAGTTTTTTTTATTTGCCTAATTTATGTTACCACCATCCACTTTGTATTGGAAATGTGTATTTGTTACAGGGAACACCATTACAACATTAATATGCGCAAATCTTAATGAGAACCACTTTTCATATTGTGTACTACAGTTAGACTTGCAAACTAGACCTTGGTGTGCAAATTAGACAACCTGTCATATGTCATGACTTGAGCTAAATTTATTAATTATTATAATTTTTGTGTATTTTTAGGTATTGCAACACTAGGAGCACAGACCCATTTGGTTTGACATTTTAAAAAGTTGAAAGCCATGCATTCCTGCTCCAGTATAGAGAGCTTATATGCTAAGGTCATCCAAAATCTGGAATCAGGGACAACATGAGATGTTGTGATGTCATTAAGGGAAGTGTGCTAATCTGGGAATGCAGTGTTGCAAACTCCTGCCAGGATTGTAGCTCTCACTGGAGCTAGTTTACTGTGGTGGGAGGAATGCCAAAACTTAGCAATTTTCAGCCACTCTTTAAGGAAAACCCCCTCTGATTATCTACCTTTCCCATTTTCCAATAAGTGCTGCTGCAGAAGTCAGACACCTCTCTCCTCATTCTCCTCAGGAGTTGAGAAGACTTTTGGGGTGGGGAGGGGAAAAGGGAGCATCCTACAATGTTTTCCTTAGTGGGAAGAAGAAGAAAAATGGCTAGAGTTGCTCTCTGCTCTGTCTTCTCATATTTTCAACAATCGTCCTGGGAAAGGTGGAGGAGAACACCTCGAAGCTGACCTAAGGCTAGCACCTGTCCAAGTTTTCCCAGAATCTTCTATTTTTCAGGGAGTGTCTCCCAAAATTAAGAGTGCTCAGAACCAGCTGAAAGTTTTTTTGGCTCAGGATTATCCCAGATATCCAAAGATGCCAACACTCCATTTTACCCAAGTCTAGGAAGTGGAGAAGAGGACCCTCCACATGTTACATCCGCAGGTCTAGGAGATGAGGTGAAGAACCTCTGCAGCAGCAAGAGAAGAGGTGTAAGGAGCAGATGTGTGGTTGCTAGCAGAGATAAAGTTTATGTATAACCCAAGGGGTGGGCAAAGTTATGTGGGTGTGCAGCTGCTTGCTGGATTGGCTGGTGAATGGGTAGTTGTCAGGGGAGATGATGAACATAGATAATTAGAAATTCAAGATTTGAAGATAAAATAGAAGCTCCATGCCATCTGGCAGAACTTTATAATTTGTTTTTAGTTGGGTCTTCCACTGAGAATTCCTGTAGCATGAACCGTGATTACCTTATTCTATAAACCTTGGAGAGACTGTAATTTTCACACACACAGGATATGGCTGAGGAAACTGAATTGGGAGACCAATACATCAGCACACAGACAATCCAGGAAGTTTTTGGAGAATGTTGGGATAACTTCTTGGTACAAGTGCTGAAGGAACCAACTAGGAGCCATGCACAACTTCACCAGCTGCTCACAAAGAGGGAAGAACTAGTAGGAGAAATAGAAGTGGGTGGAAACCTAGGCTGCAGTGATGATGAGATTGTAGATTTCAGGATCTGGACAAAAGGAAGAAAGGTGAGCAATAACATACAGACCCTTTATTTCAAAAGAGCAGACTTCGACTCCCTGAGAGAACTGATGAGCAGGATCCCTTGGGAAATGAAGATGAAGGGGAAAAGAGTTCAAGAGAACTGGCAGTATTTTAAAGAAGTCTTACTGAAGGCACAGGAACAAACCATCCTGTTGCTTAGTAAGAAATGCAAACATGGCAGGCAACCAGCTTGGCTTAATAGGGAAATCCTTAGTCAGCTTCATCTCAAAAAGGATGCATACAAGAAATGGAAACATGGACAGTTGACTAAGAAGAAGTATAAACATACGGCTGGAGAATGCTGGGGAGTAATCAGAAAAGCGAAAGCACAATTGGAACTGCAGATGGCAAGGGATGTGAAGAGTAACAAGAAGGGTTTCAACAGGCATGTTAACAATAAACAGGTTATCAGAGAAGGTGTGGGGCCATTACTGGATGAGGGAGGTAACCTAGTAACAGATGATGTAAGAAAAGCTGAAGTACTCAATGGTTTTTTTGCCTCAGTCATCGTGGACAAAGTCAACTTCCACATGATGGTCCTAGACAATGCAGTATGGGAAGGTGGAGCACAGCCATCTGTGGGGAAGGAACAAGTTTTGAGCTTTCTAGAAAAACTAGATGTACACAAATCCATGGTCTGCATTTAATGCACCCAAGGGTACTGAGGGAATTGGCAGATGTCATTGCTGAACCTTTGGCCATTATCTTTTGAAGACTCTTGGAGATCAGGGGAAATACCGAATGACTGGAAAAGGCAAACATAGTGCCCATCTTTAAAAAAGGAAAGAAGGACAATCCAGGGAACTATGGAACAGTCAATTTTACCTCAACCCCTGGGAAAATAATGGAGGAGACCCTCAAGGAATCTATTTTGGAGCAATTAGAAGAGGGGAAAGTGATCAAAAGTAGCCAACATGGATTCGTCGGGGGCAAGTCCTGCCTGACCAATCTGATTAGCTTCTGTGATGAGGTAACAGGCTCTGTGGACCTGGGGAAGTCAGTGGATGTTATATATCTTGACTTCAGCAAAGCTTTTGAGACAGTCTCCCACAAGATTCTTGTCCATAAGTTAAGGAAATATGGATTGGATCCTTGGACTATAAGATGGATAGAAAGCTGGCTTAACAGTTGGGCCCAATGGGTAGTGGTCAATGGCTCAACATCTGGATGGTGGATGGTTTCAAGTGGAGTGCTGAAAGGCTCGATTCTGGGGCCGGTGTTGTTCAACATCTTTAATGACCTGGATGAGGGACTGGGTTGCACCCTCAGCAAGTTTGCAGATGACACAAAACTAGGGCGAGAGGTAGATACGTTGGAGGGTAGAAAGAGAATCCAGAGTGACCTGGATAAATTGGAGGACTGAGAAGTGTAGAGTCCTGCACCTGGAGTGGAAGAATCCCAAGCATTGTTATAGGCTGGGGACCGACTGGCTCAGCAGCAGTACGACAGAAAGGGACCTATGGGTTATGGTGGATGAAAGGCTGGATATGAGTAAACAGTGTGCCCTGTAGCAAAGAAGGCTAACGGCTTACTAGGGTGCATTAGGAGGAGCATTTCGAGCAGATCTAGAGAAGTAGTTATTCCCCTCTATTAGGCCCTGGTGAGGCCACATCTGGAATATTGTGTCCAGTTTTGGGGCCCCCAGTATAAAAAGGATGTGGATGTGCTGAAGCAGGTTCAGCAGAGGGCAACAAAAATGATTAAGGGTCTGGAGCACAAGACCTATGAGGATAGCTGAGGGATTTGGGCTTGTTTAGCTTACAGAAGAGAAGACTTTGGGTTGATTTAATGGCAGCTTTCAACTTCCTGAAGGGGAGCTTTAAAGAGGAGGGTGAGAAACTGTTCTCAGTGGTTTCAGATGGCAAAACAAGGAGTAATGGTCTGAAGTTGAAGAGGGAGAGGTGTAGGTTAGATATTAGGAAAAACTACTTCACCAGGAGGGTGGTGAGGCATTGGAATGCATTACCTAGATAGGTGGTGGATACTCCAGCCCTTGAGGTTTTTAAGTCCCAGCTTGACAAGGTCCTGGCTGGGATGACTTAGTGGGGGTTGATCCTGCTTGAAGCAGGGGTCTGGACTAGATGACCTCCTGAGGTCCCTTCCAGCCTTGTGATTCTGTGTGTGATTCTGTGAAAATTGAAGACAAGGCCAAAAATCATGAAATAATTTTAAAAGAAATCCCATGCGTTTTGTGCTAATCTCTTGATTTTTGCAGTCATATTCCTGATGCTTGATTATTTGGTATAGTCCATACTGAGAATGTGTTGATCAAGAACAGTTAGATGATACTAATACTGCTACTACTTAACCCTTGTACTCCACGTGGAGCATAGGTCATCCACTTCACCTGTCTTGCGATGAAATTTCTAACTGGCTCCAGGAGTACCCCAGTTATTGTCCTTCAATTTCAGTAGATCTTCTCCCTGGGTTTTCCGAGGTCTTCCTCTTTTGCATTTTCTTTGCGGCTTCTATGTGACAGCTTGACTGACTATACTGGCTAATGGTTTTCTGAGGCTATGTCTACACTACAGAGATCTTTCTAAAGAAGCCCTTCTGGAAGATCTCTTTTGAAAGAGCTTCTTTCCAAAGAGTGTGTCCACACACACAAAAAAAAAAGTAGATCAAAAGAGTGACCTGCTCTTTTGAAAGAGATCATCCACACATCCCTGGCTCTTCTGAAAGAATAGGACAGGGGTAGAAAATGAGGACTGCTCTTTCAAAAGAAGGGCCATGCGGAGCGTCTAGACACATTTTCTTTCAAAAGAAGCTTTTGAAAGGGGGCGCTTCCTGAAACAGGAAAGAGAGACTGATATCAAATCAAGTACCACATTCTTTCCATTTACTTTCAAAAGAACACTTTTTGTGTGTAGATGCTCCATGGAATCTTTTGAAAGAGACCCCTTCTTTTGAAAATCTTTTGAAAGAACTTGCTAGTGTAGATGCAGCCTGAGAGTGTGGCCCAGCCATCCCCACTTTTTTCTCAATTTCAGTGTCAATTGGTTCTTGTCCTGCTCTGTTCCAAAGCTCATTTGTGATATGAAAGATGTACTTCAAGCATCTGTTTATGAATATCTGCAGCTTATGATTTGAAGACTTTTTAGTATTTTAGGTCTCACATCCATATGAGCACGCTCTTCAACTTTTGTGCTGAAGATCCACAGTTTTGTCTTCACAGATATTATTTGTGAACTCCATAGGGGACGGAGAGTCTTGAATGGACCTGTTGCTTTCCCTATCCTAGCATTAATATCCTCCTCTGTTCTTCCATCTATGCCCATAATACTCCCCAAGTACGTAAATTGCTCCACATCTTCCAGGTCATCCCCTCCCAGTGTGATGGTGTTGTTGTTGGAGTGGTTAATCCTCATTGTCTTGGTCTTTCCCCTGTTAATTCTGAGTGATGATGGTGGTGTCAAAATAATTAGGATTTTTTTCAAGTTTATAATGCCTAATAATACCATAGGAGAGAAGAACGGGCACCCCCTCACCCCCTTCCCCCCAACATACAACTTCTGGCTTTAGTTATAAAACCTCAAATCTTTGGCCTTCAGCAATTTATGCATTGATGTCATCTTGCTATAAGTAAGCAGAAGTGCTATCTCTTCATCTACCTCATCACTGGCAAACTCCCATTCTGAGCTGAATTCTTTTAAAAGAATCAAGGTTTTTCAATGACTTTTACTGGTAGCTAGCCCTTTAAAACTGGTGAGGACACTCAGCTGCAATTGTGGGATAGCCGTTTTTCATCTGGTTTTTGTAGGTTGCATCACCTTTATTTTCAGCTAATTCAACTTGCAAGATTCTTTCTTTCTTATTTCTGAAGAGAGAGAGAGAGCATATATTCACAAGCATTATAATGCTCTTCATTTTGGTGCTAATATCCAATTCTCCTAATTAATGTAGAGACAATTAAAGGGATTGGAGGGAAAGCATGTTCACATCTCATGATTTTAGATGAAAATTTGGCACAGGTTTTTGTTTGAGATGGATTTCTTTTTGATTCAGTTCTATAAATGTTCCGAGAGAGACAAGTTCAGTCTTTTTTCCTTTTTAGGTGCCTTATTCTAATCATAATGGAGATTTGTTTTCAGAGTACACGCTTCATATTTTATTTACAGCAAGCCCTAATAACAGCAGAATGATGTTCCTTAGGGAGAGACCCTGGTTCTACCATTGCAACTGAGCCAACTGTATCATCAGTTGAAAATGAAGTTATTTATCTGGGTTATATAGAGGCTCTCCCTGTATTTTAGGCATGTGTATGATTGATTTGTGTTTATAGATGGTAGTTCTTTGAAGTAACTGTTCAGCTACAATATTTAAGAGAAATGATAATCCAAAGGGAAATCCCATTTTTGGATCTCCTATCAGAAAAGAAAACAAAAGAGAAGTTTTCTACATAGCTTGAAAAGTCAACCCTAAGGCTGTGTCTAGACTGTGTGAAACTGTGGGCAAAAGATATGCAAATTGAGCTAAGTATTTGCATATCTTTTGCCAACAATTCTGTCGAGAGAGACTTTTCCAACATTTGGCCCATAAACATGGGGCCAAATGTTGGAAAAACCCCATCTGTTGATTACCAGACACTGTGGTAAACAGTAACTTGTCCTTAGTTAATAAGCCCATGTAAAGCCAATGCACACAGGTGGTCACCAGGAAGGAATGAACCTGTAACCTTTTAGCTCATATGGTAGATAACCAGGCTTTAGACCTTAAGGTTGCAGGTTCATTCCCTTCTGGTGGCCACCTGTGTGCATTGGCTTTACATGGGCCCATCTGTTGAGCCATCTCTTCTTCCTCGTCAAACGAGGTGTAGAGGGATGTTGTCAGAACACTTCCAACCAGCAGGTCTTTTCCGATAAATATGCAGTCTGGAGATGTGCTCTGTTTTGTTGACAGAAGCCTGAAGTCTAGACATCACCTAACAGGGAGAGCTCTCTATTTGATTCACAAGTCTGATCTTACTAGATAAATTTCTGATTAGTACTATCTTGCATTTGGTTAAAGTGATCTGGTTTGACGTTGAAGGGTTAAGTATGCCCTGTGAAGTTTGGTGGACTCATATATGACCTGCCCACCATAGAGAAAATATCATTGTGAAGTCTATGAACAGTGTGTATCTATAATTTTGTATCTAGAACAATATTGTGTATTTTATTACTGGCAAGATGTAAATGTATATCAAAGCATTGGACCATCACAGGAGATGGAAATTTCAATTTTTTGACCAACTCTACTCAAAATTAATTGAATTGACCTTCATGATATGCCTGTGATGGAGGTAAATAATACTGTATTTTTACTGACTGGGAAATTAGCTGTATAGATGTTAAGAAGCCACCAAAATATCACACAGCAGCTCCTTAGCAGAGTTGCAAATAGAATACAGGATTGAAACCCAGGCCTCACTGAAGTCAGTTGCAAAGTTACAATGATTTCAATGGGATCAGAGTTTCATCCTAGGTATCTTATCTTCCACAACTGGTTTTTACCTAAGAGATGAAGGGCTAATCTATACTTAAAGGAAGATCGATATTCTAGAGTTGGTTTTTGCCATGTATGTTATGACGTAGCAAAATCTACCTCTCTGGGCTTGGCCATCAACCTCTGAACTCCACGCTATCGTGTGGAGTAAGGGATGGGAGCACGAGACTTCCAAGCCCTGGACTATGCTCAGGAAGAAAATCAATTCTGATATGTCGATTCTAGTTGCACTGATGGCGTAGCTAGAATTGCGTATCTGAAATCAACTTTCTTTCCTAATATATATTTCCCCCACAGAGAAAAGGCATCTGGAATTAAAAAACACACTTCATTTTCAAACTTTGGAGGACATCAACAACGCTGAGTAAAATTGATGACAAAAATGAAGAAAAATACTTTGTGGCATTTTAAAACAATTCTGTTAATGGGTTTTTACACATCTCACACATTAGCTACGTCTACACTGGGATGTTACATCGAAATAGCTTATGTCGATGTAGCGAAATCAAAATAAGCTATTTCAATGAATAGTGTCTATACATCCTCCAGGGCTGGTGCCATCGACGTTCAATGTTGACGTTGGACAGCACTACATCGAAGTAGGCGCTGCAGGGGAGCGTCTACACACCAAAGCGGCCCACATCAAAATAAGGGTGCCAGGAACAGCTGCAGACAGGGTCACAGGGCGGACTAGCACTTCTGGGGCAACAGCTAACCGCTCCCTTAAAGGGCCCCTCCCAGACACACTCAGCCTGCACAGAACGTGGTCTGCAGAGCCACAAGCACGCACACCCCGTGTAAGCACCATGGACACCCAGCAGCAGCAGCAGCAGCAGCAGCAGCAGCAGCAGCCAGAGGCCCACACACCCGCCCCTGGAGGAGCAGTGGTTGCCCTGCTCAGTGCCATGCAGGAGGCAGCTGAACATCTTTTATTTGAGGAATATGAGCTGTCCTTGGGGGATGAGGAAGCAGCCCCAGACCTTGCTGCCCTCCCAGGCCCCTCCCGCCGCACACGCCGCTGGCTGTGGAGACACCCCACGAGCACGGAGTGGTGGGAGCGGCTGGTGCTCGGCAAGTGGGACAACGACTGCTGGCTCTGGAATTTCTGAATGAGCCGGCAGACATTCCTGGAGCTCTGCCAGTGGCTCACCCCCTGCCTTACGGCACCAGGACACCCCCATGCGATGTGCCCTCACCTAACAGAAATGGGTTGGCATCACTGTGTGGAAGCTGGCCACTCCAGACAGCTACCGATCCGTAGGGCAGCAGTTGGGCGTGGGCAAGGCCACCATCGGGGCTGTGCGCATGGAGGTAAGAGGACCCAGGGGGAGCCCAGGGGGAGGAGCCCTGGGGGGGAAAGCCAGACACACACTGCATACCCCTCACCGGTGCTCTCTCATGTCCTTCCCCTGCAGGTCGTCTGCACAATCAATGCCCTGCTCCTCCACAGGCTCATGCGGCTTGGTGACCCGGATGCTGCCATCACGGGGTTTGCCAGCCCGGGCTTCCCAAATTGCTTTGGGGCTCTGGATGGGACCCATATCCCCATCTGTGCCCCGGAGCACAGCAGAGGACGCTTCCTCAATAGGAAGGGATACCATTCCGTGGTCCTTCAGGCCTTGGTGGACAGCCAGGGCCGCCTCTTGGACATTTATGTTGGCTGGCCTGGCAGCACCCACGACACCCGGGTGTTCAGAAATTCGGGCCTGTGCCGCCGGCTGGAGGTGGGGACCTACATCCCCCAGCGGGAGATCCCTGTGGGGGGACACCACCATGCCCCTCTGCCTCGTCGCAGATGCGGCGTACCCCTTCCGGCCCTGGCTCATGCACCCTTACACGGCCCAGGTCACAGCCAGCCAGGAACAGTTCAACACGCGCTTGAACCATGCACGCCAGGTGGTCAAGAGCACTTTTGGCCGCCTCAAAGGGCGCTGGAGGTGTCTCCTCACCTGCCTGGATGGAGGCCTCACCAACATCCCCCAGGTTGTGGGTGCGTGCAGTGCACTCCACAACCTGGTGGAGAGGAAGGGAGAGGCCTTCTTCCAGGGTTGGGCTGTGGAGGCTGGCAGGGCCGACATCCAGCCACCCGCTGCCCCCAGTTGCCAGGTCGACCCTGAGGGGATCTGGGTCTGGGAGGCCCTGCGGGCCCATTTTGACCAGGCTGCGGGGTGAATGCTGGCAGGGCCAGCTGCGGGTGAGCCACCTGCACCCCCCCATCCTCCACAACACTCCCTGCCCCCACGCCAACACCACAGAGAACCCGAGAGCACACTCCCCCCCCACACTTCTGTGCAAGAAATGGAAATTATTTTTAAACAAAACCCTGCAACCTTGTATTCATTATTAACAGAAGAAGAAGGGGGGAACTATGTATGTGGCGGGGGGCAGGTACAAAACAGGGGTAGAACAAAAACTATTTACAAAGATGGGGGGAATAAGTCCAAAGGAGGGGACCTTGGGGGGCAACGTCCTCGGCCACGCACCCCTATTGTCCTGCACCTGGTGTTGGGGGGGCGCGACCCACGTCTCGGCCAGAGGCCCGGTCGAGGCTGCATGGGGTCCAGGAGAACCAGCAGATAGGGCCGGGTGGAGTCCGGAGGCCCATGGTCCCCCTCAATGGCAGGCCCCAGGACGGCTGATGGTGGAGGGATGGCGGGTGGAGCGGCAGGCGGAGCGGCTGAGGGGGGCCAAGTGCTGCGTGATAGCATCGAAGGTGCACATGAAGGCCCCCAAAGCCTCTTGGCGCCAGGCCAGCACTCGATCCTGGAGATGGAGCTGCTGCTCCTCCTCCACCTGCAGTCGCCTCTCAGACACCTTCAGCTGACGCCAGAGGGTGGCGAGCAGCTGGGTGTCCGTAGATGCCCACAGATGGCTCCGTTGCTGTTGGGCTCATCCTGGGGCTGGTCCATGCTCTGCCGAGGGGCTGGCCTGGTGGGATGGCCCCGGTGGGCTCTCAGGGACCACAGACGGTGCACTGGTGCTCTCCGGGCCCTCAGATGGTGCAGCTGCGGAACAGAGTGGGGGGAAGAAGAGTGGAGACAGCAGTTAGTCTGGGCCCTGACCCGTGGCCCTTTTCCCCCCACCCCTCTGCTGCTGGTTCCCCATTCCCATCACCCCGGAGATGCTGATGATGATGGGTGTCCAACCCCACCCCCCGCGGTGGACCCTAGGTTCTGCTTCCCCCATTCCCAGGGATGGGGCATGGCACTGTCCTGCTGGGGGGCAGGGGCTGATGGACTCTTCTGAGGGACATGCCACTGCTGTCCTCGGGGCCATGGTCATCTGGGTGTGTGGAGGGCCCCGGTCATGTCTCTTGTCCCTGCCCCTTAACCCCGGGGGTGTGCAGCAGGGGGTACATACCTGACGGTCCTCTCCCACGGTCGGGGGACACCCATTGGGCAGACTCCTTGCTGGAGCTGCCGGAGTGGAGGTCGATCTGGAGCCTCCCGTCACTGGAGACCCCTGTCGCTGGAGGCCCCCTCCTCCTCCTCCTCCCCCGGTGTCCTGGGGTGGGCTCCTGGGGGGGTCCCTGGGGTGCAGGGCTGGCCTTCAGGGCGGACTCTGTCTCTGGGGCCTGCTGGGGCTCGTCGGCCGATGTGTCAAGGGTGGCTGGGGGGGAGAAGGTGTACTGGGAGCCCAGGATGTCCCTGAGCTCCCTGTAAAAGGGGCAAGTGTCGGGGGCAGCCCCAGATTGGCTGGGGCGGCCCCTGATCAGCTGGCTGTGTCCTGGACCCAGGTGTAACCCTGCCGCAGCTCCTTTACCTTACTCCTGACATGGTCAGGAGTGCGGGCAGGGTGACCCCGGGCAGCCAGGCCCTCGGCCAGCCGAGCGAATGCATCTGCATTCCGCCTCTTGCTCCCCATTACCTGGAGCACCTCCTCCTCGCCCCAGAGCCCCAGCAGGTCCCAGATCTCAGCCTCCGTCCAGGAGGGGCCCCGCTGCTTCTTCCGCCGCTGGCTGGCAGGCTGGGAGCCCTGGGTCCCCTGGGGGGGTGCCCTGTGGGTGCTTGGGGGGCTGGCTGGATGCCATGGGGTGCAGGGTGGTGGGTTGGGGCTGCTGAGGGACGTGCAAGCTGGGCACGTGGCTGTGCTGCTGCCTGCACGAGCTCTCAGCTTCCTGCACAGGAAATAAGGGGGCGGGGAGCTTTAAGAGGCTGCTGCACGAGGCGACCATAGAGCTCAGGGGCTGGAGACAGCGTCTCTCAACCCCTCAGCTGATGGCCACCATGGAGGACCCCGCTATTTTGATGTTGTGGGACGCGGATCGTCTACACGTGCCCTACTTCGACATTCAACATCGAAGTAGGGTGCTATTCCCATCTCCTGATGAGGATAGCGACTTCGTCGTCTCGCCACCTTACGTCGATTTCAACTTCGAAGTAGCGCTCGGCACGTGTAGACGCGGCAGGCGCTATTTCGAAGTTGGCACGGCTACTTCGAAATAGCCGGCTAGTGTAGATGTGGCTATTGTGGTTATTCAAAGTAGATTTTTAGACCGTAATAAGACATTTGTTTTTCAGAATATGAAAAGCATAAAGAGCAAGAATGAAAAGACAAAGGGCTGATTCTGATCTTCTGCTTCTTTTTATGTTGATGTTCGCTCCAAACTTAATCAAGCCTGAGCAGTTTGCGGAATAAAAATTGATTAAATAATATTGATTGATCAAAATCATCGTGTAGTGCAATTGAAGTTGTATAAACAGTTTTAACCATAAAGACCCTCTCTACCTGCCCTGGATTTTGCAAAGTTTGTTGTAAACTGATTATACTGACACCACTCTTTTCTCATTCTGGTGAGCCAAAACTACTGCAAAGACAGTAGTACATGTACCATTTAATTTAAGTTTTATTACTGCAGAATTTCTGGTGATGAAACCTATTTTACCATGTATGCTTTTAAAATCTCACCACTTACTACCTCACATGCTTAGAATAGCCACCTTCCTGTACGTAAGAATATGCCATTAGCTTAATATCAGTTGACTGGCAAATGTTATACTTACTGGCTATGGTTACACTACAGTGTTCTTCAACAGAAGTCACTGTCGGAAGAGATTTTCCTACAAAGCTTCTGTTGACAGAGTGCGGCCACACACAAAAGCCAATCGGAAGAGCATTCGGCTCTGTTGACAGAGCGGCTGGACTGCTTAGCCTTTCTCATGACAAAACAGGCACCCAGAAGCCCAGCAGACAGGGCTGCTCTTTGTTTCGGATGCCCTGTCTGTCAAAAGGGGCCTGCTGGGGATGTTTATGCAACTGTTTTATTGACAGAAATCTGTTGACAAAGGCTTTATGCCTTGTAGAGGAGAGGCAGAACCCTGTTGGGGAAAATGCTGGGGTTTGTCCATATGGTGTTGACAAAAGGCACTTTGTGTGTAAAAATGCAGCATCCCGATTAACACGTGGTTTGAACCAGGATGCGAATTTTTTGGGTCATTATAGCAGCTCTTTTGCATACTTGGCTTAATCTAATTCTTGACTCCCCTGCCCCTCTACTCCCTGATTTGCTCGCCTTGATATTCTTTTTTCTGATTTGCCAAACTTGATTACCATTTTTGGTTCTCTGTGCCTTAAATATTGAGTCTGGTCTGGTCTGGCTATGGTCTGAAGAAGTGGGGCTGTCCCACAAAAGCTCACCTAATACATTATTTTGTTAGTCTTTAAAGTGCTACTTTACTGCTTTTTTGTTTTAAATCTGGAGGTAGCTATCATTTTTGGATGTACTCTGTTAGTTAGAAGTATTTGAAAACTTTTCATAAAACCATTATTTCAATAAAAACTGACTTTCTGACACACAATTTTTCTTTTTATTTCAATAAAAAATTGTTTGACAACTCCAAACAATATTAAAATTGTATTTCTGCCAGAGAGAGAGAGAAAGAAAAGGGGAAATCAAAAATAGAATTTAAGGGATTTTCTCTTCATTTTATCTCACTGAAAAATTCCATGAAATTATTTAATGAAATGATATTTTGAACACAACAGTCATTAAGAGGTCGACATATATTACTGGCTCACTTTTGGCCCAAAGTGCATTACCTATGCATCACTTTAAATGCTTGTTGTTGTATTGATATTTTATCAGAAGTTTATTTACATCTAGCAGATTATTATTTGTCTCTTTTCGTGCCCTCTACCCTGAGTGTTCTTCACCAATCATTCTATGATTCAATCTTGAAAAGGATTAGTTGAAATTCCAATGATCTGTCCATGGAATAACCTTCTGGTACACAGGCTGAGAACACGGGAACTGAAAATTGTTCTCCATCCCACAAGGGAAAATCATAGCTGTCAAGCACACAGTGGCCATGTTTACATGAGTCCTGAACTTCGAAATGGCCACGCAAATGGCCATTTCGAAGTTTACTAATGAAGCGCTGAAATGCATATTCAGTGCCTCATTAGCATGCGGGCAGCCGTGGCACTTCGAAATTGACGCGGCTTGCCGCCGCGCGGCTCGTCCCGACAGGGCTCCTTTTCGAAAGGACCCCACCTACTTCGAAGTCCCCTTATTCCCATCAGCTCATGGGAATAAGGGGACTTTGAAGTAGGCGGGGTCCTTTCGAAAAGGAGCCCTGTCGGGACGAGCCGCGCGGCGGCAAGCCGTGTCAATTTCGAAGCGCCACGGCTGCCCGCATGCTAATGAAGCACTGAATATGCATTTCAGCGCTTCATTAGTAAACTTCGAAATGGCCATTTGCGTGGCCATTTCGAAGTTCGGGCTCGTATAGACGTAGCCAGTGAAGCTTAAACTGAAGCACTTATACAGGAGCAGATCCTTATAATCTTAATATGTGAAATAATGTGTAGTTCATTTCAGCTTCCTCTTTATTTAGGTAGTTTAGGTGATGTGCTCGTTGTTTGGTCTGATTAAGGGAATTGTGTGATTGAGGCATTCACGTGGCTCTAAGTGAAGATAATACTATGTGTCTTTATCATAAGATTGAAACAAATTATGTATATTTTTAAAACTGTTTTGTATTGATCTTTGCGTGGAAATTATATTATCTATCTCTGGCTATGTCTACACTACAAAATTAAGTTGAATTTATTTAAGTAAACTTTTTACTGCTAGATTTTATAAGGTCAAAGGTGAATGTCCAGAAAGTTGATATAACGTGTCTCCATTGCCTTTGCTAGGTTCGACTGCATCAGCAATGCATTGTGGATACCTATTCCACAGTGCCTGCAGCCCTGTTGCATTCTGGGTGTTTGTGCCAGTGTGTTATGGGAAAAAAAAGGTGCTGCAAGTGCTTGTGTGTGTCTGATGGCATCATCCAAGAGTGCAATGCCCCTACCCCACTTGCTGTTGGAAAACAAATGGCCCAAGGAATTTTGCACCATTTTTTGGGTCATTTTGCCAAAGCCCATCCGCCTTACTGCTGCATGGGCTACATGGATCCCAAACAGCTTAGAGCCATTGCACAGTGTGTTAGTGTGTTATGTCTACTTCCCGAAGTATTCTGTGGTATTTTATTAGACAAAGCCAGTGGGAGGATGAGGTAGATTCGGATGGTGATATTAAAGGACTGGGGACCAAGAATGCAGAGCTGCTGGCTACCATGGATGCAGTGGAACTCCAGTTCTGGAGATGTGAAAGCAGCACACACTGATGGGACTGCATTATTTTGGAGGTCTGGGATGACCGGCAGTAGCTGAAGAACTTCAGCATTCACAATTCCACTTTCTTGGAACTTTGCAATTTGCTGTCCCCTGCCCTGAAGCACTGTGATACCAAAATGAGACCTGCTTTGACAGTTCACAAGTGAGTGGCAATTGCTCTGTGGAAGTTTTGCAATGCCCAATGGCTACCAGTCAGTAAGAAATCAATTTGGGGTGGGCAAATCTAGGGGGGCTGCAATGATTTAGGTAGCCAAGACAATCCATGCCTGTCTGCTGTGGAAGACTGTGACTCTGGGAAATATGCAGGACATGGTGGATGGCTTTGCTTCTGTGGGATTTCCTGTATGTGGTGGGGTGATAGATGGACAACCTGGCCCTGGACCACCTGGCTTCAGAGTGTATAAACTGCAAGGGGTGTTTCTCCATGGTGTTGCAGGCATTGGTGGATCACAAAGGTCGTTTCACCAGTATCTATGTGGGATGGTTGGAAAAAGTGCATGATACCCATATCTTCAGAAATTCATGTCTGTACAGAAAGATCCAGGAAGGGATTTTCTTCCAAGACGAGAAAATCAAGATTGGCTATGTGGAGATGCCCATGGTGATATGGGGTGACCCTGCATACGGTCTGCTCCCTTGGCTCATGAAGCCATACACAGGCACCCTGGACCACAGCAAGGAGCACTTCAACTACAGGCTAAATAAGTGCAGAATGATGCTGGAATGTGCCTTTGGCCATTTAAAAGCCAGATTCATGTGCCTTTTGACTCACTTGGACCTTTGTGAAGCCAACATCTCCCCCTTCCCTTGGTTGCAGCACGTTGTGTTCTCCATAATATTTGCGAATCAAAAGGGGAAACTTTCATTCCAGCCTGAGTTCCAGAGGCCAATGCCCTGAGCAGTATTTATGCACAGCTGGACCACAAGGGCAATCAGCAATCCACATGCAGAAGCAATGAACATCAGGCAGGCTTTGAAAAATAGCTTTATGAATGAGCAGATAGCCACATGAATCTGCTACATTTAACTATTGTGACACAGACCCCACTCCCCACAATGATACGTGCTTGACCTTTATCAAAGGACCTCCATCTGCACCCCACTCCATGTGAACCAATAAATGACACCGTGGTTTTCACAAAAACATTCTTTTTATTTAGTGGGTGAGGGTTAAGGGGAGGGAAAAAGAAGAGACTCTTGGTGTCTTGTGAGGTGAAATGTAAGCCTTTGCAGTATGGAGAGGTCCTGGGGGTCTGGCAAGACTGTCCTTGCTCTCTTCTCTTCCACACCCTGCATTCAGGGTCCCTGATGAGTGGGGGAGGGGAGTGTCTGGCAACATCAATGAGAGGCCAGGCAACAGGATGAGGAGGCCACATAACTGAGGTCTGTGGTGAGTGTCCCTCTGCAGTTCCAGCATGGACTGAAGGATGTTGGTTTGCTCCTTGACACCCATCAGGAGCTCTGCCAAGTCCTTGTTATTGCACTGGAGCATGCTTTGCCACTACTGCTGGGTCCACTTTCTGTCAGCAGTAGCTTGGGCTTGCTCCCTCTGTGCCTTTTCAAGCTGCTGCAGGATGACGTCCTGTATGGATCTTTTCCTGTGGCACATCACAGAAACCTTGTCTCCCCCAACTCATGCTGCCTTTTGAAGGTAGTCAAGGTCAAATTTAGATACTATTTTAAATGTGATGCAACACATTAGCCCATACAATGAATGGGTCTCTCTTTGACAATCACTGCAACTTTTGTTTTCCATGATCACTTTTCCCTTCTAAAGGATGACAACGAATCAATCTCTGCAGAATGGAAGGTATGAGTTCTCCAGACTATTTCAGTGTGAACATGATAAGATCCTGGAGGTTAAGGGTGGGGAGGTGGTGGTGGGGGCTTTGAAACAAGGCTGTGTAAAATGTAAAGCACTGAAAAAAAATCTTTTTTGGTGGCTCCTCCAAAATCCTGTTCAGGGAAAAAGCTATTTAAAGCAGGAAAAGCCCATACTGGACAGACTCATGTCCAGGAGCAGGGTCCGCACAGCCCAGCAGCCACATGGTGTGGGCAGGGGTCAAGCTCACTGGGTGCCTAGCAGGCTGGGCAGTGGGATGGATCAGCCCTGTAAAATGTAAAGTGCAGGAAAAATAAACTTTCTTGACACCTCCTTATAAATCCTTTGCACCCTTATGGTGGGTGGGTGGGGGAGTTGGGAATCCTACCAGCAGCATGGTGGGCAGAGAGAGGGCCAGGAGAGCCCACCAGCTGCACAGAGCAGGGAGATGGAGAGCCCACCATCCATGTGGCCACGGAACCATGGCCAGGGAGCAGTGTAATAAGGTTAAGGGGACAAACTTTAATCAAACATCCCATGCGTCTTCTAGGTTGCAAACAGAGACCTCAGCCTGCTAAGAATAACAGAGTGAAAAAGAAAATATGTTCCTATTGTGTGAGCACAAGGCTGGAAAATTTGCCAGAGTGCTGTGTGGTGCCATGATGCCAGATTATTTAGTGGTTGCCTGGTGTGGCAAGGTGTGTTATCGTGGAAGCAGGAATAAATCAGGCCTTCCTTAAAACTTCATGCAAAAAATAAGAGTACCTGACTGAGACCCCTATGGAGCTCTCCAGAAAAGATAAGTGCTCCATCCCCAGAATATTGACAAGCTGTCCTAAGGGGCATAGATCCACCACCCCTAACCCACAACACACTTGTAGCAGTTTAAAAATATGCTTAACAGAAGAGCCTTCTCCAGCGTTGCATCAGGTGCCAATGTGAGGACTGGCTCCAGGGTGACAAAGAGCTCCGGGCTGTCAGAATCAGCTTCCTCGGGCATCTGCTGACTGGCAGCACCCTCTTCATCGGTCTCTGCCTCCTCCTCACACTCTCAGCTCTCACCAGAGACTTGAGGATGGTCTCCTGAGAAGTCCATGCTGTCCTGGGTGAGCATGATTCGGTCCTTCCCAAGAATTGCACCTAACTGCTCGTAAAAGCGGTATGTTTTGGGAGATGTCCCAGATTGCCTGTTGTTGTCTTTAACTTTCTGATGATTCTGCCTGTGCTCCTTGATTTTGACCAGGCACTGCTGAGTGTTCCTGGTGTACCCTTTCTCCGTCGTGACCTGAGAAATCTTCCCCTAAATGTTCACATTTTTTTTGCTGGTTTGCAGTCTGGGCAGCAAAGATTCTTCACCCCACACACAGAAACGTGATTCTGTATCTCATGATGGCTGCATGCTGGGGCTTTTTTGCAACCCTGAGAACTCTGACCAGAACTAGAACTCTGAGAACTGGTGATGTCAAGATGCAATCACTTTTGAGGCGTTCTTCTGAGGTGTGCTATGCATGCTGCTCAGAAAAAAAATGAGTTCATATTCCCAGGCTTCCTGTTACCTACTTCCTGTGCAGCTGGAGAACAGTGGAGGTGAAAGCGGCCACAATGGACACCTATGGGGGATTGTGGGATACCTGTGCGATACCTCTGGACTCCAATAAAATTGATTTAAAGTAATGCTGTTTCCACACTAGCATTAATTCGACCTTTTAAATTTAAACTTGTCGTTACTCTGCATCAGAGGGGCAGGGCTGGGTGGGGCAAGAAAGTCTACCTTAGCACCCCTTAAAATCGACCTAATGGTATTTGCAGTGGAGACAGTCTCATTGTGAAATTGAGCTAAGTGCCTTAGAATCGACTTTATGCTGTAGTGTAGACACAGACTCTGTGTAGTACTGTGAAATCTTTGAGCAAAAAGTGTATGCTGTAGGTGTTATTTCGTATATTGATTTTATTTATTATTTACAACTCACCTGTACACCTCAAAATGGATTCTTTATTGTCCAAATCTGCCTTTGTGAATCATTGCTTATGGAATCACTCCTCACAAAACAATCTAAGCTGAGTGTGGCTTACTATTTCCATAACATCTGTCTTTTCTGCTATGGAATAGATTAACAATTATGCATTTTTTAAAAAAAAATTGCAGTTTAGACTGTAATCGCTCGCTGTGCTTCATCTATGTCAGAGGAAAAGGTCTCTCCCACAGTGCAGCTGGTAGGGTTCACACTTTTCCATCTCATTGTACCAGAGAATACTATATTATTTCTATTACAAAATGATTGTCTGGAAAAAAAGACAGCAGATCAACCCCCCTCCCCTTTCGACACATGCAAAGCTTTTTTTTTCAATTGTGTTAAGCACTATAGCAGACGGATTTTTTAAATTAGTGTTTTGTTTTGGCAATGGTTGCTGATGTGTACATGTAATTCAGTTTTAATCAAATCCCAGACGCTGAAGACCTTTCAGCAGTATCTTAGGCAGCACTGTGCAATGCTTACTCCACTTGAAGTGGCCACTAGGGAGGCACAATTAGCTGTTCCCATGGAGAAGTTTGTTATAGTAATAAATAATAAGTAGTGTAGGTAGAGATGGAATCAATTAAAGATATTTTTGACCATCTAATGGTTTATGGGAATGCTGAATAATTGACAACAACAAGTTTTTGACTGTGTTCAGAAGTATATTTTATTGTATCTAAACTGCAACCATGGAAAGGGGAGAGCCCTCTGTGCTTATGTAGTTATGAGTCAACTTGTACTATTTTCTTAAAGCATCACTGCCCATAATGTTAATGCTAAGAACATATAGAAGATGGCAGCAGCTCTTCTGTTAGCCTACCTTAAAAGGATTTAAAATATGACCATAAATAAATATGCACTTCAGACCAACACAGCTCAAGTGAGATTTTGTTAACATTTTCCAAATAGTCTATGGGCTATCTATGATCTTAACAATGTACAAAACAATCAAGTTTACTAGGGTAGGGATTTTATGTATTTGTGTGTTTGCTTATGTGACTAAGAAAATATTTTTATATTTTGGCAAACATATCTATAACAGTGTCAAATCACTTTTATTTTTCAGAGGGGAAAAATATTGACATAAGTTTTAGTCTAAGCCTCACATACAACAATAACGTGGAAAGAACTGGTTGGATAGCTATTTCCTGAAAACAATGTTCAACAAATTAAAGGCAAGATACATCAATCATTTAAATGTCGCTCCAGTGGCAAAAGGAAGGATTAAAGCTGGCAGCCAGATACCTGAAACTTCTTCCAGTAGCATACAGAAATTTCTGGGTGGCATAGGCACTGTGACCTATGTCACCCATGTGCAGTCCTTAATTATATGACCACCCCTACTACTTGTTCCACAGAATCTCTCACTACCTAGTATGGGGTCAACTTACGGGTTGAATAAGGTGGGTGGAGTGAAGGAAGCTGTTGTCTGTAGGACTCTTACTTCATTTGTTGTACAAGGTGGAATGAGGCTGGGTAGGACAGGAAGAAAAAGGACCGTGTCATCTGTAAGGCAGCTGAAAGTTTACCTGAGGAACTGGATTCCATCCTTGCCTCTGACCCAGTGCTCCGGTGTGACATTAGTTAAGTTACTTCAAGTCAAACTTCTCACATGTGATCACAAATTATGTTGCTTCTTTTCCAGGCACCTGACTTGAGCTCCTGATGTCTGAATTGCAGCAGTTGCTGAGCATTCACAGCTGCATTGGAAATCAACAGAAACTGTTGTGAGGCAAAGCTGCAGCCAAAGCAGAGCTCCTTGCTCACCTGCCTCTCCCACAGAATTTCTAATCAATCATGAAGTCATGGCTCCGGGTAGGGTTCTTCTAGCTCCCTTGACATACTCCTGAGGTGCAGTGGATGCTGTCTGGGGTTCTGTGCTCTGTGTCCACCTCTGAGTCTTTGATTTTTGAACCCGTGACCCTCACTCCTGTCCCTGTTTTTCATTTATTGTCTCTCACAAATTATTTAATGCTTGGGTCCAGTGGTTCCTCGCTTTCAGCTGAGGAGGAGGGAGGCCATTAGATTAGGCTAATACCTGCCCATCTCCAGTGCTTCAATAGGTGCCCTTCCAACAGCTCTGCAGTGAATCATCTGTCTGGTATGCCCCAGCACCTCAGCAGCACCATACCCTTTCTATAGACCCTGCAGTGACTCCATCTTCAGGTATGTGTGATCAGCCAATCCCTTTGTGGAGCTTTGGTCAGATGACCTTCAGGTTCAGTTTTTCCATATGTGCAACAGCACTACCCACTCAGGAACCCTCTCGCTGTCTCACAGTGTACCAGATGCTCAACCCTCCTAGTATGGTCGAGAGCCAGTACCTGTTCTTGCTTTGGCCTTGCTAAAGTCCTGTTCCAGTCCCATCCATGTGCTACACACCTTGCCAAAGCCCTGAAACCAACCATCTCTAGTTTTGCCTCAGCCTGCTGACCTCTGTAATCCCTTGGATTCTGACTTCCTAGTTTTGACTTTTTGGATTGTATCTGGACTCTGGCTATGCTACTGGTTTGGTTTGTCCATGCACTCTGACTGCATGCCTTCAACTTTTGGCCCACACCTGGACTTTAGCTATCGTACTGATTTTGGCTTGTTTGTGGATTCCTATCTTAGTTTAGACCGCAACACAGACCTTGTTCGAGCAATACCCTCACTGCAGTTCCAACGCTATATCTTGCACTAATCTCATCTACTCCAACCACTAGGCATGATTACCAGGCAGTAGTGCTTGAAAGTTGTGCTTGAATTTATAAAATTCTATATAATAATGACCCCAAAAACATGGTCCAAGTTGTCTCAAATTAAGCTCTCCAGTTTTGTGGATACCTTTGATCTTAATTTCTCTGTGCCTCAGATCCTCATCTGTAAAATGGGGATAATACCACCATCTCACTGCACAAGGAATGCTATGAAAATTATGCTTTTGAAGCATTCAGACCTTAGAGCAATGAGCATTGTGGAAAAACTGATGAATAAATTCTGTCTTCAAAGCAGGATTTGAACACCATGGTAAGTAAAGCATGAGGCCACACCTAGAACAAGGGGGGAAAACAATATCTTGTAGCTGGTCCTAAGTGAGCACTCAGAATTCTGAGTCTGAATGATGCAAGGGTCCTTTGAAGATGTGATCATATAACTGAGACAATAACATAATACACTCCCACAAGGGGGCCTAATTATTGTTATCCAGACAGTCATTAGTTCTGGTGTTTCTTAACATCTGAGTACTTCTCCCGATGATATTTCTTTCATATAGATACTTTTGTTGGTGATTTCCTAGGATTTTATAAAAAAGCAAACTACAAAAAATTCTATTGCCTTGTGCTAAGATCTACGTGCTTCAGCAGGCAGGTTAGAACATTTAGATCCACCACACAGACATCTGCTACTTTAGCTAACAGAGTAACCGAAAGCAGTAGTAAGCTGTCATCCTCTGTTTGGACCACGCTATTAAAGGATGAGCCAAATACGCTGCCAGTGGGCTTCATAGATATTTGCTGACAGCAGAGGGGTGGTGAAGCTTTGGAATCATGCGTACCAGTCAAAGCTTAGAGGGAGTGTGCTGTCGTGGACACAGAGCCTTCAGATCTGTCCTGTCTCCTCTACTCCCCTAAGGCTTTGTCCAGTCCCTATCTCTTCTCCTATCTTATCTCATTCACCATTTCCTTACTCCCAACCCCAGAGCCCACCCCCATTTCTTGCTCTGGTTCACAGTCTGTCTTGGGGCATCCTTAAATCCCCAACTCTGACTTAGTCAGTCTAGTCTCCTGTTCCAGACTCCTGGTCCCAATACCAGTTGTTCTACCACCACTCTCAAGCCAAGTCTTCATTAAAAAGGAAAGTCAAATTAAGATATGCACCTCCCATATATGTTAATTACATAGCCGGAGTTGATGTACCTTAATTTACCTTTCTGTGCCAGCTCTATTGTGGGAGATCAACAGAGTAAATGCTTCCATCGACTTCTTTTAATCCTCATGGGGAGCAGGAGTACTGTCACTGACAGGGGTGCCCTGTGAGTTCAACTTAGTGTGTCCCTACCAGACTCTGGAAGACGGACCTCAGCAGCATCGCTCTCCTCCATAGAGAAGATGTGCCCTCAGTCCATTCTCCTTGACCACCTAATCTCAGCTTCTGCTTCTTCCAGCTCCTTAACCAATCTGTCTCTTTTGCCTCCCACCTCCCCATTCCCAAGTACTCTGTCTCCACAGACCCTGCCAGTTTTCCTCTCAGGTCTCTTCATCCCTCACAAAGAAAAGCTCCCTGCTCTCAGTTCTGGTGTTTGGGCCCAGCATGCCTTGGAGCAGATGGAAAAGTTCTGCTCAGCTTTGTGCAGGAACATGCTCAGTGTGGACACAGCCTTTGGGGGTGGAATTAGGTTGTGAAATGCTACAAGACTCTACTGAGGATGTGAACTTTGAGATTTTTCAGTGTTTTTTTGTAACTCGACCAGATTTGAGCAGATTTTTGTAGAGACAGCAAAAGGCACATCGCTGACACAAAGTTTACTGCCTACCAGATTAAAAGCCCTGCTCGAAAGCATGGAGATGTTAGAGTTCACTGGATGGTGTTACCAAAATCTTTTAACAGAAGAAATCAATGTATTTTTCCCTTTAGATTCATTCTCAAAAATGGCTGAACCTTTTTGGATGTAACTGTAAACAAAAACAAACAAACAAACACACAACAAAAAACCCACAAATGGTTAAAGCTTCACAAAGTTTATATGCAACTCAAAATGGTGTCTTAGAATAGGAAGTACTGAACAAGCTTAAAAATAGGTGGTGCTACTAGCTCATAAAACTTGAGTAATGCAGCAGGTAATCAAGCACTAAATAAAGTCTGATAAAAGCACCTTTGCTGCTATTTCTACTCCCTGGGCCTTTTCTGGATAATCTGCTATAATGTGCTTTCCCATGCAATGAAAGGTCCAGAAAACTCCTGGTTATTTACAGTACTGAGTGTCATTTGGATATTCCCTTTAGAAAGTAAGGAGACGGTGTAAGTTTTCTAAGCATGTAGAATCAGGGAATCCACAGGGAACTCATCCCTTAACAGTACAGATCCTAGAACTTCTGAATTGAAGGCCCAGTTTTCTACTATGGCTCCTTCTCTTACACCTGCCTACAATGGCACTGACAGCCACAGTGGGCCCTAGAGCAAGGTGGCCTGGCTCCATACCCCAGAAGGGGCAGGGCCAAGAGCATATGGGGCAGAGTCAGGAGGAGCAAACTGTCCACGCCACCCAGACCATGGTAGTGGCCTTCCTCCCACTCCTTCACAGCCATGCGCAGCTAGATCAGTACTCTTGTGGCACTTCAAAGGGGCTCGGTGCTCCAGCTCCCATTGCTGCAACTTTGGGGGTGACAGGAGTTCCAGACTCCTTTGAAAGGCTGGGCCTGGGGACAGCTACCCTCTTTGAACCCCCTCCACCTATCAGCAATCCTGCCTATCTGGCAGCATGATTCCCAGCATAGCTGTGCTTCCATCGACTGCATCCCACTATCCCCACCCAAGGCTGGACAGTACAACATGTAAGAGGGCTCTCAGAATTAGATGTGCTTTGGAGCAACTCTCATGCAGCCATTTGTCAGCTTTGCACCTCAGCCAGAGGAAACACACTGTGGACTGTATGATGCTGTCTGGCTCCATCCCATCCCCATCTCCAAAACAGGCCTCCTCGGAACAGAGCTCTGAAATGTGCCAGATTAAGCAGGCACATTTTCGGCTCCTTCAAGCTCCCTGTTGCTCTGCACTGCAACATAAATCAATGTTCCCTGGAGGGGAGCCGGGGGCATTGAGAACACTCGCACTGTGAAATACCCTGCAGCCTAAGGGCAGGGGAACTGAATCAGATGCCTTGACCCTAGAGTCCTGGTCTTCCTTCTAGTGACTGGCTTTTGTGTAAGTGCTGATGAATCTCAGGGCTTTGGTTTCTATTGCAGGAGGGAAACTAAAGTCATGGAATCAAGTCTTGTACGATTTATTTCCCTTATGTACATCAGCCCTCCCTTTCTTAAGAAACCATTTGTAGATGAACAACTCTAAAGCCCCATTCAGTCACCCTCAGCAGCTGTCCTCATTATTGTCTCCTCAGACCTCCATATGTCTTTCTGCCTGCCACAGAACCTTCCCTTCCTGGCTCAGCTATTGCTTTCTGGTCAGAGGAGCAGCAGCAGTTGATTCATCACGCTGCCTTCATTACTACTCAGCAGATGCACCTCAATATTTCTCTTTACTTCAAAGTGATTATATAGCAAGGTCTTATATCCTACCTTAAAAATCAGTCAAATGTACTTCCCCACACTCACAAAAATAAATTAACTGAGGCTATGTCTACACTGGACATAGCAGTCAATGGCTGATATGCAATTTTAGCTACGCCAGTTGCATAGCTAAAATTGACTTTTCAGCTGCCGAGGCTGTCTTCACAGAAGAAGGTCAATGGGACTTCCTTAATCCTTGCAGTTTGCACATGCGTGAAATGGCGCCTCGGAAGATTGACCCAGAGCAGGTCAAACTTCTGCAGTAACGTAGATCTAGTCTGAGAGTTGAGACAATGAATGGCTGAGTTGGGAATGGAACCTTTGATATCACAGGTACAAGTCTCAGCCACCCAATCACACTGCTTTTCAGCATGCCTGAGCCAAATATCTCTTTGGCTAGCCTGTGTCTAATGACTAGACCACATTCTCAGAACTAAAGACAGAATCTAGAGCTACTGCTTTCCAATTTTATACTGTTGCCTAGTAAATAACTATGTAATCCATTGGTAAAATAGATATTGTGTCCCCTTCTTTTCACTGGTCCACAGAGAGGCTATGCTACTTCAGCTTAAGTGGTAAAAGTATATTCCAGGGAGCTGAAGCTTTAAGTTTACTACTTTGCTGGGGATCTTTCTGGGGATCTTTCTGATTAAAGGATGTAATTTTTGTTTTTAATATTTTCTTTTTTCAAAAAAATCTAGTTTATTTAATACATACACTGAAAATTATTATTTAAAGCTTCCTGTTGAGTCATCTTTCAATGAATGTCCAAACGATTGAATTTAGGGTCGAATGATTTTGGAAAATAGCCTGTTTTAAGACAATATTAAGGTATAATCATGCAAAGCCATTTTGAGCTACAGTATTAAGTTTGGAGTGAGAGAAAACTCCCAAAGGAAGAGTTACATCTAGTCTTCTGGGAAACCAAACCAAAACAATGTGACTGTGTTCCATAAAACAAGCAAAACAGAAACAGGAGAAGCCGAGCTTTTAATACTAGCGGTGAATGGCTCATGAGCAAGCCACAGGTCAGGAACTGTGTCTGGACTTAACTTGGAAATTATTTGTGACTAACTAATATGTTTAAGAAAATTATAAACTGCTTTTGGACAGTTTATTCATAAAGAAAGAGACAAAGTTGGTTAAATTATTCACTAGGACCTATTCTTCAAGTTTAGCTATAAAGAGCAACAAAGAAAGTACCAACAAAAACTACGTCTAAAAAAAAAAGTGCTACCAATGCGTCAATGGGATGGGAAAAGAATAGTAACTGTAATTTAAGTAGCATATAAGAGTAAAACGGAAATAATACGTGGAGCTGAATGGGACAGTGCTAACCCATCTGGTGCATTAAAGATATAAACCAAAACCAAAACAAAACAGTTAGGGAAGAAAAACGTAGATTGTACCTGTATTTGGATTTCATCTAGCAAGAAGTATACTGTGTCTCCATCTGCTGGTCAGTGGTATAACCCTGTGGTCTGCTAGTGAGCAGGGGGAACATGAACTAGACCAAATGATGCTTTTGTTATGTCCTTTATCATTTATGGACATTGCATCTGGAAAACTTCCTTCCCAGTACAAAAAGACTTTGAAAATACAGCATCCAAAGGGACCCAATTAAGAATTTATATCAGAAAAATATTCTTTTATCCTGCACTTTTATGTCTGATTCATCAGCAGCATGCTTTTGGTTTTTAACAATAAATCACTTTTATCCCATTTGAAAAAAGAAAACTAAGGTCACTGAAGCATTAAAAGTCACAGGGAGCTGCACATAGCCATGGTTTTCACTAAAGTCTTTAAGAAGTAAGAAGTTTGTCAGACATAAAAACATACTTTGAGATCAACAATATTGACAAAATAAAGGTTTGCCTCCACAGTCTCCATTTAATATGTAATTATCTCGTTGGAGTGGATTATTTGCACAGATTAATGCAACATTAAGTTGGGCTGGTAGTGGTTTTGCCTGTGACTCTTATTAGCCGTGTCTTCGCAAGCTCCCTCCTTGCAGACGGGGCACGGTAATGTGGCAGTTTGGAAGATGCTAATGAGGTGCTTACATGAATATGCGGCACCTTATTAGCATAATGGCAGATGTGCATGATTCAAAAGGGCCACTCTCAGAACACACACCACCCATGTAGACGGGGCCTTTCGAAAGGACCCCCACCCAACTTTTAAAGCCCCTTCTTCCTAAAACCAAATGGGAAGAAGGGGCTTTCAAAGTCTGGGGGGCGGGCTTCCTTTCAAAAGGCCCCCCTCTACATGGGTGGCATGCATTCTGAAAGTGGCACTTTCGAATTGCATGCAGCCTCCATGATGCTAATTAGATGATACATATTCATAGCAGTGCCTCATTAGCATCTTCCAAACTGCCTCATTACCATGTCCCTTCCGAAAGGAGGGAGCTAGTGTAGATGTCACCATTTTGTGCTGAAAAATCTTCTACATTTTTATATTAAGCTAACTTCATCAGTGTATTTTTCAGGTACATGGTAAAAGTTCATATAAAAATAATTGAGCTAATATATCAATTCAAACAGTGCAGAAAGATGCAGAAAGACTTTTGAAATCATATAAATATAATTGTGCTGCCAATGCAATAAGGCTTGAACTATTGTTTTAGATTTAATGGGAAAGCAAAGGAGTTGTGCAGTTCAGCTTGTGAATTAATATTTTGTTATTTTAATCTCTGCTATAGGGTGTTTGAAGTACTCATAATAAATTACAAAAGTACTCCAAGATCATGTTCTTTGCGTTTTGTTATAAATCTTTGAAAGGGGCCCATTTCCATAACATATGTAAATCTTTCAAGGAAAAATATTCCCATTTGTTCATGAAGATGACTTTACGTCAAAACATGGAAAATTGCATTTTTTATGTTTCTGAAGTGAAAACAGCTATTCATAAAAGTTCCACATTCCACATTTTGTCATTGTGGACTATTCTACTTTCTCCACCACAGTTCACCACACCATCATCCTTGATAGCCTCTCAGTCTTTAGATGTACAGGTATGGTGTTCTTCTCCTTAGTCTTTAATCCTTCATTGCCCCTACCCTGTCCTTTCCATGTTTCGTTCAACACCCTATCATTGGAGGACCACATCTTCTAGCAAGTCTGTGCTTATGACTTACATCTGCTTCACAGATCATGATCTCTGCCTCACATTCCAACCTGCCTCTCTTTTATGTCTCTTCATGGTTGTTTATTGCCCTTATTCCCTTTCTCTTTGGCTACATCTGCACTACAGAGATATTTCAAAAGAAGCTCTTCTGGAAGATCTCTTATGAAAGAACTTCTTTTGAAAGACTATGTCCACATAGAAAAACAAGCAAACAAACGACTGATCAAAAGAGTGATCTGCTCTTTCAAATGAGAGCATCCAGACAGCCCCCACTGTTTCAAAAGAACAGGTCAGGGACCAAAAAATCAGGACTGTTCCTTCAAAAAAAAAGGGCCTGTGGAGTGTCTACTCATGTTTTCTTTCAAAAGAATCTTTTGAAAGGGGGCGCTCTTCCTGAAACGGGAAAAGAAGAGTGATTTTGAAAGGAGAACCCCATTCTTTCGATTTCTGTTCAAAAGAACACCTTTTGTGGGTAGCTGCTCTGTGGGATCTTTCGAAAAAGCCCCCTTCTTTTGAAAAAAATTTCAAAAGAACTTGCTAGTGTAGACACAGCCTCTATGTTTTAATGCCCCAGCCTCAGATGGTACTGCTACTACCTTTCTGCCAGAGATTAGAGAGAACTTCCACAGTCATCTATCTGTAGCATTCCATAACAACCACAAGCAACAGCTTACAAATATTAACTCATGGTTTCCTCTTGCTCCTTAGCATATTGAATCCATCTTCTGTTTCATATCCTCTCCTTTGATTAAGAACCCCTCAGCGCAGGTGCCATCTTTGTTTCCTGTTTGCATAGACCCTAGTACATTGATATTCTAGTTCTAGAACTGAGACTCTGAGGACCTACAGCAATGAAAACAGTGAATGAGGATCTCTGTCTCACTTGTTCCTCCTACAGTGGCACATTCTCCTTTAATGCCACATCCACCTTCTGATGTCACAGAGCATGAGTCCAAGCAGTCTGAATTTTTAAAAACACTTTTTCCCCTGGCAAAATCTTGGTACCACTGGAGCAGGGCAGTCCAAAGATTGTACAGCTATGCATGAGACTCCTCAGGTCCCACATTTAGGAAAGGGCTTGTAAAGAATTATTGAGACACTTTCATAGGGAAAAAAAACCACTTTTCAGAGCTAGAAAGAATGTTAAATGTTGAGCACGTTCTTTCTACATCTGAAAAGGTATTCTATGAATATATTCCAGTAGCTCTTTTCTGACTGTTAACTTTTGATACACCCCAAAGCCAACTCCTGTTACAGTAGATAGTACGACTTTTGTTGGGTGCCTTGGAAATTGGATCAAGGCACTAGCACAAAAAATCCTCTGCAATGGTTACTGGAGGTTTCCATTATAGAATATACATTTGTGTCAACAGTTTTAATAACATCCTAAGTGCCAGATACTCACATTAAAGCTACACCACATTGCACAAAAACAGCAAGAAGTCCTGTGACACCATATAGACTAATTCAGCTATGTCTACACGTGCCCCAAACTTCGAAATGGCCACGCAAATTGCCATTTCGAAGCTCACTAATGAAGCGCTGACATGCATATTCAGCGCTTCATTAGCATGCGGGCAGCAGCCGCACTTCGAAATTGATGCGGCTTGCCGCCACGTGTCTCGTCCAGACGGGGCTCCTTTTAGAATGGACCCCGCCTACTTCAAAGTCCCCTTATTCCCATGAGCTCATAAGGGGACTTTGAAGTAGGCAGGGTCCTTTCGAAAAGGAGCCCCATCTGGATGAGACACGCAGAGGCAAGCCGCGTCAATTTCGAAGTGCGGCTGCCGCCCGCATGCTAATGAAGCGCTGAATATGCATGTCAGCGCTTCATTAGTAAACTTCGAAATGGCCATTTGCATGGCCATTTCGAAGTTTGGGGCACGTGTAGACATGGCCTACATGTTTTGGAACATTGGCTATGTCTACACTAGCACACTATGTCGAAGTAGCCTATTTCGACATAAGAACATTGAAATAGGCTACTTCAACGCGTATCGTCTACACATCCTCCAGAGCTGGTGCTGTCAATGTTCAACATTGAAGTAGTGATGGAGAACATCAAAAGGAGCCTCCCTGGAAGGAAATGCAGAGCATCCACACACACAAGTGCTCCCTGTCGAAATAAGGGGCCAGCAAAGCCCCAAGCCGCTCCCTTAAAGGGCCCCTCCCAGACACACTCGGCCTGCACATCATGAGATCCACAGAGCTGACAACAGGTTGCAGACCCTGTGAACGCAGCATGGACCCCCAGCTTCAGCAGCAGCAGCAGCAGCCAGAAGCCCTGGGCTAAGAGCTGCTGCACGTGGTGACCATAGAGCTGCACGGGGGCTGGACAGAGCATCTCTCAACCCCTCAGCTGATGGCCGCCATGGAGGACCCCGCTATTTCGAAGTAACGGGACGTGGATCATCTACACATGCCCTACTTTGACGTTGAATGTCTAAGTAGGGCGCTATTCCCATCTTTGGATGGGAATAGTAATTTCAATGTCTAGCCACCTATAGTCGATTTCAATGTCAAAATAGGACACGGCGTGTGTAGACGCAACGCGTTCTATTTCGACGTTGTGCCAGCTGCTTCGAAGTAGCTGGCTAATGTAGACACACCCATAACCTTTTGTGGGAAAAGACCTGCTTCTGCAGATTCATGAGTCTTTGCTCATAAAAACTTGTGCTCCAAAATATCTGTTAGTCTACAAGGTGTCACAGGACTTCTTGTTGTTTTTGAAGCTACAGACTAACACAGTTACCTCTCTGATACTTGACACTTTGCACATGTGTACACCGGGCCCTAGAAAAATATTGCTTGCAGAATACATACTACAGATCTCCATTGTAGATAAGAAGTCTGCAGTGCAAATTGGAAAGGAGAATTCTACCCTTAAAACTGATATCTGAGTACTCCTACCCATGTTTTGGATTAAATGGTAATTCTGTGGCTTGATGTATCATAGCAGGGGAAGGAGATAAAACATTCAGCTATCACTTCCTGGAACATGAAGGTTCTTTACAAACATTTTTAACATGTTATACCTAGATGATTCTGAAAAATCTGATTTTTATAAAACAAACTTGCTTCCATAAAATTCTTCTGGCAGGAATATACTGAAAATCAAAAGCTATGAATAATGTTGACTGTAAAGCTTTGTATTATTTTTTTTCCTAAAAGAAAAAAAAAACTTTACAACCACTATGCTTTTGAACAATGCAAACTATAGCAGTGTTTCACAGTGATGAGACTATGGTATATTGTGGATGCATCAAAAACATAATGACATTGATGGCACTGATTTAAATCTACATTTCCCCCCACATTTAATTTGGGAAAAACAGAATTTTTGCTTATTTGAAAGGTAGGCCACCTAAAGTAAAGTTAAAATTAGTTTGACCAAACTGTATCTTATAACTTTGTCTTTTTGTTTAAATCTTTATTATGAATGCTTTATGTATGGTTTAGCACCATTATGAAAATGCATTCAGAATGGACTTCTCCAGGCTGTTAAATCTGCCTTTAACAACATTGAAACTACACTTGCAACACATTATCTTAGGCTACTTTTTGAATAACGGAATTGCCATCAAAGCATATTTAATCTGAACTCAATTAAATTACAATTAAATTAAATTACAGTTAGAATCCTTACGAATGCAGATTTAAAATTATTCTGTATTGTTGGAGAGTAACAATTCATTTTCAGGATATTAAAAGTATTTGGTAGTGGGATCATAACATACATTTCATATTATTGCCTGGTATACAGCTAACTCTCTGTTTTCTGCATATCATTAGAATAGTTTCACTTAGTACAGCTTTTTGACATCTTGAGGCAAACTTTAAAAAATTTAGTATAAGATATAGCTCTGAAAAGGTCTGCTCCAAAGCCCTTTGAAATCAATGGAAAGGCTCCCTGCCTTTAGATCAGGCCCACAGTGCACTTGTTTCAAAGTAACAGCTGTGCAGGCTTTGTTTACAAGAGAATCAGAAGTCCTAAAAGTAGCTGTTAGAATGTAGTGAAGTGCAAAAAACAAGAAAGACAGAGGCAAAATAATACATGACATTTTTAAAAATTAAAATGAATTCTGTTTTCCTCAATTTCATGATGCATCATAAGCCTTCAGCACTGCATTGTTCTGCTCTAAACATTTTGATGAACAACATCTGAAGGGGTCAAACTTCTTCTATGAAATTTGACAATGGCCTCTGAATATCATGCTGCAACCAAAGTGGGGTGACATCTTTACATTTCTTTGATATACAAATTAATAAGGATGGCAGCTTCCATTCATTTTTTCACACATACATTTGATGCTGTTTCCTTTTGTTTTCTTCTCATTTAACACCAGCAGAAAGTACCATTTGTACTGTTTCTGTGAAGGTGAAGTGCCAGCATTTTTTATATCATTGTGTGCTGGATAACCTTTAGATATAGATAACACAGCAAACATTGACATGATGGCATCAACTCCAGGGCATAGTGAATAAAAATAAATATTACAAGTCCACATCATATGATTAAAATTTTATATTCATTTAAATGTCTAACTAGGTCTGTGGGTTGACAAGGTCCAACTGTTCTCTGTAATCTTGGGTGTAAAAAAACTTGAAAGACACAGGAAAACAATAGTAGGGTCAATTTCCTCCTCATGAAGGGATAACTATTTCGTGAATTAAAAGATCTTTCATTAAATTGAAAAGTAATACGTTTATTTCAAAACATTTTTTATTAACATCTATTGGTTGTATCCCCCATCTCTGTCTAGCTACAAAATCTAAGGCTGTGTCTACACGGGCACAAATCTTCGAAATAGCTGTATTTTGAAGATTACTAATGAGGCGTTGAATTGAATATTCAGCGCCTCATTAGCACTAGGACGCTTCCGGCCACGGTGCTTCGAAAGCGGGCAGCTTGGTGCGGCTACACGGGGGTCCTTTTCGAAAGGACCCCACACCTTTTGAAATCCCCTTACCCCGCTCAGTGCTTTCGAAGCGCCACGGCCAGAAGCTTCCTAATGCTAATGAGGTGCTGAATATTCAATTCAGCGCCTCCTTAGTAATCTTCGAAATACGGCCATTTTGAAGATTTGTGCCTGTGTAGACACAGCCTCAGTGAATGCTGCTAAGGTGCAGCGTAAAGCTCAGCTATTCCCCTTGCTATTTAGATGGTGGGTACCGGTTTTAGCTGATAACTCTGGTAGCAGTAGATCTGGGGAAGGAGACCAGTTGCCTCACCCACCATCCTGGGATCATGTAGTAATTTTTGTTGTCAGAAAGGGGTCTCAAGGAAATGAAGTCTGAAAACCCCTGTTCTAAAGCAAAGACCGTGTTAGATGTCTTATTTGTTTCACATCACAAATGCCTTGCTGTGAGCATGTATTCTAATGGTCTTTTATCTGAGTTTGGTTTTTTTTTGTCTTTCTCATCAGTGTCTGTGTAATGCTGTTAACTTGAAGTAGAACTACTTAAAATACTTAGCTGTTTAAGTCAGGCTGAAAAAACATCTGAAATTCCATTGTGAACATTACACTTGAAAAAGGCCTGGGCTCCCTATAGTTTGATAAATGTACCTGGATATGTGTTAATGTTCAAAAGTCTCTGAAAGAAACTAGAGTATTTTTTAACTTTTACTGGAGGCTTTTTTTTTTAGACATGCCTGATCCAAAATATGCAAAGTCTCTTTTGTATTTTCATCAGAGAATGTATGTATTTTCCCCTTCAAATTATAAATTAATAGAATTATCGCGCAAACAAGGGCTTCCCAAGGAGATTCTGTGCAACAGGGGAAACTGAGGCACAGTGCACAAAAGTGTGAATAACCTAAATCTCCTGGTGGAATACCCTTCTGGGTTTTACCCCACAACCCAGGCCGGTGTCTACGATGGCCAATCCAACAGGGTTATACAGGGTTGTGATGTGGATCTGTGGTTTGGTGTTTTCCCTGAAAGAAGGAGTTAGGCTTTTTCTTAAAGGTGAAACAAAGACTAGTTTATTTAAAGTTGCACAAGGCAGACAAAAACAGGATGACTGAGTGATCTTAGCTACAGACTAAATATCTCCCTCACACTACCAGTCTTAGCACAGGGGTTTTTATTTCAAAACTAAAGCCTTCGAACTCTAAACACTGCGACAAGCAGCACCTTTAACTAAACCCTTTTACTTACTGCACATCCCAGGATTTTCATTGTTGTTTTCTTTGTGTGCTGAAAAGGGAAAGTTGTTAGAATGCAGAGCTTTATGATAATATAATATATAGCCCGCTGTGGGGTGTTATTCCCACACAACAGGTAGGGGAGAGCTCTTTGGCTCTCGACCCAATTCCCAGAGTTCCCTCCTACAGTTGCTCCGGTCGCTCAACCTCCCTCTCGATAAAGGGGGGAGCAGATCTTATGGGGCTGCCTCGTTAGGACAGCTCCCGAGGTATAGTGGAGAGCTCACCTCCTACGATGGATCCAACTATACCTTAATTTGGAGTTCCTCTTTGGGTGACTCCTAGTTTTTGGGTTGCCTCTTTGGACAATTCCCAATTAGAGCTACCTTTTTACGGTACTCCCTTAATGACCCCAAATTCAGGACCACCTCTTACGGTTGATCCTTAGATTTTGGGTCCACCCTTTACGGGTTAAAGTTTAAACAATATATAAGCTCTGTCCCTTTAAGGGTTAGATAAAATATAAAAGCTCTGTCCCTTTAAGGGTTAGATAAAATATAATTCCTTATTCTAATATGTTATATGTATTAGCTCTCCGGCTGGTTTTAAATATTGCCCCCTGTGCTTTACACTTGAACTAGAATGTTTAGGAGTTACAAAATCTGAGCCGCATTAGTAAGGCCTGGGGCAGTCCCAGCCTATTACTTTTAATATGCTGCTGTTATTTTAAATCTAACAACACTATATATTTAACACATCCAACAACACGCAAATGTACAGCAGCAAGCATAAAATAAACACATTAGACCACTCATGACAAATACACTTTGGTTTACCTCTTTCCCAGATCTGTCTCCAGGCGCTGGGCCTGCAATCACTTCTTACAGGAGCTAGGAAGTGATGGCCAGCACAGGTGCGCTTTTACAGTGTCGCGCAAGGCCTGACAGAAAGAGGAGAAAGCAAAGAACAGGAGAAAAAGCACCAACGTGGTTAAGAAAAAACCTCCTGTAGAAAAACGGCCTTTAATTCCCGTCACCAGCCACCGGCAATGGTCGATGAGGGGAAGGGCAGGACCGCTGCTGCGGTTTGTCCCTGTCACAGGGCGTCCGCTCGTCAGACGGCGTCACCTGCCGAGACAAACCCTCCGGGTAAAAACACCAGAGCCTTCAAAGATGGTGGCAAGCAGGAGCTCTTCTGCGTCCCTTGATGACTATGGGCGCTCAGTCCGAGTTCCTGTAGTCGTCCTCTTCGTGTCTTCGACATCCCATGGCGGCTGGGGTATGATGATTGACACGACGCTTGTCATCTTTCTTCTAGTGATTTCTCAGCTCTCTAGTGATCAGCTGTCTTCAGCCGCTCCCATGCGACTGTCCAAGTGCAAGTGAAGCAAGCCAGCAAGCAAGCAAGTGAAGTTCAGTGGCCTCTGGCTTCTAACTTTATAGAGCCAGCGAGGACCTGGTTGAAAACCTTGTTGCACTTTGGTTGCCACGGCAATCAAAGAAAGTTCTGTGCTACATATTCATAAGGTATCAAAAGCTAACCAATTGATTGTTAAGATTTCAAACTTCAACTTACACATATTAACTATCCCTTATGAATATTAACACCAACTGTCATTTTCAACTGTCAGTTTTGTTTACTTCATATTACACAGCCCTTTATAGTGTTTTTAAAGGGGATTTTTACAATAAATCTTTTTACAAAGCACTTCTGTGGGTTTGATAGGGAATAAAGTCATGAATTAAACAACATAGATGTTTAAACGCTCAGTTCCTAAGGCTTTTGGTTAACATGCGGGGAGAAACACACAGACACCACAGCCCATGGCCAGGGACATATTAATCACCTCAGGTGAGGATATTTCAACAAGAATCACTTTTATTTTTAAAAAATCTTTTCATACAGGAAGTGGGGGGAGGATGAAAGCATCTGGTCTCTGTACAGGCTATGATTACACTACAGTTCAGTAGCCAAAATTTGTGGTTTCATAGACAAAACTCATGGAGCATCTACACAGAGAATGCATTTTGTTGATAGAAACTGTTGACAAAAAAGCTGTATAGATGCTCTGGGGCAGGAGGGGTGTGCTTTTTGTCAACAGAATTCATCAAAAGATCAATCCACTTTCATGTGTAGGTGCAATCTGTTGACAGAAGTTTTGTTGAACCATCTTTTCCAACAGTAGCTTCTGTAGACAGATGTTTCTGGTGTAGATGTAGCCTGTGAGGCAGGCTTTTGCAATGGAATATTACATGACAATGGTTAAGTTCAGTGCATATGTTTTTCAGGTACTAATTCAGAAAGATATATAAGTTAACATGACTTAAGACCGTGCATAAATTAGCACATGCTTAAATGCTTTGCTGAACATGGGTGGACTTAGGTATGTGCAAAAAACTTTGCAATATTGGACCTTTACTGACCCCATCAAAACATATAGCCTAACTGTGTTTAGTTTTCAGAACAACTTTGTACATGTTGAATCACTCTAGTCCAGCAACATCTATAATTTGGCGTGATTTTAGTTAGCTGGAAACCACTTATCATGAGAGTGGCCAAATTTCCTGTGGCCCCGTAAAATTTGTTTACAGCCATCAATCCTGCCTCAGTATTGTGTGATGGTATTAACTCTAATTTGCCCTAAATGCCTTCTAAGAGGCTGGCAAGCAGAGGAAGGGTTGATAAAAGTGTTAGACAATATTTACCTCCTGTGGTCTGACAAATTCTCTTTTTGGCACTGGTCAGGTCCCAAGGGTGCTGGCTAGAGAGGTTCAACCTGTACCACAGAACTCTACGGCTGTGTCCAGACTAGCCCCAGCTTTGAAGGGGGCATGGTAATTAGGGTGTTGAGAGATTACTAATGAAGCACTGCTGTGCATAGGCAGCACTTCATTAGGCTAAATCTCCCCTGTGGCAACTTTGAAGTGTGAGACTTCAAAGTGCCAGCTTGTGTGGCTGCGGGTCAGCTGCGTGTACTTCGAAGTGCCCAGGCTACTTTGAAGTCCCTTCACTCCTTGAAATTTTGAGGAGTAAAGGGACTTTGAAGAACCCGCAGCTGACCTGCAGCTACATGCAATCCGGCACAAATACAGAAACATTGAGGAAGAAGAGGTTGAAATGTCCATGGCGAAGCAGATGATTAGTATTGTGCTGTGCAACTTTGGTTGTTGAAGAGCAGGTTGGTTGATTGGATGGTAAAACTGTTGTTTGAAGCTTTGTCACTCCATGGCTACGTCTACACGTGAAGCCTACATCGAAGTAGCCTATTTCGATGTGGTGACATCGAAATAGGCTATTTCGATGAATAACGTCTACACGTCCTCCAGGGCTGGCAACGTCGATGTTCAACATCGACGTTGCGCAGCACCACATCAAAATAGGCTCTGTGAGGGAACGTCTACACGCCACAGTAGCACACATCGAAATAAGGGTGCCAGGCACAGCTGCAGACAGGGTCACAGGGCGGACTCAACAGCCAGCCGCTCCCTTAAAGGGCCCCTCCCAGACACACTTGCACTAAACAGCACAAGATCCACAGAGCCGACAACGAGTTGCAGACCCTGTGCATGCAGCATGAATCCCCCGCTGCAGCAGCAGCAGCCAGAAGCCCTGGGCTAAAGGCTGCTGCCCACGGTGACCATAGAGCCCCGCACGGGCTGGAGAGACAGCGTCTCTCAACCCCCCAGCTGATGGCTGCCATGGAGGACCCCACAATTTCGACGTTGCGGGACGCGGATCGTCTACACGGTACCTACTTCGACGTTGAACGTCGAAGTAGGGCGCTATTCCGATCCCCTCATGAGGTTAGCGACTTCGACGTCTCGCCACCTAACATCGAAGTTAACTTCGAAATAGCGCCCGACGCGTGTAGCCATGACGGGTGCTATTTTGAAGTTAGTGCCGCTACTTCGAAGTAGCGTGCACGTGTAGACACAGCCCATATGAAAAGCAGCATTCTAAAGGTCAGTTTGGATCCTGTTTGTGAGGCTGGAAAGTGAAAGATGATTTTCCACTGTTTGCTTAGCTGCACAGGATCAATTTTAGACAGACCATATTTTCCCATTTTCTAAGCTACTGCACCCAGGTTTCAGGGTTCCTTTCTATAGAGTGTAAATATAAAAGTTATATTTGAAAGAGATTAGTTACAGTATCTCACAGGATTGGGCTTTCCACATAGGAAGTTTTATAACATGCAATAATGTGAAAATGTTTGCTTGGTGATTACAAAGCGGTAGCGCTGAAAATTTAAGAAGTTACCCACTAGTAGGCTAAGTGAAGAAAGGACAAATGCAAGAAGTGAGAGGAAGAGGCTTTTTCAGCAATCACACTAGAGAGAAAAAATGCATTTTCTTCCTGGTATCTCTGTACACAATAGGCACTTCAGAAGAGAATTTCTTTTGCACCATCTAGTTAATAAAATCACTTTTAATTTCCATGTTAAATATGCACATGTTGCTTCCCTAAGATAAGACATTACACACTTTCTCTATAACACTCATTTTATACTGTAAACACTCCTGTCCTCTGTTCTGAATTTCTTCATTGGATGTACACTCTATAGATGGCTGAACCAAAACCCGAAATTTGAACGCACTGGCAATTTAGGATGACTTGAAATCCAGATATAGATTTGGCAGTTCAGACCCATCTCTGTGTAAAGCTTTTGTAAAGTCACAGAAGCATGAGGAATATGCACTCTAGACAGGTAATGTGTATCTCATTGTTTTGGTAGCAATGTCGATATTAGAGAAGTCTTTAGATGAGGCTTATTTACATGGACAATCTTTTTAGAACTCCAAGCCAGGTTTGCCTACCACCAAATCCAAATGCTTCTCTGAGAGAATGGAATACCTACTAGTACTAAAAACCTAATCTTTTTTAAAGACATAGTGATCACCTAGTGGAAAATCCAGTGGATAATAGATTAATAGAAATAATTTATAGGGGTTATAGTGGACCACAAGCTAAATATGAGTCAACAGTGTGATGCTGTTGCAAAAAAAGCAAACATGATTCTGGGATGCATTAACAGGTGTGTTGTGAACAAGACATGAGAAGTCATCCTTCTGCTCTACTCTGCGCTGGTTAGGCCTCAGCTGCAGTACTGTGTCCAGTTCTGGGTACCACAATTCAAGAAAGATGTGGAGAAATTAGAGAGGGTCCAGAAAAGGTCGATAAGAATGATTAAAGGTCTAGAGAATGTGACCTATGAAGAAAGGCTGAAAGAATTGGGCTTGTTTAGTTTGGAAAAAAGAAGATAGAGGAGCGACATGATAGCGGTTTTCAGGTATCTAAAAGGGTGTCATAAGGAGGAGGGAGAAACCTTGTTCTTTTTGGCCTCTGAGGATAGAACAAGAGGCAATGGACTTAAACTGCAGCAAAGGAGGTTTAGGTTGGATATTAGGAAAAAATTCCTAACTGTCAGTGTGGTCAAACAGTGGAATAAATTGCCAAGGGAGGTTGTGAAATCTCCATCACTGGAGATATTTAAGAACAGGTTAGATAGATGTCCGTCAGGGTTGGTTTAGACAGTACTTGGTCTGCCATTGGGGCAGGGAGCTGGACTTGATGGCCTCTTGAGGTTCCTTCCAGTCCTAGGATTCTATGATTCTATGAATTTATTTTACCTTCTTGTATTTGAATTAAAAACAGGTAAATGCTGCAGTAAGTCAGAAAGATAGGCACCATTGTCTATACATTTCAGAGGGAAATGAAAGGAAAACTTTAAATGTATTGATTAGTACACTTTGCTGACAACAAAGATACTAAAGACCATTTTGGTCTACTGACATCTGAATTGGAAAAATGTGAGCAACTGCATAGATAGGAATGTTAAACTACACAAATGGGCTATAATGCTACAAAAATAACTGTAGGGAACTTGCAAATTTTTTTTAAACTTTATATACCTTGTCAAGTCTGATGATTTTCAGATGATCCCTTGATGTAGATGCAGGTTGTGTTTTGATCAGTGCTGCAATCAGGCTGCTGGAACATTTGAGTGACTATATACTAATTATCCCCCTGGTATCCTTGTGTAACTGTGCCTGAGCTGGTGGCTCCACTCACTCATCGCTCTCTCTCTCTTGTGCTTGCTCTCTCTCTATTTATTTATGCACCTTCTCCTCGCTCTTTTAACCTCCCTTTTCTTTTGGTAAGGTATTGGAGGGCAGGGAAGCATTTGTTTTCCCATTTACTGGCTGCTATTTAAAGTTTTTTTTTCTTTTTCTTTTTCTGAGCAGTAAGAGAAGTGGACAAAATATATGTCGCTGGTACTCATAGTTACAATTAATATGTAGAACAAGGTGAATTTTTTTTAGTTAAAAGTGCTTTTGGTGAAAAATGCCTGTTTTGGTCTGACTGAAAGATTTTGCAATTGCATCTTGCTTTGGGAAGGTTATTTCAGGAATGATTAAAAGAAAAATAAAAACAAGTTAATTCTGCTTGTTCCAAAATGAAACATTTTGATGTTTTGAGTAGATTCACAAAGGGACTGGAGTGCTGTTCAAAAGGAGGAGGTTGAGTTTGTATTGGTTCCTTTATATGCAATAGCCTGGCAGTTGAGGCATTCATGAGATGTGTGGGGAATCAGTTTCAAATCAGAGTTGGATAGAACTTACCATTTTTAGTCTGCACAAAATGTCAGCCTTTTGAGATCTGATTACATTTCAAATCATTTCTCTATGGGCTTCCTAATTCCTGACCAGCCAGCTGCTTCAGGATTCTGGAAGCCCTGGTGTTAGAGCTGAGGCAGTCTGAGGGTAAGACTACACTAGTGTTGTAGACATTTTGGGGTCCCACAGGAACTGGGTCCTAATCTATTTAGCATGTTTATCAGTGACCTGGAAGAAAACATAAACTCATCACTGATAAAAGTTTTCAAATGACAATAATTGGGGGATTGGCAAATAATGTGGAGGACAGCAATCTGGATTGCTTGATAAGATGAGCAGACGCTAATAATATGCCATTTAATACAGCTAAATATTTGATGATGGGCTCTTCTGTCAGGCAGTGAAAGGTATAACATGATTCAATAGATGAATATTAAACTATACAAACTCAGATGGGAAATAAGACATACATTTTTGACAGTGGAGATAATTAACCATTGGAACAATTTTCCAAGGTTCATGATGGAATCTCCATTGCTCTCATTTTTAAATTGGGATTGGATGTTTTCCTAAGAGATATGCTCTAGGAATTATTTGAGGACGTTCTATGGCCTAAGTTATACAGAAAGTCAGGCCAGATGATGTAAGTGCTTGCTTTTTGGCCTTAAAAACCTTACTGTAAAGCACTCTGTCTCAGGGCTCCCAGTGAACCACACCTTAAGTCCACTTGTGAATCTAGCCATGCAGTTACTAGTTTTCTTGGTTTTTATTAAAAATCAGTTAAAGATGCTGCAAATCAAAGCAAACTAGTCCCCCATATTCAATTTACCAAAAATTCTGGAGGAAAAAAAAAAAAACATTTTCGGGTTGACCTGAAATGACTCTTTAAAAATGGTCCAATTTTCCAGTAAACCAAAATATAAGTTATTGATACAACTCTGTTAAGGATCTCTTACCAAAGAGAAAACAAAACAGTTGTCACAACCAGTTTTAGTATCTCTTCCAGAAAGGGCCTACAGAAAGTAATAGAAATGGATTAGCGACAAGGAAATTACTCTAAAAGTATAAGATTTAGTAGAGCACAGTATATTTTTCAAAGGTTTGATCAGTCCTAAAGAATTCTATAGCAGGTTTACAATTTTCTATTCAAATGTATGAATTGGTCAGAAATATGTAGAAAACTTATGGGTCTTACTCTGACTCAACGGGTATGTCTACACAGTAGACCAGCATCTATGAGACCTGGGCTTGTGGACTCTGTTTCAAAGCCCATGTGTGAATGTCCACGCTGTATTATTAATCTGGGTTTAGAGTTGCTAGACTCAAGTCTCACAGTTATGCTAACACTTCGATATGACACTATGCAGATCTTTTGACTCAGTCTGTAGTTAGAGCTGCATCCACAGTACAAAATTACAGGCTTTTGGCTCCACACACATCAGGACGCAGGCACTGACCTAGTACCCTAGACAGATTGTAGGGCCTGGGTACTGAGTGCTTGCTGAATCAAGTGAGCTTTATTGTGTGTGGACAGAAGAGGGGCTTGTACTCAAACTTGAGTCATAGGCCCAAGCTTAGTGTGCAGTACAGACATACCCTAGGAGGTACAGTGTAGAAGGAAATGAAAAGGTGGCTTTACATAACCTTTACAACCTCCAAGTTCTGGAGTATTTGGCTGTTCAAATGTATGACAGACAGTCCTGGAACACCTCAGGTATGTAGTGCAGTCTAGAAGCTCTGACGCATCTTGGGCTAGGGACCACTCCTTATTCCAGGTTTTGAGAGAGGGATAGTACAAAATCACTTACAATGACCATGCGCTTTGCCTTCATCAGAAGACTTTTCATTCCAATAGGTACTAAAGTGGCACGTTGGGGCCTGTGTGCAGCAGAATCAGGATCTGTCCTAAAATTTTCCATTGAATTTTCTTGGCGCTCTTCCATGATTTCAAACAAATAATCCTCCCAGCTAAACTGTTCAGCAATGTCATTTGGGTATCCACCCTCTAAAACTGTGTTCAAACATGCTTTGGAATTTATTCTGTCTATAATATTATTCTTTATTATTTTTTTAAATAATATTATTATTTATTCTGTCTATAATAAAGCTAATACATTTTTAAATGGATACCCTCAGCTTTCTAGCACAAACCCCCACATGGATTACTTTAAAGCTATGTTACTATCCCTAAAATGATTGAAAAACTGCAGCTCAGCACGGGATATTGGGTTGAGGTACGAAAGCTGGAAGAGTTCCTCTATACATTTGTGAAACATTGAAATTAGAGTCCAGACTACAAGTTTAGTGTGCTCTCAGATACTGGGAAAACAATTGTTATTACTAGTGAAGGACAAAAATGTTTCATATTCTGATTTTGTTGTGTGTTTTTGCTGCTTTGTTGTGGCATTTGCTATTTGGATCAACAGACAACTAAATACGACTGATTTTGGTAGGCTCCAATACGCGTTCCTGTTGATTTCTACATAATACCAAAATGGAGCTGCACTATTTACACTGGGCACTTGGTCATCAATGAACTGTTTTGAGTTTAATAGGTTTAACACTTGGCAGCTTATTATTGTGCTGTTATAATTATTACTTGAATTACATTATCTCTGTGTGTGTGTGTGTGTGTGTGTGTGTGTGTGTGTGTATTACACACACCTGGGCTGATCATGTCATACTGTTTATGCATGAATATTAATAAAGGGGGTAATTTTGGCTTGGTTTTATAAACATCCATGCAATAATTCAGATAAAATTCTTAAATGCATGCCTAATCTTACTCACACAAATAGTTCCATGTTAAAATTAGGTAACTACTTATGTACCTTGCTGAAGTGAGTATCTAATAGACAAATGGTTAAGCACAGAATCTATAAGTATGATTTTGCACAGCATTGCTAGGGACAGATAAAATTTAGTAAGCACAGCTTGGTCATAAGCCCAGGATCCCAAATCACTGGGGTTCAGATATCCTGGTTAAAAAAAAAAACAAAAACAAACAAACAACCCCTCTCACCCCCCAAAAAAAACAACCAAGCAACCAAAGATCTCCTTGATAAAAGCCCCCCTTCAGCACACAGGAGGCTATCCAGCCAAGCTATTTGATCATAGCTTAATCAGCCGCTATCACACAGTCTCATGAGAATATTCAGGAAGTTTAATTTTCAATTTCGCCTTCTGGATTATATTTTATATTGCAGCAATTTGCATCCTCTCCCCATCTCTTACCCTGAGCAAGTAGTGTTTATAAATTTAGACACTTTCCAATGGACTCAGACTCTTTCGGTTGAAAAGAGAAGAATTCAGTTTTGTCTCTCAGTCTATGGAAGCCAGGAAGCAAAATGAGGAAACTGGTGTTTCCAGCTTTACTTTTCACTGTTACAAGAACATTTCTGTCTTCCAAGTAAAAAGTGCAGAACCTGCATAAGCCCACAACAGTAACAATTAACTCAGGCAGCAAATGGTAAGAATAACTAATGTAGATAGGTGGAATTCAGCTCATCAGAATACAGGGTTACACAAGCAAAAAAGGTTTGAGGTCTCTGTGTCTACACTAGAGGGTTTTGTTGCCAAAACCCAGGGAGCATTCACATTCCCAAGGTGTTCTGTTGACAGTAAATCAGCAGAATGCAGCACTTTTGTTAACAGTCTTATCCTGCTCCCCATGAGGTGTAATGCCTCTGTCCACAGATCTATTGAAAGAAAGCCAGCCTGGGTGTTTTGGGGTCAGGAGCCTCTGTTGACAGACAGGGCTTCCAGGACACCAGACAGCACTGTCTGCTATATTTCCAGTTGGCTGTTTTCTTGATAGAGCGACCGGGCAGTGCAGCTGCTCTCTGTCGAAAGAGCAGACTGCTCTTGTGATCTGCTTGGCACTTTGGTTGCAATCTGTCAACAGAAGTTTTGTCAGTAGATAAATCCCTATAATGTAGACATAACCTAAAAGAATTATATGTCTGTGAGGGCCTCCTCCCTCTTCTTCTGCAGTTATTTTCAAGTCACACCTGCCAAGCAGTAGGGAAGCATTCTTGTTTTTTGTGGGTGAGAACACAGTCAGGTAAACTGTTGTTTTAGTTGGATTTTTTTTTAAAAAGTCTTCACTTTATTTAAATATTTATAGTGCTTATTTCTTGCATTAAGGGACACTGTGAAGTTAACAATATTATAAAAACAGCAATACAATTCTTTTTACTTCCATTAGTGATTTCACTATAGATAATAGAACTATTTTTTAAAAAGTAATTCAATGTTTTGCTCTTTATGTTTGTGATCTTTAAAATGAGCAAAATGCTTGGGTAGGGAGGCTAGATAGGTTAGTTTTTAGCTAGGATTGTTTTCAAGGATTGTATAAGCACAAGTCTGCAGCATTTGGATAGCAAACGTTTCAGAGGAGTTTTAAAATTTAGTATTCATTTTCTATTGATATATGCTCTTAAAAATCACGAAAGCCACTCTATTAATTTAGCATTTGCAAAACATTTTTATTTACCTTTGCATAATCTAAATTTGGGGCTTGAATTATTCTACACTATTCTTTTTACCTTCTTCAAAATGAATTTATATGTGTTGAGAGAGAGAATAGATGTATACGTTGTGTGAAAAGCTTGAATACACAGCTGATGTTAAATGCTTTATGCATATCTGTGTAGCATAAGGTCATTTATAAGTTATGGAAAATCATGATTTAGTAATTATTGTGGAATATTCAATATGCTAAAAGTTATTTTCTTTAATTTTGGAATGAAATCATATTTGGCCCCAGTCTTGCAAACATTGGTGCACATGAGTAATTCATGGAACTACTCACATAAACATAGGAGTGGGAGGCTGGGAAGGGGAGAGGGAAGAGAAAAGAAGGAAATTAGACATGGAAGTCTGAAATAATGCAATCCCAATTTCTATTTTATGAACCAGCACTTCAGATGTAATGCTTTCCAATCTATGGCTGGATAATAAGGGGAAGCTAAAAATGAGACCTCCATTTGGGTTGCCAGAAATCTTCATATAAAAGTTTCTTGCAACATTTTTATTTATCTATTTATTTTTTACAAAATCTTAAATCCTTTATTGTGTACATCAGGCCTTTGAACTTCATCAAGAAGTAAGTCCTCTGGGCTACAGAAATGGTCTTGATCCCCATGTACACAGAATTGTTTTTTTTTTTTTTGATATAACCTAAAGGTTTGAATTTACACTGATATATTTATACCAGAAAAATGCTCACATAGACATTTTTGTTTGGGTGTAAGAGTGCTTTTATTTTTTACGAATATGTGACTTGGGAAAGGGCTAAATTAGACTGAAAAAAGATATTTTTATACAGATATAAGAGGCTTCACATGTGAGTTTATCTGTGTAACTCCATTGATATCACTGGTACAACTTTTACATGTAGACCAGACCTTTATCCCAAAATAAATTCATTCAAGTTTATTGGAGTTCATAGGCTCTTAAAATTACTTCCCTTTTCTTACCTCAGTTGCACATGAAAAATGTATCAGCCTGCAGAAAAAACTACCTAGTATGACCATTCTAAAGAACAGAGTCTATGCTGCTACAGCAGCAGTGGCAGATAGACTACTAAGGGGAATGCCTCGAAGCGTCTGTGGGATCCAAACAGGTCACTTTTATTCCTTCTTCTGCAGCTGGGAGTGGCACAAAATATTCCCTTTCTCCTTGTGAACCCATCTGCAGTTCCTTCTGCGAAAATGATGTGGTGGGGAGTACGGAACGTTCACTTTTTGCTCAGTCCCTAGTGTCAACAAACTCCCACTGGTCCGGGCTAAATCCTTTGACATCATCTTGCACTATAATATATGATGTAGGTATCCACTGTGGGGTATGTTTAGACTATAGCTGAAGGGCATCATTTTTTGTTTGAGTAAACATACCTGTGTTAGCTTTGATCAGGCTAATGTGTTAAAAATAGAAGTGTAGCCATGGTAGAATGAGAGGGAAGCTGCTCCAAGTACAATGTTGTACAGCAACACCTGTAATCTGGCATGATTTTAGTTAGCAGGACAATCACTTACCGTGTGTGGCCAAGTTTCCCCGTGGTCCCATCAAGTTCATTTACAGCAGCTAGTCCTGGCTCTCAGTGTTCCCTGCAATTATTTAGCTGTAATTTATCCCTAAGGCTATGTCTAGATTGCAGTGGTTTTGTCAACAAAATGGCTGTTTTGTTGACAAAACCCACAGAACATCCAGACTGAGAAGTGTATTTGTTGACAGTAAGTCTACAGAATGCAGCACTTTTGTCAACAGCTCCACCCCATTTGCCACAAGGAAGGACACTCTCAACAGAGATCTGTTGACAAAATACTGGCCTGGACATTCCAAGGGGCCTTCTTTCAACAGAGAAGGCCTCCGGAGTGCTGCGCAGGTGTCCCGGTGGACACCCTGTTCACAGCAACCAGCACTCTGTGGTTTCTGCCCACAGCCACAGGGAGCCTGGGGAACCCCGTGGCAGGAAGCTGAGAGCATGTGAGCAACAGAGGTACAAGCTGCTTACTGCAATGCCCTCACAGCCACACCCAGCAGCCAGATGCAATGGCAGAGGCCCCCTTACAGCCCCCAGCGCCTGTAAAGGAGCAACCTGAGTGGTCTCAGGACCCACCCCATGGGACCAAATACTGTGCCCCTTCCTGGAGCAGGGCAGAAATTCAGGCCCTCCTGGACTTGTGGGCAGAGAGGAATACGTGCAGGACCCACAGGCCCACTACAGAAGTCTGTAGATTTACAACAGAATGGCCACCACCCTGGCTGAATGGGGCTACCCCCACTACACCCAGGAGCAGGTCCAGGTGAAAGTAGAAGAACTTCACCAAGGTTACATGCAATCTCGGGATGCTGACTGATGCTCTGGAACAGGACCAGCCACATACCCCTACAAGAGGGAGCTCAACAATATTCTGGGAGAAGGGGACACATCACCCCATGCCTTGATCCTCAACATGGGGCTCAAAGCCCTCCCAATGCTGCCGGAGCCCCCACAGGAAGAGGAGGAGACATGCCACCCCTATCCATGCCAGACTTGGAGGCCGGCAGCTTCACCCTCATCCTGGACCTGGTCTCCACCAGCCAGGCCTTGTCCTGGGTTTCCGTCGGAGCTGGGCAAGTGTCCCTCTAGTGAGTACCCCATGAGTAACAAACCCCAGGGCACGGGAGGCAGGCATAGATGGGGTGCTTACGCAGGACCTCAAGCCACATTCCCAGCTCACGCAGGACCTCAAGCCACAGTCCCAGCACATGGAACCACATGCAGTGATTGTGTGCACAGCCCAGACCCAGCAGACAGCCCCAGGCATGGACAGCATCCTGCTGCCAGGTTCATGGCAGGCTGGAGGAGCCCCTGGCCCCGGACTGGTGGGGGCCCTCCTAGCACCTGCCATGGCTAGAAGCAGGTTATCCACAAGGGTGTTGGCCTGACCCCGAGGAATGTGGTGCCTAGAACATGTGCAAGCCCTTCAGTGTGAGGCGCTACCTGATCCTGTGGGCAGTGCTGAGAGCTTCAGGTGTGTGTGTGTGAGTCCCAGCCCACCTGCCACCCATGAGGGGACCACTCAGCAGCTGGACACCTCCATTGGCCAGTAGCCTGTTGACCAGGAGGCAGAATGGGCAGCATGGTCCATGGAGTCCCCATGTGGCAGGGCCCACTGTGCAGGCCACACATGGCTTTGCTCCTGGGACATCCTCACCCCCGTCTCTTCTGTGGGAGAAGCTCTCCCTCAGGGCCTCCTGGATCCAGAGCCCATCCTGATGGGTCTGGCGGACGGTGACTGTGCTCAGCTGCTCATAGTCACACCCCTCACAGCTTGGCTCTTCAAAGGTGGACACCCCCCATTCTGGGAGGAAGGCTTCCCCCTTTTCCTCCACAATGCTGTGTAGGGCACAAGCCCCCACAACTTGGTAGATATTGTGATCCGGTGAGCAGACACGTAAACCATGTCTTGAGGCACTGGAATGCACACTCTGCCTGCATCCTGGTGTGGTTCAGCCGGGCATTGAATAGTTCCTAGCTGGGGTCCAGATGTTCGGTATGGCACCTCATCAGTCATGACATGAAGGGTTAGGCCACATTCCCCATGATGCAGAGTGACATCTGCATGTCCCCAAACACGAACTCATGGCGGAGGATGAATGTGCTCTTCTCCAGCCTCTGGCACAGGCTGAAGTTGTGGAACATGCGGGTGTCGTGTGCCAGGCCCACCCACCCAACATAAATGTCCGTGACCTGCCCATGGTGGTTGATCAGTGCCCGCAGCACCATTGAGAAGTACTCTTTGCAGTTTATGTACTTGGTTGCGCTATGCTCTAGGCCATAGATGGGGATTGGGGTCCCATCTATGGTTCCGATGCAGTTTGGGAATCCTAGGGCATCAAATCTGGCCACAACTTCATTTAGGCCTCCCCCACGGATGACCCTCTGCAGCAAGGTCATGTTGATAGCTGTCATGACCTGCAGAAGAGGCAAGCAAACATACATGACAGGGACTGAGGGAGGGAGTAACTAAGCCTGGGGCTGGTGTGGTTTCCAGCTCCCTCATTTCTCCTGCCCCTCCGCCGAGCTGCCCAGGAGCCCCCGCTCCCCATGAGGCTATCCTCCCCTGGCAGCAGAGCTGTGCAAGGGTGGGATGGCACAATCCCCCCAGGGATGGGGCTTCACCCCCAACCCCACTTCTTGAGGGGCCCCCTTTGGAGGTACACCCCCCAGGGAAGGGACTGCATGACAAAAGGAGGTCCCTGATGGTGGACTTCCCCACGCCAAAGTGGTTGCCCACCAAAAGGTAGCTGTCGGGGGGTGGTGGCAAGATTCCAGAGGGCAATTGCAACCTGCTTCTCCACATGGATGGCAGTCTGCCGTTGGGTGTCATGCCTCCAGAGGGGAGAGGCAAGCCAGCCAGAGAGCTCCAGAAAGGTGGCCTTCTGCATGCAAAAGTTCTGGAGCCAGTGCTGGTCATCCCACTGCTCTGTGACCAGCCAGTCCCACCAGTCTGAACTGGTGTGGTGCCTCTAGAGCTGCCAGTGCACCAGAAGATGGGGAATGGGAGAGGAAGGAATGTGAGAATCCTTCAGCCAGTGTGCCATCCCTAAAGGGCTGCCAGGCTTGCCCTTGGTGAGGAAGAGAAGGATGGGTGTTAGAAAGTTCAACAGCTGATGCAGCCTGTCAGTATGGGGCCACTGCAAGCCCAGAGGCAGCTCCAGTGTCATGAATCCCAGGGACCAGCTATGTTACCCACAAAGTCATGAAGCCCTGTGCTAGCTGTGCTGTCCCTCAAGGAGGTAAAAATGCCTGCAGCAGAGGCAGGAAATGGGTGTCTGGTGGGTGAGGTTCCTTTAAGCGTACATCTTGGTGGGGCTTCGAGAAGGTACTGGTGACATGCAACTCTGGCTGGCATGTTTCTGCGTGTCCATTTTGCTGATAGAGCCTCTGGGCAGTCTGGCCACTCTCTGGTGACAGAGCGGATCTCCCTTTTGATGCACCTTGGTGTATGGACATGCTCTATCAACCAAGTTTTGTTGCAAGATATCTTCTGACACAAACTTCTGCCTACAAAACCCTGCAGTCTAGACATAGCCTCAATGTCTTCAAAGAGCCTATAAAGTAGAGGAAGTGTTGGTAATGCCGCTGGACAATATTGAACTCATGTGGTCTGGCAAATGCTCTCATTCAGCACAGGTCAGGTTCTGAGGCTGCTGAATTAGAGAGGTTCAATGTGTGTTTGGGCAGCTAGGCCCTCCCACCACTTGCACTGGCTACTGTTCTGTTTTTAGTATGATGTCTTGATCAAATATCATAGTGTGTGTGGTTTTTTTAGCTGGAAATTTTACCATGCAGTTCTAGTAGAGACACAGAGTAAAAGAATCATAGAAAGTGGGTTTTTGCCCACAAAAGCTTATGCTCCAAAATATCTGTTAGTCTATCAGGTACCACAGGACTTCTTGTTGTTATAGAAATGTAGGTATCATAAGATGTTGTTTAGTCCATCCCCGCACCTGGAAGCTGAACCAAGTATATAGAGATTTTCCCAACAGGTGTTTCCTAACCTATACTTAAATATCTCCAGTACTGTGATTTCAAAAAATCAGTTGCCTATTCTAGAATCTATTCTACAATGTAACTATCCATATAGCTAGAACAATTTTCCTATTATGTAACCTAAATCTGATTTGCTACAGATTAGGCTTACTTGTCCTACTTTCAGTGAACATGGAGAACACTTGATCAGCATCTTCTCTGTAACAGCCCTTAACGTATTTCAAGACTGTTGTCAGGTGCCCGCTTCATGTTTTTTTTTCTCAGAACTAATCATACCCACTTTTTTAACCTTTCTAAATAGGTCAGGTTTTATCTTAAAATCTTTAATCATTTCTGTTGCTGTTATCTGAACTTTCTCCAGTTTGGCCACCTTTCTTGATATGTATGATGGCCAGAGGTGAAGATGGTGCTCCAAGAGAAGCCTTACTGGTGTCAAGCAGAGAGGCACAATTACCTCCCATGTCTTTAACATGACATTCCAGTTCATAAACCCAGAGGGACAGTAGCCTTTTCTGCAACTGCTTCATGTTGTTGGCTTATATTCAGTTTATAGCTGCTATAGCCTCCTGATCTTTTACTCAGTGAGAATGAAAGACAGATGATGCTAAGAAGAATTTTGAACTCTAAGTAGTTCATGAAAAAATATAGAGTTGAAACCTGAGTTATTTTTAGTAAATTATCAAGCCCTACTTTCATTGTAACACAATCATATACATCACAGTGTTTTATTTTACAGTGGTACATACTGTACTATTCATACAGTGCCAACCTAAATATAAACATTTGTGTTAATTGAATCCCTAGCAACAACACATTTTAAAAGCCATCTTATTTTTATGTGATCTAATTATCTCTGTTGTATTGACTGATATCTAAAAGTTGGATTGATTCTACCATTAAACTGATATCAGAAAGGAATTGAGACAAACATTGTCTTTCATAATCCCAAAGACAGTTCAAATTGAAAAGCAGGTGTAAAGTATGTTGTAGATAGATCTTCTAAACCTATAATTTCATACGTCCTGACTCTGCTGTTAACTTTTTGCAGGTGAATCTCTGTGCCCAAAGACTTGATTAAGCCAGTGGGGTTCCATTTGACGCAGGTGTTCTATGGATACATCATTGCAGGATCCAGATGAAACCTGGAGCTTGGACTAGCTGAATTTGTTTTTAAATGAATGCAGAAAAATGTCCTGCCAGAAAATGAGGTTACACCAAAAATGAAATTTTTGACAGGAAATTACTAAACAGAACAAAAATGTTAGCTTTATTAAAATTCAAGTTTACAGGTGTGAGGAGTGTCATAGGGCCGCCATGCTGGTCTGTATTCGCAAAAACAATGAGAAGTCCTGTGGCACCTTATAAACAAACATACTTTTTGGAGCATAAGCTTTTGCGGGTAAAGATCCACTTCATCAGATGCACATTTCCCCCTTCTTTGCAAAGGGGACACCTAACTAGGTAGATCTTTGCCCATGAAAGCTTCTGTTCCAAAAATCTGTAGTCTGTTAGGTGCCACAGGTCTTCTCATTATTTTTGAAGGTTATTTTAAAATTTGGATCTCGGGCTCTTTCTCCACTTGAATGTGGAGATTTTCTATATTTTTCCCATCTTTCCATTTCCCCCCCACTTTCCATTCTCACTTTTCATAACTTCCTAATTTTTGAAAAGGCAAAACAAAACTCAGTCATTTTGCCTGTACTGTATTTTCCAAAGATGAAGCTATTTTGAAAAAAAGTGTAAAAAGTGTAAAAACAACCACCAGAAAATGGAGCTGGCAAATAAGATACAAAATATTGGACACTACTAATTTTAATACATCCTGCACCAAACAACGGGTAGAAGGATTAAAATTGAGGATTTAAAAGACAGACATCGTGAACATTTTCAAAAATTAGACATTTCTCAAAAAGATTCACAAAAAATCAGTGAAAACCAGATTGTTTCATTCAAGCCCTGTGAAAGGGCAATGACTTCAATTTTATTTTTCCTCACTCCCCCAGCTCCATTTTTAGACAAATCACACTTGGAGCTCTGTTTGTTTTTCTCAACCCATATTTTCCTTTGGGTTCAGAAGCCCTGCAAAAAATTGTATATCTCATTTTATAGCTATGCCCTCATTTCCCCTAATTAATTCCCCCTACTGAGCTACTTCCCAGCTCACTGCGGGATGGAATTCCTTAAGATGGAACCAGGATCAGCACTGACTCTGAGGCAAGAATGTCCACTACAGAACCCCTGCTGCACTTTCTGCAGTACAGACAGCATTCAGGAGGGCTCTAGCAGGGTCAGTGCTGGTTACAAAGGAAGAGCACCCCCGCTGAGCCCCCACCCTGCTCTGTCTTTCTTTGATGAGTTATGTTTTAACTCTTGAACTGAGGCTTTGTAATTTCCCCATCTCATGGTGCTATAAAGAGGCAGTATTGCTGTTTATCCTGTTTAGTCACTTAACCTCAATGACCTTTTATGCTCAGCAAACTAGAGGCCAGAACACAAGCTTTATGATTGCTGGATTGTTTTCAGTTTTCATCAGAGGTTCAGGTCAGTTCTTACTTTCTCTCTCCCCTCGTTGATTCTAAGTGGGCCATCACATTTTTTTCCCACAGGGATGTCAGGGATGAGTCCTCCAACATCAGGCACTGGGCAAACTCCGTAGCTGCTTCTGCAGCCATACACCTGTATGAGCTTTGACTGTTGTAGCCCTTCTCTATAAGGGGGAAATATCCTGATGTGTCCATGTAGCGGAGAACCACAGATGATGCCATCTCCTTGTGCCTATCCAAACACTGCCAAACACCCTCTTCTCATCCTCTCCCATCAAAAAAAACTATGTTTTTTTCCTGAAACTGTGGCCTTTTTTCTACTTTTGCAATTCTACACATTGGCCTCGTTCCTTATTCTTTTCTTTCATTCTACTACGGAATTTGAAGTCCTGCCTTTTCTTGTTTCAGCTCTCTCTCTCTCTCTCTCTCTCTCTCTCTCTCTCACACACACACACACACACACACACACACTTTCCATCTACACCTTTCAAAGATAGGAGTTTCATGCCAGAGATGTTGGATCATGTCAGAGTAACCCATAGCTGTATTGTTTTTTGTGTGATAACAGCCTACTTGCTATATGCCATTTGAAATACATGTGTCTAGACTTATGAAAAAATTAATAAAGCAGAAATTAAAACTGACAGCTCTGAAATGATATGCTACCCTTAGCATATGGACTACCTCACATGAACATTTTACAGAGTTTATATCAGGGTTATCAGGCTGTTACCCAGCTGGCAATAACTTCTAGATATATTCCTAAATCTCACCTGACAGATTTTAGATGCAGTATAATTCCAATATTATTTTCGGATCATGTTAATGAGTCTATAATTTTTAAGATTGTACTATCAGTCTCAGTACTAAATTTGCCTGATACTCCCCTTTGTACTGAAATTTTCCTATGATTTTCCTCAGCACAGAAACTAGATTTTTTTGTTTTGTTTTCCAGGTTGTTATCCACCAAGAAGTGTGTGTTGAAAAGCAGTTAACGTAGAAATGTTTATCTAAATATAGGGGTAATAGTTCAGATCTTTATAATTTGGTAATCTGAATACAGTTATGCAGGTAGGTGCAGTGCCTTCTGGGAAATTGTCAAAATTTATTGTGGGTTAGAAATGACTCATCACAAACACACAGGCACTTTTTCTGACTGAAGCAGAGTCCTCAGGGCTCTGCAGTATTATCACGAACATCATAAATACAGGACAAATGATGTTCCTGTATTTGCAGATGCATAGAAAGTACCACAACAATGGAGGTCTTGGCGATTTCTTTGAGAATGGTTTGTATAGTGAAAAACAATTCAAGATTGTTGGTGCCATTCACAGAACAGCTGCAGACAGTGGAGCACTACTTCTGGGCCCAAGAAATGAACATTGATTGGTAAAACTGTATCATAATGCAGGTTTGGGGGAACAAGCCATGGCTCTAGAACTTGGATGTTGGAAAAGCCCAGTTCCTGGGACAGTGTGGCAAGTTCACCCCAGCCTGCCTTGGAAGGGACACCAGAATGAAAGCTGCATGACGGTAGAGAAGTGAGTGGGGATCACATATTGGAATTCACTGGATTGCTGCTGGTCAAGGGGAAATATGGATTGCAGATGGTCAGTATGAGATCATTTTGGAATTGCGAAACACACAGTGGTGGTTGTGGTCATGCAAATATGTGTTAATTTTCTTCTGCTACTTCTCTATGGTTGTGGGTTGCTGGATGGTTCCCTAGTATCATTGGGAGCTGGTCAGTGAAGATGCATAACATTCACATCTTTAAGAACAGTGGACTGGTGAGAAAATTACAGATGGATACATTTTGCCCTGATTTATGGATTGTGCATTAGTAGGAGCATTGCCAGCAGAATGAAGGAAGTGATGATTCCCTTCTATTTGGTACTGGTGAGCTACATCTGGTGTATTGCATCCAGTTTTGGACCTCCAGATACAAAAGGGATGCGAACAAGTTGGGGAGAGCCCAGCAGAGGGCAACACAATTGTTTAGGGGACTGTACATGACTTATGAGGAGAGGCTGAGGGAACTGGGCTTATTTAGTCTGCAGAAGAGATGAGTGACTGGGGATTTGATAGCAGCCTTCAACTATCCAAAAGGGGTTCCAAAAAGGATGGCTAGACTATTCTCAGTGTCTGAAAAAGAAACAATGGTCTCAAGTTGCAGTGGAAAAAGTCTAGGTTGGATATTGATGAAAAGCTATTTCACAAGGAGGGCAATGAAACTCTGAAAGGGTTACTTAGGAAGGTGCTGGAATTATCATCCTTAGAGGGTTTTAAGGCCAGGCTTCACAAAACCTTGGTTGTGATGATTTAGCTGGGGTTGGACCAGCTTTGAGCAGGGGATTAGGCCTTATGATCTCCTGACCTCTCTTCCAACTCTAATCTTCTATGATTACCATTTGCAATATTGAAATATTAACTGTGATTCTGGGGGGAGCCAGCCCACCCTTGCTCGCCAGCTCAGGAAGGCATATGCTGTCCAACTCCACAGCACCAAGGAAATATTCAGCTACTGACTCGGCAAGTACAGAATGACGCTTGAAAGTAGTTTGGGTAGCCTGAAAGGATGCAGGCAGAGTTTACCCATTAGACTGGATTTCTATGGGAATACAAGCTGCCTGCTGTGTCTTGTATATTTGCGAAGCAAAGGAGGAAAAGCTGACATCAGGGTGGAAGGCAGAGGTGGAGCATCTGTCTTTTGACTTGGGACAGTCATGCACCATGGTTATAACGGCAGTCCAGTGGGGAATCATGTATTTGAAGGAGACTTTGAAAGAGTACTCTAATAGTCAGCACAGGAGTGCTCTGTGGTGAAATGTGCTTCGGGTGCTGCTAAAAATTGTAGTGCTTGCTCTACTTACCTGAATAGGATTGGGTATTTTCCAGGCCCCTAGGCTGCACCTAGCTTCAGGCACTGAGGAGCATGCACCGTACTGGGCCACAGCTGCCGAGTCAGCATCAGGCAGCAGGAATTGCATGGCTCCCTGCTAGATCCTCAGGAGCTGTGCTGGGGCTGAAGAAGTCATGTGGCTCCTGGCTAGAGCCACAGAAGCCGCACAAGGGTAACAGGGACGGGGCCCACCTCCTCCACTGCTGCAACACTTGTGTCACCAAATGGTGTGGGGTGTGTGTGCAATGCAGGGAGGGACGCCCCGTGTGTGTGGCTCTTCTGAGCCACATTTGCTACACATCACCGCCCTGTTTGCCTGTGATGAACGGGGAAGAGTTTTGGACGATAGGGCAGTCGTATGTGGCTCGGAGCTGCCCAGCTGCCTTCCAAAATGGTGGCGCCGGGAAAAAGGGTGCTGGAAGGATGTTTTATGGCATTCCAGCAGAAAAAAAAGCCCTGATTAAGGGTAACCTATAACATGAATGGACAGTACAAAGTAGTACTTAATTAAAATATATTTAAATAAACAGGCCTCATTTTTAAAGTCACTTAATCCACTTTACTTCTCATATACATAACCCTGGGGAAGATACTATAACAAGGTCTATACCAGAATCTCAGAACACTCAGCTTACTACTAATAATAGTATAGATGGTAACTATAAATGCCCTAATAGGACTGTGTTGCTATCTGCAGTACCACTAGTGCCAAATCTCAATACCATATTAGGAAATAAATTGTTATATGATTGTGTGATACGTACACACACAAACTATGGATATATGCACTACAAATATATACACCATATTTTATATATATTATCTGGGACTGCTTTTAGAGCTCAATCATAAAACTACGTTCCTCCATTATGGTGCCAGGGCCTGACATTCTCAGGCCCACTCTAAGGGACTAAACACAATTGGCACACAGAAACTGTGCATCAGCCATACAAAGGAATGTGAAGAATAAGGGACAGAGGGGACAGGAATGTGTGAGTGGTAAAGTAAGGTGGCCACGTAACAGCGTTTAGCCCAGTGGGTCACCTTCAGTCCATGCATTATGCTTTTCTGGGATTATGGGTAATATCCTCTCCAGAAAAAAACAAAAAAAAGGTGGGGGAATGTAGTAAGATGAGACCCTGAAGCAAGGGCCCATGTGTCCAGGGCCTGGTTTGAGACTTGAGGCCCAAGCAACAATAGTCAAGACTTCACTAATATGAAGCTGTGAGGGAGAGGCAGGCTCACTGTACTTGCAATGGAAAGGGCTGATATTACAGATACACTCTTACCTAGCTGGTACTAAGCACACCCTATAAACACATTCCAAAGGGATCATAATAGAATGCCTTGCTAAGAAACATTTTGGCCCAACACATACCCAGCAGATAACAGGAACATACAGACCCGGGTTTAGATTAAAGGCTAAACTGACGGCATAATGGATAAATATACTCAAGTTTGTATCAGAACACCCAGATACCAGAATACTCCCTGTAGATAACAAGAACAGTAGTGACCCATGCGGAGGACAGGGTCAGAATGATAGCATGATGGATAGGGATGTTTTGATCAAACCACTATTCACAAGATAATGGGTGGATCTAAGTACATCAGAGTGTGGCAACCATGTCAGGAGTGATGTGTACCTTGTCTGTGCCTGTGTATAAAAATGTATCGCAAGGGAGTTGTCTTTGTCCAGCCTACGGGGCAAAGAATGATCCTGTCATTGGCTGAGCTGAGTTCATTGTCACTGGCTACATACGTGTAGTGGTTTGAATAGTGTCTGTTGACAGCTACTAGTGTACTTGGTTTGACAACAAATTTGACTTGGGTTCCTTTGTACCTTATCTGATTTTGTGGTCTTCAGGGGCTTTCTCGGAGTCTACTACATTAGCCAGCTGCATAGGGCTAATGTGATATAAAGAGGGTGCATATATGTGTAGCCAAATAATTACTGTAATTGACATAGCAGAAGACCCATCATGACACACACTGGTGACTTCAATCACACCTGGAGCAACAGAAAGGAGATGTTGGGGCAGTTTCCAGTCCCTGTGACTACTGCACAGTGAAGTTTAAAATTGTGACCAGAGCAGTCACTCTTTCAGGACATGGCAGCATTATGGGAAAGCTGCTGGAAGATTGTTAGGGCAAACGTAGGTTATACAGTGTCTATGCTCTCATGGCTTCAACCTCAGCAGTCAACCACAGCTCTATGCTGTTGTAGGAGGTGTTTTTACTGTGTCAGTGTACTAGGGCCCTTCTGTTAAACAGATCAAAATTTGAGCATAGGTGCATGTAAAGGGAGGTTGACGCAAAGCTACTTACATCAGCATTGCTATGCAGTGCGCACCAGGCCTAACCTGAGATTTTAAAGATTTAGTTAAACCCATCTTGCTTTCTGAGTTTCCCTTTTATGCTGATTTAAACCTTGGTTATATCCTTGTAGTAGATACTATAAGGGCTTGTCCACGTGAATAGTTGCTCTTGTTTAAATTAAGATGAAGTTTCAGTTTGATGTCTCAGCTATCTTGAAAGTTAATGCAAATGAAGAAGTGTGGATTTAAAGTGAAATGGCTGTTCCAGAATAACTGGATGGGTGGACACATTTATTCCAGAATAAGAGTATTATGTTCCTGTTTAGTTTAATCTATTTGCAGAAAAGGTTTACAAATTATGCAGGTACAGTTATGTAGCTATAACCCCCTACATGTATGTTTTCATTCTGGTATAAGAGTGGCTCTTTTATTAGCTTAAATCTCTTCCCTAGAAGCATAACCTAAACAAACAAAACCCTCCAAAGCCCAAATTCTTTCACATCAAAATAAAGGCATATAACCTTTTTGTTATACACGACAGGTGTATTGGTTTAATTAACACCTTAGGTTGACCAAGAATAAGTAGTGAATTGATGTAATTGGTGAGGGGAGTGATTGACAAATGAGGCTTTTTTATACGAGGACATTTCATTGATACTTGAAAGTTTATTCCTTGATTGTGTCAATTTGTTTTGCAGAAGTACCATTGGTATGTGGGGGATAATGACTCTGACAGTCAAGGGACTTGATTTTAGCTAGAGTTGTATGAATAATTCATAATTGTTCTTTTAAATTATTCAAGTAATTTTGGTCTACAGCTTGTTAGAAAGCAGTTTAAAGATTCAAAATGTGAAAGATGAGCTATTTTGACTGGACAGATATCATATGTCTGTTCTTTGGTAGAATGTGCAGGACTTGGAATCACACTTCAGTTGCAAATACAAAATCAAAACTTATATTCTGTGATCACGCTACCTTATAATTCCAATTCCATGTTTTGGCAAACCGGCCTCCCAGTAAACTTAGTGCTAGAATGTTCATATGGTGTGATGATAAAAGAGGGTATGGAACGAAACGGGATTTGTTCAATACTTGAATTGGTGCAAAATTGTCAGGAGTATTTTCCCAGCTCCACTTCTGACAAAGGACTTTGTTGTGTGATGTGGAGAAAGATTTTGTACAACAGCAGTGGAAGCTGTTGAGCAACAACCCCCACAGATTGGTTTGGGAACTTGAACTTATCCTACTGAGTTTTTGGGGACTTTTATATGTGAATTCTAAGCTTTGCTTTGCTTTTGCCATGGCATGCCCCTATTCAAAAATGTACGTGCTCATGATTGCTAAAGTATACTAGAAATACAGAATTTTGTTTTTGTGTCTGCTTGTGGATTGCCACCCATTGAAAGCCATCAGGCAGTGTTCCCTCTAACTTTTTCCATCTGTGGGCAGAATAAATTTTGTTATATACACTCAGGCATTTGCAGAGGTGCACGGTCAATAGAAACACATGCTGCCCACTGTGGATGCTCTGCAAATCATCTGGGAGGCAAATGAATCTTTCCTGGGTGGCTGCCCAAGTCCTCAGCTTAGAGGAAACACTGCAATCGGATATCCTTTCTGATGTCTTGAAAAGCAAAATAATAGTAAATAATCCACAAAAGTAATATAAAATCAATTTCAAATACTGCACAGTTGTATTTAGATTTATAAAATTACACCTGCCCTTCCATCTAGCTGTAATACCTATTTGGTTAGTAATATAAAATACACTGTAGAATTCCAGTTGCTGTGAACACCATAATTTTGTTGTCCCTAATTGTGGCATGTTTGAAATCCCAATCCGAAAGTTGCATGTAAGGCCAAATATACTGTTCACCACAGAGCTCAAGTCATGGGCTAATTGTTTAGGAGAAGAGAAAATAGCTTCTTGCCAGTCACATGGAAAGGCTGTGGAACCACTTCCTGGGGGCTGATTGATCCCACTGGCTGAGGTAGCCATTTGGGGGAAGGAGTCTTCAGCACTATCCCTATTCTCACCCTCCTGCTGTGAGCTACTGCCGAAGGAGGCCCATTGAATCTGTGTTTCCTGCTGCATAGGGCTTATCAATAAATGGGTCCCTGGGCCATGGAATACTGTGGGAGTTCATTTCATCCTTTAGCCTTACAAACATAAGCTATCATTCCTGTGCCTACTTTTTCAGATATGCGGTTCAGGGCAATCCTGAACTGTGCCACACAAGGTGTTAAGGGAATCATGAGGCACAAAAAACAGCAATGCCGGCATAATCCCCCAAAGAGTAAACAAAACTCCCAACTGTTGCAAACAATAAATTGCCCATACCTTGTAGAAGCAATGGATAATGAAAAGTTATAATGCCTATAGTTAGTACCCTCTTTAAAAGAATTTACACAGTATGTGAAATTAAATTCTGTTCACAGTTCTCTTAATTTGTCCTTAATTAAACAATACTCCATAAATGGTGCATTCAGTGACCAAATGTTCAGAGACAGCAAAATGGTGGGTCCCAAGCCATTAGGAATGAAATAAAGCTGGTCCCCTGAGAGCCTGCTAGAATCTGGTCTATGTAAGTGACAACTGATGCTTTAGGAAAGATAATTAACTTTGCAATTACAAACCCCAGCTTTCACCAAAGCTATTTCTTCCAGTGTAATCTTGTAAATGTTCTAGTATTTTTATAAAATGAGATAAAATGTTTATTAGGGGGAGGAGGGAAGAAATGCAGAGTTCATAGGGGATTAATTCTTTATGGATGAATGTATGGGGAATATTTTTTTAAAATATTTAATAAATATTTGATGTGCAGTGTTTTTCTAGATTATAAAAAGATGAAATATTCAAGATTTATTTATTTCCAAGATTTTATTAATGTTGGAGTTCATGTATCAAAGAAACATTTTTTTTAACAAAGATTTGGAAATTAAACGAGGTTTGTTCTACAACTCTGCAGACTGAGAATCTCTGTCTGTAGAGGAAAGTGCAGCCTAGGGACATCAGTGGTAGCTCCCCTGTTCCACACTGTCAGGCTAAGTTTACACTAGAAGCACCTGTCTACAGAAGGTACTGTCGACAGGGAAATCTTGACATAAACTCTGTCAACAGATTGCGTCTACACACAACTTGCTCTGTCGATAGAGCTCTGCCAGACTGCACTGCCCTCTGGCGCCAGAAAGCAGAATGGCAGGTCTTCAAAGAGGGCTGCCCAGCAACCAGAAGCCCTCTCTGTCAACAGAAGTGTCTTACACTGCATGGCCGTTTCTACAAAGGCCACTTTCTTCGAAAGTGGCATGGTAATACACGGCCCGAAATATGCTAATGAGGTGCTGATGCAAATTCCCCACGCCTCATTAGCATATGGTCATGTGATTTATAGTCCAGAAGACTGTTCTTCCAGACTCCAAAATGCTGCGTAGAAGCACAGCCCCGGGGGAACTTCTGGAAGGAAGTCCTTCTTCTGGAGGCCCCTTCTTCCCAAAAATTTTTGGGAAAAAGGGGCCTCCGGAAGAAGAACTTCCTTCCGGAAGACCCCCAGGGGCCGTGCTTCTAAACGGCATTTTGAAGTCCAGAAGAATGGTCTTCTGGACTCCAAATCATGTGACCATATGCTAATGAGGCACGGGGAATTTGCATCCATGCCTTATTAGCATATTTTGGGCCGTGTAATACCATGCCATTTTTGAAGAAAGTGGCCTGTGTAGACAGGGCCCATGTCTGTCGACAGCACTCTGCAGACAGATTGCTATGCCTCCAATTTTTAAGGGATAGTACTGTCGAGGCAAATGCTGAGTTCTGTTGAGAATCTGTTGACAGAATGCTTTAAGAGCATAGATGCTACCCGACTTATGTTGACAGAAGAACCTTCTGTCGACAAAACTCTCTAGTGTAGACCCAGCCATCAGGAAGACCCACCTTGGAGGTATGTCTATGTGTGAACTTGTGGTTGTGGTTCCCAGCTACTTATGCTAAGTGAACTAGTGCATTGAAAATACAGAAGTAGTTTTGGTAACATAAGTATTGGCAATGGCAGCATGTGCTAGTCACCATGAATATGTACCCAGGGGATCCACCCACACCCACAGCCACCATTTCCCACAAAACCAGCTTCCCCAGGAGTAGTACTTTCAGGCCATGCCATGGTGGAAGCAGGGTGGGACTTCCCCTGTACTCATTGGAAGTGGTGCATGTACTCATGGTGAGTGTGGGGTGGGTGGAATGCAGGGGTGGATATGCCCCTCTTAGCACTGGCGATACATCTCCTATGCAGTGGGAACTCAGTAATACAATTTGTATGCCTATCCACTGCTAGCACTCTATGTCAACAAGGTCCTTGTGGTTGCTAATTAGTTTATTTTCATAGTGGCATTCATATTACTGACCTATAAATATTGCAACTTTCTCTTGTTTACATGCCTAAGTTCCAATGTCTAAATACGCTATAGTTAAATGACTGTGAAGGAACATTAGCTTAATATGCATGGTGACACAGTTAGGGCTTGTTTACACAGCCCTGAAGTTCAGACTGTTGGGTGTGTGAATGGGAGCACACATCAAAGTGCAGCACTATAACTGACACATGTGGATGATGGCAGTGTAACCTAGATGGTATCTAGTTTGTGTTAATGCAGTCCTGTTGGAAAAGGACTACATTAATGCAAAGTAAGTACCTTTTTGTTCATTTATAATTGGAGATACACATCTCCTAGAACTGGAAGGGACCTTGGGAGGTCATCTAGTCCAGTCCCCTGCCCTCTTGGCAGGACCAAGCGCCCTCCCTGACATCTATTTGTCCCAATCCCTAAATGGTCTCATTAAGGATTGAGCTCACAACCCTGGGTTTAGCAGGCCAATAATCAAACCACTGAGCTCTCCCTCCCCCATATATTATATATGTGTTTATACTGTTAATATATGTATATAAGTGTTTCAAAGAATGTAATGACTAACACTGCATTCTAGCATGTAAATTTGTAAATGGTCAGGAGATGGTAAGAGCTAGGATCACCAAATTGGGATATGGCTTCCTCTTATCATAACTGAAAGCAGCCTAAGGGTTTGGTTGTACCAGGAACATTGGATGTGCCTGGAATGGGATTTCTTCCCATAAAACCAAACAGAAAAGACAGAATCACCAAATGATGTACAGTCCTCAAAACTGACAAAACAGAGTGAATTTTGAAAGAGACAGAAGCAAGATGAATTAGAAAAATAGGATGTAGCTGGACTAAGATTCATTCTCAATAACACTTGCAGAAAAGAGAGGAAAAAAGAGAAATTTGGAGATGTGCTCTGTTTTGGCAGACCTAACCAATATTTATAGTTTGAAAACTAGAAGAAATGTTATTGGAAACCAAATAATTGTAGCCCTTTTTTCTTTATTACTCAGCAAAAATCAAAATAAAATAATACAAGGAATATAACTTGGTACTCTAGAAATGAAATACAAAAAAAAAAAACAAAAACCCAACAACCCTCCAGCACATGAAATGCCACACACAAAAACAATAGTATACAAAGAGAACATAAGAAAAAGACAAGTTTCCAGAGACGGAAAGGGTGAAGTGCAACTGAAAAGCTACAGCATCAACAATATAAAAACTTTCCCTCCTCCCAATATTCACAGTTTTATCCCTGCTCCCAGCTTTCTCTCCAGCATGTTTCCAGAACGATGGTTTGCAACACACAAGGGGGATCCCCTAGAGGTTTTTCCACCCCGAGAAGGGGCATGGTCCTCTCCTGGCTCCCTGGTCCAGTGTCCTGTGAAGGTATTGTTTGGCTTTAGGCTGGCACCTGGTTGGCTTTCTGACTCTCTGACCATTGGTGTCTACACAGCTGGAGCTACCTGAGCCATCTCTTAGACCCCTCAACAGTTTTGTGGAAGCAGACTCCATGGGCTGTTTATCTATGTGCTCATCTGCCAAATTCAAAAGCTACATATGTGAAATTATATTAAGCCCCTTTGTAAATAGTCAGGATGTCCCCTGCCATTGCTGTGTGAAGTGTGAGAGAAAGCAGATTTCTTTGGATATGGACAATTATATGTTGCGACATTGAAAGTGGGAAGTGGAAGAAACCTGTTTGTTCTAGCAAAAGACAGAAAAACTGCAAATACTGTCTACCAACAAGCTCTATTTATTGTTTGAATCACTTTAATTTTTTTATTAATTCCCTTACTTTCCGAAAAAATATTATTTAACTAACGCATGTACATTTTCAAAAACACCCAAAACCCCAAGCCCCACATTGATTAAGGCCCTGAGCAATGCTGGGTGAATCTGCTAGTTCAAAATGATTAAAGTTATATCAAAGTAAACATCAAAGATGATGTGTGGGGCTGCCTGGGGGCCGCAAGCACCCCCCCCATTGCTGCCGCTGGCATCATCATGAACACCGTGCTACTTCCAATGAGCACAGGGGCAGTTCCCCCCTCTCTCCAGAGTAGTGCAGCCCAAAAGTGCTACCCCAAAGCGTGCTGCTCCAGGGGAGGGGTGGAACTGCCCCTGCACCCAATGGAAGCATCACAGTACTTCCATGGGAAAAGGTGGCAGAGCAGAGGCAGGGAGAGGACGAGATATGGGTGGAGAAGGGGCAGAAGAGGAGGACATGGGTTGGGAAGGAGTCGGGTATGGGTAGAGCAGAGACAAGAGGGGCATGGGCGGGAAAGGGATGGGCATGGACAGAGCAGGGGAGTGGGTGGAGATAGGGCCAGTGCCCTTGCTACAGTTGCTACACTGGTCACCTCCGGTAGGCATAGTTTTGTGAATCTGGGTTCTTGTTCATGCTGCCAAGAAAATCAACGGTATTGTACAGTTATACCTCCCCATCACAAATGGCAGAATTTGGTGGACCCGGGGAAGTCTAAGGCTTCTGCCCCAGGAGGCCCCAGCCACCACTCACTCTGGACTCCCTGGGCTGTCACAGGGCTCCAAACCCTGACTTTGTGCTCCCAGGGCTGCTACAGGGCTCTGGTGGGCAGGGGCTTTGGCTCCAGTCCTTTACTGTGGCAGGGTAGGTAGGGACTCTAGCAGGGACTCTGGGCTCTGGCCTCATGCTGACACAGAGGTAGCAGGGCCTCCAGCTTCAGTGCCTGCGATGTGGTAGGGCAGGCCTCCAGCTTCAGCCCCTGTGCTGCCACAGGGCCACCAGAAGTCCAAGCCCTGCACTATTGCATGGCGGGAAGGGGCTCTGGCCACGGCCATGCTGCCAGGTGCTTCTCCAACTCCATTTCCTGCTCCCTGGATGCCAGTCCAGCCTTAGCCACGGGACTCTGGTTCTGCAACATCCATGGTCCTGCCAGACCATGCAGAGAAGAGAGGGTACCGGATTTAAGAGCGCTGGCTGTCTTTTGCAAACAATTTCTAACTGGTCACAGTAGATCCCCCTCCCCCCCAAATTATGAATTCTTTTACAGGCTAGTGCTCTGGCTGGCTTTTTATTTTTTTTAACAAATTTAAAAAGTCAGATTCATGCTTTCAAAAACATCACACAGTTTGGAAAGGATGCAAAGGAGGCAACTTGGTGGTGACCAGCTTACTAGAGTTTAGTTCATATTGTGGGAATTCTTCTTCCTGGCCCCTGAATTTTTTCAGGGATGAAGGCTTCTATCAATACCAGCTGTCTCCATCCCTCTCTGTGATGTGCTGTAATAGATGCCGCTCACTGAGAATGGAATATAGATTCATTCATTAATATGTCTAAAACAGAGAATTTTGCTGTCAGTATAGACTCATTAGTACTAAGCTGCAAATGAACTGTATTCTTATTAATTAGGTGGCAGACTAGAAAACTTCCCTGCTTCTGTTCCACCAGATGGAAGGACACTGGGGGTGATGACCTATGTTGGGTCTTTCCCAGTGGATTTCTTTGGTGAATCTGCATCTGCATAGACCCTGCTCCAATTTTCCATTTAAAATAACCATTCTTGCAGTTACACAGGTAAACACTCAAATTAAATGCTTTTAAAAATGTAATTTTGCCTAACTTTACCATCTGCTGTACATCAAACTCTTAAAACCCCACAGAGCCTGGGGCACACAGATGTAAGCTTAACAGCTCTCTTAAGGAAAGATAAGCTAGACTTTTTTTTGGTACACTGTCCAATATTCTTCTGCCACGAAGTCCATTCAGGTGAAAGGTGTTGGATGATAAACTCCTTCATTTAATTGCCACTTATTGATATTGCCTTTGACAGCTGCTGAGAATGAAAAGATGCCAAAGATAGTTGTATTTTTGTTCTTCTTTTGGCACCATTCAGCCCATGTGAAAAGTCTTTTCTTCTCCAGGAGCTCTGGCCTTTTAGGGCATGTCAACACCACAGTTAAATACCCTTGGCTGGCCTGTGTCAAATGACTTGGACTGACAGGGGTTTAGTTGCAACTGGTGAATCTTGTAGGTGAGGAGGGTCCAAACCCCATGCTCCAGTCTGAGTCTATCTACATCACAATTATACAACTCCATAGCCCAAGTAATCTGAGGTAGGCCAGCTGATGTTAGCATAGACCAGGGATGTGCAAATACTGGCCCAGTGGATGGATCCAGTCTGACAGGCTTAGTCCCTGGTGGTACCCCATTTCTATATTTGCTTGTGCATCGTAGGTCTTGATGGCTGAAAGTCACTGTTCATGGCCAATGGGAGCTACACAAAATGGTGTCCCAATCTGTGCCACTTCCCACTGCTCCCATTGGCCGCAAATCTGCAATCCGCATTGGCAATTCACAACCCATGATAAGAGCCATTTGCTGATACCTACAGAAATGCAGATTAATGTAGTGTCAGCATCCCTCCAGGTACTAACCCTGGCTGGCCGCTGCTTTTTTATTGCCTACCCTTGGTGTAGACATACCTTCTTTTAAATGTGTCTGTGCACTCTTAAAAGCCATGTTTAGCTGTTCCCCTTTGACAATGTCTACAACAAATGAGAGAAATAGAAAATGTAAATGTGGTGCAGATTTGTATATCTGGCACCTCCTTTGCACATTCTTCTTTTGAAAGAGCTTCTTTCAAAAGAAGAAAAGCAATGCAGACGTGGCTCTTTCAAAAATAATCCCCGTCTTCGAAAGAACTTTTCTTCCAATTTTTTAGGAAGAAGAGTTCTTTCAAAGATAGGGTTTACTTTCAAAAGAACTGCATTTACACTGCTTTTCTTCTTTCAAAAGAAGAATATGCAAATGAGGTGCTGGATGTGTAAATCTGCGCATTATTTCCATTTTCAATTTCCCTCATTTGCATGCCTCTTTCGAAAGAGGAATGCTAGTATAGACACAGCATTTATGCTCTTCATTATAGATATCAGCATTTACACAGCTAACCAGTGGCCTCAGTTCATTACATAGCTATGTATATAGGTTATTTTAAGCATGCGAGTACTCACACTGGCCGAATATGCTAATGAGGCACGGATGCAAATTCCCTGCGCCTCATTAGCAAAAGGTCAGATGATTTGGAGTCCAGAAGATGCTCTTCCGCACTCCAAAACAATGTGTAGAAGCGTGGCCACAAGGGGGTCACCCGGAAGGAAGCCCTCCTTCCGGAGGCCCCTTCTGCCCAAAAATTTTGGGGGAGTAGGGGCCTCCAGAAGGAGGACTTCCTTCTGGATGACCTCCTGGGGGCTGCGCTTCTACACGTTGTTTTGGAGTGCGGAAGAGCATCTTCTGGACTCCAAATCATGTGACCTTATGGTAATGAGGTGTGGGGAATTTGCATCTGCACCTCATTAGCATATTTTGGGCCGTTTATTAGCATTCCACTTTCAGAGAAAGTGGCATGTGTAGAAACAGCCGCTGAAATAAATGGGAATACTAATCTACTTAAAGGTTCACATGAATTTAAATACCTTTCTGAATCATAGATTATAAAAGAAATGTGTGGCACTCTCACATTGAGAAACCAGCCCTTTTTTTTTTAAGGTTATCAGTAATGCCTCAGCTCTGTTGAGCCATAGATATAATTATTTGTATATTAGTCATTCATTTCCAGGGAATAAAGTGTCCAGAAAAATATTCTATGATAGTGAGTTGGGTGTACATATCTGCAAATGTGCTGAATACCAGAAGAGGTTTTTGCACCTATTCATAGAAAAGAACACTGTTGTGACATTGTAATTTTTTTTTTTTACCATAAGTGTTTAGTTTTATACAGGCAAATAATGAAGGTTGGTGACAAAATAAATGTTGGCACTATAACCCATCATCTCACAGCCTCTGCAAAGTGAAAAACTAGTGAAGGACATTGTGTTAGTTAATGTACTTATGTAGAATATGCATTAGTCCCTGACCCAAAATGCTTGAAGTCTAAACTAGAATTTACAGTTCTCACAGCCTATTGATTCAAAACAATTGGCAGAAGATATTTGAGCGTAATTTCATATAATAAATAAGCTTAAGAATTTTTAATAAAAATTACAGGTAATATTTGTTCAATAAATTGCTGAATAAATTAATCTTGTATATTTTTCACTTGGCTTTAAGTATTTTCAGCTTTTGAATGAAAAGTATGAAAGTACTTGCTACTTTGTGGATCTGAATAAACATATAAAGTTACACTGTGATAGCAGCAAACAGGCCCTTAAAGGGTGGCAGTGCTCTGGAAAAGCAAATAAAAATGCCAGTGTGTGTGTTACATGTGTGGTATCGATTAAAAAATCCCATATCATCAGGTGGCAAGTGAAAAGATTTTTTTCTAACTTTCAGTACTGCATATGCTTCCCTGGTTCTGAGAGAGTCAAAGTGTGATGTAGAAAAGCAATCCAATTCAGGACAGTACTAGTAGACATGCATGCTGTCCTAGCTGAGTATAAGATTAGGTGCTGCCCTGAGTTGGGGCCCAAATGGAGTTCTTACCCCTTTGTGCCTCTGTCAGGAAAGTTCTGAAAATGTAATTAGGCTCCTAGGCCTAGATTTTCAAAGGTATTTAGGCCTTGTGGCACACAACACAGCAAAGTCTAACTGATTTAGGTGCCTAAATCTTAATTTTCAAATGACAGCCAATGAGATTCAGCTTCCTAATTGCATAAAATGCACTCAAAAGTCTGGACCTTAGTGTCATTTGGCTAAACCAAAGGACTCCCTGTTGTCTAGAGTTCCTGATGACAATGGAATTGCCCAGGTGTAGCTAGTGAAAAGTCTGACAAGAATTTTGCTGATAATGCACAAAAGCAAAGCAAATCCTGTTTGCTCTCAAAGCTGTTTTGTCTCTGTGTTGCTAACATAAGTAAAAAACATTTAAATATTTCAATTGCAAAAGTAAGCAAATTTGATTCTGAATACAGAAAGGACAGCGGATGAGAAATAAGAAGTCGTTTTTTCATAGTTCTGTTTCAGAGAAGAACTGCACTTTAAGCATTTTTTACAGATGTGGCTAAATAAGTGCTTGCCTAAGGCCAGCCATATCAACTTTGAACTCATCTAAAAGATGGGGAGAGAGGGAGATTGAATACTAGTCGTTGGTCACTTTCAGAATAATGTAAAAGGGCACGACTCCCACGAGATCCATTTTTTAGATCCCTACATAGTAGGTCATTTTTTCAAGCTAACCCTTCCATCATGCAGAAACACGGGAAATACAAGGGCTGTCATCTATCATGTCTGCCCATGAAGTTTGAAGAGGGATAAAATAAATTTCATTCTTACTTGCTCTTTGTTAAAGCTCTTTTCCCCCTTTTAGTTTTTTACTTCTCTTTAAAACGTCATACAAAATATACATGATGAATGGCTAACAGTCAGTGAATATTGTTCTTCTTAGTGCCCTCTGTATGGCCATTTCTACTAATAAACATGCTAAAAACTGGCCCAAAATATGCTAATAAGGCACAGGTGCAAATTTCCCACTCCTCATTAGCATAAGGTCATGTGATTTGGAGTCCGGAAGATGTTCTTCCAGACTCCAGGATGCCGTTTAGAAGTGCAGCCCTGGGGGGGGTCTTCCAGAAGGAGGTCCTTCTTCTGGAGGCCCCTTCTTCATGAAAATGTGTATTTTGTGTGACTTAAGCTGCGTCTACACGTGCACGCAACTTCAAAGTAGCGGCACTAACTTCGAAATAGCGCCCGTCGCGGCTACACGCGTCGGGCGCTATTTTGAAGTTAACTTCGACGTTAGGCGGCGAGACGTCGAAGTCGCTAACCTCATGAGGGGATCGGAATAGCACCCTACTTCGACGTTCAACGTCGAAGCAGGGACCGTGTAGACGATCCGCGTCCCGCAACGTCGAAATTGCCGGGTCCTCCATGGCGGCCATCAGCTGGGGGGTTGAGAGATGCTCTCTCTCCAGCCCCTGCGGGGCTCTATGGTCACCGTGGGCAGCAGCCCTTAGCCCAGGGCTTCTGGCTGCTGCTGCGGCAGCTGGGGATCCATGCTGCAGGCACAGGGTCTGCAACCAGTTGTCGGCTCTGTGGATCTTGTGGTGTTTAGTGCAACTGTGTCTGAGAGGGGTCCTTTAAGGGAGCGGCTTGCTGTTGAGTCCGCCCTGTGACCCTGTCTGCAGCTGTGCCTGGCACCCTTATTTCGATGTGTGCTACTTTGGCGTGTAGACGTACCCTCGCAGCGCCTATTTCGATGTGGTGCCGCGCAACGTCGAAGTTGAACATCGACGTTGCCAGCCCTGGAGGACGTGTAGACGTTATTCATCGAAATAGCCTATTTCAATGTTGCTACATCGAAATAAGCTATTTCGATGTTGGCTTCACGTGTAGACATAGCCTTAGTGTTGTTTTCTTATGGAGAAAATGTACCTCTGAACCAATGAAAATGTAGTGCTGCTTTTTACCTACCTTTGAATGATTTTTCAATATTTTTAAAGTCATCAGTAAAAGATTTCTATGAGCGTCTTAAGTCCTTCAAAGTATATTGAAGGGCCACTTTACCAGGATCCAAGAAAATACATTAATAAATTCTGCGGTGTGAAGTAGGTTCAAAATAATATGTACAGTGTAGATAATGGAAACATGTTGACATTCTTAAGGTTATAAAAACACTTGAAGTTATCATAATCGTAACACTGAGCACGACTGAAGATTATGAAGTACAATGTCCCTGAACATCCTAGAGCAGCATCTTTCCCATTTTACTAATTGCCGAAACACTTGAGATCTCAGTGTGATTTTTTTTCCTCAGCACAAATGAACAAGTGGAGGCCACAGCAACTCTTTAAAAAGGCAGATGTGCTAAATAATTAATTTATAAAGAGAATCAGTGGGGGAACTGGAATTAGGATACTGTGACTTGCCAGGTGAGTTCAACTAAAGAGACAAGTTTGTTAGTGCAAATAAACTCTTGGATAAACCCCACCCCCTGTTTCTTCTACAAGTATGTGCTAGTGTGGTATGCACATGCCTGGTGTGTCAGCTCACATTTATTTTGAATCCAGTGTGTGTTTGGGGCTGTGCATGCAACCTGTGCTGCCTTGTGCTTTGCCATGGGGACCATAAAGGGCCAGGCACCTACAACTCTTCTTCAGTTCCCTCATATCCTCCATAACAGCAAGACGCAACCCAGTGAGTATCCAACCCCCTACTTCCATATAAACCCTCAGATGATTAATTTTCAATCTTGCAGAAATCTTTGCACTTTCATTCAAAGGCTTTGTCCCCTACCCCCAGGGAAAAAGAAAACTGATCTATAATACCTCTGTACAGCCAGGTGATGAGCTTAAGTGTGGATCATTTTGCCATCTGTCAAGAAGCAGATGGCCCTCCTGCATGCCTGTGTAGAGGGGATAACTCTCCCTGGTTGGCTTGTCCACACTGGAATGTGACATGGGCCCAAAGAAGCGAGAGATGTTTAGAGGGACAATGTTCCCTGTAAGCTGAGTGCTCGGGCAGCCACTCAGGTGAGATACCAGTGCCACCCTGCTGATTAGCTGGCACTCACAGCTACCCAGAGCTGGCAGCATGTGTTTCTATCAGTGGTGCACATCTATACATGCCTTGGTGCATATAACAAACATTATTCTGCACATGGATAAAAAAACCTAGAGGGAATATTGTAGAGGGCCAATGATTTCCATCTCCATTCAAGAAATCCTCCTCATTGCTGGGCAAGACCTTGACTGCAGCTCCCATGCCTGTGATTGATGATTTCAAAGCTTTTCCAGGATTTCCTATGCAGAAAAGTGAACACATTGGACATTGAAATTATGTTCATACACCAAAGGTCTCACAAGCTCTGTGACACTGTGAGTGCAACAACCCAGACTATGATTGCCCTCCCTGATAATGAGGGAATCTGACCTAGCTAAAGTGCTATGGCAGACCACAGTCAGTCATCGTACATCATCTCCAAGCCCATGGAGAAAATATACCAGTTACCGCAAAAGGCTGCAAGCATTTCTATGCCCAATCTTCCCAATCATATTGTTGGGTTATGTCTACACTACAACAGTCCTTCGAAAGAAGTTCTTTCAGAAGATTTCTTCAGAAAAAACTTCTTTCAAAAGATTGAGACCACACATGAAGTGGATTATAAAATTGATCTGCTCTTTCAATAGAGAACAGCCACACCCTGGCAGGTCTTTTGAAAGAGTGGACCAGGAAGTGCCGGGGATCAAAAAATCTGGCGCCATGGAGGACTACTCTTTCAAAAAAAAGGGCCCTTGGAGTATTTACACAAACGTTTTTCTGAAATAATCTTTTGGGAAAAGGCACTGTTCCTCATGGGGAGTGGGAGAGGGCTGTTGGAAAAAGTGCTGTGTTTTTCTAATTTTTCGAAAGAGCCCTGGCTTTTAAAAAAAAAAACTCTCTAGTGTAGACATAGCCACAATCATCTCTGTACTGCCAGGAAAATCAGTCCACTAAAGGCACTCTGATGGCCAAAGACCCTAAGAAGTTAGATCTGCTCAGGCACAAGACTTTTACGTAAGGTGCTTGCAGAGATGAACTACTCTACACTGTCTGCAAAATTCAATTACCCCATGGAAGATAAGTGCCGTTTTCAGAAATCTTGCAGGATTGTAGGTCTGAGGTGGAAGAGTTCATCAATGCAGGGCAGGCCTGACCATGAGAACATTGCTGCTGATGTCCAGGGACACACCTGATACTGAAGCTAGATAAAAATGTGGGTTTTACTACTCTCTCAAAAACAGTTATAATATTTTTTTTAAAAATTATACTTGGAACTAAATTCAGTATTTAGTTCAAGGGTAATAAACCACCGACAACCACTGTTTGAACAGAGATTGCTAAAAATACATATAATACATATAATCTTAGACAATATATTTGCCAGCCTGAAGGTTACTGAAATAACCAGCTGGAGCAGTAACAGCAAGTAAAAAACAGACCACTGATGGAGATTCCTGAAAATAAAGCACAGTTTTTCATGGGGAAAGGTTTATAGATTGCACATTGAAGGTCTAGGTATGAATATTTTCATATTTAATTATATTTCTTTCATTGGAGATTTTTATCCTTGGGAAGATTAGTCAGTTATTGTCATAATCCCAGGATTGAGTAATGTCATTCTGAAATAGTCTCAATAAATCAAAGGTTATTTCTCACGGTTATTCTTTGGAGCATTGAACTTGGAAGGGAAGATAATAGATTGCAGAATGGAAAAATCTGTGGGAGTCCAGAGGAAGCAAGTCTGCCATATTGACTGGAATAATAGTTGCAGTGCTTCTAGAAAATGCACTCTTAAGAGTCAATTTAGTTTTAAGAAACATGGAGTCAACTCACATAGAAACATAGAGTCAATCCAGAATATGGAACATGTTCAATATCTAGAGTGCGGTCTTGTGTCAGAGCAACGAACTGGGCCTTTGGGGGCTTAGGTTCTGTTCCCAGGTCTGCCTGGGACTGTTCATTGCCTGTCTGTGTCTTGGCTTCTCCTCCCACACTTTTGTCTGCGCTGTGTCTTTAGGCTGGAAATTCTTAAGTATATTACATCTTAGGCCTCATCTATGCTACGACAGGCCTCCAATCTAAGTTATGCAACTTCAGCTATGTGAATAATGTAGTTGAAGTCAAGGTACTTAGATTTACTTACTTTACTTACTATCTCCACTGGCATAAGGCTACAGCTGACTTGTTGACACCACCTACGTTTCTCTTTCTAGTGGCATATCAGAGTCGAAGACAGTGCACTTAGCAATCAATTTCATCCATTTATACAAGACACGATAAATCAACCCCAGCTGGATAGATTGCTGGTCATCCATCCAGCAGGTAGTGAAGACATGCCCTTACTTTGTGCTTCTACTGTGCCTAGCACAATGGGGTTATGATATTGGTTAAGGCTTCTAGGCCCTGCTATAATATAAATGCTAATATATTAATAATGTTTGAGAACTTTGAAAATGATGATAATACTTCTTGGTAAGTGTTTTACAAAAGTTATTCAACCGAGCCTCACAAAACCTCTGTGATAAATAGGAATCCTTTCACCTGTGACAGAATTGCTATCATCTTTGGGTTAAACTCTGGCTGCAGTTCAACAGCATATAAAAACATTACTTAAAATAGGGAACAAAAGAAATCATATGCAGGTACAACTACTGAAAGCAAAATGTAGATGGGTACAATCATCTTGGAATCCATAGCATAATAAACGCTGAGGACCCCTGTTTGGTCTCATAGGCATGGCACCTCCTGTTGCACAGTGCCCATTAAGACCTTTCTGGACTATTGGTTCAACCTTCGTTCATAAGAAAAAGTGTCACCTACTGACTTCCCCCAGCCTCTCAGTGTTCTCTCAGTCTGAGCATTGACCAGCTCAGCCTTTCTTGGCTTGCATGACCTAGCAAAATCACAGTGCAAGAGCCAGTACATTTCATTTAATAGCAGCTCCTTGGTTGCTAGCAAAGAGTTTCCATTGTTAAGAAGAAGAAGGCTGGTTTGCAGCCAGGGAAGAAAGTGCTGGGATGTGCTGTCCCTGGTTGTAGCTTTGAAGCCTATTTGTGGGCAGGGCAGCAGCAGGGATGGGACTTCTAACAGGGACCATGGGTGCTGGAGGCACATGATCATATACAGTAGCTCTGTGTGCACTCGCTGGGGCTTGGGGCTTGGCACGTCCCAGGGCAGCCAAGGGAGAGGTACTGTGCCCTGCTGGCAGATTCCCCTCTCTATTTCCCCTACTGCCTGTGTCATTCCTGTGCACAGGCATGCTCGTGGCACGAGAGCCCCAGAAGAAAGTGCTGTAGCCCACAAACCTGCATATGGCCAGTGCTGAAGAGGTGCATTGTCCAGTGCCTCCTTCCCTGACTGTAGAGTTGAAACCTGCCTGGAGCAGGGGCCTTTCTTTGAAAAATGTTACTCTTGCCGGTATTCAAGTCTTATTAAAGTAAAAGTGAATAGAACGGGAATAAGTTTTGGGCAAAATATTGCTATTAACAGGAAGGTGTTAATTTCTGGATCACTATTAAGTGGAATTGACTGTATCCTCTTAAGTCACACCAAATTCCATGGGCCTTTGCTTCTTGCATAGATGATATCATTTTTCTGCTACACGAAGAGTGAAAAAGTTAAACCCAGCATTCAGGACAATCTTTTAAAAGGGCCTTTTAATACAGTTTCTTACTTTTAACATGGCTTTATTTTTGTTTTGCTTTCTTGGTTTTATTAACACTAAGTTTAATTAGCTCTTTGGGTCCCTCCAAGTTGCTATCATATACCGATGCAAATTCTTTTTTCAAATGATAAGCCCATCAAAACTTTTATATGGTATAGTAGGTAAGTATCACAATATTGTACTCATTTTAGAGATGAATAAAAGGAGACACAGAGAGCTTAAATAACTCTCACCGGGCCAAACAGCAAGTCGCTTGCACTGCCAGGACCTGAAGTGCTGAGCGCTCTCCTCTAACAACTAGACAAGCATTTTCTCTGTTTAATGTTCAGGTATTAACTTCATTCCTGTCACACGATGCTTGCAGGTGTAATGAGATACACTTGTAACCGAGATGTCTGCTGCACCAGTGTCTGCTAGACCTGTTTCTGCTAGTCTTCTCTCAAATACTCATTGAGGTGCTTATTGCTCAGTCTGTCACTAGGGATATATGGCAACCAGCTACAGGTTCACTTGTTTGCATGCGGGAGTGAGCAGGGCTAACGGGTGGCAGCAAATATGTGAACATCTTATTGCACGTTAGTTCCCCCAGGTAGAAAATTCTTCCAAAGGAGATCATTGAATTTACCTGTTTCATATTTCAACCACCATTGTATGACGCTCAATTGCATATAAAGCATCTGGTGTAAGCAAAACTAATTTGGATCTTCTTTTGTAAAAGGTTAGCAGGATTAAAGGATCAGGTAGCCTGTTTCCTTTCAAGAATCACTAGAGGGAACCATACTGAGGAAGAGATAAAATAATTAGGACAGCAGAAAACAGGCAGCATGCTTCCCAACTGCAACTGTTCCTGTATAAACTCAGCCTATAAAATTATATTAGTTTGCTTATCAAGCAAGCTTCTTTTCAAGTTTAATAGCTATCTATATTACACTGACTGTATCAACACCTGTGACTTTTATGTTGGAGACCATTTCTAGTTCTTCTCAGCTATAGTTCTTAGCACATTGCCAAAAAGAGGAAGCTACCAAGGCTAGCCTACTGGCTGAAGATAATTTTAGCAAGTAAATGATACATAGTATTATGCTCAATCAAATGCAGTGTTTTACACACTAGTTGTGGGTTTAGTAATCCATCAGTACATATAAGAACAATTGCCAGATTTTTGGATCATGACCGGAGCAGCTAAGTGCTACAGTGATATAAATAATGAAATACAAGAATGCACAAAGCAGTTAAAATATTTTCTATTTTATTTAAAATATAGTGAGCCAGATACCTTGATACAAGTAGTGTGCTCCAGAGAAAAGGCAGTGTCAGGGCAGGAAACTTGGCCAGATGTTCTGCACTCTGATGTCTCCAGCTGCCATAATGGCAACATGAAGGACATATTCATAACTGTAAATTACAAAAGCCCTAATACTGCTCTAACTTATATCAGAGGCTAGACTTTCCCTTAGGAGCATAGGCTAACCCTAACATAGGCCTAACCCTAACCCTAACCTTTGCCCACGCCCTTGGAGTCCTACATGAAGCCCATCTGGCCCAGCTGCACACAAGATTCAGTACAGTGATTTATACCACAAATATGGAAAAACTGTGGAAACTGACCTGTTCAATTCTATGTATGTATGTGTATTGTGGTGTGTGTACAGTCTATTCCACCTTCAAACAAAAAATAAAGTTGGACATATTTTTACAAGGAAAAATGCACAGTATCTTCCGTACAGGTTGTGTCTGCACGAGCCCAAAACTTCGAAATGGCCATGCAAATGGCCATTTCAAAGATTACTAATGAAGCGCTGAAATACATATTCAGTGCCTCATTAGCATGCAGGTGCCACAGCGCTTCAAAATTGCTGTGGCTTGCCGCTACGTGGCTTGTCCAGACAAGGCTCCTTTTTGAAAGGACCCTGGGAACTTCGAAATCCCCTTATTCCTATCTGCTTTTCAAAAAGGACCCCCCATCTGGATGAGCCATGTGGCAGAGAGCCCTGGCAATTTCTAAGTGCTGCAGCCACCCACATGCTAATGAGTCACTGAATAAGTATTTCAGCGCTTCATTAGTAATCTTCGAAATGGCCATTTGCATAGCCATTTCGAAGTTTTGGGCTAGTGTAGACGTAGCCATAGTGTTTGCTATTACTTCCTCTTTACTAAAGTGATACAATGCATGCACAGCACTCACCCTTGTACCTCAATGAACCACCTTTTTAAAATTTATCAATCTGGTCTTAAAAAAAATAGGTATAAGGATACCTGGCCATTGCTGCTTTGCTATATTTTTGTGCATTACTCTGTGTACTACATATTGGCTTCATCTACACTTTCTTCAAAGGAGGCATGGTAATCAGGGTGATGGGAGATTAATAATGAAGTGCTGTGATGCATATGCAGCACCTCATTAAGCTAATTCTCCCCCACAGCAACTTCAAAGTTTCAAACTTCTAAGTGTGAGCATGCCGTGTAGCCGTGAGCACTTCAAATGCTGTCCTACTTCGAAGTGCCTTTACTTCCCAAAATTTTGAGGAGTAAAGGCACTTCAAAGTAGCGCGGCACTTTGAAGTGCCTGTGGTTACATAGCACGCCGGCACTTCAAAATTTGACACTTTGAAGTTGCCGCGAGGGAGAATTTGCCTAATGAAGTGCTGCATATGCATTACAGCACTTCATTATGAATCTCCCATCACCCTGATTACCATGCCTCCTTTGAAGAAGGAGGCAAGTGTAGACATAGCTAAAATGTGGCTGATATTGAAGAAAGATTGTTTAGTCATCTAAAGGCAACTAGTAAACTTTTAGGCCTGGACATCATGTAAAAATTAGTTAACAAGTAATGGCAAGGTAGTGGATTATAAATTGTCCATATTATTATTAAGGCTAGTTAATGTTTTTCAAAACAAAGTACTATTCATCTAAGAATGTCCATTTCTTGATATTTCATAAACATTATAGACAATGTCTTTTATTGGTGCTTCTTACGTGTTCAAATATTTTAAAATCAAAAACCTTACAAAAAGGTGGTGGGTTTTTTTGTTTTTTGCTTACTAAACAAAATGTTTCATACCTAAAGTTGTGCTTTTAGATTTCAAAAATGGGGAAAAGAATCATGAAAACCCTCAAAACCAAACCAGTTTTTGCTTTTTTTAAAAATGTCAATACTTTCAGTGGAAAACTATTGTGGGTTTTTTTGTGTTTATAAGAATCCTTTTCCATTTTTTGATCAGCTTTCCACAGGAACAAAAAGACACTCATACAAAGTACTGTAGAGAGTGATCCCATTCCCTTGACCTATGGATTGTACCACCAGGGTCAACAGCTACAGCAGACAGGGTGTGAGGAGGGCCCTGCTCTGCACATCCAGATGGGGCAGGGCCAAAGCAGAAGGGGTGGGGCCTAGGGCAATCAGCCCTTAGTGCTTCCTAGACTATAGCACTTCCTCCTCCCCCTCCACAACTGTGTGGAGCAGTGCAGTAGCACTGCTGCAGCACTTCATACGGATCTGGAGTTCTGGGCACTGACCCTGCCGAGGTAGCAGCAGCAGCAGTTGGAGCTCCAGGCCCCTTTGAAATGCTGGGACCCATGGAAATTGTTGGCAGGCCTGGATTCTACATTCATGGCAGGGAGTGAATTTTTCTTTCTGGGATTGTGTCTTGCACTTTTTTGGGTGCTACCTGAAAATAAGCAATAATTTGCAGAAGAAATAAAATAACTATGATGGGAAAATATATTCTGTTCCTTGGGGAAGCTCAGTCCTTGGTTCCCCCAGCAGATAGGGTTAACTCTAGGTCAACCATAAAAATGGTTCTTCTTAATATCTACCAGTCAACACAATAAGGAATAAAATAGAGACTTTGGGTGGCCTTTTTTGTTTTTGCCTTTTTTGTTTTTGGTAGACCTGCAACATCTGGTCTCTCACATCAGTATTCTCTTGTACAGATATTTTTCTCTTCCTACCCACCAATCCAGAAGGATGTATTGTGACTAATTCTGGAAAAAAAAGCACACAAACCATGTGGAATCTTTCATTCATCATGCCATATTTGCAGCTGTCTCAAGAATTCTTGACCTTTGCTTATTATATGGTATGGTACAATATTTTTCTTATACCCCTGCAATATTATAATTGAAGTTTTGTATCATCTTTTCCATTATAACCCTTTATTTTCAGTAGTTCAGTGCTTAGTTATTAAAATTCACTCCAGGCTGCAAGATAACATAGTAAACATTTTTAATATAGTTTCTGTTTTTCTGAATATGAAACGAAATTATTACTAGCAGAAACAAATGCTAACAAGATATTAAAATGGACAGTTAATCTTCCTGCTTGGTGTTCAGAGCTCCCCACGGGCTCACTGCAGTACAGCACTGAGCCTGCAGCCAGCTACAATCCCGACTGCTCACTTTCTCCTCTTCCACCTTCAATAAGGGAGATTCAGCCTTTTATTTGTGCTTCTCCCTCTATTTGCAATTCTTTCCTCCCCTCTCACTTCCTCCCTTTGAGTGACAGCCACTTCCAATTTTTAAACCTCTCGTTACACTCCTTGTTCAAGTGAATTTGATTTCATGTTTGAAGTCATAATATCTAAGCTATTGTCTACATTACGGTCCTGATCAATGTCCTGAGATGGCTCCACTGGCAATTGATTTAGAGCTAGTTAAGATCCACCAAATCTACTGCAGCTAGCTCTGCAGTCGAGCCCTTTGCTCTACCACAGACAACAAGAGTAATGGAAGTCAACAGGAAACATGACCAAAGATACATCGACTCCAGGTACATTATTCACATAGCTGGAGTTGCGTAGCTTCTCTTGAGGTAGTGTAAGGTTAGTCTACGTATGCTGAAGAATTGAGAGGAAATGCTAAATTATTGTGAGAGAGGCCCTTTTGCTGTATTTCTAGCATGACTGGGAATGAGTAGTAAAAATCTAGCAAGGACACCTGTGCTTTTGAGATTTGTAGCTTGAAAGATTTGAATGCTTTTTTCTAGTAGGACTGCCATATGTCTGGTCCATGTATATTAAATCTTCAGCCCTAGCTGTGAGATAAAAGGATGATACCTTTTGTATAAGGAAGGTGCTTACTTTACCTTTCAGTTGACTTTGCTCATGTTTGCTTCCTTGTGTTTGCTACCTCACTGGCAGAGAAAGGGCAAAATCTGTCTATTGGTTCCCAAATTTGAAAAAGACATTTAACAGAAGTCAGAATCAGAACATGCTTGGAGGCTGAACACCTCAAAGCATGGGCATGCAAGGGAAATGTGTTGTAACTCAGAAATGTTGCAATAACCCTAAGTCAGCACAAGGTGGCATAAATTGTGTCTAATGAGCCCTTCTGAACAAAAAAGCCGTCAAGTAGCACTTTAAAGGCTAACAAAATAAATTATTAGGTGAGCTTTTGTGGGACAGACCCACTTCTTCACACCATAGCCAGACCAGAACAGATTCAATATTTAAGGCACAGAGAACCAAAAACAGTAATCAAGGTGGACAAATCAGAAAAAAAAATATCAAGGTGAGCAAATCAGAGAGTAGAGAGGCGGGGGCAGGAGGAGTCAAGAATTAGATTAAGCCAAGTATGCAAAAGAGCCTCCGCCTCTCTACTCTCTGATTTGCTTTTTTTTAAATTTCTCCTGGTGGGTAATTCAAGTTTATGAATATTTGGTAAAGATCTTGTAGTTTTCAGTCTCTGTCAGTAGGATCAGAGCAAATGCGATTGTACCTAAAGGCTTTACTGTAAACAATGGATCTAGTTATGTGTGCAGGATGGAAGCTAGAAGTGTGCAGGAAAGTATAGCGATCAGTGAGTTTCCGGTAGTGTGGTACCAGTCAGGCCATCCTTGATTTGTACTGTAGTGTCCTGGAAATGTATCTCTCGCATGGAGTAATCGAGACATAAGTTGATGGTGGGGTGCAGATTGTTAAAGTCCCTGTGGAATTCTTCAAGAGACTCTATACCATGGGTCCAAATCATAAAGATGTTATCAATGTATCTTAAATAGAGGAGGGGTAATAGGGGATGAGAGCTGAGGAATCATTGTTCCAGGTCCGCCATAAATATATTAGCATATTGTGGGGCCATGCGGGTGCCCATAGCAGTTCCACTAATCTGGAAGTATAAATTGTCCCCAAATCAGAAATAACTGTGGGTTAGAACAAAGTTATAGAGGTCAGACTTCAGACTGTCTGTGGTGACATCAGGGATGGCATTCCTGATTGCTTGTAATCCATCTTCGTGTGGAATATTAGTGTACAGAGCCTCTACATCCATGGTGGCAAGGATGGTTTTGTCAGGAACTTTTCTGATATTTTGTAATTTTCTCAGGAGGTCAGTGGTATCTTGGAGATAGCTGGGAGTATTGATGGCATAGGGTTTGAGGAGGGAGTCCACGTAACTGGATAGTCCGTGGTTTGAATCGGGATGCAAATTTTCTGGGACACTATAGAGGCTCTTTTGCATACTTGACTTAATCTAATTCTTGACACCACCCCCATCCCTTTGCTCTCTGATTTGCTCACCTTGATAATTTTTTTCTGATTTGTCAACCTTGATTACTGTTTTTGGTTCTCTGTGCCTTAAGTATTGAGTCTGTTCTCATATGGCTATGGTCTGAAGAAGTGGGTCTATCCCACGAAAGCTCACCTAATAAATTATTTTGTTAGTCTTTAAAGTGCTACTTGACTGCTTTTTTGTTTTGATATCAAGGTGAGCAAATCAGAGAGTAGAGGGGCAGAAGTGAGGGAGGGAGTCAAGAATTAGATTAAGCCAAGTATGCAAACGAACTGAACCCTTCTGAGTTTGGGATCCAGCTCGTCGGACTGGGCCTCAGCCTCATTTGTCTTCTGTTCAGCAGCTTTCTCTTATCTATGCATTTGCTCAGTAAAATCAGTTAGCTTCTATAAGCAGCCAACATACATTGCAATAATAACTGAGTGCAGTTTGGCAGATTGTTATTGTACCTATAAGTTATGAAGATATGGAATAAACATGGGGCTGAGAAACTTGCCAGACCCCTGGGCAAGGTGGGACGGAGGACCAGGCTCCACAGTCATGGAGGAGGTGGAGCCTCAGCAGGAAGGGGTGAGGCTGCAGGCACCCAGGCCTCAGTACTAGCCAGGGCACACAGCACTACCCCCGCCACACCAGCCCTCAAAGCCACCCAAAGCACCAGTGGCAATTTAAAACTCCCACGGCTCCAGGTGTTGCCACTATAATGACCTCCTCTCCTCCTGTTCACCTCTGCACCATCAGCAGGCCTGGGAATAGCTTTTCCCCACACCCTTGTGACACGGTTCAGAAGCAGACCCCCCTTGGAAGGCCACTAGCAGCTAACAGGAAAATGTCTGGATTCAGTGGCGTGGCTGAGTTGGGCTTAGCACAGGGCTGCAGGTGGGGGTTTGTGCCTCCCCGGAAAGGAAAATAATAAGGGATGAAAGACAGTTTAGAAGCCAGAGATGAATCAAGACCATATGCCTCCCTGTGCAACGCTTCCAACTTCCATCCCCCTCCAAAAGCTGAGAACAGAAATTCTCAGTCTGGCAGGAGTTGTGGGGTGGGGCTGGCTGGAGGGAGGCAATGTGGCCTTGGACTGTCCAGGAGGGCACAGCCAACATTCTGATGGTTCTGAAATGCCCCTGACTCAGATTTGACCTGGCTGGCCCTCCATCATGGTGAAGGGGGAGGGAAAGGGATGGCTGCGCCAAATTTAAATGGGTGATGTTGTGTGCTACCCAGCAGCTAAGGTCACAGCACCACTCTAGTATGGGCACGTAAATGTGCTGCTCTAGACAATTGCCTACTTGGTCCTTTGATGCTCGTAATTATCTCAGGCAAGACAATTAACATCCCCCACCCCTGACCCCCTTTCTTCAGTCCTATGTACTTGATTTTTTTTGTTTTGTTTTGGACCTCCGTATTTACAGATGTCAGCCTGTACTGGAAATGTGATTGATCTGAAGAAGTGGGCCTGTCCCACGAAAGCTAATCACCAAATAAATCATTATGTTAGTCTTTAAAGTGCTACGTGACTACTGCTTTGTTTTGTTTGAATGCAGTCTAACATGGCTACCTCTCTGTTACTTGGTCTGTAGTTAGAGCAGTTTTGAGGCCATTTCATCTATCCATTCTCCCTGCACTGAGTACTTGGGATGGATGGTGTGGAGATAGTATACCATCCCTATACCACCTAGTGATTTTTGCAGAGCTAGGGGAATGACCAGTGAAATAATTAATCCAGCTGTATGGCCCCTTTGCATTGCTAGATCAAAGCTGCCAAGGCCCTAGACCAATGTCTTCTGCTTAACAAGAAAGGTTATGCAAGGTTTTCCTCTTACCTTAGATGGGGAAAGGAACACATTTACAATGGCCCCACCAGCTCCAGTATACTTTTCACTGACAGCTGGCTGGGCTAGTTGTGATGTGCAGTAGAGTGACAAGTAAACTCATGCTTGATCAAGGAATTTCAGTGTGTTTGCTGTGGAGTTATGAGACACAGAGAAGTAAAACACAGCAACCAGAGTAAAAGTTTGCTTTGGACTTGAACACCAAACTATGTTTTGCAGGAGCCCTCATGTCAACTTTGCTACTTTTGCTGTTAATTCATCTTCATTCAAAAGAATTATGTTTGTATCACAAAGAAAAAGTAGATGAAAATAACCTGAGCCAAAAAGTGATTTAGCATTCTAGAGATATCCCATCAGTTTTGTCGTGTCAGTGCTGCAATTTTTCACATCTCTTTTGCTGAGTCTTGTCTAAACTACAGCTTCTATCAATATAAGGAGCGCTAATTGGGAATAATAGAGCTGAAAAACCATAAAGTAGACAAGTTCAACGTGTCCTCTTTGGGCTTCAGACACACCAAAAATGAATTGAAAGTCCAATGCTTCAGAAAGTATCATAAGATAGATTTATTGATTTCCATGTTCATTTACTTGTACATGCATCCAAAACAGGATAGTGAAATTGTTAAACATAAAAATAACTGCAAAGGCAAACATCTAAACTGGTCATTGAGGACTTTCCAACAAATACAGTCCTATGTTTTCACAGATGAACATCTTTAATGAACCACTTAATCCCCAAATCTGCTAAAAGTGCTCATTAATATTGAAATAAAAATTGGATACATTTGATTGCAATATCATTCATAACCCACAGGGTTTTTGGGGGGAAATTTTAAACAGACATAGGCTATGGTTACCCTACAGTGCTCCGTCAAAAGAAGTAACTGTCAGGAGAGTATTCGCAACAAAAGTTCTGTTGACAAAGTACGGCCACGCACAAAAGCCAATCAGGAGAACCCTCAGTTCTGTCCACAAAGCAGCCGGACTGCCGGGCTTCTCTCTCAATAAAACAAGCACCCAGAAGCACTTCAGACAGGGCTGCCCATTGTTGTGGATGTCCTGTCTGTCTCGAGAAGGCTCCCCCAGAATGTCCACACAGCCTTTTTGTTGATAAAATCTGTTGAGAGCAGTGTTCTGCCTCAAAGCTTTGAGGCAGAAAGCTGCCAGCAAAAGTTCTGTATTTTGTCCAGCTACTGTTGACAAAATATATTTTGTGTGTGAACGCTCCACAAGTTTTGCTGACAAAACCAGTGTTTTGCTGGCAAAACTTGCAAGTTTAACCAAAAGCCTTACAGAATTATTTTGATACTAGATAAAAGGAAACAAGTACTAGCAAGCAGAAATGTAGTACTTCAGAGGGGAGAGTGACAAAGCATCAAGTATATGTGAAACTCTTCATTACATTGTTAAAAAATCAAGGAAGAGTAAAAAAAGGTGTTTTTCAGTTATATGTATTTCAGGTACTCTTCTCTCTTTATCCATAAATACACCCACATTTCTGAATGCTGTGATGCAGAATGATAGGTTACAAAATGTTCTGCAAGGACAGAAGCCCTTGTGATCTCAGCAAATAAATTGTGGACCAAAGAAAAGTACATCATGAGATACTGTGAAGACAGAAAACAGTTGTCATGATAAAGCTTCATTGTATGTCTTTTTGGCAAAATGTACTGAGGGCAGAAAAGTGAGGCAAGAATTACCACAGAAGTTTTCAGCATTCTTTCCAGGGCCCAGTTTTAAAGAGAAAGAACAGCATTTTTTTCAAGATGAAGGTACTTAACCTACAGTTGCTGATACCCCTGCCTGTGCACCAAACAAGTGATCCGGTCCACCTCCATTCCCATTGTCAAATCCTTCCTTTACCACTTGGAAAACATCTCAGCCCTCAGTATGAAGTTACCTGACAGCAAAGATCAAGCCATTATTAGCACCCTCACCGGACATATGTCTTGCCCAGTTTGCTTAGCTTATATTTATATAGAAGTGCTGCCTTCAGACTGTATTTTGCCTGTGTATTTCCAGATGTGCATTCCTATTAACATCTCCAGTTCAGCTTCCTTGCCCTTCCCAAAAGGGATGGGCCAGCTTCGTTAGATAAGGTGAGGAAGAATGATCCATTGATTTGGGTGCTGACCAAAGACTCACAAGAGCTGAGTTCAGTGCCCTGCTTCACCAGAGACTTCCTATGTGACTGAAGGCAAATCACTTATTCACACTGGCTGCGTCTACACGTGCAGACAACATCGAAATAGCTTATTTCGATGTTGCGACATCGAAATAGTCTATTTCGATGAATAACGTCTACACGTCCTCCAGGGCCAGCAACGTCGATGTTCAACTTCGACGTTGCTCAGCCCAACATCGAAATAGGCGCAGCGAGGGCACGTCTACACGTCAAAGTAGCACACATCGAAATAGGGATGCCAGGCACAGCTGCAGACAGGGTCACAGGGCGGACTCAACAGCAAGCCGCTCCCTTAAAGGGCCCCTCCCAGACACAGTTGCACTAAACAACACAAGATCCACAGAGCTGACAACTGGTTGCAGACCCTGTGCCTGCAGCATAGATCCCCAGCTGCCGCAGAAGCAGCCAGAAGCCCTGGGCTAAGGGCTGCTGCCCACGGTGACCATAGAGCCCCGCAGGGGCTGGCGAGAGAGCATCTCTCAACCCCCCAGCTGATGGCCGCCATGGAGGACCCAGCAATTTCGACGTTGCGGGACGCGGATCGTCTACACGGTCCCTACTTCGACGTTGAACGTCGAAGTAGGGCGCTATTCCTATCTCCTCATGAGGTTAGCGACTTCGATGTCTCGCCGCCTAACTTCGAAGTTGGTGCCGCTACTTCGAAGTAGCGTGCACATGTAGACGCAGCTACTATGTCCTCAGTTCTGCATCTGTACAATGAGGATAATAGTAGCTTTGTACTTCACTGGGTGTTTTAAGGCTATGTTAAAGATCATGAGGTCCTCAGGCAGTACTATTGCCGCTGTGACTACTACTATGTAGCTGGGACTGGACAGGTACCCGAGAGAAACAATAACACCTTCCCTGTAAGTAGTAGTACTGTTGGAAGCTGTCTTACAATATTTCTCTCTTGCATAGAAACATTCAGTACTGGAAATCGAGAAAAAAATTGGAGCACAGAACTACCAGTGTGATTTTGTACACTTAAGAGATTTGAGCAGTTCTATCTAGTCTGAATAAGTACACAAAGTACACAAATCTGACGAAGTGAGTCTGTGCTCATGAAAGCTCATGCTCAAAACTTTTCTGTTAGTCTATAAAGTGCCACAGGACCCTTCGTTGCTGCTACACAGAAGATTATTTGTTTTAGTTCATTTAATTGAGGCTTGCAGCCCACCCCTTTAGTTTTCCACTGAAGTGTTCCTTTGATGTCCAGATGCACCTCTGCCACAGGGCAGAACTTCTTGTTCTCCAGGTATACTTTTGGTTTTGACCCCCTGCTCCAATCAGTAACTAGTGGAGTTTCATTAACTGCTGCCTGGTTAATGAACAGGAGAAACGTCTTCACTAGAGTCCTTTGTTGCTTCTTGCCGAGTGCTACCAAGATAGTAGTTACTTAATTTTTTTCTCACCTACCTGAGGGTCTTGGGGAAGCCACAAAACTGCAAACTCACAGTCCCTGTACAGATAAATTCATTTTTATATGCCCCCCATGATGACACTGCAAACGTACTGTGCCAGAGTTTGTTGGGGCTCTTGCCTATTCTCCTTAGTGCCCTGCAACCCACTCCATAAATTTAACTGCAACATCCAGATTAACTGCTTGGTGCTGTTCACCCATATGTGGGTATGCTCAGGGAAACTTGGGAGAAATTGGTCCAGTGTCACAGAGTCCCTGATCATTTCCACAATTTTAAGTATCTGGCTTAACCCATGAATGCTCCAATTGGTTGATTTCTAGGCTAATGCATAGATCATATTCCTGCAGGCTATCCTGCTGCTTTAAATTTCTAGCCCTCTGCTCCAGAATGGCTATCTTAACCACAACACTGGGGGCTAGGGCAAAAGGGGGGTTAGGTCAGCTTAACTTCGATGCTCAGGGCTGTGGATTTTTCACATTTCCAAGAAATGTTGCTAAGCTGAGTTAGCTTTTCTAGGCACTCCTTTGTGTGACATTTTGACCACTTCCTTGCCTCCCTGACATACTAGCTCTAATCTGTCCTACCAATCAAGTACACCTCTAGCCAATTAGGTATTCTGCAGGTGAACCTAATTAAATAGTGACCTGAGTGGTGGCACAAGTGCTAGCCCTCAGCTATTATCACAGATTCTAATATGTTCTGGATCTGATATGTTATTTTCTTTGTTGTATGTGATTTTCAAATGCCCATAATGCAATGACATCAAAATCTGTTCCTTCTAGAAAAGGGCCATGCATTGCAGCTTTCAAACTTCAGCCCTTTTGACTATAGGGCTACTGGAATAAACATCACAAGAATTTTGCTAACACCAAAAATGTATTTCTAATTTCTTCTGATTGGCTGAACTAGTTTGACTCTAACTTTGGGCAGAAAATTGCAAGAACAATTTCTGCCCAAAAGGTGAGTCTTTCATAAAGTTCCACTGATCTGCAAATAGGACTTTGTGAAACAGCTTCCATCTAAACTAACTACAGTGTTCACTTCCACTGCTTTTCAGCTATAATAAAGGCCTTCAATGAGTTTGCAGCCAGTCTTCTCCATTATAATAGAGGTTACATCATAACAGGCATACTTACAGTCAGCAGGCAATTGAGTAGAGGATTCTTTTCATATACAATGGGATTTTTTTTCCTGGAAATTTTTTCACTGTCTTTTGAAAAACAGCAAAGTTCATGACAATGACAGCAACAATCTAGCTGCAGAAAATGAGTGTAGGAGAAGTAACATAGCTATTTTGCCTCATTGCTTTTGCCACCTGCTTGTACATGTTTCTCTGAAAGTCTTACTTATCACCTTGTCTATAGATCTGGACCAGAATTTTAACTCTATATATTGTTTTCGTTTTAAACTCAAATGTCAAATTATTTGTTTTGTTCTCATTTCCTAAATGTATGATCCATTTGCAGGATATACTATTGGATATTTCAGTTTTCCTCGAAACAGCACTCTTGGGTCTTTTTGTGTGTCTCAAACACACAGTAAGAATACCTCAAATGAGGTAGCATTGGCTAGATTTTTTTTTTTTTTGGTTGCCATCGTGAAAACAGTAAATTACTCAATGTCATCTTGGCCTTTTCCATAATGCTGACAGCCTACAATTTCCTCTTCCCCTTTTGAGTATCAATTTTTTACAGTAGTCTATAAACTACCTCGTTAATCAGATAGTGTAAAATCCAATTAGAGACATTAGAATCCAGAAATACAGAAGTGTTAAGGAATTTATTTCTTGATTGACAAGAAAGCCAAATAGACTCATCTATTTAGAATCTTAGCAACAATTAGCTGCCTTAGTTTCATTTATTGTGACATAAAAAATCTGCTTTATTGAGAGCTCTATTGAATAAGATTTCTATGATATGCACCAGGAGAAAATGTCTTCAAACTAAAATGATTGTTTTGCTGTAATAAATTGAACCATATGTACACTATGTTATTCAATCTTTTTTCTTCAAGGCATAAATTGATATTAAAGAACATTTAAGTCATAACACATGGTTATCCAGGCATGAACGAGGCAATAACCCATATAAGTTGTCAAGGTGAAGCCAAAGCATTTATTAGAGGTTTGTGTTGTTTTTGAAAAGTGCACGGTTGGATAAACATGGATTAGTGCTATTATGCTGCTACGATGACTCAAGTGTGTTTTTACAGTGTCAGTAATTTTTATGTTTAAAAATCACTGGTGCAGTATATTAGCTATAATTTATGTTTATCATCTTGTGTACTCTAATAGGTTTCAACAAACCATTTAACACTTCAGCTTGTGCATATACATTACTTAATAGGTATTTATCTTAAAAAAGAGATACTTAAATGGGACTTTTAAAGCTTGCAACTGAATGCTAAGAGCAAACACTGCAGTGAGACACATTCACTTTTTTTCCCCATCGGCATTGAACTTTGAACAGTGTGACCATACAATTTCTTTGTGCACTTTGTTCCCAACTGAAGCAAGAAAGATAGATATATCATTTTCAAAGCCTGGTGGCACGAATGACATCAAAATTCCTGACATGGAGTGTCCGTCACACTTACTAAGTAGAGTGGCTATGATAAAGCCAACGCAGCTGAAAATGCCAATAACTTTCTGTCATCAGAGGTTGCCCTCTGAAGAGGGCGTAAATCTTTATGCTTTCCTAGGTAAGGTATATTATTGATAGCAACCACAAATATTTACATTCCTTCTCATTATTATTTTTCATGGTTTTATGTCCTCTTTCTAATAAACCTTCTCAGCCCCAAACACCCAGCCTTTTCTTTGAGGTTTTCCCCACAAAGAAAAAGGACAGAAATGGTCAGGGAAAGCTCTTAATTAGAAGCAGCTAGCCACACTAGCCTTTTTGTGGTAATGCATGAGTAAGGCTTAATTTATTGTGATACTATCGATTCTTTCAGACAATGCATTGCTAACTGAATGGGCTGTGCACATGATATATTTCTCTTCTGCACAGGCTTGTTATATATACAATTGCTTAGTACTTTCATACATGTTGTGGGTGCTAATTTAAAAATCATCATAAACTGGTCTCTATCTCCCTCTTTATTTAAGCTATTACTCTGCAACTTGGGGAAAACCACTAGACAAATATAAATATAATTTCTGGTTACCAACCTGAAAAAAATACCAGATTAATTTACCAGTGAATTATTTTTGGACGGGTAAAAAGAGTTGGTTTAGAATCCTAAAAATTTGGATGTGCTGATCTGCTCTGTAATAGATTTTTACAAAGAAGCTATCAATTCTCTTGACTCAATCAAGTGTATCAGTTGGCTGAGTTGGCAAATAGAGAGGATTTATTACTCATGAGGGGAAAATTGACCAAGATGGACCACTTCATATTGCAAACCACCTTTTTATAAGTAAACTCATTCTTAAACATAATTAAGAAACATTGGTATAACTTGGAAATTATTCTTGATTTCCAAACCAAGGTATTTATTTTCTCAAATTTTGTTATTTTTCATAGAGGATCAGAGAAAGAGTTTGGGTTTTGGTCAATATAGTTTTCACTATGGCTGGGTCTACACATGCCGCTTCCTTTCGAAAGGGGCATGCTAATGAGCTGGTTCGAAAGATGCTAATGAGGAGCTGCAATGAATATGCAGCACCTCATTAGCATAATGGTGGCTGAGGTGATTCGAAAGTGCGGCTTTTCGAATCGTGCGCCGCCTGTGGAGATGGGACCTTCTGAAAGGACGCCCCCACTTTTTGAAAGCTCTTCTTCCAATCACCATATAGGAAGAAGGGCTTTTGAAAACTGGGGGGGTCCTTTTGGAAGATCCCATCTCCATGGGCAGTGCACGATTCGAAAAGCCGCACTTTCAAATCACCTCAGCCACCATTATGCTAATGAGGCACTGCATATTCATTGCAGCTCCTCATTAGCATCTTTCGAACCAGCTCATTAGCATGCCCCTTTCGAAAGGAAGCGGCATGTGTAGACCCAGCCATAGTGAAAACTATATTGACCAAAACCCAAACTCTTTCTCTGATCCTCTATGAAAAATAACAAAATTTGAGAAAATAAATACCTTGGTTTGGAAATCAAGAATAATTTCCAAGTTATACCAATGTTTCTTAATTATGTTTAAGAATGAGTTTACTTATAAAAAGGTGGTTTGCAATATGAAGTGGTCCATCTTGGTCAATTTTCCCCTCATGAGTAACCAGCTCGTTAACATGCCCCTTTTGAAAGGAAGGGGAACATGTAGACACAGGGTATATGTAAATGCAAATTCCCTTTCTTTTATATTGCCCCACTTCTAACTCTATTTCTCTGATATACACCTAATGCCTTAGTGCCTATACACACAACATGCCAATTTCAATGCTTGCAATATGTCACTGGATTCAGCTCCAGTAACTTCATTGGAGTTGTGCTGCTTACAGTAGTTCTGAATTTTCCTCTTGCTTCTTTCCTGTGCAGAGTACATCCCATTCTTATTTTCAAAACAAAAAGGCAGTCCAGTAGCACTTGAAAGACTAACAAAATTTATTAGGCGATGAGCTTTCGTGGGACAGACCCACTTCTTCAGACCATAGCCATACCAGAACAGACTTTAAAAAAGGCTCTAGAGGAGATCCTGGCAATTATAGACCGATAAGTTTAACATCAGTACCAGGCAAATTAGTAGAAACACTAGTAAAGAGTAAAATTGCAAGGCACATAGAAGAGCACGAATTGTTGGGCAAAAGTCAGCATGGTTTCTGCAGAGGGAAGTCGTGTCTGTCTAATCTATTAGAATTCTTTGAAGGGGTTAATAAACATGCGGACAAGGGGCACCCAGTGGACATAATATACCTAGATTTCCAGAAAGCCTTTGACACGGTCCCACACCAAAGGCTTTTATGTAAATTAGGTGGTCATGGGATAGGAGGAAAGGTCCTTTCATGGATCGGGAATTGGTTAAAAGACAGAAAACAAAGGGTGGGAATAAATGGTAAATTTTCACAATGGAGGGGGGTAACTAGTGGTGTTCCCCAGGGCTCAGTCCTGGGACCGATCCTGTTCAACTTGTTCATCAATGATCTGGAAAATGAGGTAAGCAGTGAGGTGGCAAAGTTTGCAGATGACACCAAGTTGTTCAGGACAGTCAAAAGCAAAAGGGATTGTGAAGAACTACAAAAAGATCTCAGCAAACTGAGTGATTGGGCAGCAAAATGGCAAATGAAATTTAATGTGGGTAAGTGTAAGGTAATGCATGTTGGAAAAAATAACCCAAATTACACGTACTACATGATGGGGTCAAATTTAGCTACGACAGATCAGGAAAGGGATCTTGGAGTTATAGTGGATAGTTCTCTGAAGACATCCACGCAGTGTGCAGCGGCAGTTAGTAAGGCAAATAGGATGTTAGGAATTATTAAAAAAGGGATCGATAATAAGACAAAAGATATCATACTTCCCCTATATAAAACAATGGTACGCCCACATCTCGAGTACCGCGTGCAGATGTGGTCTCCTCACCTCAAAAAAGATATATTGGCATTAGAAAAGGTTCAGAAAAGGGCGACTAAGATGATTAGGGGCTTGGAAAGGGTCCCATATGGGGAGAGGCTAGAGAGACTGGGACTTTTCAGTTTGGAAAAGAGGCGATTGAGGGGCGATATGATAGAGGTATATAAAATCATGAATGGTGTGGAGAAAGTGAATATAGAAAAATTATTTACCTTTTCCCATAATACAAGAACTAGGGGACACCAAATGAAATTGATGGGTAGTGGGTTCAAAACTAATAAAAGGAAATTTTTCTTCACACAGCGCACAGTCAACCTGTGGAACTCCTTGCCCGAGGCGGCTGTGAAGGCCAGGACTCTATTAGGGTTTAAAAAAGAGCTTGATAAATTTTTGCAGGTCAGGTCCATAAATGGCTATTAGCCAGGGATAAAGTATGGTGCCCTAGCCTTCATAACAAGGGCAGGAGATGGATGGCAGGAGATAAATCACTTGTCTTCTGTTCTCCTTCTCTGGGGCGCCTGGCATTGGCCACCGTCGGCAGATGGGATGCTGGGCTTGATGGACCTTTGGTCTGACCCAGTATGGCCATTCTTATGTTCTTATGTTCTTATGACTTAATATTTAAGGCACAGAGAACCAAATGTAGTAATCAAGGTTGACAAATCAGAAAAATATTAAGTTGAGCAAATCAGAGAGCAGAAGGGCAGAAGTGGTGGGAGTCAAGAATTAGATAAAGCTAAATATGTGAAGTGCCCTTCAGTTTCTGCGACAGGACTCAGCTGTCCCTATCCCTTGCTAGCAAAAGGTCCTCTTACCAGCCAGGCTATTGGATCCACCTCTTCTGGTTTCCACTTCACTATGCTCCCCTTGACTTGTGTGCCAACACTATCTATTTCTTTTTTAACTACAAGGACTCAAAAGCTACATCTACACTAGAGCATGTTTTTGAAAGGGCACCTTTCGAAAAAGAGGAATCAAAAGATGCACTTTCAAAAGGAAATGTCTACACACAGACCAGGGCTGGTGCTGTCGATTCATGCTGTCAAAAGGGCCATCCACCCTTTCAAAAGGGGCCAGCAAGCGCTTTGAAAGAGAATGTCGACATGTGCCCATGCCCTCTTTCGAAAGAAGGGGTCAGGAAATACCGTAGCCAGGGCTGCATGGCAGACAAGCCCTTCTGGGGCCACAGCCAGCCTCCTCTTTAAAGGACCCCAACCCAACACCCCCACAGAGCATGAACCAGCAGCAGCTGGAAACCTTGACTGCTGCCACCATTGGAGTGGTCGTCCTGCTGGCCACAGCTGTGGTGGTTGCACTGCAGGTCCGATTGGAGAGCGCCCCCCAGGGGCAGCTGGGGATGCCACAGACCCTCAGCTCTTTCAACGCCCCGCTCTCCCGGGTGCTCTGCTGGCGCCGAAGCTACCCCACCAGCTCAGACTGGTGAGAGCACTTCGTCATGAGGGAGTGGGATGACAATCGGTGGGTCCAGAATTTCCAGATGCAGTGGCAGACCTTTCTGGCGCTTTGCCAGTGGCTGTGTCCCACACAGAGACATCAGAATACCTGGATGTGGCGTGCCCTCTCATGGAGAAGAGGGTCACAATAGCTGTCTGGAATCTGGCCATTCACGACAGCTACCACTCCATGTGACACCAATTTGGTGTGGGCAAGGCCACAGTCTGGGCCGTCGTGATGGAGGTAAGAAGTGTCAGGCCACACTGCCACCGGGAGACCAGGGGTCCCACCACTGGGGGCCTGGGGTGGGGCCAGGGCAGGGCCTGGAAAACCCTGCAAACCCTTATTGGTGCAAGTCTCCCTGCTGCAGGTGGTGCGTGCCCTCACCATGATAGTCCTCCAGAGGGTGGTTTGCACTGGAGACCTGGAAGTGGACATTGTGGACTTTGCAGCACTTGGGTTTCTGAATTTTGTCATGGCTCTCAATGGGACTCATATACCCATCCATGCCCTGGAGCACAGCGGAGGACAATATATAAACAGGAAAGGCTACCATTCCGTGGTCCTGCAGGCCATGGTGGGCAGGTGGGGCCAGTCCCAGGATATCTATGTGGGAGGGCCCATCTGCATCTGCATCCATGATGCATCTTCCACAATTTGGGACTGAGCCAGTGGCTGCAGGCAGGGACTTGCATCTCCCAGAGGGAGATCCCACTGGGAGACACCACAGTGCCCCCCTGCCTGGTGGCTGATGTGGCATATCCAGTCCAGCCCCGGATCATGTGGCCCTACACAGGCCACTCCATCCCCAGCCAGGAGCAGTTTAACACGCAGTTCAACCATGCCCGCAAGGTATTTGAGTGAACCTTCTGCCATAGCAAGGGCCAGTGGTGCTGCCTCCTAGCATGCCTGGAGGTGGACACCCTCAGTGTCCCCCAGGTGGTGGGCAGTTGCTATATGCTCCATAATATTGTAGAAAGCAAGGGGAGGCCTTTATACAGGGGTGGGAGGCTGAGGCTGGCATGGGTTACCCCCCAGCTGGTTGCTGCCCCAGCCACCAGGCCCACCAGGATGGGGTCCACATCAGGGAGGCCCTGCACCAGTACTTTGACCAGGAGCCCCCAGTGAGTGCTGCCCCTGTCACCTCTAGTGGGTCCACCACACATGACCCTCCACCCTGTGCAGCCCCCATCACTGCCTCCCGCACACAGCCCTACTACCTCCTGCACACAACCCCTGACCTCCCACATACCGCCATCCCCAGTGGGCACACAGCACACAGGGCTATGGGTGAAATAATCTACATTATTCAACACAACAAAAGATTTGTTTTCAAAATAAGCCAAACATTATCATACACCTATGTACAGGTGGGAGGGAGTAAACGATATACAGGTAGGAGAGGGGTGAACCATGTACAGGAGGAGGGGGACTTAGGTAGCCTGCATGGGGGGCCCTTACTGAGGGGCAGGGGTGGAGGCCCTCAACCCATACCAGCCCCAGGATCCACACCCTCCTGTCCAGAGTCTCCAATGGGGTTGGTAGGGTGCGGGGAGGACAGGGAAGGTAGGGCCAAGAATCTGCCCCAGATGGGTGATTGGCCCCAACAGGGGCCTCTCCAGGGGGGCTGGTGGGTGGGGCTCCATCAGAGGGCTGCAGTGGGGATGGTGGCTGAGGGCATCTGGGCCAGGATCTCTCTGAAGGTGACTGCCACATACCTCAGGGTGCCCATTAGTTCCACCCAGTCCACCCGGCACCAGGTGGCCTCATCCTCCTCCAGATGGAGGTGCTGCTCTGCCATCTCCACCTGCTGGAGGACAGAGGCAGCGAGATAGATGTCCTCTGCTGCCTGCTTTTGGCACCTCCAGGAGTGGTGTCACCCTGGTTCTGCCAGTGGCACCGCCCGGTCCTCGTCCCTCACCTCTGGGGGGCTGTCAGGCACTATAGAGGGTTTGAGGCTCTCCCAGCCATCAGATGGTGCAGCTGCAAGAATAGGAGGGAAGTGAGAAACAGGTTGTGAGTACTGACCCCTGCCCTGTGGCCCATGCCCCCTGTCCCTCAGTGGGTGGCAGGTCCCCCGCCCCCTGTCCAACAGCAGGGCAGCCCTGGAGGCCCATGATCACAGTGGGGGTTCCAATCCCCCTGGGGGTGGCTCTCTTGTGCGGTCTGGCCCTGGCCATCCCCTTCTCCTGGGAGCGGGCCGTGGCATTATCCATGGGAGTGGGTACTGAAGGCCTCTGGCAGCCATGTTGCCATCCTGAGGGCCACAGTCTGGCGGGGCTGTAGTCAGCCAGGGTCCCGCTGGGTGTGTGGGTGGCCCTGTGTTGAGCACCTGTGGTCTGGGGTGTGTACCGTGTCAGGTACATGCATGATGGTCCACCGCTGAGGTCAGGGATGCCCAGCTGGCTAAGGAATGGTTGGAAGGGGGGGAGAGGAGATCTATGACAAGGTCCCCCTCCTCGCTGGACTAGTCTGCTGCTGTTGCAGGATCTGGCTCTGGCCCGGCTGGTGTTGGGCTGGCCGACGGTCTCAGCTCCTCAGGTGGGGGCTCCTCTGCAGCAGTATCGATGACAGAAGGCGGGGAGGTGGTGTCCCATGGGTCCAGGAGGCTTTAGAGCTCCCAGTAAAATGAGCACCAAGCAGGGGTGTCCCCCGACTGGCTGGCCGACTCCCGAACCTGGGCACACCCCTGCTGCAACTGCTTGACTTTGCTGCAAACTCGTCTGGAGTGCAGGCAGGGTGGCCATGGGTAGTCAGGCCCTTGGCAGCCAGGTGAAAGTGGCCGCATTCTGTTGCGTCATGCCTGTCCCACGTAGGACCTTCTTGTCCTGCCATAGGCCCAGCAGGTCCTGGAGCTCATGCTCCATCCAGGAGCAGACTCACTTTTTCCCTCCCCTGGCTGGACTCCCGGGAGCCCTGGGCACACTTGCAGGGGGACGGGGGGCGGGGCGCTGGGGCTTCTCTCCTCAGTGGCTGCTGGCCATGCTGTGCAAGTAGCCACTGTGGGTCTGGCTGAGGCATGCAGGGGCAGTACGTGCGATGGATGCTGCCTGCATGCTCTCAGCTTCCTGCAACGGGGCTTCTGGGTGTGCGCAGCATGCTGCATGCACAAACCACAGAGCCATGCAGGTGTTAGACAGGACGTGTCTGCCTAACAGCTGATCACAGCCTTGGCGGACCCCGCTCTTTTGAAAGAGCAGGTTGCGGAACATCTGCACACTCGTTTCAAAATATGCTTTTGAAAGGGGCGGCGTTTTCTATTTATTTGGAAACATGATTTCGGAAGCTGGGGAGCATTTCTTTGATTTCATTTTCGAAAGATCATGTGGCATGTGTAGAAGCACCATGAGCTCTTTCAAAAGAAGGCCTGGACTTTCAAAAATAATGGCCAGTGTAGATGCAGCTAACAATATTCCAATCTCCTCCAGCACTGAGGTGGACACAGAAAAATAGGGTTTCTGGTCTCTCCTCTTCCTGTTTTCTTTTTTGATGTTCGTATTGGTCATTCAGGCATTCAGTGCCAGCAAGAGCTTAGTTTTGACTCTTTGGTAGAAACCGTGTAATTGCTATTGGACTTGCTGGCTGCATTGAATACCGTTGGTTGCAAATATGCTTTAAGCTTCATCCACTTCTTGTTATTTTCCCCATCAATCACTTTTGAGGATTTAGGCCTGTGTACAGTCATTCTATGTTCAGAATTTAGAATATTTTAAAACAAACACTTAGAATAAACTCTACTAAGTAAGGAACTATCAGCTTTAACAGAAGCAATCCTGACAAACAATTATTTTCATTTTAGCACTGACAATTATGTAAATGTGTTTGGAACAGCAATGGGCACCTAATTATGACACCTAATTATGCCAATTTATTTATACACCTACTTGAACAACATTTTATTTATAACTCTCCCACTCATTCAAATACAAGATAAAGTAAGGAAGAATTTCGTAGGTGATTGCTTCATCATTGAAACAGAAACACAATATGAACTATTTGAACTTGTAAAACCATATGCACACCATGTCCACATTGCATTTTATTATTTTTTTCTTTTGCAAATTGTGCAGGAAGACAATTTATAGTGGCTCTGCCTTTGATATCACTACCTTGTTACCTCTCAAATGTCATTTTTATTAAGGAGACAGAGTAAGTGTGGTCCCAAAATTACCTACACTGCACTCAATTTTGATATCATCTTATTCTTATTGCTGAAAATTAGGTATATCAGAAATAAAGAATCATGAAAGTGAGGCAATGCAAAGAGAAACTTATATGAAAGGCAGAAACCTCACAGAATTCTGAATTTTCTGCATGAAAATTCTTGGGTCCTTTATCTTGGGTCTTTATTACATAATGTTCAACATTTGAGCTATGTCTAGATTACAGGGATTTGTCGACAGAAGACAGATCGCAGCCCAAGTGGATCGCAAGAGCGGTCCTCTGTCAACAGAGAGTGGTGGGACTGCCTGGTCACTGTATTGGCAAAACTGCCAACCAGAAGTACAGCAGACAGGGTTGCCTGGTGTCCCAGAAGACTTGTTTGTTGACAAAGGGCTCCCTGGGATGTCCAGACCCATTTTCTGTCAACAGATCTCTGTCAACAGAGGCAGTATTCCTTATGGAGAGCAGGGTGCAGCTGTTGACAAAAGTGCTATGTTCTGGTGATTTACTGTTGACAGTACACCTCTTGGGAATCTGGACTCTCCATGGTCATTTTGCCAAGAAAACCCTCTAGTGTAGACACAGCCTTGACATTGGCTAATTAAATATATATTTCCACAGACAAAATAGCTGAAGTAACTTCACCATCAGAGTTTGGTGTAAATGGACATAATCAAAATGAAGGTTTCCGGAAAAGGCAGTTGCCTCAATATTTTCTGGAATGTTAACATCACTGAGTAAATGGCAAAATCTTCAAAATTTCAACAGGACTGGATGGATCATAAGAGTAGTTTTCAGACAACACAACTATCCTTATTTTGTCTGTGAAAAAAAAAAGTAGGTGAATAATGAGCCAGCAGGCTCCTAGGCACAGTTCTTCACCATGAAATTCTACAAAAACCTGGATAGTCAGCAATAACTGTAGGGGTTAGATCAAAGCTAACAATGAGGAAATCTCAGGCAGTCCTGGGGTTGTGTTAATCCTTGAGAAATGTAGATGCTGCTTCAAAGTTTTTCTCCACTTTTCTGCTTTGTATTAGGTTGGGATTCTAAACTTTTGCCAGCATTTCCCAGCTACGGCAGGGTGGAATTTTCAGTTTTTGAAGGTTTTTCTTATAAACAATTCAATTTTGATGTCCCCAGGAAAATGTTTTTTGAAAAATTTCATCAGATTACTCATAGGCAGGTGATTTTTTTTGAATAATTTTAGTGATCTGTGGTTGACCACGTTTTTGAAAAATTCCTGCAAATGTTTATTTTCACTAGCTCTACTCCTTGGTATCAGCAGGATCCCAATTAACAGTAGAGGGCAGATGTCATTTACAAATACATAATATTTGATAGATTAAAATGCACAAAGTATGTTTCTATTTTTAATAACTAAGAAAAGAATGGAGAGGAATTATTTAGGATTCCTCTTGAGGTTACACCTGAGAGAAATGGAGTGAAATAAAAAAACGGAAAATATAGGATGAACAGCAGAAAAAAAACTCCCCAAGAGCGATTCTGCCATTGTTGTATGCCACATTGTACCTGTATCATCCCAGGAAGCTAAAGAGATAAGGTAGGTGAGTTAATAGCATTATTGTAACAATTTCTGCTGGTGACAGAGAAAAGCTTTTGTACAGGGCTCTTCCTTCAGTTTGGAAACGGTATTTAGTGTCACAGCTAAACACAGGGAACAGCTAATTTAACAAAAAAGTAGGCACTAAGAAGTGTCCTGTTAGTGGGTAACAAACTGTTCTAATACACCATAAATCCAGCACCATTATTAAGACCATAATTTTTAGTGTCTAGTAAACTAATGAATTTAAGAAGGTTTCCTTTGAGGATGAGGACTACTAGAGCACAGATCGAGTGATCATTTTCTAAAAAGTCTTCACCCAAAGGTGATTTAGTGTCTTTTATCTTTTTCTTGTGTTAATTCATTTCACAGTATGGTGATTGTCTAGTTTCACCCGCAACATTGTTGTTGGAGCATTCAGTGCACTGGAGGAGGTAAACCATATATTGTTACAGGAATGTGTAGGATCCATTGATTGTGAAAGGTATGTTGTAGGAGGTTTTGGTCATTGTTGCAGTGAAAATCTATCTGCATGTATTTAATTTATTTTTTTCTGGCAGTATTGGGTGTCACTTTGAGTTGGTGTGTCCTTGTCTGTGGGGAGCTTGCTTCTGAAGACATCTGGAGAAGTTGGGTGGGCCGGTATTTGAAAGCCAGAGAAAAGGATCAGGAGAGATTTCCCCACTGAGTATGGTTGAAGCTGTATGATGATGTGCTGTATGGGTGCCAGTGTGAGGTGGCAGATGACAACCAGGGAGTGTGGTTGCCAGATTCTTTTAAAAATACAAAACAAACTTTGCTGATGATTTTTACAATTTACTTCTTTGGGCCAGATCTACGTGAGAAAGCTCTTTTGACAGAAGTCACTGTCGGGAGGGATTTCCCAGCAAAACTTCTGTCAACACATTGCATCTACAAATAAAAGCAGATCAACTGAGCAATCCGCTCTGTCTACAGAGAGCTGCCAGACTGCCTAGCCCTTTCTTGACAGAATGGCTGGCTGCAAGTTCTGCAAATAGGGCTGCCTGGTGAACCAGAAGCCGTGTCTGTGAACGAAAGAGCCCCAGAGCATCTACACAGCTGTTTCGTTGACAGAATACTGTCAAGAGACGATTTATCCATGAACAGGGAGAGGTATATCGCTGCTGATGGATGTGCCAGGTTTTGTTGACAAACTGTCAACAAAGCAAATTTTGTGTGTAGACGCTCTGTGTTTTTTCCCAACAGAAGTTCAGTTTTGCCAGGAAAAGCCTGTCATGTAGACTTACATAGCCTTGAAGAAGTATACTTGTTTGGTGAAGTTTGTTTTAAGTGTAGTAAGATGTATATCCCAGACATTCTCCTCTGAGTGTAATCTGTGATATCAGAGTGCCTGGCTGCCGATAATGGATTTCTTGCTGTGTTTGTGCTGGTTATTGGCTCTGTAAATGTTGGTGTACCTATATAAGCATTTCTTGTACTTATTTGATTGTCTGTAGGGTTCATTTGCTGAAACCAATCATGGTGTCCTAGAAGTGGATGCACATGTGGGGCTGTTCTATAGGGAGTTTAATGGATGGGTAGTTGTTGAAGTTGTGGTATAAATCTATGAGGGACTTCATCATCTGCCAGAGAATGAAAATATCATCAATGTTTGTCAGCTACAACATTGGGTCTGTGGTGCATTTGCCCAGAAATTCTTCTTTGCAGTGTCCATGAAGAAGCTGGCATATTGGGCAACCCTCTTAACACTATCCAAACCAGAAGTACAGCCACAGGTGTTTGATCATTAGCTGGTAGCTGGATTTCAGGAACCATATAGTTGTCCTCTCAGTGGTGAAGAGATTTTTGCGGATGTCCTGTAGGTTAAAGATTTCTCAGTCAGTTTATTTTCCTGAAGCACTCGATGTGATGATCAGGAGTATTTTCTTGTCTGCTCTGTGGTGTCCAGTCAGATTATTCTTTTTTTCTTATGATTCTTGGTGGTGTTATGGTAATTGTGAAAGAGTTCTTTGAAATAATCAGTAGAAGAATTCTCATTCTCCCAGTTTTAATATGGTATTGTATGTGGTGGAGCAGAAGGGCAGCCCATTATCGAGGACAGATGATTCAACTCCAGCTGGGGTAGTTTTTATGAATTGATGATGTTCAGGTTGTGTGTGTGTGTGTGGAGATGGAGTTCTGTGGGCTGGAAGTAGTTAAAATTGGTTCTGCTTTTTGTTTTTGGGTTGGATAGCTGTAATCAGTGTATTTTGCTCTGTTTGGGATTTGTTGCATGATTTCCATGTAACTCTACTGATTTATTTTCTTCCAGTGTAGGGGAGAATAATGATTTCTTGTTTGAGATAATGATTTCTTGTTCCAGATTAGGTGAGGAGCAGTAAGTGGTCCCATACTTTTTCTGGAGTTCTTGTGCAGAGCTGTTTAATATATTTGGGGTTGTATACATTGGTCAGGTTGTTTAAGGTTAGTGAGACCTCTGGGGATTACATCTTGTTTCTTGCTTTAGCTCTGAATATATATGTTTCTTTTAAGTTTTGCTTCTTGTTTCTTCATTTTTGTGGGGTTTCAATAACACTGTATCACATGTAGGTGAACACATTTTACAAAGCAATGACATTACATATGACAGATCAGTCCTCATCCACAGTGGAAATTTCTCAGAAGACAAGCCTGTGGCCATGTGTGGGGAAATCACAGTGAGGCTGTCTAGTCTGGTAGTGACTTAGCACAGCAAAATCCATAATATCTCAGTCATTTGAAGAGACCTACTTCATCTGATATTCAACTTTTGCTCCCTCTAAAGATGGACACAGCATAGCAGGGCAAGCAAATTATTGGCCCTGTATATAGGAGTTATTCTGTGTACTGGCTACTGCCTTATCTTCAGCATATAAAAATTGACATCCTGGAACTGAGGTTAGAATTGTTGAACCAGTTAGAGTTTTAAGAAAAAGGTGTCTGTTTTATAGGTGTATAGCTCAGAAGTCACTCTTCATTGCACACAGATTTGCTCTGTTTATGGCAGATCCTCCTAGGGTCACTGAGGGGATAATTTGGCTTTTAGACTAGAAGTTCCTTAAGGCAAGTGCTTTATATTTCACTGTATTCCTAAAACATCAATGTCTGTCAGTGCAGAACAAGAGCCCACATAATACAATGAAAAGCACAGTTTGGGGTTGAAATATGGACTATAGATAATAAGATGTTAATAAGATGTGCAAGAAGAGAGAAGCAAACAACTTCAGTACAGCATGGGGAGCAGCAAAGGCAATCTCCCCTCAAATACATCTCTATGATTGCAGGTGGGGTTGTACTCAGGGCGGCTAGCCTGAATCACTGACCATGCTGCTATGACCACACAGTTATTTTTAGCACCCTAACCTGGTCAACCCAAACTAGAAAATGTATCTTCCTTCTGCAGTGAAGATATATCCCAGTTGTTCTGCATAATAGAGAAACGTAGAATATATCCAATAATTTCAACTCCAGGACAAACAGGGGTTGGATGCCAGTGAAAACTGGGTATCCATAATAGGCTTTGGAAAATTCAGTCTATTAGTCTAGTCTTATATCCTTTGTCTCACTAAAATATTTATTATTCACTTGGCTGATCTGAAGAGGAAAAGACAAATAAAAACAAAATTACCATCTCCACTTAAGGAATTCCTTCAGCACCAAGGAATCTTCATCTGTGAACTCATTTGGCCATGGAAATATCTTAAGATCATTATACAGGTTATGAATGTTTATTGTCTGACTTTAAGACGTACAATGTAAGATTAAAAATCACAGTTTTTTCTCCTATTAGTGCTTTATTTTGGCTATTGTGTTTGTGGAATACAGCTAGATAATAATTGATTCTGTGACAGGGATTGGCTAATTTTCTGACACTATAGTATAAAACACATTTATACAGTCAATTACACCCAAGTGCATGGCCTATTTGCTTTATAATTTCATAAACTTGCCAGCAATTTAAATAAAAAAGTTCCATTAAGTTATCATATCATGTGATGGAATGATATTGCCAAGTATATTAAACCATGTGTGTTCAGCCAGAATTAATTAAATATTATTACTTTTTTCTTATTAACACATTGAACCTACCCTTCTTATTCGTGACTAGAAATAGAAGGCTATTAGTGAACAAAGTAAACTTAAGGGCAAAGTTTAAACATTTTCTTGAGGATGTTTCATTAAGAACTCTAGTTCTTTTGTTTAAACATTTGCTCATGGTAAATGTACTTGAATGGTGAAAATACTTTATGTTCCTAGGTATGAATACTGGAAAAGTTTAAGGAGCAGTTTTAATCATATTATTCAGACACTTAAAACAGATCATATCTGATTTTTTAACACATCTAGACAATGAAACAATTCAGATTGTACTCAGATTCAGTATTTGTATCAGATTCCATGTTTATTTGGATTCAGGATTTGAATGGCTTGTTTGCCCCTTGGCGGATAAAGTAAATATTGAAGGTATTAATATCACAGTTATCTTCAATGTCCCCTCCCTCCACTGCCAAATAAAGTAGAAAAAAACATGCTTAAATGCATGTTTCACATTAAATAAATTAACAAGATTGTCTCATGGAAGTTTGTTACTCTAATACTACAACATTGAATAATAAGAAATAACCTTTTTATGGTATCTGTTTAATCTTCTGCAAGGCAACACATAAAGGGATCAACTGCATTGACATTTACCCTCCTTATTGGACAATAAAATAAAAATGAAAAAAAAAACCCTTTACCACCACACACCCAAGTTGCTCTCTGCAGGTGTTGTGATTTCATATGCTGTCTTCACTCTCATGGCTTTTAATCACAAGGGATCATTTTAGAGAAAGCTTTATCTTCTCCTTATTTTTAAAAACTTTTAGAAAAATCCAAATTTAAAACATGCCGCTTTATAATTGCTAGAGTGCATTTAGTTTAATAAGATAGTGTGCATGAAAGTGGATAAGCATATCTTTAACAGCAGTCTACCAGGAATCAGCAGAAATAATTACCATCAAGATTTAATTATGTCAGACAAGAGTATCTGTCCTGAATAACAGTGTAGACAGTAGAAACTGGCATTGCTGTATATTCTAACTTGCTCCCTGTATACTTCTGTTAAACACCGTGTTAGCTACTCTGCTGTGACTGACTTTAAATTAAGGTAATTGAACATGTCAAAGCAATGAAGAGAATTATATGTGATAGAGAACGTAAGAAATATGAGGAAACGGAAGCTTTTAGAAGAATTGGACCAGATTCTTCTCTCAGTACAAAGATATAAATAAGCAAAAACGTTCACTAAAGTCAGTGGAGGAACCTTAGTGAAAAAGTAGAGTAAATGAGATCAAAATAAAGCCCACTGTATCTGGATATAAACACACCACCTTTCCCATGATCTATTCTAGGGGTCTGCAACCCCTGGCATGGATGCCAAGAGTGGCATGTGAGCCAATTTTCATTGGCACAGAAAGTGTGAGTTCAGTTCTGCCCCTCTTCCTCCATGCAGCTGAGAGTTTGCTCAAAGCCACGCCACCAGTGGATTAACAAAAGACCAGCTAGTGCTAATAATCACCACCTAAATGTTAAAGCTCTGCATCTTTATTTATGAATGAAGCTGTTGTAAGTAGGAGTATTAGTGACTTTAAAAAGTATCACCAGCACTCGGACCATACATGTAGGCCAAAAGGTCAAATTTCTGCACTCCGCTTTGGCAAGGTTGGAGACCCCTGGCTCTTTTCCTTCCTCCTTCACCTTTTCAGTTTTCCCCATGAGATTATCCTTAGAAGTCCCTTTTTAAATAAAATAGGTTGTGATGAGACTTCCCTTTTTTAGTAAAACTTTCTCCAAACCTCTCCACCCTCGGAATTGCCCTAGTTTTTGTTCATGCCAAGCTGAAAAAATGTGAGGTTTTTGATTATTCAAGTTACTGGTGTTTTTGAAAGAGGCAAGTCTATAATCTGAGTAAATATTACACACTATTATTTAAAAAGGGGAAACAAAACACAATTGTGTTGGAGTTAATTAAGGCTACAAGAAAAAGCTTGCTTTTATTGGCAATTTTTTTTTTTAAAATTGTGGCAAGAAAGCTAAAAAATTAAGAGGATGGTTGGCAGCAATATTGATATGCTAATGGATAAACATGCTAATTTAGAAAAAACCTAATCAGCAAAGACATTACTAATGGAAATGTACTGGAAAATAGCTAATGCTGTATGCAAACCTGGTATCTGCAGAATTAAGAACTCCTCATTTTGTATTTATAATTGTAACTTGAAAGCTAAGCTTTGATCTTCTTTCTGTTTTGCTTCAGTTAAGATTTAAAGACATTTCAACTGACCTGGCCAGGTACCATGAAACCCGCTCAGTCACTACATAATTAAACAACTTAAATTACACATTCATGTTGACTAATACAATAACTAAAATCTAACGTGTTTCCTGTTTAATTTACCAATATCTGCAGACAAAGAGGAGGATCTTCAAATTAAAAATTGTATGTGAGAAAGTCACAAGTCTGTTTACCTGATGGAGGGTGTGGTAGCTTTCTCTGTTAAGTTCATGTTCTATATCTCTTGCAATTATCTCAGTATTAGAGAGGTGATGAAGCAATATGTGAGCATTAGAAGTAGAATGTTCAAAGCACTCAGTACTGGCCTAACTCTGCTGCTGTTGAAGTTGATGGATTTCAATGGGAGCAGAATTAAGCCAACCATAAGCTTTTGAAAATCATACCACAGTAATGTAGCTCATTCTTTTCTAAAGATGACATGAGACCACCCTGCAAATACTTGTGCTATGTTTAGACTGTGGTTGCTATTTTGGGATATGTGTGTATCCCAAAATACCAACCCTGTGGTTTTTCTCCAGGCTCAAAATAGCGCAGCTATTTCAAATGCTGTATTTCATTTCCGCTACCACCATCATGACAGCAGTATTGGCAACCTCAAAATAGGCACTTATGTTGAACTTCAGTGGCATTTGGACAGCATCAAGTTTGAAATAAAGTGAGTCAAAATAATGTAGGTGATTTGCTTTGTACACATTGCGTAAATTACTTCTAGCTAGAAAAGCAGCCTAGAGAGGGGGCTAGCTGTGGGGGAAGGGATAGCTCTGGGGTTTGAGCCTTCACGTGCTAAACCCAGGGTTTTGAGCTCAACCCTTGAGTGGGCTGTTTAGGGCTCTGGGGCAAATACATTAAAAATTCCTGCTAGGAATGGTGATACGTCTGGCTGTCAATATAGGGGACTGAACTTCATGACATCTATAAGATAGGTATATCTCCATAGTCTTGGGTATGTGATGAACAGTAGGGAAGTGCTTGTCATCCTGTGGTGAGAGTGAGTTAGCTGTTATTCTGACACAACTTGAATACTTCCATGCCCTTCTTGGTGTTGTATTTCATGGCACCACCTCATTTGCATCTGCTGAAGTGGCTCATTAGCATATCCATTTCGAAAGGCAGGGGCTAGTGTAGCCACTACCATAGAGCACTCTGGATTTCTTCTCCAAATGTAGAGGTCCTGCCACTTGAAGTAAAGGAGTTGCAAATTTTATTGCTAGCAGAATTTCAGAGTTTTAAGGCAAATAGAAGGCTATATAGGTGTAAACTCTTCGACTAGTTCCGGTATTATGACTAGTATCAGGTTCACAAACACATTACAGTACCAGATATCCTGCAGTGCAAGCTCAAACACAAGAATTTCTTTGGGTGGGCATGTGTGTATGTGCTTTGTTTGTAAATGTGGATCACAATTTTTTAAAATATGAAGGAGCTCAGCATATCTGTGCAATGAGTGTGCATATGGGAGATGTCAATGAAAAATTTGAGTGGAAACAGTGATTGGTAAAACGATTTTGTTATACTAAAAAGTATGCAGTAATAAAGAATTATCTTCTGGGATCTTGCTGTAATATTATAGATTAAAAACAATATTCCAAAATGTTTCAGTCTTCATCTTCAGAGTTTTTCAGTTACAGTAATAGTTGAAAATTAAAATAATAATTGTTAGCAAAATTATTACAATAATAACCAAATAACTGAGTTTGATCCAACTCACATAGTTGAATATCCACACACTAGGTGATTCTAGTCACAGTGAGTCACATTCCTTTATAGTGTGAATCTTCACTGCCCATCCTGAACTAATTTAACTTAATGTATGCTTTCGTAAAAGATGAGCAAAATATTAAATCTTCTGTAAACGCATTTATGTTGTAGTAAATCCATGAACTAAATTATTCCTTAAGTCTGCTGTTTATTTTACCAACACACAAGTTTATTCACTTAAACTTATTCGAACTTTCCTAACTAAAATGGTTGTTTAGACAGACCATTAATCAAACTCACATCTAGTAGATTAACTGATTTAATATTTTACCAAAGAACATCATATTTCATTTAGTGTAATATTATAATAAATTACCCAAATGGTGTGTGGAAAGGTTTTACATTTGGGAGATGAAAACTTCCACAATGACTGTATATAACATTAGAGTGTCTAACTTCTAGATTATTCTTTCACAAGATCATTCTAAAGAAAAAAGTACCCTTTGTCTTTTTTGTGAGGGATTACTGTAGTTTAGTTTACAGAAAGCACTTTTTATAGAAAGGCATTACATTTGTAGCTAGCATAGAAACAGTTTCAAAGTATTCCCTATTCTTCCAAAAGATAATTCTTACTAGCTGTGTCTACACATGCACGCTACTTCGAAGTAGCGGCACTAACTTCGAAATAGCGCCCGTCGCGGCTACACGCGTCGGGCGCTATTTCGAAGTTAACTTCGACGTTAGGTGGCGAGACGTCGAAGTCGCTAACCTCATGAGGGGATCGGAATAGTGCCCTACTTCGACGTTCAACATCGAAGTAGGGACCGTGTAGACGATCCGCGTCTCGCAACGTCGAAATTGCCGGGTCCTCCATGGCGGCCATCAGCTGGGCGGTGGAGAGATGCTCTCTCTCCAGCCCCTGCGGGGCTCTATGGTCACCGTGGGCAGCAGGTCTTAGCCCAGGGCTTTTGGCTGCTGCTGCGGCAGCTGGGGATCCATGCTGCAGGCACAGGGTCTGCAACCAGTTGTCAGCTCTGTGGATCTTGTGTTGTTTAGTGCAACTGTGTCTGGGAGGGGCCCTTTAAGGGAGCGGCTTGCTGTTGAGTCCGCCCTGTGACCCTGTCTGCAGCTGTGCCTGGCACCCTTATTTCGATGTGTGCTACTTTGGCGTGTAGACGTACCCTCGCAGCACCTATTTCAATGTGGTGCCGCGCAACGTCGAAGTTGAACATCGACGTTGCCAGCCCTGGAGGACGTGTAGACGTTATTCATCGAAATAGTTGCTACATCGAAATAAGCTATTTCGATGTTGGCTTCACGTGTAGACGTAGCCACTGAGGGCTAGATGACTTGATCTTCAGGTGGTATGAAGGTACATTACTAACTCTTGCTAAGGAGCTGGTCTCCTGATAGTCTGTGCATCATGTAATAGACCATCATTCCAGCTTCCCCAGAACAACTGCTTAACTCCCTTTATTTTAGTTATTCAATCTGTAAAATAGGCATTGTAATGATATCAAATAAAGGTTGCAAGTAAAAGATTTATACCCAGAATTTATTTTTCCAGGTGAAAAACAGGAGCACACACTACATATAACAAAAGGCACACTAACCTGTGCTTCATCAGAATCTTCTCCTCTCCATTTCTTACTTGCATGGCCCTCATCTTGAGTCCCCATGCTCTCACTATACAGTACTACAATTCCATGACCATTTTTTCATCATGTTTTTTACTCCCCCATGGAGCAGTTTCATGATACACTTGGGGATTTGAGAAAGGTGAGCAGAGCTATAAAGGCAATCTGGTATAAATTGGAGATGGGGAGGAGGGTAGGACTATGCCTACATGCTGATATAAATTTGCATTTATTAATATAGATTTTGTATCATGGGATTTTATAAATTCGAATTTGACTATCCTCACCTCCCCACATGCTCCTCAGCGTTAACTTATTGCTGCCACACTCAATCGGCGAACATCGATTGTTGCAGCAGTGCATTGTGGGAACTTATGCCACAGTTCCCTCAACTCCATAGCATTCTGGGTGTTTTCTCTGATATTTGACATCATCTTCCCACATTGCATAGCTCTTGTTCTCCTCCTGTGGTAAGCAAACATCCATTTTTCCAAGTGGAAGGAAGGAAAACTAGTACATCAATAAAGATTCCTAAATGCACAAGAAATCTCTTTCTTCTATAACTGAATTACTTTTAAAAACTGGAGCTATAACTGAATTATGATAGATTTTATACAAATCAACAGGTGCGTTCTTCTCAGCTGGCCCTCCACCGACTGCTACCCCCTTAATTACATATGATCCTTCAAAATAATACAGGGACAATGAAAAGCATGAAGAAACATTAGATAGTAAAGTACGTTTTTGAAAAAAGAGAGTTGCTGAGGGGAAGGTTTTTGGGTTCCCCGTTCACTATACACCTTCTGTGGACAGTCTGTGTTCTCAGCTGGCCCTCCACTGACTGTGCCCCCTCCCTTGATTCCTTGATTGCATCTGTTCCCTGAAAATAATACAGGGACAATGGAAAGCATGAAGAAAGAATAGATAGTAAAGGTTTTGAAAAAAGAGATTTGGTGAGGGATGATATTTTGCTTCCCAGTCCATTATACAGCTTCTGTTCACAGTCTGTATTCTCAACTGGCCATTCACCTGCTCTTCCCTGCGTGAAGGGGTCCAAAGTTAGAAGAAAGAGGATAGAAAAGGCTCAGAAAATAGATTTTTGGCTTCCCTCTTCATTACACAGGCATTGCCAACATGGGGGATGGAGGAATGGGGCTCACCAAATTTCATTGCCCTCATGGGGTGGTTTGGTATTTGGGAGGTTGAATGGCCAATTGACATGGTCCCCAAGAATCTTTTTTGGCTGTGGGGTATGGGGTCAGGACATGGAGCTGCCTGGCAGCATGGTCAGCACTGAATGGCAGGCAAGTCCTTTTGTTGGGTCAGGGATTAGCCATGTGGTGTGGTTGAGTGTGGGAAAGCTCCCAACTGTGTGATGCCTGTGAGGGAGGAAGGGAGGAGAGTTATGCACAAATGTAAACTGCTGAGAAGAAGTTCCTCGGCCTCATATACAAGTATGACCCCTACAACAGCCTTGCTGTCACATGTTATGGCGGGGCAGCGGCTGGCGCCAGGCAGTGCTGAAAAAAATACCAAGTGTAGAAACAGAACCGTGAACTCTGTTTTGGGGCTATTTGTAATGGGTAAGTGCGCTCACAGCACTAACAGCAAAGTAGGACTTTTCTCAGCCTCTCATACAAACATGACCCCACAGCCATGGTCGTTCTGGTCCCAAATTGAAATTCATGGTCTTCCAGTTACCTAATTCCTGTGCACCTGGACAGCAGCTGCCGGAGCAGAACACTGAAGGGCATTGTGGGTTCCATACGGGACACATCTGGAAGATAATAAATTTGATTTTAAGATGTGGCACTTCAACACTGGGCTTATTCAAACTTTTAAGTTCAAACTTGATGCTACGCCCATCTGGTTCTGACAATATTATGATATCCATATTAGTGCTCCTTAAATCAGGCTAATGGTATTTACAGTGAAGACAGTGTCGTTGTCATATTGAGCTAACTGCCTTCAATTTAAATTTATCTTGTAGTGTAGACATAGCCTAGGAAAAGAGGGTTTTGGCTGTGAAGGGGCACATGTAAGAGGAACCAGAGGTGTGCAGGCAGGATGTGAGGTTTTAGGGATACTTGCCTCTGCAAAGATATTAGTACTTTGAAGTCTCTCCTCATGCTGCTGACTGTGCTGTCTGATGCACTGAGACAGCAACACCGTGGGGGGCCTTGCTGTTCCAGTACTTTTGTAAGAGAGGCTTGGCTGTTGCTGTGGTACTACCTGGTGCGATGGACAAGCAAGGTTGAGAATCTCTGTGTTAAGGCACTAGTATTTGGGAAAATACCATGGCACTTCTGTCTCAGCACTTGCAAGTCCTTTCAGGTATTAGTGTCTCGAGGCAGACATGTTGGAGTGCCACCACCCTGTCAGGTCTTCTCCTGCAGATGCAATTCCCGCCCCAACATCTGCTCACAAGTATGTTACTGTCCTGGCTACTTTGCTTCTCTCCCTGTTCAACCCACAATTCCCCAGCCATTCTGTCTTCTCCCCACATCACTGGTCACCACTGCATGGTACAGCAGCACTGATCTCCTTATTCCTGCTACTATCGGTGTGAGTGCAGCATGGCCATGGGTCAGGAAGGCAGCAGACGAAACAGGAAAATGGATATAGCTGACAAATCTGAGCAATTCCATCAGTTGATCTTGGCAAAACGCGCAGTATCTTGGTTGCGGGGGAATAACGCTATGTCTTTGATTTTAAAGATTCAGAAGTGTTCTGCGACTGCGATATTGTAAGAGAGAGAGTAAGAAAGAGTGAGAGAGATTTGGGAATTTATTGGGACTGTGATTGTTAAGTTAAAACAAATTAAAGAAATTTGCTATAAATGGTACTACGTGCCAAAAGAGGAATATTTTTAAAAAGTTTGCTGTGCAAACATTTCCATAAAAATGTCACTGAAAATAATGCCTAGGGCATTTAGTTGTCCTCTAAAGCAGGGGCGAGCAAACTTTTAATGCTGGGCCCCAGTTTTCTCCCCTGCAATTAGCAGGGCCCTCCCTAACCTGTGTAATGTAATCCAAGGCAACAGAAATTTCAGTTACATTCATATGAAAAAAAGAAAAAAACCCTTTTGGCATGTGTAAGAAAATCAGTATGTAGAGTGTAAAAAATGTATTAAATACATTCATAAAAACAGTAAAATACCGTATTTCAACATTTTTAATGAGATGGAGGTGCCTGAGACCCAGCAGCTGATCATGCTGTGCCACGCTTTTGAAATATCATACCTCCCCGAGGGAGCCCATCCCTCTCTTTGCTCACCCCGGTCTAAAGAGTTACCGTGCCAAGTCTGGACACTGAATTTACTGAGAAGGATTTTATTTTAAGTTTTGATCTTATTTAAGTACAAATCTGAATACAAACTTACCTGTGGAATTACTAATAATCTCTCTCTGTAACAAGTTTCAGTGATATTATAACGAGAATGATTAAAGAATGAATGGCAGCTAAATTATTGTTAAAGAGTTGTTTAACCTAATCAGAGAAAATAAGCCTTAGTGGAATAAAGAGTGTTTATAAACAAGCAAAATATCACCTACAAAAATGTTTCCTTAACTCTCTGACACATTTCTGAAGACTGAGGAAACCAGGGGCTTGCTCTTGCTCCAAAATAGGTTTTTGCCATTGGTTTTGGTGGAGTCTGTATTGGATTCCAGGTGCACAGTTAAGATTTCTGACATCTTCTGTTGATTCAGATTGTGTGAAACTCTGAGGATCATTCCAGTTAAAGAGACATTTTTCTCTTTATCTCTTACTTGGTAAGAAATGATGGAAAATGATCAAAGTCATGAGTTATATGCCACCTCCAAAAACTGTTAAGATCTTGAGGCTTTCTCTCCAGTTGCAGAAGTACTTTTAGATAAAAAATATTCTCTTTTGGGAGGCAAGGTTTCATACTTACGGACATATATCATAAAATATACACTAACTGAAAGAGGTTTGTTGCTTTTGCACAGTATTAGGTGTTCTAACCTTTTTTAGAAAATGGGTATAATTTGAGGATAAAGTGAGCACTACTTAAAAGAGGGGACTCTCTTGCATTCCTCTTTTGGACATTCTGCCAGGTTTTGTGTGAAAGGATGAACATAGCATTGTGACAATAATGACCTTAATATTACTGGAAACTGAGAAGATGGTTTCAGAATTTTGAGCACAAACAACAATATGAAATCTTTTGTATGCTAGAGCTTCTTTGTCTCATATGTATTGAAAACTTTTTTCTCGCCACTAAGTGGCACTGTGTTATTTGCATTACACTGTTAAGGTCATATTAAAAGCCCTTTGGGCCAAATTTATCACTGGTATAACTTCAGTCAAGTCAATGAAGTTACAAGTGAAATAAATTTGGCTCAGAGTTTTACAGGCACCTAAACTCTACAGCATTGTTTAACCTTTTTTCCATTGTGTAGGCCAGTATAAAATAAGAATCAGTTAATGTTTAATCTTGCAAGCAGCTGACCCTTTCCTCTTGTATTTATTGTTTCATTATGATTTTTCCAACCAAATTAGCCTCTATTTCAGAAGGATCATCTTTTGTCACTTAATAAATTCTGATTTAGAAATGGATGCACTGTGCATTCAGCATTCATTCCCATTCTTAAAAGAAAACAGAGTACCAACTCAAGTGTTTGCAATAAGGAACTTGAATTTTAAAAGAAGTGCAAGATACTGGAGCATTTAAAAATGTTTGTGTTACTTTAGCAAAAATTTTAGTTGTATAAAGAATTTCAAAATATTCATTTTGCCCAGCCCCACTGATCAATTATGACTTGTTTCTCTGATGATAAGAGTTTAAACGAGCTCAGAATAACTTTAAAACAACATTAGTCACTTTATCTCTGACTCAGACACCTGCAACCTAAAGAATAAAATATGTTTCTGGCTCTGCAGTTACCACATGCATTTACACACGGTTACCCAGAACCTGAGTCAAAGGGCAACCTTTTCCCTCCTTACATAAATAGTTTTTTTCACTCAGTTATATGTTAAAAGAAACTGCAGCTTTTTTCTGAGCATTTGTTGTTAACATAGAAAGATGCATGTTTCAATCCTGTGTATATAAACTGTGAGATTTAGCTGAAAATAAAGTGTGAAATTTCTGCTTGCAGATCCATGTGCACATCTCTTATTGACTTCTCTGGGATTTAGTTATGTGGACATAAGGGCAGAATTCGGCCCAGAAGTTGTTAACATAGACAGGATGACTGTGTGACCACAAGCACTAGCCAGGGAATCAAGAGACCCAAGTTGTATTTTCTTCTTCCAAGAAGACTAGTCACCTAATCTCTATTCTTTCCCAAAAACCAAAATAACAGCAATCACCATCTTATGATATTCTATAACAATAGACATCAGCGCTGAAGAAGAATGCTAGTGTACACGTAGCCAGGATTTGTGGGGCCCTGAGCAGTACTATTAAATGGGAGCCCTTATGCCAGATGGTAGCTGGGGGAGGGGTTTGACAATTTTTTAGAGATGTGATTTTATAATCTTCAGCAACACAGTAATGACATATTTTTAAAACAAATTGTAAACTATCATCCTGTAAACTGACCAAGGACATTAGAAACTGACAGGGGTTGTCCAATGCCTGTTAAAAGGCTTCATTGCCACTTGAGCGTGCCTTACAAAGTTCTGCTAGTATGTCTGGCAGGCTTTTGCACTCAGGTTAACTAGCTCCTCTCTGGAGGTCACAAAGCCACGGAACAGGGATAAGAAGAACCAGGCGAGTGGACCTAAAGACCCAGTGATGCCCTGAATCTTCAGGTGCTGTATGCAAATGCATATTCTGTGTATGGGTAAAAATGGCTTTGCTTTTGAGCCGCAGGAAAGGCAAAGTATAGAAGGCAGATGTGGAACTTTCACACACTACCTCTCCATTTTACCCTTAACTTGGGTGTACTAAATTTTGAAATAAATTTGCCCTCCAGCCTGCAAATACTCCAGCCTTGTTTCTGAGAATGACCAAAGATATCTTTTAATATCAGTCACGGTTAGGTGTGCTGGGTTCTTTTGTTGGTGATTTATATACATGCCCATTGGGAATTAGCCTGATCGATCTCTCTCTGGCTATGTCTACACGTGAAGCCAACATCGAAATAGCTTATTTCGATGTAGCAACATCGAAATAGGCTATTTCGATGAATAACGTCTACACGTCCTCCAGGGCTGGCAACGTCGATGTTCAACTTCGACGTTGCGCAGCACCACATCGAAATAGGCACAGCAAGGGAACGTCTACACGCCAAAGTAGCACACATCGAAATAAGGGTGCCAGGCACAGCTGCAGACAGGGTCACAGGGCGGACTCAACAGCAAGCCGCTCCCTTAAAGGGCCCCTCCCAGACACACTTGCACTAAACAACACAAGATACACAGAGCCTACAACTGGTTGCAGACCCTGTGCCTGCAGCATGGATCCCCAGCTGCCGCAGCAGCAGCCAGAAGCCCTGGGCTAAGGGCTGCTGCCCACGGTGACCATAGAGCCCCGCAGGGGCTGGAGAGAGAGCCTCTCTCAACCCCTCAGCTGATGGCCGCCATGGCGGACCCCACTATTTCGAAGTTGCGGGACGCGCAACGACTACATGGCCCCTATTTCAATGTTGAACGTCGAAGTAGGGCGCTATTCCTATCCCCTCATGGGGTTAGCGACTTCAACGTCTCGCCGCCTAACGTCGAAGTTAACTTCGAAATAGCGCCCGACGCGTGTAGCCGTGACGGGCGCTATTTCGAAGTTAGTGCCGCTACTTCGAAGTAGCGTGCACGTGTAGACACGGCTTCTGTCTCTCTGTCTCTCTCTCTCTCTCTCTCACACCCACACACACACCCCCCACAACAACAAAGGATGATGTCTTTTCATTACCAACATGAGCTAGATTTGACTTCTCGATCCCAATGTAAAATTTTAAGTTATTACCATTTCTCTGAGCCTTCCAGGCCCCAAAATATTATCATTACACATGCTGCCCAAACATATATACACAGAACTCCTATTATTTCAGGAAGAGTTGCCTGATAATGTATCAACAAAAATTGACTGCAAGTATGATAATAGGTGAATTCAAGAGTTTCTGAAGCAATTTCCAAGTGCCTTGTCATTTAGTAATGTTAGCAGAGGTGATAATTTTCAGATGTGGGTGCCCAAAATTAGTCACTTAATCCATATATAAGAATCTGAAATTAAAGGAGCCTGAATTTTAGAAGTACTCTGCCCCCAAGTGTGAAAAGTGTGACCATAAAATATTAACTATGACATGGCAAATAATAAGGGAACAGTTAAGTGGCAGGAAGCCTAAATGTGACAGAGCACTTTACAAATACCTTCAAAAATTATTTTTGGTCATTGAGGACATATGGTTTAGTGGCTGAGCTAGTCTCAAAGTTGCATGTGAACAAGTCTATAGGTTTGCTTAAGAAATTTGCTTGTGGAGTGTAAGTTACATGAGGGATCATGGCATGACTTTTGAACTGTGCTCTCTCTGGCTATGTCTGTACTACAGAGATCTTTCAAAAGAAGCACTTCTGGAAGATCTTTTCCAGATAAACTTCTTTTGAAAGAGTGCATCCACACACAAAAAAGCAGAACAAAATAGTGATCTGCTAGTTCAAAACAGAGCATCCACACAACCCCTGCTCTTTCAAAAGAACAATCCAGGGATCAAAAGCGCAGGTGCTATGAGGACAGCCTTTCGAAAGAAGGGCCCTGCGGAGCATCTATATTCATTTTTCTTTTGAAAGCTTTCAAAAAGAGGCATTCTTTTGGAAAGAGAAATGGAAGAGTGCTTTCAAAAGGAGCACTGCATTATTTCAATTTAGTTTTGAATGAACGCTTTTAGTGTGTAGATGTTGCACGGAATCCTTCAAAAAAGCCCCCTTCTTTCGAAAAATCTTTCAAAAAATCTTTCTAGTGTAGACGCAGCCTTCAAGAGAAGTTGTATGTCAAATGGGTAGGAAAGTGTGGGGCAATCTCCAGGTGCTGCATTGTAATTCACCTCAGGATGATCTTGTAAGAGCATCAGCTCCCTTCGTGACCAGGAGACCTCAGGTACTGTAATCTTTCTGCTCAACGTCTTATTAGAATTCCTCTATCACTTACAGCTTGTTCAGAGTGCAGAAATATAGTTGTTTTTTGACTTGAGCTTCTGACATCTTCTTATGCCCACCCAGCATTCTTTACATTAACAGGAACACTGACTCTGAAATTGCACTATCGGTTTTTAAAGGCATGAATAGTGACAGTTGTGCTACATTTTAGGCTTGCTTCTTAAGCGTGGTACTGACTGACATCTGTGTTCACACACCACCTGCTGTTTAAAGATCCCACCATTGCATATGACATTTTCAGTTGATAACCCATTTGCTGTGGTGAGCCAAACAAGTGAAGCATTCTCTTCCCACTGAAGTCATTCTCTATTTGTCTCTTTCCATTTGTTAAAACAACATAAGATGGGTTTGTTTATCTCAAACTTTTTGATGAAATGACCACGGTAGGGCCTGGATTTCTAGCCTTCCTTTCCACTCCCTCTCGTTTCCCTTTTAAAATTGAAACCCCTCATATGTACTTTTAGTTATATTTTAGGAGACTATATTCACTGTAATTCTGCTATGCAGAACCCCAGACTGGCCTGATTACTGACCGCTGTGTTTTGTTCACTAACTGTATATACTGTCCCCAGATAAAGCCCTGAGGTGCGGCACAACAATACAAAAGTAAATGCAGTATAAATACCACTCTCTTAAAATAAAAAAAATACAATTTAAATGACTTGTTGTATCTCACTGCATAGAAATTATTTTTTCCAGCTCGTCCTCAATACAGCTTCTTAGCTGTGTACGCTCACCAGGAAAACAAAATCTACCCAGGAGTCTATCAGCTGTCATGAGTGAGGACACTGAAAACTGAGTTTTAGTATTACAAATAGGTGCAAGGATTGTTAAATAAAAGCAAAATTTATCTGACCATTTATGCCCACCCATCTAATCACATTTTGCCTTCCGGTACATATATGGGATTGGAGTCATTGGCAGCCATGAGCGTACATCTAGGAGCAAATTCAAATTATTCATATAGACAGCACAATGGGGCAAAACAGTAGGCTGTGTAAGTAAGAACAATTCAAACAAAGACATATTTACATCAGGTGAGAATCTGATCCCATTTATGAAAAAAATATTGCCTCCTTTCCAATATGAAATTTATGATAGTTTTTTTTTTAAAGGGAAGAAATATTTCAGTGTACAATTTCTGTTGCCAGGCAGACAGAAGACAGGATGCAAGGTATTATGTGAGTTTGCTAAAAGGATAGAGGGTGAGCTGGCACACCACACAATCTTCAATATTACATTGTATTTCAAAGAAAGAATGTGTCCCGCATTGCTTAAAGTATTCTGACATGACTGCGTGGCAGAGGTATTATCTCACATCTGCGGTACAACATGCACTTATCCCACTGGTTGTATGTGGTAACAAGAGTCTGACAGAGAATATAGGACTTGCTTGCTGAGATTATGTATCTCGGAGAGCAGAACGCTAAGTTGAACCAAGCCTGTGTGGAGGCATGGAGTTATACCCGTGATTTACGCAGACTGCAGCCTACACACACCTACAGCTCATCCATCCTTACAGAGATCACAGAAACCTAAATAGATAGTGTGGTAACCTAAATATGCAACACCTGGGGATTTTGCAAGTTTTCTCAAGCCTTTTTTAACCGTGCTGCTATACATTTTTTTTTCTTCGCTTGACAGATTGGCTGACCAACATGTACGTATAACTGCTAGACATATGCTTATCATTTGTATCCGGGCCAATGCCTCCTACACACACCTACATAACCAGCAATGACCTACATAAATCCTCACACATGTTGCTTTGCATAATCTACTTCAATCTGCAGGTGTTTATGCACTAGTCAGTAAAGACTGGGTTCTTCACAAAACTTACTGCCTTTTAGATCTGTATGTCTGTATGGATTTGCTTGCATGATCTTGTAAATACACAGGTATTGAGATCCACTTTTACATGAAGTGTAGAGAATGTGCATGTGCTGGGTCATTTAAGGGCCTGACTAATTACTTCTGAAACAAAATTAAGGCAGGTCTTTACTACCTAAAAGCAATCCACTTCTCGAGTTTTTACTGCAGTTGACAGTAGAAAGCTAAGAAGCCATATACAGGCTGCACATCTGTAATGCGGAACTCTCTCATCCAGCAACATCCATAATTCAGCATGAATTTTGCTAGCCAGATGACCACTTATCATGGGTGTGGCCAAGTTTCCTGTGGTCGCATAAAGTTTGTTTACATGATCCTGTCCTGGCTGTCTGTGTTCTGTGCTGTTATTTAGCTGTAATTTACCCCTAAATGTCTTCTAAGAGCCCACTAAACAGTGAAAGTCTTGAGATATGCTAGACAATATTGACCTCCCATGGTCTGTCAGATTCTCTTGTCTGGAACCAGTCAGGTCCCAAGAGTACCAGATGAGAGAGTTTCAACCTGTACTGGGGTTAGTGAAAAAATAATACAGTTTCTATCCAGAGACACATTACGTGACAGATGTTTGTGTTTTGTAAAATCCATGTGACGTAGTTTTATTAAAATGTTAAGACTTTCTGGTGTACTTTAGGATTTATAACAAAATAAAGAAAAAACTATGTTGACTAAACTCATTTTTTCACAAAGATTACAGAAGCTATTCACATTGGGCCTGAGCCTTGGTGACGTGAACAGACATAGCCTCCACTGTCATTTAAACCAAAGACTGGACTCAAACAAATAAAAACAATTCTTTCAGTGGAAAGAAAAACTGCAGCAATTACATTTAGTTATATATATTTTTCTCTGTCTCTGCTCATCCCTAGTTTTCCAACCTATATTACTACCAGCATAGGCCAGATAATGCTCTGTCACTGCTGGGCACTGTAAATAAATCCCTCTGTGCTAATGGGGCTTGATTTTCAGACCATCTAAAGCTTCATGCACTTCCACTGGAGTTGCAGATGAAAAACAATTACCCAAATCAGGTCTTCGGCAAACACTTTGATACTCCATGCAGAGGAGAACCAAAGAGGGTAAGATGAATTGCTGCATGGTTGTAATAGGGCTATAGGTGAGGTGGTGAGGAGGGCTGATGTTGACAACAGTGAGAAAGGTTCCTGAAATTTCTTTCAGCAGCAGCCTTTGGAGTTAGTGAAGGAAAATCATGGGAAAGTGAGGGTGCATAGAGAAAATGAAAAAAAAAATCTTCCAGTAAAAATATCTTCTTTCAGGAAAGAACTTGTACATGCTCGGGCTAAACTAGCAGGTTAGCCACCCTCTTTGCGTTTTATTCTTTGAACTTGTATAAGGGGCTAAATGAAAAAAAAAAGAATAAGAAATAATTCTACAAGGGGAGCATAGTTTTCACTTCTGCAGAACTTCATACATAGAAAAAAATATCAATGACCAAAATATCCCACCACCTATTGGCAGGATGGATACATATTACAGCATTAATATTGGTATTACAATATCATCAGTACCTGATGTGTATAGCGTCAAGCTCGAATTCGAAAGTTCGATTAAAGGCCAGTGTGGAAGTGCCATGTCTTAAAATCAAATGTATTAGCCTCCAGAGGTGTTGCACATAGAACCCACAATGCCCCTCAGTGCTCTGCTCTGGCAGCTGCTCTCCAGGTGCCCAGCAATTAGGTAACAGGAAGGCCATGAATTTCAATTTGGGACCAGGAGACCTGTGGCTGTGGGTTCTATGTTTGTATGAGAGGCTGAGAAATGTCTTTCTTTTCTATTAGCACTGTGAGCGCATCTACCCATTACAAATAGCCCTTGCAGGGAGTTCGTGAGTCTGTCTCTACACTTGGTATTTTTTTGAGAGCTGCCTGGTGCCAGCCACTGCTGCGCCAAGCCACATGCCAAGAAGGATGTTGTGGGGGTTGTGCTTGCATAAGACACTGAGAAACTTCTTCTCTGTGGTTTACATTTGTGTGCGAATCCCCCTTCCTCCCCCACAGGCACCATGCAGTCGGGGGTCCTTCCTACACTCAGCCATATCATGTGAGTAGCCCCCAACTTAATAAAAGGACATGCCTGCTATTCAGTGCTGAACATGCTGCCAGGCAGTACCTTGTCCTGGCTTTTGAGCAGTTAGGGCTCCAAGGGCGGAAAAGATTTTCAGGAGCTTGCTGCCGCCAGGGGAGATTTAGGCTATAAATTGTGGGATTTTCCAGAAAGAATATTCAGGGGGACTATGTCAACTACGTCAACATTTCAGCCACTCTGCAGCTGCAGACCACAGGCCCTGACCCCCACCAAAAATATTTTAAAAATACTTTCGGGGCCTTTCTGTCCATTGCAGACACCTGTTGCTCTAATATTTCTTTCATTAAATCTTTTTCCTAACATTGCCTATCTTTTTTCAGACTTTGCCCCCCACCCCCAAAAGCACAAGGTGGAGGGCCAGTTGAGATTCCTGTTTCTGTTATAAGTTCATTGTATGAGATTTCACCATCCTCCCCTGTGTTGGCAATCAAAACAAAAAAGCAGTCCAGTAGCACTTTAAAGACTAACAAAATAATTTATTAGGTGAGCTTTCGTGGGACAGACCCACTCCTTCAGACCATAGCCATACCAGAACAGACTCAATATTTAAGGCACAGAGAACCAAAACAGTAATCAAAGTTGACAAATCAGAAAAAAATTATCAAGGTGAGCAAATCAGAGAGCAAAGGGGCGGTGGGGGGGGTCAAGAATTAGATTAAGTCAAGTATGCCAAAGAGCCCCTATAATGTCCCAGATGTCCTGTGTTGGCAATGCCTCTGTAGTGAAGAAGAAAGATAAAGATCTTTTTCCTTAGACTTCTCTATCCTCTTTCTTCTAACTTTGCACCCCTTTACACAGGGAAGAGTGAGTGGAGGGCCAGTTGAGAACAGAGTCTGTCCCTGGGTTATTTTCAGGGATCGGACGCAATCACAGTAGGGGGGACAGTCAGTGAATTGCTAGTTGAGAATTCAGTTACAGAAGAAACAGATTTCTGATAACTTTGCCATCTCTGTGGATGCCCTACTTTTCCTTCCTTCCAATGGGAAAAAATGGATGTTTGCTTAAAACGGAAAGGGAATGAGGAAAATGCAATGGGGGAAGATGATGTTAAAGAACAGTGAGCATACACAGAATGCTGTGGGGATGAGGGAACTGTGGGATAGGTTTTGACAATGCACTTCTGCAACAGTTGATGTTTGCCAGATGAGTGTGGCAGAAATATGTTGACTTTTGTGAGGAGTACATGGGGAAGTGAGGATAGCCATAATCGAATTTATAAATTCCAGAGTTACAAAATCAATATTAATAAATTTAATTTTGTATTGTTGTGTAGATGCAGCCTCCAAGAGCCTTGATCTGATAGGCTTTGAGCACTACAGAGAATATAAAAATGCATCACTCAACAGTAAATTTACCTCTTTCCAGTGACCAGTCTCCCCCACAGAAATATATTGCATTTTTACTCACAATAAAAAATGTTTTATAATGGCAATATGGTGCTGTAACTGAAGAAAGGGGTGTTGCTCAGCTTCTCTTTGTCAGACAACTCCCACTGTACTCTAACAGCATATGTCACAGCTCTGCAACTAACTACTGTTTGATTATGGCACATTTGTGTCTCTATTTAGAAAACAACTCACTTCTCTTGAAAAGAACTAATATTCATGTTAGAATGACCACATTGGATAAAGGTTTCTGTATTGTAAACCAGTTCCTTATGGTGCTTCATACTTGGGTTTTGCTTCCCTAATTGCCAAGCCTTTAATCACGTTCTGAGTAATAGTGCCTCACTCTGCTGAAATAACTGAAAATAGCTGTTTCAGTACAGGAGGAAAATATTTTAGGTTGAAAATACACAATTCTGGGAAAAGTAATATACAATTCCTCAACACCCACAAATAGTGGCTGCATCTACACTAGTAAATTCTTTTAAAAAAAACCAGGCTTTTTTTTCAGAGTTGCTACAGCCTGTGTTCAGGGAACAAATACACTGTGCTTTCTCATGGAGAATTTACTTTTGTTCCTTCTGAATCTAAAATGAGATTGGAAATAAGTAATTGCTCTTTCTTTTGGGAAAATCCCACAATTTATAATCTAAATCTTGAACATCAACACTACAGCTTTAGGTAGACTCTACGCTAGAAGCATCTGTCTACAGAAGTTACTGTTGGAAGAGATGTTCTGACAAAACTTCTGTCGCCAGATTGTGTCAACCCATAAAAGTGGATTGACCTTTGGACCCACTCTGTCAACAAATGCTTTCCCCTCCCCCTAACCCCAGCATCTACATAGCTTTTTTGTTGACAGATTCTGTAGACAAAATGCATTTTGGCTATGTCTACACTTGCCCCATACTTCGAACAGGGCATGGTAATCAGGCTGATGAGAGATTACCAATGAAGTGCTGTGATGAATATGCAGCACTTCATTAGGCTACTTCTCCCAGCAGCAACTTCAAAGTGTCAAACTTCGAAGTACCGGCATGCCATGAAGCTGTGGGCACATTGAAGTGTCCAGACTACTTCAAAGTGCCCTTACTCCCCAACCTGTCAGCCTGATTACCATGCCCCCTTCGAAGTAAGGGGCAAGTGTAGACATAGCCTTTGTGTGTAGACGCTCCACGAGTTTTGTCGACAAAACCCTGAAGTTTAGATGTAGCCAAAAAGTTTATATTGATACCCTGTTCTTCTTTCAATAGGACTTAATTTCTATCCTCTAGATTGACCAGTGGATATTTTTACCTTAAAAGCTTTTCTATGAGTGGCATCATCTTTACTCTTGTGACTGTTAAATTCTAAAACATTGATGTTAAGCATATAATACTTTCATGTCTGCATAGGTTGTGCACTTACCATTTAGCCAGCAGCTTGCTGCCTTCATCTATGTACTCTTAGGTAGTGGCATGTATTCTTTAGCACCTCTGATATGGAAAATACACAATGCCTAAGAAATGAAAAACCCTATACTCCAGAGCCTAGCAGAGTGAGTGAGAAACATAAGAGCTTCCCTATGCATATCCCCTCAAAATAAGAGTGCCTTTTGGCAAAAAGAAATCCAGGGTCATTATGGACTCAGATAGGTCTGAGACCTGTTTGGGTCTGTGAATATTGAATTGGATTGAAAGGTTGGATCAAAGAAAAGCAAAACAATCCAGTTGGGTTGGGAGGGACTTTTGGTTAATTAGGGAACTTTTATAAGTGCCACACTCTATGGCTATGGATACATTAGTGAGTTTTTCAACAAAACCAGGATTTTGTGGACAAAACTCGCCACATGTCCATTCACAAAAAATGTGTTTTGTCAACAGTCTGTTGACAAACCTCAGCATGTCTGTCGACAACCTTCTGCCTCTCCCAGATGAGGAAGAACCTTTGACAATAGCTTCTGTTGAAAAAAAATCTGTGTGGATACTCTGAGGAGCCTTCCGTTGACAGACAGGGCTTCCAGGACATTGGTCAGCCCTGTCTGCTGGGCTTCCAGTTGCTGTTTTGAAGGGCAGTCCGGCCGCTCCGTCGACAGAGCAGAGCTCTTTTTCAATCTGCTTTAACATATGGCTGCACTCTGCCAACAGACTTTTTTTGGAAAACCTCTTCCGACAAAAACATCTGTAGACAGCTGCATCCAGTGTAGCCGTAGCCTCTAGGATATATCAGAGCCAAACCTTTTTGAGTTCAACATTCGCTAATTGTTAAATTCTGTTTAAATCATTCTGAAATTGAATGAGTTCATCACTCATAGCTATTAAAATGAAAGAATGAAAAAGACTTTGGGTGATAATAAATAATTTCTGAGATACATGGGTAAAGGTAAGATTTTACAACTGGCAAAAAGGAAAGCGGTTCCAGTTTTAAATATGTAAATCAGCTATATATTCATACTAATGAAAGTAATGAGCATATTCAAAGAAAAAGACACACATTGCCCAATGTTGACTTTCATAGCAAACCAAATATTTATGGATTTGATGAAGTTGAAGTAGTTTATTAAGACTATGGATAAAATTAGAATATGTAGTGACAAAAATCTACTGACAGAAAATCAGGGAATTATGGAAATAACTGCTTTTACATGGATGTTGCAAGAATGTATGCTAATCTGATTGGCTGGATTTAAACTTGGCTTAATGTCTGGAAATAAGAAAGTAGAACTAAAATTCAAAAGCTTTAAGTGCACTGATTAGCATAAATGTGGATGGCTTTCAAAATCTAAAGGGAACAAGTCTTCATTGTGAACATGGAATTCCAGGCATTTTGAGGAAAATGTGTCAGGTATCAGAGGGGTAGTCTTGTTAGTCTTTCTCTGCAAAAACAATGAGAAGTCCTATGCCATTTTATATACTAACCGATATTTTGGAGCATAAGCTTTCCTTGACAAAAGCATGCTTCTCATGAAGCAGGGCTTTGCCCACAAAAGCTTATGCTCCAGAAAAATCTGTTAATCTATGAGGTGCCACAGGATTTCTTGTTGCTTTTGAGGTAAATGTGAAAAGACTGTTGCCCCTCATTCTTTTAGGTGATGAATGAGGAGCAGCAGTTGGGTGAGGACATGGTAATGTTGCTTTGCAAGCAATAAAATAAGGATTTTTGAAGCAACAATCTTTATAAACAGAGTTAACTATGATGCAAACAAAATTAAAAAAAAGAAGTACAGACACTGGGGCCGTTTCTAAACATAATAAACAGCCTGAAATATGCTAATGAAGTGTGGATGCAAATTCCCTGTGCCTCATTCGCGTAAGGTCACGTGATTTGGAGTCCAGAAGACGTTCTTCCAGACTCCAAAACAACATGTAAAAGTGCGGCCCCAGGGGGGTCTTCTGGAAGGAAGTCTTCCTTCTGGGGGCTCCTTCTTCCTGAAAATTTTCAGGACTCCAAATCACGTGACCTTATGCTGAGGTATGGGGAATTTGCATCCACGCCTCATTAGCATATTTCAGGCTGTTTATCAGCATGCCACCAAAAGTGGCATATGTAGAAACAGCCTGGGCTATTTTTTCAGATATAACATAGTGCAGTGTGTACAATACGTGTAAAAAAGATGATGAAACATTGATATTTGTTTCTGGGAATTCCTACACTGAATTATTTATTTCTTTGTGGACTTTTCCAGAGCATTCATCATAGCATCACCATTAATAATTTTCTTCTCACAAAATCCCTTTGAGTAAAGTGACATTATCATTCCTGTTTTGTCAGATGGGAAACTGAAACACAGAGAGGTTACAGTCTAAAATGAACATTAATTTTGAGTTCCCAATTTGAGATGCCTGTAGTCTGATTTTCTTTCACAAAACTCACCATTTTATAGCACTTTATTCAGAGCACAACTCCTATTGACTTCCATTGCAGCTGTGAGTATTTAGCATTTTTCTAAATCAGACTCCAGGTGTTTTGAGTTGGGTGCCCAGTATCATCATACAGAAACTCTGGCAGAGGCAGTGGTAGAATCCAGTTCTTTAGAACAGCATTCGGTTACCTTAGCTATGAGAATATCCTTTCTCTTCCTGAAATCCTGTGTGTAATTCTCTACCCACCTTCCATCTATTGCAACAAATGCTTCATTAGCTGTGATGCAGCCCCTGGGTATTGTCCATTCTGTGCTCAGAATGAGGCATGGGTACTGTGAAGGAATAGCATGTGTTTGTGAATTAAAGACTGTATGAGAATGCATATGCCTAAAGGCAGCCTTAATTCTGGTATTTCCTAGCTCAGAGATTTTTATTGCTTTGCCTTTTGCAGTCTAAATGTTCTTCTAATGTGATTTTTGTAACTTCCTAGGATTTTTTAAAAAGCATGCACAGAAATTTCATATTGACCTAGGTAGTGTTCTTCAGCAGGGTTGGAGGTTTTAGGTCTGCTGTAAAGACCACTATCACCTGAGCTAATAGTGCAACTGGTAGGAGTAATAGGTTATTACACTCTGGGCTTGTCTACACTTTCCCCCAGCTTCAAAGGGGGCATGTTAATCAGGGTGACGGGAGATTACTCATGAATTGCTGTGGTGAATACGCAGCACTTCATTAGGCTAATTCTACCCCTCAGCAACTTTGAAGTGTTAAACTTCGAAGAGCCAGCATGCATGTAGCCGTGGGCACTTCACAGTGCTGGCGCTACTTCGAAGGGCCTGAGGCTAAACGCATGCTGGCACTTCGAAGTTTGACACTTCGAAGTTGCCATGGAGCAGAATTAGCCTATAAAGTGCTGCATATTCACTGCAGCACTTCTTTAGTACTCTCCCATCACCCTGATTAACATCCCCCCTTCGAAACTGGGGGGCAAGTGTGGACCCAGCCTCTGTGCAGGCAAGACATTAGAAGGAAATCAGACAAGCATTTTGCAAGTGGGTTTCCACAGTTGACTCAGGAATCCAGAGGCCTATTCTAGATTCTATGGGAAGGCCACATTCATCCCATCAGGGTAATTCACCGGAGGGCCATGAGCCTTTTTTTTATACATTGACCATTCACAGATATGGCCCCCTGCAGCTCCCAGTGACCATGGCTCACCGTTCCTGGTTAATGGGAGACGTGGGAAGAGGTCTGCTGTGTACCACAGCTCCCATTGTTTGGAAACATCAAACCATGGCTGCTGGGAGCTTAGAGGGGGTGGGGCCATGCCTGTGGATGGCCAAGTCAGCAAAATGTCTTGCAGCCCACTGGCGGATTACCCTAATGGAGTGCAAGTTTCCCACCATTGCTTTAGTGGTAACAGACACTTCCAGCTTGTCCTCATACCTATCACAACTGCTGCTTTCCCTGCTTGTCTCCCAGTCCTTGTTCCTCATCCCAGTCCTGTAAAACCACCCTGTTTGTCAGTCATATACATATCACATTTTACGTATATTGGTATCTTCCCCTGCCCCCATGTGGTCTTCAATGAGCTCGTGGAATCACTACACTTTTGATTCAAGCCCTGAAAATATGCCCCCTTTTAGGCTATAAACACCAGTGAGATGAGAACAGACTTCTTAATATACAGTGGCTATTTAGTTATCTTTGGGAGATGACTCCTTCATGAGAGTCAAAAATAGGTTTTCTTTTGCTTAACAACAATGTAACTTTTAGTAAATAATTACAGTGATATTATTTATAATAGAATTATTGTATAGGGTCTAATTATTAGCAGACCACTTTTTGCAGTGGTTCCACTTGCCTCCTGAAAATTTCTTAGCAAAAATCTGACAGGTGAAAACTGATGACCACAGATAACCTTCATGTCTCCACAGCAGAGGCCTCAGATGTTTTAATGCCTATATATAGGACCTGAATTGAAATCCACTGCAGTCAGGTCTGTGGGGCACTTGTAAGTTTGTAAACTTTTATATAAAATTATTTGAAGTCCTTTTGATGACCTTTGGTAAGTTTCTAAACTTTCAAAATTGAGACATTTCTATACTCAGCAACCCAGAGTGAGTGAGTATTTTTAGTTATTTCAGAACCATTCAATGTAGTTAAAAAGCTGTCATTTTTATGTGAACGTTTACTTTTAATTAACAAAGTGCAGTTGTGTACTACTAGAAGTTATTGTCTAACCTAGCAGAAATAGGCACCAATAGTTATTGTATCCTTGTATTCTTAGTTAAGCTTTCAAGACACATGGTAACTTTATGCCCTGATGCAGACACGAGTTTATTTTATTTGGTTTGAAATGATAAAAGCTCATAAATGTATGTAAAGTGTAATAAAAAGGAAAAGTTGTTGCCATTATCATTAAAAGTAGATTTAACAGATTGAGATGAACTGATTGCTTTTGACAGCCCAGAAGATATTTATATTTTCACTGAACTTTTTATATCAATTTTTCATCACTAAAGTATTTACTCTCTGTGGTTTAGCTAGATTTTGACTCCCTTGATTGTTCATAGGGGAAGCAGATGATGACGTTATATTTAATTTTCATTACTCCTGCGTGTGTGATATATATTTTTGAGATGCTTGCCAAGATGTATTCTGTTAATATCATATTATTTTAATTCTATCCTATCTCTGAGTCTGTATTTTTATTAAAAAATAGGAAGCTTCCCTGAAATACTTATAACCTGGTGGCACAAAAGGAACTCTTTTTGTTTTAAATACATCTTACAAAACATCTAAGAAAACAATGATCCAGATAGGAGAAGACTGTCTTTCCTGCTCTGCTTAGTGATTTTTCAGGCTTGATCTAGCACTAAAAACTCAAAACTCCCACTGACTTTTGTGGAGATCCATATGCACACTGAAGCTCAGACTAAGGGATTTGAAATTACACTCACGTGTCAAATAGATCTGGGAGAACACAGCTGAATATTTTTAGCAAATGTTTGTGATATCCTTGGGTCTCTTTTCTACTTGTTTCCCATAAAAATTAAAGGAAATTGACTAGCTAATAGTTATAGAAAAATATTTATAGGAAGAAAAATTCAAAGTGGAGTACATATATATTTTCAGAAATCAAATTTTTAATTTGAGTCTAAAAGTATTTGTGTTGGAAGCACTGTCACATTCATCCAAAGAGAGTATAAACAAAACCACATGATTTTACATGACCATTCAGAACTAAGATGGTGGAACACAGTGAGGATAGAGAAACCACGAGGTGCAATGATGTTAACTCATTCACTGGGAACTGAAAAAGTTTAAAAGGGGCAAACCTACAGGGTGTAGGCCTCTTTCACATGCACCAAGAATGAACAAACAATAGCATTCGTCAGGAATTTTTTCATCTGAATGTTTCTAATTTAAAAATGCAGACAGAAGCAAAAACTGTTTGCAGGAAATAGTCAGTTTGCATGAATCTGACACCTCAAAAATGTTAGGAAAATTTTCTAAACTGTTAAAGGGGAAGTTTCAGCATTTTCAAAATAAATAGATGTTTTCAGATTGAAAATAAATTTGAAATCAAAAGCCACTTAATTTATACAAAGAAGTTTTTAAGTGACATATTTCAAGGCTTTTGAAATAAAATGTTTTGATTGTCCTGAACCAATTATTTTTTCCTGTTAGTTAGATTTTGACTTTTTATCCTAGCATAAAATGTTGAAAATTTTCAAAATATCAAAAATATTCATGACAGGAAAACCACTTGCTGCCCAGCTGGAAAGATCACAGTCATCACAACTGTACTGGGGATGGTGCAAAGCTGGTGCACAGTATCTCTGGGAAATGCAAGAGAACATGGCCACATATGAAGATGACATATAATCAGCTCCTCTCTGCATCTGACTAGCTACATGGCTGTTTCAAAAGAGAGGCAGGACCATAGTCTTACCCTCTTGCCAACTTCTGCAGACACACCAACCATGTGTAGGCTAAAGGATAATTCCTTTCTTTTCATTCCTCTGTACATTCATGCAGGGCCAGTCCTACCCATCCTGAGCAGAGATGGACTAAATTATCCTAACGAAAATAATGGGCCAGATTGTGCTCTTGGATATACTGGCTTCAAGGGATTTACTGCGGGTTTACACTGGTAGAGTGATGCCTGTATCTGTCTCAATGGCGTTTTTTAATCATCTAGTATGTCTGAAGCAATCGGGTGCATCAGTGGTTGACCTGAGGATAGTTTATTCTCCCTGGATTTTCTTTAGAACATATCGGTTTCAATTTAAAGAAAGTAAAGTCTAAACTTATGTCATGAGAAAACCTTCCAGACTCATGAGAAGAATTACACTTTGTGTGTGTGGGTGGGTGTGTTTTGTGTATAAATAATGTTCTTGTTCATTTATTTTTCTGTTTGTGAATTTTAACAAAAAATCTGGTGATAGTTTTCAAGTCCATGGTATCTATAGAAATTGAGCACAGGTGATCATGGTGTTAGAATTCAATATTTGAGGTAGTATTTTTCGACTAACACAAGACTGGAAAATATACTATGTTTTCATTAAAATGTGACAGCATATAACCAGTGAAGAAGAATGAAATTTAGTCATTAAAGCACAGCAAAGGATAACTGTCTCCTGTTATTGCCAACCCCAAACATCCAAAAAACATGATTCCAGTTTCCACCGTCCAAAAATCCTCCATGGCATTGTGCTAAAATCAGTTATGATATTTTTAAAAAATTATAAATATTGATATCTTTTTATTTGCTTATGTGTTTTGAGCCCTTAGGCTGCACTTCCTGCTCATTTTCAAGCTTTTCTCTGTGTCCATGTGGGATAAAAACTTATTTTTATTTTAAAGATTTTTAAAGCTGAGCTTTTCAAATAGTATCATTATTCCAACATCTAAAGCTTTGAGAAAACCACTGCAAATCATGAGACATTCAATAAAATCACTAGAGATGTCAGCATTGGTTGCATGATCTAAACAAAATCTGCTGCACTCCTGAAACCTGCTGCAGGGTGCAATGTCACTGAATCAAGACACCTGGGCTATTACAAACCTATTTGGCCTTGGCCTATTTAAAACTAGCCTGAAGGAGGTTATGTGATCAAAGCACTATAAAAGCGTTGCCCCGTGACTCACTTTCTGGGGGAGACTCTCAGAAGTGCCTTGTTTTTCCTGAGTCTCTCCTTGGTGGTCCACAGAGGAGGTGTGGGAAGAAGTTCAGGAGGATAACTGAAAAGCAAGAGAGAGTACTTTCAGAAAGCAGCAGTGTTTGGCCTTAAAAGACAAAAGGCTGTGTGGAAGAGACCCAGAATAAAAGATTATTTGAGCCTTTGGGGCAAAGGGGAGTGAATGAAGTAAATCATTGTTATTTTTGGTAAAGATTTAAAGCTGTGGGGAACAGGAGGAGGTCATTATGGCCTGTGACATGTGGAATAGTGTTAGAATTAGGCCTGCTAAGTACAAGTCCCTTCAGAGCTTCAACTTCTAATTTTTTAATTACAATTCATGTGATATATTGCTTAATGGTTTAAATTCTTGTAGACAAATGTTTGTGAGAAAATATTGTCTTTCATTTTTTTGGAAGAAGTAATTTTCTAACTGTGGTAGTTGCAGAAAAAAAAATGAAAATGTGGCCAGTGTATAATGTAAACATTCAAAAAATAGAAAGAAAAAAATCCTTAAAGTTGTTTCTGTATCTTCTGATTTTATAAACAGTATCTTGATTTTTCAAATTTTATTTAAGATCCTTGGCTAGAAAGTCTTCAAAGGATGGGAAGTAATTGCCTTTGTCTCTTTGACATGCAGTGATAGAGATCAGGTCAGACAATGGGAGAAAAACAAAATTTTCTGAGAAGATGATGAATTCAGTGCCCGTGGGCTGTGGTGACACTAGTCCCTCTTTTCGGAGTGCCTATGGTAATGTGGCACTTTGGAATATGCTAACGAGGCACTGCTATGAACATGCAGTGCCTCATTAGTGTAATTGCAGCCACTCACACTTGGAAACTGCCAGTTTCGAAATGCACTCCACCCGTGTAACTGGGAGGGTCCTTTCGAAATGACCCCCTGATTTTGAAAACCCTTTCTTCCCAAAACCAAATGGGAAGAAGGGGCTTTCGAAACTGGGGGCTGTTTTGAAAGGCCCCCGGCTACATGGGCAGCATGCGTTTTGAAATCGGCAGTTTTGAAGTGCGCGCAGCCGCCATTATGTTAATGAGGTGCTGCATGTTCATAGCAGCGCCTCACTAGCATATTCCAAAGTACCACATTACCACAACCCCTCCAAAAGGAGGGGTTAGTGTCACCACAGCCATGGGGCTGTGTAGTGTTGAAGTAACTAACCCTTTATACTCGGGAGTAGCCCCAGAATTGTTTGCCTTTAAGAACTAATGGAGGATGCAAAGTCCAATAACTGTGGAAATAAGTTTGAGTTGGCTAATGTCCACAGTTTGGATCTGTTGAATGAGGTATCACATTTTTAAGGTCAAACTTTTTTATGACTGGTTCCAGTCAGCTGGCATCAGTAGAAGGGATGAATATTCAGAAATGAAGCTAAATGTCCTCTATTTACTTACAAAAGAAAAAAAATTGTAACAGAAGAAAGCAAAAATCCTCTTTACTTAATGTGAACCTCTGTCTCTGGTGTTCAAGTCCTCTGTGTCCAAAGATAATTAGCACTTTATAATGCTAATTATTATAATTATGTCTGTGAAAAATCATTAGGGGGTAGGTCTGTTCAATGATTTTCAATTGCCCCTGCTACTCAGAAATAAGGTCACTTTTCCATTAACTTGCTCTAGGAGTTCAGAAATGAAAACATACTTACAGAAAATCCTTTGATCGCTTTATTTTTTGCCTCATTTATAACATTGTGCAAGTTGTCTGAAAAGCCAAATAAAGAAAAATATTAGTGTGAGAAAATTACACTAACTCAGGTTCCATGGTACCGAGATTAAAGAAATCATTGCATCTTTTGCCATTGCTGTGCCATTAGTGTGTGCATTTCATGCCAAAATACTAATAGAAAGCTCCCTTATGGATTCTCTTCTTTCTTGTTGTTATTCATATTATCACAACTCATAAGGTGGTGGTGGTTTGAGACAAATTTATGAGCAACTGTAGAGAATATAAATGTGGACCAGTAATATAAAATTACAAATGGTGTCACCATAGTGACTGGAAATGATCAGCTCTTCAGTAATTTCTTATTTCCTCCATATCACTTGGGGTATCACGTCTGTGGAAGCTGGTTTAGCAGTCTAAATCCTTTCCAGATTGGCTTGAAAGTGTTTTGTAAATTATTCTGTGACTAGTTTACAGGTTCTTACACTCTGCAACTTGAAATAATCCAAGATTTCACCTGGTCAAACCTTGTGAAATAAGGCTTTAAGGAAACTGAGAAGAGAATTTACTGTGAGAGAAATTAGATCAATTTGTTCAAGAAGGAGGGAACTGAGGTAAGGGTTTTACTGCAGATATATAATTAAGAGGCCACCAGTTGAGAAAATAGAGGGAAATTAGTATAGGTGAGTTGAACTGCAAGGGAAGTGGAAGAGAAACCTACTTGGGGAGCCAAAGTTTGATTTGACCTACGTGACCTGTACAAGGCCACAAAAGAAGTTGAAGACATAGCCAGGACTTCCTAAGTGCTCAATCCTTTAGACAAAGTTATATCTCCAAAACAGATCCTTTTAAAAAACTGTCTGGAGTTTTTACTGAAGTCTGTATCATGCTACTGCTTACAGTGTGGTAGACTAGTGGTTCCCAAACTTTTCACTAATGTGGACCCCCAATTATCCCCGCAGACATTCACAGACCCCCCCAGTCATCCCCCCCAGTCATTTGCAGAACCCCATCAAAGCCAATTCGAGCCACTATGTACACTTCATTAAATGAATAATGTAACTCAATATAGATTTTTGGACAGCAATTGATAATATTATTGGAAGATATTAAATTTAAAAATAATTAATTGTAACTTTGAAATTCATTTAAATTTATTTTCTATGATCATTTTTATTTATATTTTTTTTCCACCAATCCTCTGCAATTCCCTTGTGGACCCCAGCTTGGGAACCACTGTGAAAGACAGAGGGCCTAGAAGAAAATAGGTTTTTCTCCCTGATTTTATCAGCTAGATCAGAGAACTCAACTAAAACACACCTTCTGTTTCTGAGAAACCAAATGACTGTTTCTTGAAAAACTCATCTGACTATCCAGACCGAATGAGGTAGGCTCATTCAATCAAGGACACAAAAGAAATTCCATGTGACTTCTGCCATATGACATCACCTTTGTTTCGTAGTCTCATAAACCAGGCTTCACCTAAAGTATACAGCAAATGATAGCCTCACAAATAAATATATACAGTAAAAATGATCACAGTAAGCCTTCATGACCATTCTCAAGCATGCACAAAGTTTGAGCAAACAAGTACTGGTTTGCAGAAGTAGTCTGAATTTGAACTCAGGTTGATTTTGTGTACTTTTGCAGCATGATTCACAAAGTCCCTACAATTCAAGCTGGCTTAAATCAGGAAAAGATATTGAAGAAGAAAGTGCTGCCCCCAAAAAACTGTAAAGAAGAAAGATCCTCAATGATAACATCTCCATATGCTAACTGAGTGCTTAAAAAAGGAAATCTCCAGAGGACAAAGCAAGACCTCTGTTACATAATTTGAGTTCTTTGAAAGGGAAAGACTAGCAAATTTTGAGAAGATGGCTGTTTATGTTAATTTTCAGGTTATATTGCCTTCTCAGAAAGTGCCAATCAAAAAATCTTAATGAAGGCCTTCTTTCCAAGTACGCACACCACTGTTTGATAAGCGGTTGCAGTAAGATACATTGAATTCCAAATATCAGAGCGGTAGCTGTGTTAGTCTGTAGCTTCGAGAACAACAAGAAGTCTTGTGGCACCTTACAGATGAACAGATATTTTAGAGCATAAGCTTTCGTGGGCAAAGACCCGCTTCATCAGATGCATGAGTCGGGGGTGGTATCAGAGGGGTACTTAAAGAGTGGGGTCCCAGTAAAAGGGAGGGCCAGAGCTGACAAGGTCTAGTCAGCAAAGTGGAAATGGCCCAGGTGACTCCATTAACCAAGGATTAAACAGAGACTGCGAGTGGCTCGCAGCTTACAAAAACAGCTTCTCTGCCCTGGGTGTTAATAGCTCCCCATTAGACTCTGACAAAATCTCACATCCCTGTCTGATCTAACTTGTTTTTTGCATCTTTTGATAAGTACTATTGATACTAGGGCAGTTTCTTTAACTGCATCTTCTTAACAAACACAGTCCCACCTCTTGCAAAACTATTACTTCGAAGTCTGTGCAAGAATTTCAGCCCATTCCCCAATTCAGTCTATCACACCAATAATTCCCATAACAAGATTTCTTAGCTCAGATCCTCAATTCCCACACATTCCCCAAGCAGTTTCCCCTCGTGTGTTTGATTTTCTGGGGCAGTTCTTTTCAGCAGTAATTCCAGTGGAGGTCCCGGGGTAGCACCATCCAAGCATTTCCGATATCTGGAGGAAGTTGCAGTAACCTGCTGCATATTCTTGCTGTTGTCTCTTATAAGTGCCACCTATTTAAGTTCTGCTTATTTCCTCAAGACCCAGTGCAGCAAAGCATGTAAGCAGAAAGAGTCACAAGAGCAAGCTGCATGAAAACTGTTGGAAAAACAATATATATATATATATAAAAGAAGCTCTCATTAAATGCATTTACCACCACCTCCCAAAAAATTAAAAGGAATAGTAAGAGGACAAAAAGGCTACGTCTACACGTGCACACTACATCGAAATAGCTTATTTCGATGTAGCGACATCGAAATAGTCTATTTCGATGAATAACATCTACACATCCTCCAGGGCTGGTGACGTCGACGTTCAACTTCGACGTTGGGCAGCACCACATCGAAATAGGCGCTGCGAGGGAACGTCTACATGCCAAAGTAGCACACATCAAAATAAGGGTGCCAGGAACAGCTGCAGACAGGGTCACAGGGCGGACTCAACAGCAAGCCGCTCCCTTAAAGGGCCCCTCCCAGACACACTTGCACTAAACAACGCAAGATCCACAGAGCCGACAACTGGTTGCAGACCCTGTGCATGCAACATGGATCCCCAGCTGCCGCAGCAGCAGCCAGAAGCCCTGGGCTAAGGGCTGCTGCACACGGTGACCATAGAGCCCCGCAGGGGCTGGAGAGAGAGCATCTCTCAACCCCTCAGCTGATGGCCGCCATGGCGAACACCGCTATTTTGATGTTGCAGGATGCGGATCGTCTACACGTGCCCTACTTCGACGTTCAACTTCGAAGTAGGGCGCTATTCCCATCCCCTCATGGGGTTAGTGACTTCGACGTCTCGCCGCCTAAAGTCGATTTCAACTTCAAAATAGCGCCCAACACATGTAGCCGTGACAGGCTGTATTTCGAAGTTGGCGCCACTACTTCGAAGTAGCGTGCATGTGTGTAGGCGCGGCCAAACAGAAAGAGAAAGTAGTTAAAGGGCATCCTTTAAAAATTGGAAGACAAATAACATTAAAGAAAATGGAAAGGAGCATAAACTCTAGAAAGTCAAGTGAGATTACAAATGGAAAAAGTACAGAGAGTGTGTATGGAATATCTTCTATCAGAAGAAATACTGGGACTGTTCAGCTTGGAAAAGAGACAACCAAGTTGGGTGTATGAGGTTATGAAAGAGGTTTATAAAATCATGACAAGTGAGGAGAAAGTAAATAAGGAATTTAACTCTTCACTTAACACAAAGTGTTGGATGTTATTCAATGAAATTAATAGGTAGCAAGTTTAAAACAATCAAGGGAAGTATTTATTGCTGAGGGATGTTGTAAAAGAAAACGATAGGATGCATTAGCTACGATGGTCCAGAATGTGGTTCTATGCTCTGAGTATCCCTAATGTTCTACCTGCAAGATGCAAGATGCTGAGACTGGGTGACCGGGGATGGATCATTTGATGATTGCTGGATTATATTGATTCCCTCTGAAGAATTGGATTTGGCACTGGCCACTGTCTGTTATGTTAGCTAGACCATTGGCGTGACCCAGTATGGTCATTCTTATGTTCATATGATTTCAGCTTCCATTGCCAAGTACTGGTGAATGTTGAGCACCCACAGCTCGACACTGATATCAGAAAGGTCTGAAATGCTCATCAGGTCTTAGAAGTTGTCCCCTAGTTCATGGTATGTGATTCTAAAAGTTATGGCTGTGATGTGACACAAACACATGTGACACAAGTCTATGAGCTGTCTTGTGGTAAGACATGGTAAAACATGGTGGCTGCGTCTACACGTGCACGCTACTTCGAAGTAGCGGCAGTAACTTCAAAATAGCGCCCGTCACGTCTACACGTGTTGGGCGCTATTTCGAAGTTGAAATCGACATTAGGCGGCGAGACGTCGAAGTCGCTAACCCCATGAGGGGATGGGAATAGCGCCCTACTTCGACGTTCAACATCGAAGTAGGGACGTGTAGACGATCCGCGTCCCGCAACATCGAAATAGCGGGGTCCTCCATGGCGGCCATCAGCTGGGGGGTTGAGAGATACTCTCTCTCCAGCCCTTGCGGGGCTCTGTGGTCACCGTGGGCAGCAGCCCTTAGCCCAGGGCTTCTGGCTGCTGCTGCTGCAGCTGGGGGTCCGTGCTGCATATACAGGGTCTGCAACTAGTTGTTGGCTCTGTGTATCTTGCACTGTTTAATGAAAGTGTGTCTGGGAGGGGCCCTTTAAGGGAGCGACTTGCTGTTGAGTCCACCCTGTGACCCTGTCTGCAGCTGTGCCTGGCATCCCTATTTCGATGTGTGCTACTTTGACGTGTAGACGTTCCCTCGCTGCGCCTATTTCGATGTTGGGCTGAGCAACGTCGAAGTTGAACATCGACGTTGCCGGCCCTGGAGGACGTGTAGACGTTATTCATCGAAATAGACTATTTCGATGTCGCAACATCGAAATAAGCTATTTCGAAGTTGGGTGCACGTGTAGACGTAGCCGGTAAGAGATGTCTTGTGGTAAGACATCCCTAATTTAAGAGATGAGTCACAAGGAACAATAGTTATTCAAAGTCTCAGTTCTTCTAACTGTGAGTACTATCTGTGAGTACTGGGGACAGCTAGTGACTATAGAAACCCAAGTGGGGATATTAAAGTGTGGGACAGGAATCAATCCTCAACCGTATCTCATGCTCATCAAAATTTAGTCAGCAATAGGGGAGGAGGTAGCAAGTCAGGAATCATATCCCACCTGAGTTACTGCAACTGCCTTTATGTGCTCCCCTTCCACTTAGGAGAATATAACGCCTCAGAAGCAGATGCTAGGAAAACACAAGCACCTTTGTGCCTTTCACCACAGGTTGCACATTGTGTGTCAGTATAAAGTAGCTCTAAATGAAGAGGTAAAACTTCTAGTGAAGGCAGATGACAGACAGGCTACAAAAAAGAATCCTTTTTCCATTTTCATTTGCCTCATTCAGTGATTCTTCTGTTATCACAGTGGGTGCCTATAGTTCAGGAAATGGATTCACTGCACATGAGACTAATGAGAAATTTGTTTAGTTTGTTTCCTTAGGATGGAAAGAACATTGGAATTGGGCAATAATGGTCTTGTAGCACTAACTTTTTAAAACTTTGCTGTACTAATATGTTAGTTTAGAGAGATTATCTAAATTAATCTCTTGGTTCTAGTGGGTGGAGAACCCCAGGTGTAAAATGTGAGATCTCTAGCCCAAAAAATTAATAAATCTGCTAATTATGTCATGTCTGTGATTTCGACTGGAATATATTTTGCAATTTGTTTAATAAACTTGCGTGCTTAAATACCATGTGTCTGTGGGATGGTCCCCTGGGATTCATCTTGAAGGTTGCCCAAATGTATCTCCTTTTCCACAGTGACCTACGTAGGAAGTGACACGAGGCGCGTGGTGGTTTAATTAACAAAATGTTGGCATCAGATTAATAATGTAGAATACCCTTTTCTTCAGCTTCTGTTTCATATAAATATTCCTCTTCAGAGCTCTAGTTCCATATGGCAATTAGAAAAACTTGTTCACATGCTGCACCAGTTCTGTAGTTTTGTGAACACTGAAAATGGTTTTCCTAGGAGCCTGTAAGAACTAGTGATGGACAAACTTCTGCAGATAAAACACTACTTACCCTATCCACCAAAGAATTTTTATCTATTTTTAGAGCCAATTTAAGAGCAATTTTTTGATATTTTGACATTGTTGTATAGTTTTTTATTTTTAATTCTGTTTTTATGTGCCTGTAACTATCTGGAATACATGCTAGGAAGGGAGTGACAATAGCCTGAAAAAATCTCATAGGGCGTGGAGATAACTGGCAATTTTGATAAATCTAAATCAATTGAATTATAATATTTAAAGAATATCAAATGATTTATAGTAAATTATTTATTCAACAAAATCTCTTTTTTCAGCTGTTGAGAAACCTAGAGCCAGATACTGTTTTCCTTGAATTTTTTTTTTTTTAATGCTCAGAGAATTTTCGGTAAATTTGGGGTAAGAATTTGGGGTAATTTTTTGTTCCTCTAAAGACTTACTGCAAACAGTTATTAATATTTGAAACCCAGTATTTAAAAGTTTAGCTATCCTGACTGGTCACGTAACTCACACCGAGAACATGATAGTTATTGTGTAGGTGACCTTTACCTTAGCACTAACTGTTGTTACGTAAGGCTGGTGAACTTGCAAAGGTGGAAACCTTCTACAGCCACATCAGGATTGCTTACTCTGTTTGCATGGAACATCTTTACAGGATCCTCCTGCTTTGCCAAAAGCAAATTATTTATCTTATTTAAATGGAAAAATATATGGATGTGACCTCGCTATACAACAACACTCGCACAGTGATTGTATAGTTGCCTGCCTCTCACATTACTCCTTGTGAAATTATGTACCAAAACCTAAAAATTCTGCAAAATTCTGCATCTCTTATTTGTTAAAATAACACTGTCTGATGATGCTAATCTCAATTATTTCGGTCATGTACTTTAAAATACCTGTCAGCCACTAAGTCTGTAAGAACATAGGCACAGAAAATTCCCCCAGGAGCAGAGTGTTAATCTCCTAAGACTATCCAGTTCCTGTTTCTCTTCCCCTCTCCACACACAGCACAGGTTGGAGGGGGCAAACACTCACACTCCCTTCCCTGCAAGTCCAGCCATGGGGCTCTCCCCAGTCCAGTTGCACTCGGTCTCTCTTTCTCTAACACACACACACACCCTCCTGTTCCCCCTTTCCCCCCCAGAAAAAATCCTGAGGCTATCCGTGGGGCTCTTCTGGCCCAGACACTCACCCCATGCTGAGCCCAGCCATGGCCCCCTTCACTCCAGATACTCTCCCCTCTGAGGCTAGCTGCAGGGACTCAAATATACCCCCAAAGGAAGCAATGCACCACCAATGTGATTCATAGACGGCACAACATCCTTTTCCTTTTCAGTTGTTCTACCAGTGACTTCCACATCTCTTTTCACACTCTTGCTAATCCAAAACACTTACCCTGTGTCTACAAGTGCCACTTCCTTTTGAAAGGGGCATGTTAATGAGCGGGTTCGAAAGATGCTAATGCAGTGCTGCAATGAATATGCAGCACCTCATTAGCATAATGGCAGCTGCGGCAATTCGAAAGTGCAGCTTTTCAAATCGTGCACTGCCCGTGGAGACGGGACCTTCCGAAAGGACCGCCCCCAGTTTTCAAAAGCCCTTCTTCCTATCTGGTGATTGGAAGAAGGGCTTTCGAAAACTGGGGGGGGTCCTTTTGGAAGGTCCCGTCTCCAGGGGTGCTGCGCGATTTGAAAAGCCACACTTTTGAATCGCCATGGCCGCCATTATGCAAATGAGGTGCTGCGTATTCATTGCAGCGCCTCACTAGCATCTTTTGAACCGACTCATTAACATGTCCCTTTAGAAAGGAAGGCGCATGTGTAGACCCAGCCTTACTGTTTACAGCACACTGTTCAGAAGAGTTTCATACTCTCCCTTTGCTCTGGTCTGTTTGATGAAACCAGTGGGATGCACATAAGGAGCTCTCGTGCGGTTCCTACAACTTTTGGCTATCCCAAAACTTTTGGGCTTGAAAATGAGATTGGGTCCTGCTACCACCTCCCTACCATCCTGTGTCAGGGAATGAGTGCAGTGAACACACATTCCTCCCTGAATCCATTGTCTTGACTGCAATTTGGGGTGTCCATCCTTGCTCCTAGGTTGGAATATGGGGTGTTCCCTTCAACATTTTTTCAGGCATATCTCTGGGGCTTCAGTGTCTCAGGCACACTGGGTTCTCCTGCACACTGGGAGGCCCTTTCAGGAGTGTGTTCCAACCATAGCACTTGTGCATATACAAGGAGCTCATCTTCCCTCCCAGGCTCAACCTTTTACCTCACCCTCAGAAATGAGTCATTTCCCAGCTCCCCTTAAGGGTTGTGATTTTGGCTCTCTCATTTCAGAGGACCCAACATGGCCTTGGCTACCCCCCGATGAGATTACTCTGTTATCAGCAACATCCTTCCAGTTGCATCTCCTTTCCCTAGGAAACCCTTTGGGTTAACTTGCTCATCTGAAAGAAGTGCTCTGTGTAAGCTAAAAAGCTTGTCTCACTCACAAACACAAGTTGTTCCCATAGAAGATGTTACTTCATTCACTTTGTCTGTGGAAAAATACAGTCACGTGCAGTTTAATCATCACTAATTCTGGCAGAGTGAAAAGCAATAAAGGTGAAACATTCTCCAGAACGTCCATGTATTCTGAGGTTTCTTGAAGCCTCTCTGAAAGAGGAATGTTCTTGGTGGAATGAATTGCATAGCATCAGTGTAGATAATGTTGTGGCTACTACAAGTGGGCTTGCCAACCTCTGTGTCCCTTAAGAAGCAGGGACATGTTTCCATATCTCACCTAAACTCACATGCTGAAAAATGTTATGATCCCTTCCTCATTCTGAGAATTATTGGTATTCATGTTTCTCAAGTCAATAAACCTTGCTTAATTTTCTTTTGTTTTGCTTCTGGACTTTATTTCAAGTTTAAATTCTATCTTTGAATATTCAACATCAGTAACCCTGATTGTCAGAATTTCTTTAGTTTGAGACTTTTCCTTCAAAGTTAATGTTAAAGATGTTAAATGTTTCTTGTAGAATTTCAAATATGGTTCTCTTGTAGCATTTCACATATGGTTCAACTGCCATTTTAAAATCTTTATCTATTGTCTGTAATGAAGCTGTTTCAGCCTGCAGGCAGCTGCACTGAACAGGGGGAGGAAGACAGTAGCCTGCTGTCTGTGTTTATCAGTGTGCACAGTTTTAGAGAAAATACCCACATAGGATTTGATGTAGGTTTTTTGGGCACTAGTAAACACCTTGCTGATTTTACAGCATCTTGAGAAGTTTTGACAAAAGGCTCCATTCTCCTCCTGAAGAAACCATTACATCTCACCATAACAGAGCTTCAGGAATAGATCTTGCAGAAGTCAATTATGCAACAACCTCCTGTTGATGAGGCCTCGGATGGATTTAACAAAGGTGTAGCAGGGCAGGTTTGAAGTGCAGGCAGGCCTGCTGATGGGGGTAGGGTGGGGGAGGAGGCAAAGGGGGCAGTTCGCCAAAGGCCTGTTGATTCAGAGAGCTCCAGGACTCACAGCTGCCACCACTGCTATTGCAACCATGGTGATGTCCAGAGCCGTGGGCCCCTTCCAGTTACTGCCAGAGTGCTGGAGCACCCCACATGGTGCTGGAGGGAAGGGGTGTATTGTGGTCCAGAGACAGCTGAAAGTATCTTTTCTACTTTTACCTAACTTCTAGCCTCAAAATCCTAGTGCTTTCTAAAATAGATAACAAGAAAGAAAACAGGTATTCATTCTCCCCCAACTTTATGACTGAATGAATGGGAACTCAACTAATGTATAATCTTCTTTCCAGAAAGTGAAAAATACTTATAGTATGTAATGAGGTGTCATGTAAAAATGAGGGTATTGTGTTTCAACAGGGGACAATTTGAAAATATTAGTTTTATGAAATAAAAACAACATACTGTTAAAATACTTCCATTTTCGTATTTGCTTTTTATACAGAGAACTTATATGAATGGGCAGATTTCAGGCTAACTATTACTTTGGAAATCAACTCTAGCAGAGTAGATACAGAACAAAGTAATGAAAACATTAGTACATCTTTATACATTGTGTTATTCATTGATCAAGTCCTTTCCTTGTTGTGGGTTCACCCTTCCAGGCTCACTTGTTATAATAGTCATGTCCCCCCGCCCACATCTCCCATATTTACCTACTATTTCTTTCCCTTGATCAGAATCTCCCAGAATTAAGAATGCAAGAACATTTAAAAGGTTGTGTCATCCTTCCATCAACAAATTTGGAGGTTAATAGTTTTACTACTGAACTTCGTAATGTATAAATGACTGTTGCATAGGTGCAACTTTCTTTATAAATAAGTGTCATTTTATAGAGTTTCTAGTCACCATTTTTACTGTTCTGTCTCCTTTTCAGTGGCTTCCAAACTGACTGATGATGCAAATGCTATGGACTCAGCAGAGACCTCACAAATTATCATTCTTACTGTTTTAGGAGAGTTTCTAACTCAGGGTCTGAACATGCAAATGTGCTGGAGAAGGACTAAGTGTTCCATTCCTTTTGTGCAATCAGAGTTGTTTGTATGAAGGCTAGAAACTCAGGATGGACCACAAACAATCCCAGTATTTAACTTTTTCCAGATTTTTGTGACTCTCAGGATGCTTCTGGCATGCTGTTTCATCTCTTGTATGGCAGCTTTATCATTATTCAAGATGGGGTTAAACAATTTTACATTTTTAAAATTAATAATTAAAAACAATAAAATTCTGTCATATAGGAAAAGGAGAGAGATGAGTTGCAAAGTCAGTCAATTCGTCTCTCACAAAATAACAAATCAGTGGTGTGTATGTATGCATATTGTTTTCTTTAGGTTTTTTTTTTTTTTTGTAGGCAGGCAGGCAGGCAGGCAGATAGAAACTGCTGAAAGGACCTCTTACATTGGCACAAAGCCAATCTTGCTCATTTTCTGCAGCTGGCATGAAAATAAACTCATTTTTTCAGAAGTGACCCCCATTATTTCAATTTTGTTAGCTCCCAACTAGTTGATGAGCTATAATACAAAGCAATGCAATTAATTTTTATATGGCATCTTTGTTAGATGGGTAATGGTGATCAGTGGTTGGGGAGGAGGAGTCAGTTATAAGCTAATGATGAAATAAAGATTTTCAGGAGAGGAAATGGGAAGAGGACATGGCTTCATCTAGAAAATATGTAGCAGGTAGAAGGAGATAGCAAAGAAAGAATGGTCCTACACTATGAAGAGTCCTAGGCCAAAATTGGAAGAGCAACATGAGTGACAGGAGGAAGAGGTGTCTATGAAGTCGATGAGATAGTGTAGCTGAAGCCAGTGGAGAGCCCAGAAAAGGGAGTGTTCTTCTGATTGTGATGTAGAAATGTAAAGAAGGTAGTGACAGGGATGGGTGTGAAAGGGTGGCATTCCTGGAGGGATAAGGTGAGAAACTGAACTGTAGTATGCTGAATTCACTGAAGCTTAGCTTCCATGCGGAACAGGGAGAAAATGTTTTTAAGGAGAATGTTAAAGAGGAAGTTGTAATATTTAAGATAAGACAATTGAGGCTGGCTTGCTTCTTTTCACTAATGTTAAGCATAGAGGCTGGTAGAACTAGATTGTGGTTGTGGAAAATGGTTCCCTGATTCAGTGGAAACCCCATTGCCTTAAGACCATGATTTTGGGTTACCCAGAGAGGATGTGCAGAAAGGGTAGACACAGGGGATATAGTTTTATTCTATTATATATTCCTTATCTCTCACTGTTTAAAAACTTATCTGCATAGGAGTTAAAACTACATCAAACAGAATTTCCACTCCGTTCTCCTTTGCAGAGGGAGTTTTGCAGAAGTAGATAGAAGGTCCACTTCACTGAGATAACTTAGAGATCTGTGAGTGCTAAGCATTCCTGGAACTCAGACAGTCTACAGTTACATTAGCATGTTTTGCCAGCAAAACCCTGGTTTTGTTCACAAAACTCGTGGAGCATGCACACACAAAATGGGATTTGTTGACAGTATCTGGACAAAACAGAGCACTTTCACTGGCAGCATTCTGCCTCAAAGCTTTGAGGCATAACACTGTCGTCAACAGATTCTGTCAAGAAAAAAGCTGCGTGAAAGCTCTCAACCAGGGCCTTCTCTCAACAGACAGGGCATCCACAACAATGGGCAGCTCTGCCTGCTATGCTTCCGGGTGCCTGTTTTGTCGAGAGCTCAGCCAGGCAGTCTGGCTGCTGTGTCAAGAGAGCAGAATTCTCTTTCAATATGCTTTTAATGGGTGGCTGCGCTCTGTCGACAGCAGCTTTGTCGGCAAATCTCTTCCAACTGTGACTTCTGTTCCCAGAGCGCTGTAGCGTTACCATAGCCGCAGTTTACTAAGTGCCAAACCCTAGCTGTCCAACTTTGGTAATGTTGGCTTTATTTTGAAGAAACACTCTGAAAATTAATCTATAATCTGCAAATGTAGGGCTTTCTACAAAAGAAAATGGTCTTTCTGTGTCTGCTGATACTTGTGAAAGTTGACAGATTAAGAGGCCTAATGAAAAACATCCTTTGTCTACCGAACAGCCAGCCATACACACTTCCCACACTATTGAACAAATAAACCCAAACTTAATACAAAGCGAACAGCTGTAGGAAGCAAAGTCCATAATTTGGTCTCTGGGCACATTCAAGCCTATTTGGGACTGATATCTTTGTTAGCAGATATTGTGCTGTATGCTATTCTTTGGGCTCTTGTCCTCCAGATGTTAGTTCATACTTGCTTCAAACACTATAGGCCAAAAAGCCTATTGACAGATAGTAGTGCGTTTTAACTCATTACTCAGTTTAGAAGGGTTTGCAGTGTAAAAGTCTCTCTGTCCTGCTGTCAGTTTGCCATGGACTGATGTATGTGACTTGCAGTGTTGCAGAAACAAAGGTGAGTGATAAAAACATCAAGCAAGTGATCCCCATTTCCTCTTCAGTCCTTAATATAAAATGGGAACCCACACTGGTTGGAACTACAGACACAGACAAACAGATTGACTTGTGTTGGGAGCAAACATGCAGTCAGTCAGTCAGTTATTCTTCCCTGATGTCACAGACCGAAGCAAGGAATGACTTCTAAAAAGAATGAAGAAAAGGAGAGAAGAGAAGCAATAATGCTGAAAGCGGTGCTGTTAGTGTGGAAACGAATAAATGTGTACTGGGTGACTAGGCCCTCAGATAGGATGCTTGTAGACTTTGGGCATGTCCTTCAATATGAAGGAAGAAAGAAGAAAGGGGGAGAACCCCACTCTATATGTCATATGAACTCATAAGAAAAAAGAGCATACATTCAAGTTATTCCGTTTAATACTAATATAGCATGGTAGAGGTGTCTGATACTTCACAAAGCTAGTAAAGGCAGAATTCCTGCCTCAGAGACTTACAGCTTGAGGTCCAGATCCTGAAAATGTATATTTAGAAAAGCCACCTTTTGCATATACATAGTACCAACTAAATCCTCAATAATCTACACAGAATAGAATTTAGCTACATGCTGAAATGTTTGCAGGTGAAACACTAAAAAGGGCTTGCAGGCCAGGGCCTAAGTTAGGAAAACACAACTAGAAGAAGTGACAACATGGGGAAAGTGTTAGAAAGGGAGAATGAGGATCAAGGCAGTATAAAATACAATTGCCAACATTCTAAGATTGTGCTGAAGTCTACAAGAGTTAAAGATTAAGCTTTCATTAAAGATTATGTCATGTGTTGAAACCTCTTGGACTATATTTAACCAAAACTGGCAATCTTAGTATGAAAATTAAGAGAGTGAATGCATCTTGTGTGTTATTCTGTATGTTATATGACTATATATATATGAATATTTACTGACTATTGTGACATCCTGATTGTCACATTCCTAAATGAAGATCACATTTTAAAGAGACTGCAGTCAAAAATGCTTAAATTACATTTTCTTAAACTCTCCAAAATATTTCCACAGTAGATTTTCTATAGTGTATCTGAGAAATATACATGCACAGTTTGGTGTAGAGGTTTGATACATGTTTGCATATATGACATCACCATTCATAAATAATGAATTCATCCCAAATGCAAGTGAGTCATGGACAGCTCCAAAGTGTAAAAGCATATTATTATAATGACTTTCATTTACCATGTTATTAACACAAGATTTGCCACCAGATTAGACTGTTGATCCACCAAGTATATAATCTTTTACCTGTGGAAATAGTGACTACCTGATATATCAGATATCAACACGTAACAAAAAAACTCCCCATCACATTTAGTAATGCCATATGGAATGATTCTGTCCTGACCTCTCCTGATCATCTTATTGTAGTATGGATAGCTATATATTTGAGGTCTGATCTTGATCTCACTTTGGTGTAAATCACAAGAAATTCAATTTATATTCTGGATTACTCTGGTGTCAGACTAGTGTGAGTGAGAACAAAATAAGAACCTCGATAGATATAGTTCTAGAAATAAATTCTCAACTGGTGTAGATAACCATTCATCAGAATCAAACCCCGGAGACAGGGAAGGAGGCAAAAGAAGTAGACCAAAATTATGCAGGGCAGAAATGCACAAAAATCTCTTTCCCCTATCACTGATTACAAATTATTATACAAGCTGAGTCCCATATTGTATACTTCATTTACAATAATTGTACAACAGCTGTGTAATAGGTGTAGTTTAAGGTATGAGTGTTGCGCAGAGTGTAGCTTAAATGTCCACAGTGAGATGTTAATATGAATATGAATAGTCCTGACTGCATGGTAATTGGTAGTATTACCAGAGTGAATGGGAAAGCTACATATGGATGAATGGGTGGGGCGAGGAAAGGGTGCAGCACAAGAGATTAATGGTAGATTTTATTTTCTTATATAGATGCCTTTTCCTTTAAATAATTAGCCAGTGGCAGTAAAAGCAAATGGGAAAAAAAATTAAAAAAAAAAAAAGAAAAAGGAGGAACTAGTTTAACACAATGAAGCTGTATATGCATTGTGTTAAATCATTCTAACTTCCCTCTATCTCACCCCTCTGTCTATCGATTCATCCCTATTATATTTATAACATGAATGAAAAAAAAGTTTCGATCAGAGTTAAAAATAAGGCATAAGGAATATGGTAAAAGTAAAATGTTAATATGCAAACTGATTTAGCAGTCAAAGCTATCCAGACTCACTCTTCTTCTTCATGCATATTTCTGGTATGTGTGTGTGCATTTAGGGTGTAAACAAAATAGGAGGTGACAGCTCCCATGAGGAAATAATTTGTTAGGACTCCAGGCTGAGGATGACTGCATCTTAGACATTTTCTGTTTTATTCTACAGTTACAGTAGTATATGAAAATCTATTTTTTCTGTCCCTTATTTATTTGACTTTTAAATAAACCCAGGTACACAATAATCTGCCTATTTTGTAATGTTGAATTTATAGTTATAAGAAAAACTCTGGGGTCTAGATTATTTGTGTGCTTTGTCTAATCTGTAAGTGAAAAAGTATGAATCAAACTTTATGGAAGGAAAATAACTGAAAAAACGTTGGGAATAAAATGTAGAATGGTGTAATTAGACAAGTGTATTGACACCGCGTATAGACTAAGAGCTTGATCATGTAAAGTCTTATACTTATCTGAAGTCTTGCACTAGTGAATAACTTTATTTCAGTGGAATTACTCACATGAGTAAAGGTACTAACATCCATCAGTTTTTGTAAGGTCAGGCCCTACGTCATGATATTCACATTACTCTGCTTTTCTCTGTGTAGTTTACTATTCTGCACTAGAAAGAGGCAAGAAAACAAACAAATCCTCACTGCATACAATATTTAAACAATTATATTTGGGGTGACATACTTGTGTGCATCTTATTTTATGGGTCTCAAAATCTTTGTGTATAATATTCATTGTCAGTTTTTGGATTATCAGAGATAATTGCTATTGTACACACTTAAAATAACAAGCAGAATATGACAACATCATGTACCTATTTATAAATTCTAAAGAATAATTGCAGCAAAATCAAGTACAATTATTCCTGTTCTTGAAAGTGACTGTATATGACAAGAAAAAGGGGTCACTACTTACTCACTCTTCTTTTCTAAGACAATCTTTGTTTTCCTAGTCCCAAAGTATTAAGAGAATGTATGGTACATTTGCATAGGATAACTAACATATACCACACCATTTTCACGTCTGCAAGTACACGTGAGTAACCGTAATTACACGTGACACCAATTACTCTATTACTTTGTATTAAATTATAATGGAAAATTCCACTAGAGAATTGAAGCCTAATTGCATCTTAATTTGCATAATTTTGCATATTAATTACATCTCAGATGAATAATAAATTTCAGCAGATTTTTAATTTATGCATAGACACAAAAACAAGTGAAGAAATAATTTAGAAAAAAATACCAGCAACTATTACTTAGGGCATTCAACTAATTTTGCTTAGTTTAGCAAAACAAAACTTGGTTTGTTTAATATAGCATCTTTAGGCTGATTGCTGTTTATTGCACAATATGTCAGTCTTAACGCATACAGAAAAGCCAAGCCTTTTCTTAATAATAATAAAAAAGTGTTAATTCACAGCATTGTAAGTTCAAGGATTTCATATTTCGAACAAAGTGTTTTGAGGACAGTGCTACTTATCTAATTTGATAATGTGTTTAATTGTGGTAGAATTTTTTTACTTACTGAGTATCATATTTCATTTGCAGTTTTAAAACATGAAGAAATAAAAGCAGTATTAAAGAACAAATCTTGATGAGGAGGTGTCTCTGTTAATCAAATGTAAAATGTTTTCTTGTTTAGAGATGGGTTGAGCAACTGCAATTTTAGTGACTATTAATTTCAGAAAAGGGGCAAACTGAGGCCAGGAAATTTGTGGGTTTTTAAACCAACATATATTTAAGTAATTGCAGAGGCATTGTGTGGATTCTAGAACAGTTTTATTGGCTACACAAATACCTATGTAATCATCCATGCAAAACGCATACAAACTATACCCCTGATCCTGCAAAAAATATTGCATTCAATGGGACTACACATGTGTCAATTTAAGCATATGAGTAAGTATTTGCCGAATCGGTGACTATATGCCCCATTTTGACTGTGTCCATGCCCATGTTCTGTCCAAAACAGGAATAATTAATTTAAAAAATTACAGTAGCAGTATAGATGAAAAAGCCTACATATTTGCTCTACTTAATAAAACCATTTCACATTGGCAGAATTGCTCCCATGAACTGCCATCATAATTATCAGTCCACTTACTGTTCTTCAATCTGGTTTATGAAACTAAAATATCATTCCACTGCTAATTTAGCTAAAACCCTAATCTGGTATTACTCCTTTTTACCTTCTGCCAGTCAATGTGAAACTGCCTGCACCATAGGTAATTCTATTGATCACTTGCCAAATTACACAAAAGGATCGGATATCAACACTCTAATAAATCAGGAAAGTGTCAAGATCAATAAACTTATTCCCCTTTGCTTAAAAAGGAGGGGGAATTACAGTGAGCTTATACTTACCAACTCGTTTTGTACTTCTGTCAGTGAAACTGCTGGACAGAATCCAGGATGCTGTGTAATCTCTAAGAGGACATTCTATATATATTTTTGCACATTATGCTGTATTTTGCCAATTGTAATGATCAAGGAGATTGTAAAGGGTACTTTACAGCATACATTTCTGCTTCTCTTGTTACAGATCATCATTTTTACTTGCTAGACAACAATTTGATCTGATGACTACTGGGCTGTTTTTGTTTTACAGTAAAATGTTTTAAATTAAGGTATCTCTGGAAAGTTGTCCTTCTCTTTAGAAAGTGCTACAGTGAATGCTTTCTTTTATGATGTCCACTGCTATTGTGTCTGGTTCTAATATCAGGATTTTGTCACTTGGCTCCATCCATCCATCACACTAAATCCCATTAGTAGCACCATCTTTAGTATCCTTCTTGTTAAAAGTTGAAACAGTTTAGGTTTCAAAACTAGCATCCTAATGAGGATTGAGACTGTCCTTTTACTTTCTGAACAGCCCATTTGGTAGGGTTCAGATAAGCAGGGAGAAATTGCACTGAATGAATTGAATAGTGGAACTAAATCCTCAACTGTTAAACAATGTTTCCCTCTAATGGCCATTGTTAGCTACTGCAATTGGAGTACTAATCTTTGACAGTTTTTAGAGGCTTTAAAGAAAAGTCATTCATTTTGTATGTGCATATATATGTAAATTAACACCAGAGAGAGAGAGTGCATAGTATGTGATGAATGATTTTTGTATATTCTGTATAATTCCAACAGAATTTTTTTCCAAATCTATCTCCATAAAGTGTTTTGATTGTATTGTGCGCTTTTCTTTTTCTTTTTTTCTTTCTTTCTTTCTTCATACAGTTTTCAGAGCGACATGTGTTGATTAAAATACCTTAGTTTCAAGATGCACTTTCCAACTGAAATTCCTAATATTTTATTAGTTGGAGGAATCTGTTAAAATAACCAAACTGGGCAAATAAAATTGGCAAGGTTCTCCTTTCTTTTGTAAGTTTACTTACTCCAGGTCTTAGGGTTCTCAAGACTGTGTTTGATACTGTAAGTTGGAAAAGGCACACTATAACTTCTGGGATTTGAAGTGAAAACTAGTCTGTAACCATTATTCTGACCTACGAAAGGTACCATTCTTCCTCTTCCCTGTGTTCTTAATCTACCATTGCCAGGGAGTGACATACACTTTCTCCCTGCTCCCAGGATCCTCACATGAATGTGGTCTGGCTGTTAGCCAGGGCCTGGAACTTAGAATTTTTGATGGCCCTACACTACACATTAGAATTCAAAACAATAACAATTTTTATGATTTCATAATTTTTATTTTAATAAAATAAAACACGTAAAGAGCAAAATGTCTATGATGTTACTTCTTCTTGCTTTATGACTTGCAAAATCTGCAATTACAGGATCTAGATCCCATTTTTATTGGCCTATTCTGGCAATAGGCCTGGAGCTTCAGCTCCCGCAGTTCCCTCCTTAACAGGGCGCTGCCGTTACCTTCCTTGTCTCTGCCGGCCCTGTTGCTTTCTTCACCTCTCCACAGTTCAGTAGAATAGCAGATTCGCACACACAAGCGCCGTGGAGCAGTGAGTATTATGATATATTTTCTGCAGGTAAGGCCACCTGTTTGAATTGCAAGTCCCCATTTTCTTAATGGGCCTACGAAGCTGTTATCATGATCTTTCTACCATTTGGATTGGGAGACTGGATCAAAGCTAGCTCTGTTAGGATTTCAGTCACAATCCAGACTTGAAATTTGATCTCTAATCAGTGCGGCTGACAGACTGGTTGGGTCCCTGGAGAAGGTGTAAGGCGGCTGCTGCCGTGGTCCAAGAAGGGACACGACTTCAGCCAGAAGGGGCGGGGCTGAGGGCAGCTAGCCCTCACAGCTGCCGGGAACATACCACAGTGGCACTCTGGCGGTAATGTAAAGGGCCCAGGGTGCTGGCTGCTGCTGCTGCTCCTACATTAGTGGTGGCCAGGGCCTCAGTCTCCTTTGTCTCAGTTGCCAACTTTGCCCCCTCCCAACCCTCTTGGTGGGCTTGTCTCTAATGTAATCTGCTTGTGGAAGGATACGCTTCCAGGTTAGTAGTCTCTGTGGAGAAGATTGGCACCTAATGATGTCCACTGTAGTTTTCTTAGGGATGGGTTTCAGGCTTTGACCTCACACGAGAACATTTGGATGCCACCACTCTGCAATCTCCAATTTTATCTAAATACAAAAGGTACCTTCATCTTTGTCTGAAATAGTCTTGAGTTCAGACTGGTGAATTTTTAGAATCACCTTTAATATTTCAAAATATTTTCAGGTGAGTTTTAAGGGATTTGTATTGAAATGTAATACATATTTATAGGTATAAACATGTACAATTTTAACAATTTTAATTAACAAATAAGAATCTTCATATTCCTCAAGCACTTTTCAAGCCACTAAATGTCCAGTCCAATAACAACTGCAGATCACAAAACACAGAGGGAAAATCCTTTTAAAATACGTAAAAGATCTAATGATTTGTAGCTGTGTTTTTTTTTAAAAAATGAGGTTGTCTGACCTGCTTTGCCAGTAAGATCATGGGTAATTTTTGTTTAAGTATAACAAAGTGAAAACTTACTGAGTACGTAACAGTGAGGTAGCTGTGTTAGTCTGTAGCCTAACAAAACCAAAAAGCAGTCCTGTAGCACTTTAAAGACTAATAAAAAACTCATCGCCTCATAAATTGTTTTGTTTGTCTTTAAATTGCTACATGACCGCTGGTTTGTTTTGTTACTGCATATGAAAAACGTGAAATTCACACTCTAAGGCTCCAGTCCTGCAAATCACCACACTAGTGCTCTGCACAGAGACAAGGCTTGCATGCAACAACTTACAGGTTCAAAGATCTAGAAAATAATTTCTACGGTTTGTCTATACTACACCAACACAAAAGGAGGTGTAAGTGCTTCTTAGACTGCCCTGGCAGTGTGCCTTACCCTTGTTCTGGAGATACTACAATGAGGGGTCAGACATTAGTTAATTCTTAGCCCCTGTGCAAGAGTGACATTATAGGTATCAAGTTCTATTGGTTAGGAGGGTGATTTGTGACGAAGATGCCTAGATACCCAGAAATAAGCTGGCCCAGCATTTCATTTCCCATGAGAAAATCACATTTAGTATTGGATTCTAATTTCCCTCTCTTTGTACCGCAGTTCTTTGTCGTACATCACTGTAAAACAAACAATTATATCAGAAGCTATACAAAATAGACAGATTCCTAACTGCAGTAATGATTTTTTTAGTATATTTAAACCCTACTGAGACCATCATGTCTGATTTCCCCTAACAACACAGCATAGAAAACCCCCAAGATTAGTAAAAAACTTGGGTCAGTCATGCTTCAGTTTCTTCACTTATGCTTCATATCTTGCTGCTACTGTCATAAACTGATTTCAGTTAGACTTTTAGTTGAAGGGAGGTGGGAGGTTATCTATTTTTAGTTGTTAAGCTGTTACTTAGCTCTTCTCAATGCCATTAGACTCCAGAAACAGGGTTAGTCAGTGAGATCTGCCATGCATATCATAAATTCCCTTGATGGGTAGTATTGAAATGTATTATTTAAAACACTACAGAGTGTGTACAACATAGCATCGGCATGGACAGCTGCTGCAGACCCTAGGGCAACATGGGAGGTGGGCAGCTCTGTGCCCCAGAAGTGGGAGAACAAGAGCAGTCAGCTTTCAGCACCATCCAGATTGCAGTGCTGGGCCCTCCCCCACTCTCTCACAGCTGCCCCTTTGAAATGCCAGGCCCAGGGACAACTGCCCTCTTTACCCTCTCACCTCCCCCAGCTACCAGTGGGTCGGCAGCATAGCATTTCTTGAAAAGGAGGAAACCAGTGTGCGAGGTAGAGAAGCAAGGAGTTACGTGCCCTACAAAGGAGTAAACACTAGAGTAGCTACAGGTTTGAGTGACCTGGAATTCAAAAGATGCTACTTGAAAATCAGAAGAAGAAGAAGATTTTGAACTTCTTATGGAACACTCAGAGAATTTAGCTGTGCTGGAGTCTTTTCCTGACTTATGTAAAACCATTTTTGTTTCCTTTATTTCAACCATTGAACACAAAACCTTGGAAATAAAAGTGCTGTTGACTAAAAACGTGTTTGCTTAGGTTTTTTGTTGTTTCTTTTTTTCTTTTTGTACTTGGACAACTTACCTATTTCTCCAAGTTAGCTCTTTTAGAGAACCTAATCTAAAGTTTGAGACAGCTGGTGTAGTCCCTATATATTTTACTTTTATTCTGTTTCACTTATGTTGACATCTGAACCTTTACTAAGCCAGAGGAGAGAAAGAGGCACTTGACATTTAGTTGTGCCACAGAAACTAAGCCACTCCACACTGGGCGGGGAAAGATGGAAGGAAATAGTGGGAGAGGCATCAGACACCGATGGGCACTGAGCCCATGGTTGTTGATGATGATGATAATGATGACATTTATTTATACAATTGGAAAGGACGCATAATATATGAGTATCATATGCATATCTCTTGTCTGGATGGATGTTACTTGAATATCTCTCGAGACCCCATAGGGTTAAATTAACATAGTGGAACAAATTGGTCCATTGCTTTTATTTAAAGTGGTCCATGATTACTAATTTATGACTTCCAGGCCAGTTTCTGCTTTCAAATTTCTGCTTTGGACAGAAAAGTTTTGCTGAGTAAGTCAGCAATGCAGACACGAACAAATATTCTCATTTTCCTTCCACTTTCTTTTTAAGATATAGCAAACCTGCATGTCAACCAAGAAGGTAAAATCTTGCGGGGGGAAACCCTGGTATTCATTAGATCAGCAACGAATCATTTGCCATATAGAAGAGAAAACTACAAACTGATTTATAACTGGCAAAAATATTGTTTGGCATACTAAGCTGCTTGTTGGATTCTTTGTCTCCCATCTTGTAGATACAGAGAGTTTAAAAACTGTGCTAAATTTTCAAAAAACACCTTTAAAAGATTCCATTACTTAAAGTGATTTGGATAATTGTGTTCAATGGTAGCCATTATTTAAAAATATAATTAGTTGCTGAACTCAGAGAAGGAGAGAAATTTCTGCAGGTGTTTCTCATTATTTGTTATGCATACAAAATATCTGCATAAATTACCATTATTATTCCAATGTATACTAAGAGACAATAAAGCATTAGCAAGCAAAGAAAAATGTTGTTGACCCCCAATCTGTGATAGAAGCATGGATGTACAGCAAAAGAGTTTTGGCCTTCAGTACTTTTGATGCACATGTGCAACTGCATTCAAGACTAAAATTACAGTTTTGCACCTGTAACAATATTAAGTACGTAACAAAAGGTGCATTAGAAAGATACTGAAAATTCAGAAGACGATGTGAGAGAGATATCTGCATATGCCTGCAAATGTTTTAGATGTCCTGTATGCATGAAAGGTAATGTGGTAGGCAGAGCTTTTCTTTTGCATTTGGTGTTTTATCCAAAGTTCCTCTTTTACCTCGATAGAAATTTCCAAGTTTCTCCTGGGTAGTATCCCTGCGATATAAGAGAAAGCTCTGGGTATTGGTAACAAGCATCAGACTTAGAGGCAGGAGTTCCTGAGGTCTAGATTTGGCTTAGAGAATGAGATGCTGTGAAGACCTGGGCACTTTTCTATTTCTGAGGGTATGTTGGCACTACCAAGTTCTGTTTACAAGACTTACGTTTACACCCAAAAGTCAACAAAACAAAAATCACCCAGAGGGTGTTCACGTTTGCTCCCTCTCTCCACAGATCACGTCTACATTGGGGCCACCATCATCGACAGTGTATGTTTGCATGTATTCAACAGTGCAGTGTTGTGGGAAGGCAGAGCTGATCCCGACACATTTTGGGATTCCCTCCGAGTTCTCCCACAACAACCTCACTTGGCAGTAGCATCAGGAGTAGCTCCGCGAGCTCTCCTTGCTTAGGAATGTCAAAGCAGGACAGCAGCCTGTTCCCCTCCCAATGGCAGCAGCAGTGTGCCAGGGCTGCGGAGCACTCCAAGGATTTATTCTCTGTTTGTGGAGCAGCTCACTCTGCTGCCTGATACCTCCCAGAGCTTTGAAAGGGGAGGGGCACATGCCTGCTGGGCAACAGAGATCAAACATTGGGCAAATCCAGGGCTGTCTTTCTGGTGGAACACACCAGAATGGAGTTTCAGCAACTTTTTCCATTAGAATACCAACAAAATTTCACTGCCGGTCCCACAGCAGCACAGGGACCGGGCCAGGAGCCCCTGCCAGTCTTGACGCAGCGCAGGGACTGGGGCATTAAAACTGAACTCCCTAACCCACTCGAGGAATCATCCGACTTGAGTTCTAGCAGCTTTTTTTTTAGAAAAAATGCACTGGGCAGAGACATCAGTGGCAATGACAAGTGCCACAAATCCTGGGGCAAGGCATGGGGGGGCTTGCTCTGTGCCTGGAAGGGGTGGGTCCAAGATTAGAAGGGGAGGGGCCAAGAGCTGTCAGTTCTCAGCACCACCCATTCCAGTGCACTGCCCACCCCACTTACTGACCACCACAGGCAGCTGGAGCAGCACTGCCACAACATTTAAAGGGGCCTGGAGTTCCTGGTGTTCCTGAGGACCATCAAGGCAGGCATTGTGGGATACTGGTGGTGACCATCTCTGTGGACAAAACATACAACATTTGTTTACACCAGCTATTTGTTAAAAATAAAGGTCATGAAAAGAAAAATGTCTCTCAATGGAAGAGTTTTGACACCAAAAGTGGGTGTTCCTTCTGAAAAATGTCGCATTGAAGTGTAAACCTTCTCACTTTTTTCATGAAAACTCAAACAAATAAAATACTCTGAGATTGCTTATCATGTTTTGATATTTTTCCACAAATGCTCATAAAATTATTTGATTTGTAGAATATTTGTGGGACAAAAACTCATAAGAATTCAGTGCACAGTAAACGCTTTCATATCTGGCAACCCTGCGACTGGGAGGTTGCCGGATATGCAAATATTCTGGTTTATCAAGAGTAACTGGGGGGAAGCAAGGCAGAGGTCAGTGCCACCCCCAATGAGAAAGTTCACTTCCTCCTGCCCCCCAGTGCTGGCTCCCCACAGCCACTGCCCTGTTTATCTTTTTTGGTAAGCAGGGGCCACTGGTGGGGCTTAGAGTTTGCCACGTGGTACAGGGAACCGCTGACAGGACTTGGAGTTCATCACCTGGTGTGGGGAGCCCCTGACTGCCACCCTGCAGCCAACTCCCTGACAGGGACTCTCAGAGCCCCAGTTGGCACTGGGAGGAGCTGCCACAATGCAGGGGGACTTGCCTGGCAGCTCCAAGTGGAGAACTTCCAACAAACCTGCTCAGCCTGGGTGGGGGTGGGGGGTCTCATGCAGCACCCAGGGACTGTTTGGAGAAAAGAAAAAGGGGGGAAAACCACATTATGGCTCAGGGTTATCTGAGAGTCTCAGCTGATCAAATACCAGCTGAACAAGAGTTTACTGTATATTTTGTGCATTTCAATTATATGTCTCTTAGGCTACATCTACGCTTGTCCCCTCCTTCAAAGTGGGTATGGTAATCAGGCCGATGGGATATTACTAATGAAGTACTGCGATGCATATGCAGCACTTCATTAGGCTAATTCTTCCCTGTGGCTACTTCAAAGTGTCAAACTTTGAAGTGCCAGTATGCTCTGTTGCCACAGGCACTTCAGAGGAGCGTGGGTGCTTTGAAGTGCCTGTGGCTACACGGCATGACAGCATTTCGAAGTTTGACACTTCGAAGTTGCCACGGGGGAGAATTAGCCTAATGAAGTGCTGCATATGTATCACAGCACTTCATTAGTAATCTCCCATCAGCCTAATTACTATACCCCCTTTGAAAGAGGGGACAATTGTAGACACAACCCTAGATTTCCCTACCTCCTGTTTGCAAAAGTTCATCCAATAATAGTAATAATAATAATAATAATAATAATAATGTACGAGTTAATTTATGAGATTAACTAAAATAATTAAATACAATTTAAAAAATTAATTGCAATTAATCACAATTTTAATCATACTATTAAATAATAGACTTCTATTTGAAATTTATTTTATAGTTGGATTTTTCTACATTTTCATACATATTTATTTCAATTACAATATAGAGTATGAAGTGTTTTGTGCTTATAATATAATATAATATAATATAATATATTTGCACTGTAAAACAAAACAATATAAATAGTATTCTTCAATTCACCTCATGCAAGTACTGTAGTAAATCTCATTATGGTGAAAGTTGAACTTATAAATATGGATTTTTTTTGTTCCATAATTGCACTCAAGAACAAAACAATGTAAAATTTCAGATTCTGCAAGTCCACTCAGTTGTACTTCTTGTTCAGCCAGTTGTAAAGACAAACAAGTTTGTTTACATTTATGGGAGGTAATGCTGCTTATTTCTTATTGAGCATGCCACCTGAAAGAGAGAACAGGTGTTCATATGGTACTCAAGATATTTACATGCTGGATATGCTGTTAATTTTATTCTCCTTCATGCTTCATGCTTTGTTCTGCTGGGGGCATCTGACTCAGATGATGAAAACGAACATTCATTGGTCTGCAGTGCTTTGCATCATGATAAAACAGAACCAATCATCAGTGTGGATGCATGTCCTCTGAAATGGTGGTTGACTCATGAAGGCTGTGTCTGCACTACCTCCCTACTTCAAAGGAAGGATGGTAAGTAGGGTGTTGGGAGTTTACTAATGTAATGTTTCTTTGCACATGCAGCACTTCATTAAGCAAATTCCCACCTGGGGCAACTTCGAAGTGTTAAACTTTGAAGTGCCAGCTTGTGTCTAGCCGTGGCTCACCCGCCGGTACTTCGAAGTGCCTGGGGTACTTTGAAGTCCCTTTACTCCTCTAAATTTTTGAAGTTGCTGCGGGGCGGGTGGGATTTGCTTAATAAAGTGCTGCATATGCAGTACAGCACTTCATTAATAAACTCCCAACACCCTACTTACCATCCTCCCTTCGAAGTAGGGAGGTAGTGTAGACGAGCCCAAAGAGACATAAGGATGATTTGCACATCTGGGATGTAAATATCTTGCAGGGCTGGGTACAGTATTACCTTATGAATACCTTTTCTCATTTTCAGGTGACTGTATAAACAAAAAGTGGTCAGTTTTATCTCCTCCAAATGCAGACTTGTTTGTCTGAATGATAGGCTGAACATGATGTAGGACTTAGTGGACATGTAGTCTCTAAAGTTTTACATTGTTTTATTTTTGAATGAAGTTATTTTTGTACCTAATTGTATACTTTTAACATCAATTTTCATGATACAGACTGCACTGTGGTACTTGTATGAGATGACTTGACAAATGCTATATTGTTTCACAGTGCAAATAGTAGTCGTAGAAATAAATATAAACAATTGCACAATACACTTTGGCTGTAGCCGCACATGGACAAAACTTCGGAATGGCCATGCAACTGGCCTTTTCAAAGATTACTAATGAGGCACTGAACTGAATATTCAGTGTCTCATTAGCATTAGGATGCTTCCAGTTGCGGCACTTCGAAAGCGCGGCTTTCGAAAGCGCACGGCTCGGCGTGGCTACATAGGGGTCCTTTTCAAAAGGACCCCGCTCCTTTCAAAATCCCCTTATTCCTCTCAGTGCCTCATTAGTAATCTTCGAAATGGCCATTTGCATGGCTATTTCGAAGTTTTGGCCAAGTCCGGCCACAGCCTTTGTATTCTGTGTACTAACTGAAATCACTATGTTTGAAAATGTAGAAAAAACAAAAGTATCTAAATAAATGGTATTCACTGAGGCTATGTCTACACTACAGCAATCTTCCGGGAGACCTTTTCTGAAATAACTTATTTTGAAAGAGTGCACCAACAAAACAAAAAGAAAGTGCCCAAGCAGCCTCTGCTTGTTCAAAAGAACGGGCCAGGGATCGAAAAATCAGGTGCCATGAGGACTGCTCTTTTGAAAGAAGTGCCCTGTGGAGTGTCTACACACATTTTCTTTTGAAAGAAGGCGCTCTTCCTGTAACAGGAGTGGAAGAGCACTTTCGAAAGGACTGCCGCATTCTTTTGATTAACTTTTGAAAGAATATTTTCGTGTATAGATGCTCCGTTGGATCTTTCGAAACAGGCTCCTCAGCTTGAAATCTTTTGAAAGAACTTGCTAGTGTAGATGCAACGTTATTGTTTAACAGTGCAATTAATCTTTCTGTGATTGATTGTAATTCATTATTTAATTGCTTGACAGACCTAAAATAGTCAAAGAATAGTTGAATACTAGGCCAGTGGAAATATATGTGCATCGAATGTTCATACAATTTAACTCATGAATAAATTATTAAATAGCCAAGTTTTTGTTATGAATATGTGATCAGAAAAAAAGGCAGCACGGACCCACCCCTATGCACTCACCATGAGTGCTGTGCCACTTCCCATGAGTATGGCGGCAGACCCCACCCTCCACCCTGCAACAGCATGGTCCCAAAGTGCAACTCATAAGCCACAGGCCACTCTGCTCTGGGGGGAGGGGGCTGCCCTCTCAGCCACTGGAAGTGGTGTGTTGCTTCCTTAGGAAGAGGCAGCAGGAGGCAGAGTGGGGACAGAATGAAGGCGGGGCATGAATGGTGCTGGAGTGGGATGGGCAGGGGCAAGAGGAGAAGTGCATGTCTGGGGAAGGGAAGGGGGGATGGGTGGAGCAAGGGAGAGGGTAGGGCAGAGGCACACAGCCAGTGCACCCTGCAGTCCCACACCAGTCACCTCTGGTGACAGTGGAATTGCTGTACTGAAACAGAATTAAGAAACATCTAGTAGTTCATTATCCTGTTTCCAGCAGTGGCCAATACCAGTTCATTCAGTGGAAGGTGTAGGAACTAGAACAGGGCAAAATGGTTTGACCAAAACCTTTTTCAATGAAACATGCCAATATACACCGACTGAAAGATTTTCTTTTAAAATGTAGTTAATATTTTATTTTAAAACTGTTTAAAAGCTTCAAGTGTACATGAAACATTTTGTTTCAGATCAAGCTAAATGTTTTGTTCAACCTGAAATGCTTCTGTTTAGTCACCAGTAATTTCTAAAAAAAATTGCATTTGAGTTGATCTGAAATTCTCTTTCCCCTCCATCCTCCACTATTGCTAGCAATCCAAAACTTCATTATTTATATAGACAAATGTGGAATAATCTGCTGCCCACATTAGGTCTTTACTCATCTCTAATAGTTATAGATTAGTTTAAGCCCTGAAGCATGAGGTTTAATATCTCTTCTAAAATTTTTATAATTAAGTGTAACAGCTCTGGATATTCTTGTTATCTATATAAATGAGAACAGGCAAGAAAGTAAGAAGAAAAGAGTTTATTCAATTTCAGGTGGGGGGGTGGAACATCCTCTCTTAAATATCTTTCTCCAGTATTTTTCCCAATTCATTTCTTTCTCTCTTTGAATTTAAGGTAAACATTAGTCTTTCAGGAATCTTTTGCATTCTGCTGGTAATCCACTGAAACATAATTTACTCTTTTCAAAATGAGGCAAGTGTTAGCTGAACACTGTGCTCCTGCTTTTACTCCCAAGTGGACAAATTTCTGAAAGCATTTAATTTGCATACTTGGGTTTTATGACCTGAGATACATCCAGAAACATTATAAACCACTTTTCAAATGGAAAATCTGTATTTCATTTTTCATGTCTGGAAAGACAGGATTCCAAATCTGGACTGAGGAAAACAATATTATAATGGGCTGTCTGAGCTGCATTTGGTGGAGTCAGTTCTCTCCCTTTTTCTTTTTTAATTTGTCATGTGCATTTAGTTTGGTTAAAGATTTTAATTGGCTTTCTTAGAGTCCTGGTACAGCAAAGATCTTGAAAACATCAGCACATGATCCATATTTAGGATTAAGGAGGTAGGTTTGTCTTCTTAGCATTTCAGTCCTGCTAATAAGGAGTCTAATTAAGTTATGTCTACACTACAATTAAAAAACCAGGGCAGACCCATGCTAGATGAATCGGACTCATGGGCCTAGGGCTTCAGAACTGTTTTATTGCAGTTTAGACTTCCAGACTGTGGCTGCAGCTCAGGCTCTGGAACCCTTTCACCTTGCTGGCTCCTAGAGTTTGGGATCCAGCCACAGCCAGCCGTCTACACTGCAATGAAATAGCCTGGTAGTCTCAGACCTGCGAGCCCAATTCAACTGGCATGGACCAGCCTAAGTGCATTGTCTAAGTGCAGTGCAGACATGCCCATTGTGTCAACTTTGGTGACAGCATTTGCGTCTGTCAGCATTCGTTGATTAGAAACTGGAGGAAGATCATTAAGTTATTCCCTATAGTCCAATTAAAAGCCAACAGGTAAGCTACGTTTATACATGCCCCTTCCTTTTGGAAGGAGGATGTAAATGAAGTGGGTCAAAAATGCTAATGCAGTGCTGTATCAATATTCAGTGTCTCATTTGCATAATGACAACCACCTGGAGTGTCGAAAGTGCTGCTTTCAAATTGCAAACTAGCCATGTAGGTGGGGTTCCTTCGAAAGGAAACCCTGATTTCAAAAGCACCCTTTGTTGTCTGATCACGTGTTCTGTTATCATCCACATACCCAAAATTTATAAATTTTCACTCCTTCAATGGATTTCCCATTTCTTCTTCAAGTGGTGTTAGGTCATTAGGTTTTACTATGGATCTGGAAAGAACTTTTACATTCTCCATTTTAGCACCTGCAAACTCATAGACTTGTATTATGGTTTCTTCGAGTGTCTCCAGCTAATCTATTCTGATGAACTAAAGGCACTGCTGATTGTTTTACAGTCTATCATTGCTGTCACCTAGGCTACGGCTACACTTCAACCCTATTTTGAAATAAGGTATTTTGAAACGGCTATTTTGGATTATCTTATTTTGAAATAATGTAACCACACACAAAACACATTTTGAAATAACACCCAACTATTTTGGAACAGCATTTCCGTGTTCATAGCACTATTTCAAAATAGTGCCATTACAGCCCATTATGGCTGATTTTGAAATAGTGGTATTCCATATCTTAATAGTGCCTGTTTCAAAATAGCAATTTCAAATTGGCATTGTTTCTCTTGGAATGATGTGTACCATCATTGAAATAATGCACCTGCTATTCTGAATTTGTTTTGAAATAGCATGTGCATCATTTAGATGCTGCTAAAGTTATTTGGAAATAACTACTGACCAATCTGATTAGCTTCTATGATGAGGTAATAAGCTCTGTGGACACGGGGAAGTCAATGACTTTAGCAAAGCTTTTGATACAGTCTTCCACAATATTCTTGCCCGTAAGTCAAGGAAGTATGGTTTGGATAAATGGACTGCAAGTGTAACTGCCCTTAGGCAGGCTCAAACCTGGGATCTCAGTGCAGGCACCTTTACAAGCTTGAGCTGAAGGCTAGCTGCCTTGGAGTTTAGGTTGTAGAGGATACTTATTGTTTCTCTGTGACGTGGTATAGGTACCACTGCATGGGATAGTTAACCATACTTACGTGTGCAGGAAAAAAAAAGCAGTCCAGTAGCACTTTAAAAACTAACAAAATAATTTATTAGATGGTGAGCTTTCGTGGGATAGAGCCAGTTCTTCAGACCACAGACTCAATATTTAAGGCACAAAGAACCAAAAATAGTTATCAATGTTGACGAATCAGAAAATTGTAATCACGGTGGGCAAATCAGAAGAGCAGAGGGGCAGTAGGAAGGGGAGAAGTCAAGAGTCAGATAAAAACAAATATGTAAAAGAGTCTATATAATGACCCAAATAATTGGTGTCCCAGTTCAAACCACATGTTAATGTGTCAAATATGAATATAAAAGAGAGTTTGGCACTCTCTCTTTGCAGGCAATTCTTAAATTTCCTTTTCAGTAAAACACAGACTTTCAGGTAATTAACAGAATGGCCCACTCCATTAAAGTGCTGGATGACAGGCTTGTGAGTTAAGAGCTTTCTGATGTCTGTTTTGTGTCCCGTCATTCTTTGTCAAAGCATGATTACCATTTGTCCTATATACAAAGGATGTGGGCATTGTTGGCACATGATGGCATATATGATGTTAGTAGAGGAACATGAGGATGTGCCTGTAATTCTGTGAATAACCTGGTTAGGTCCAGTGATGGTATCTCCAGAATAGATATGTGGACAAAGCTGTCAATGGGGCTTGTTGCAAGGAAAACTTTCAGGATTGGTATTATTGTGGTACAGTCTATGGTTGCTGGTGAGAATCCTCATAAGGTTGAGAGGTTGTCTTTAGGAGAGAACAGGCCTGTCACCTAGGGCCTTCTGGAGTGTGGCATCCTGATTAAGGAAGGGTTGTAGGTCTTTAATGATGTGTTGCCCTGGTTTGAGTTGGGGGCTGTAGGTAATGACCAGTGGTGTTCTGTTGTTGGTTTTTATGGTCCTATCTTGAAGTAGCTGGTTTCTGGGTATTCATCTGGCCCTGTTGATTTGTTTTTTACTTCTCCTGGTTGGTAATTCAGGTTTATGAATATTTGGTAGAGATCTTGTAGTTTTTGGTCTCTATCAGTAGGATCAGAGCAAATGCGATTGTACCTAAGGACTTGACTGTAAACAATGGATCTTGTTGTGTGTGTAGGATGGCAGCTAGAAGCCTGTGGGTAAGTATAGTGGTCAGTTGGTTTCTGGTAGAGTGTGGTCCTGATCAGACCATCCTTGATTTGTACTGTAGTGTCCTGGAAATGTATCTCTTGCATGGAGTGGTCGAGGCATGAGCTGATGGTGGGGTGCAGATTGTTAAAGTCTCTGTGGAATTCTTCTAGAGGTTCTATACCATGGGTCCAAATCATAAAGATGTCATCAATATATCATAAATAAAGGAGGGGTAATAGGGGACGAGAGCTGAGAAATCGTTGTTCCAGGTCAGCCATAAATATATTAGCATATTGTGGAGCCATGCGGGTGCCCATAGCAGTTCCACTAATCTGGAGGTATAAGTCGTCCCCAAATTGGAAACAATTGTGGGTGAGAACAAAGTTACAGAGGTCAGCCACCAGACTGGCTGTGGTGACATCAGGGATGGTATTCCTGATCGCTTGTAATCCATCGTCATGCGGGATATTAGTGTACACAGCCTCTACATCCATGGTGGCAAGGATGGTGTTGTTGGGAAGTTTTCCGATGCTTTGTAATTTCCTCAGGAAGTCAGTGGCAACTTGGAGATAGCTGGGAGTGTTGGTGGCATAGGGTTTGAGGAGGGAGTCTACTGTGGGGTTACTTAAGGTGGATAGAAAGCTGGTCAGATGGTCGGGCCCAACAGTTAGTGATCAATAGCTCAATGTCTGTTTCGCAGTTGGTTTCAAGTGGAGTGACCCAAGGATTGGTTCTAGGGCCAGTACTGTTCGTCATCTTTATTAATCACTTGGATTGCATCCTCAGCAAATGTGTAGATGACACTAAGCTAGGGGGTCGGGTAGATACATTGGAGGGTACGGATAGGGTCCAAAGTGACCTAGGTAAATTGGAGGATTGGGCCAAAAGAAATCTGACGAGGTTCAACACGGACAAGTGCAGAGTCCTACACTTGGAACAGAAGAATCCCACACATCGTTACAGACTGGTCACTGACTGGCTAAGTAGCAGTGCAGCAGAAAAGGACCTGGAGATTAGAGATGTGAAGAGGCTGGATATGAGTCGAGAGTGTGCCATTGTAGCCACGAAGGCTAACAGCATATTGGGGTGCATTAGGAGGAACATTTCTAGCAGATCTAGAGAAGTTATTATTCCCCTCTACTCAACACTAGTGAGGCCACATCTGGAGTATTGTGTCTAGGTTCTGGGCCCCCCAGAAAGGATATGGATACACTGGAGCAGATCCAGCAGAGGGCAACAAAAATTATTAAGTGGCTGGAGCACATGACCTATGAGAAGGAGCTGAGGGATTTGGCCTTATTTAGTTTGCAGAAGAGAAGAGTGAGGGGCAACTTGATAGCAGCCTTCAGCTTGCTGACCTACGGTTATAAAGAGGTTGGAGAGAGGCTGTTCTCTGCAGTGATGAACGGCAGAACAAGGAGCAATGATCTCAAGTTACAGAGGGGGAGGCATACATTCAATATTAGGAAAAACTATTTCAGCAGAAGAGCAGTGACTCATTGGAATGTTCTACCGAGAGAGGTGGTGGAATCTCCATCCCTAAAGGTTTTTAAGTTCCGGCTTGACAAAGTCCTGTCTGGGATGATTTAGTTGGTCCTGCTTTAGGCAGGGATCTGGACGTGATGAACTCCTGAGGTCCCTTCTGGCCCTAGGATTCTATGATTCCATGATAAGGTAAGAAAAGATGTGCACCACCCATAGAAACACATGCTGATGGCTGTAGGCGCTCTCCTAGTCAATTGGGTAGCCCCTGAATCTCTTCTGGGAGGCTCCCCAAGTGCTCAGCCTACAGGGAACACCTGTTGGGATCTGACCCGTCCCAAAGAAGGATTTTGCCAGACCAGCAGAGGTCAATTCCATCTCTAGATGCCAGCCTGCCAGCCCCCTAGTTGCTGCCCTCTCCCAGTGTCCTGGTCACCAGCTCACACCACCAGACCAGCTCAGCTGTGAGCCCTGGCCCGTGGGGCTGCTGGCCTGCTGCTGCTGGCCCCTGCTCAAACTTCCCAGCCCAGCCAGGCTCCCAGCCAGTGGCCTGAGCAACCAGCTGCTGGTTGCCTGCCCCACTCAGGCTGCTGGTCCCACTGCCACTGGCCCTTCTTGGGTTGCTAGCTCCATTGCCACTGGTCCCATCCAGCTTTCTGGCTGTTAGGCTGCATGCCCCATTCAGGCAGCCAGTCCTGTGTCCACAGGCCCTGTGTCCACCAGCCTCGCTCAAGCTGCCTTCCTGATGGGGCTTCTACCCAGTGTCCCTGGCCAGGCTGCCAAGCCTGCTGCCACTGGCCTCAGTCAGACTTCTGGCATGGCAGGGCTCTGAGCTGCAGGCTGTCTATCCTCCTGAGTCCTGACTTCTGGGGCTCTCTGATCCAGGAATATCCATGGTCCAGGACCAGAGAGTCCCAGTTTTTAGATGTCCGACCTGTTGTATCAAAGAGAGCCAGGCCTAATGTGGGCAAGTAATGTACAAGCTGACAGTTGTGCCATACACTCCAATTTTGACATCCAACACCTCCACTGTCCCAGAACTGGATTTCTATCTCTTCAGCAGAAGTTCACAGCTGGCCTATGATGTTCACCTCATGTGACTAAATTAGGGTTACTAAGAGCAGGACTCCATTAGTAGCCAATTTTATATAGCCTGACAGTGCTGAAGTGCACATTAGTATGTTTTCGATTCAGGCACAATGGAAATTAAAGCAACTACAACAATATCACAACAAGATATTTGGAAGAATAGCAGCCTGTTGTTTGTGAATAATGTCTCTTCAATAAGTTGTTGCCTCCTGAGATATGAAAGATTTATTTTAATAACCTTCTAATATATCGTGAGCAGAGCAAAGCTCTATTTTATCACACATATGATAATGACCACTACTCACAAGAAGTTAAAACTGATTTTAGATAGCATATTTAGTTGAAAATAAACAAAATGTTGGAGCTGAAGTACTAAGCTTAAAAACTCAACTGTTTGACACTTCCAATATTTACATTTTTGGAAAAATCTGGGGCATAATTGGGATATGGAAACAAATTGAACCTTAAAGAGAAATTCTGCAATATATGAGTCTGGTTTTAAAAATTAAATCTATTATTATTTTAGCCCTTATCCTGCATCCTGATCTGCACAAATTAATATATAGAAGACAATGAGATTACTCACAAAGAGCTGCTGTTAGTTCCTAACTCTTCACTATATCTGAACAAAACAAATAATTAATAGAATCACTCTGTCAGGAAGTGGCGAGATCACTAATTTACTACTACAAAGGAAGTTTAGCCAAAAATTAAAAATTAACCTATTTGATGCACCTCTACAGATACAAAGTATGCAGGATCTGGGGCGATATAAGGGACATATATTTTTCTCCCCGCAGACAATATATAACAACTAAATCCTTTCTTGAGAAAAAATTAACAAAATTCCTCACTTCAATTGATGTTACTCTGAAATAGAGTTGTCTCAGCCAATAATAATTCACTATTGCTGTACAATTATTGACCCATAACTGTGTAGTTAAATCTCATTATATAATTCACATGTGCAATTTTCTGCAATCTGACTTGCATAATTAATGCATAGTAGTTTCTCCATTTGTCAACCTTCTGTTTAAAAAAATAGTCATCTTGTCCAGGAACAATAGCAATATCCTGTGGCATAGGTGACCAATTAAAAATTACAAATAATGAACAGTGAATAGCCGCTCAAAACAGTTCACCAGCTATGACTTGATTACTGTTTTGCACTAGTTTGTGAGTACTTATAAATAATAAGTAGATTCATATATATTAGATTCAGTTTGCAAACAATTAGGAAGCAGAATAAAATGGCTGAATTTGTAACTAATATAATTGACAATAAATAATTAAATTCAAGTGATATATATAGTATGTAGCAATTTGTTACCAACATTATTTCAGAAGAGTCAAACCAAAAATAATCTCAGAAAAGAGCCAGTACTCACAGCAGGAATTCTCTTATGACAACATTACTGAAAAGGTTGCAATTAATACAAAAAATAAAGCGGACAATCTATTAACATAATCTGAACAAAATTCTTCTACAGTTAAATGCAGACACAAAGTGCTTCTGTAATACTTTATTAATTAACAAAAGTATTTATCCACTGGGAAATGAGTATAAAAGACTACACGGTTTGTCAGAAGTGTTAGCTCTTCATAAGAAATGCATAAAACTCAAACAAAAGAATGATTATCTTTTAAAACCAATTACATTTAATCTCAAAAGAAAGAATAAATACATCAGTTATTCCATGTTGGCTGATAAGCCACCATAATACTCAGAAGACCACAAATTCTTTCCAGATTGCAGTACTGTCATGAAGCTATGGTGCCTGAGCTTAAGAACCTGCATACACATTTAATGGACAGGATTATTTTTTCTTTTGAAGAGTACAAATATTTCTTTTATTAACCACAATACTTTAAACAAAGTCCTCTTCTAGTTCAGCAAGCACAATGTACATTCAGTCTGTAAGACTGGGGCACACTCTCCCTCTCACCCACCCCCTTGGCCATAATAATTAATGGGAGGATTCTTCCACCAGCTGGTTAAACTAGCTTTATGGCTGTGTGGTTTTGACTGTGGCAGGGACTCTAATTCTTCCTGTTTGTTTCCCAGGCTTCTTGCATTTGTGCACAAACACCTTAGATAAGTAGGTGATTGGCCTACCTTCTCCTTTTGAATCAGGGTTCCTCCTTTGTTGCTCCTTCTTCCTTCCCTCCTTACCGCAGGGCTTGTGTCATCGTCCACCAAAGATCATAGTTTAAAGCCTGCCTCACTAGGTTTGCAAGCCTTCTTACAAAGGTGCTCTTTCCTCTCTTTGTAGCTGATCCCATCTCTTCCAGGCAATCCTTGTTCCTGAAACAGAATCCCATGGTCCAAGAAACCAAAGCCCTCTCTCCAACACCATCAGCGCAACCTCACATTTACTTCCATGATTCGATGATCCATACCTGGATCCCTTCCTTCAACGAGGAAGATGGATGAGAAGACCACTTCCGCTCCATATTCCTTGATCTTCCTTCCCAGAGATACATAATCCACAGTGATCTGCTCAAGGCCGTTCTTTGCTATGTCATTAGTTCCTACATGGAGAAGTAGAGAAGTCTTCTGATGCCTTCCCTGAGAGGTCTCTGCCACAGCATTCTCCACTATATAACCCTGCATAGAACCTGAAAGTGGTTGTTTACCTCCACTGAAATTGGGTATATCTGAACTGGCTGTCTTCTCCTAGAGGCTACATGCTTCCAGTTTTCTTCCTTGTTTTGTACAGCCCTAACTGGGTGCTCAGCCTGCTGTGCCTGCTGTACTAAATGCTGCCTTCTGCCAAGGAAGTCCTCACCTTCTCTGATGGACCTTGGTGCACATAAACATTTATTCTGCACATGAAAGGAAAATATTACCAGAAACACTGGTCCCAGCTGTGCCAGACCAGGGAGGTCCAAACTGTATCTATTTCTTTTTCTTCTGTGCCTTCCTCAATGCACAAACAAAAACATGGGGAAAATGGGGAAAAGGTGAATACACTAGCAATCATGTACAGTATACCACCAACAGTATTTCAGCTAAAGTATGTTCAGATATAAAGAGCTAAATCCTGAAGTCCTCATTTGCATTTCAATGTCCTCATTCATGCAAAACTCCCACTGAATTTAGTGGCTGTTGTGTCTGTGTAAAACCACTATAAATAAAGACTTGGAATGTTGTCTCTTTCTTTCTCTCTAGTTGTATAAATTTCAGCCTAGATGCCAAAGTGGAAGACAGAGGAAATGTATTTATTATTATATGTGCAACCATTTTGTCAGCTGTTGAATCTTGACACCATTAGTGGCTGGTAAAATATTCAATTAATAAAAGTGCTTTCAGCAAAAATAAACCAAAGGATCCACAAACTCTGTACATTTTAACTGTGAGTGTACAAAATTAGTACATGAAATAAAGGCATCTGCCCAGCCAAATCTTTGTTTAGCCTTCTAAATAGAAGGTCAAGATTATGAAACAATCAGTTGAAGACAATGAACCTGTCTTCCTCCAGGAGAATAATGCTCCTTCATGGACTGGAATATGTGATAGATCCCTTGAACACAAGGGGATGTGCAGTTTGTCATGTTAGACCACTCATTCTTGCCTACGAGGAATGTTAGTGAGTGGTGGAAAGAGATGTGGCAGGTAATCAACTGAGAACACATGTAAGGGAGAAAATAGGTTTGGCCCTACCAGACTGAGCTCTGAAGAAACTACAGGCAGGGTTTATGTAGCCTAGAGGATGATGCAGCCAGAGTCTAGGGAAATGTGATTCTGAACGTGTATTTTTTTCAAAACAAAAAGAGTCTGATATTCAAAAGCACTCATCGCTGACTTTACTTTACTTTTGTTGTAGTCAGTGACAGTTTTGCAGTTCACTTCAAAGGAGGGAAAGTTAAGGCGACATTCAGTATTTTTGCAACTGACACCCAAAATGAGTCATAATCATTAAACGATTTCATACCTGATTTTTAAAGCATGCAGACGAAGAGAGAAGTATTATAGACTGAACCTCTCTATTCTGGAATCCTTGGGACCTGACCGGTGCTGGGTGAGAGAATTTATTGAACCGTGGAGAGTCAATATTTTCTAACAGCATTACCAGCATTGCCACGGCTTACTGGGCTCTTAGAAGATATTTAGGGGGAAATTACAGTTAAATAACAGAACAGAACACTGAGAGCCAGGACTGGTGGCTGTAAAAAAACTTGATGTGACCATGGGAAACTTGGCCACCCCCATGATAAGTGGACATACAGCTAACTAAAATCATGCTGAACTACTGATGTTGCTGGATGAGAGAGTGCTGGATTAAAGAGGCTACTTTTGTGAGCAGCAGTGTGGAGCTGACCAGGAAATGCGGATAAGAGAGGCAAGGCATGCACCTATGAGCATGAATGTCAACCACAAGAAAGACATCATATGTAAGGGATGAGTAATGGCAACAGTTGTTCTCATGTTACTCAATTAGGTGCTTTATAAAAGGCCATTTGTGTTTAAAGAAAAATAGTAACACTACAGAGGAAGAAAGAACTTAGATGAGGATGCCTGATACATTTTGTTCTATGAGGTGCATCGTTTTGTTATAAAGTTGTTTTTCAACGTTTTTATTTGTTGACCATTCTGAATTTTCAGAGTAAGTAATAGGCCAAGATTAGCACTTGAGCTGCTTCTAAATAACCAGGAACCTTTGTCACTGAAAATAAGTAAAATCTAGTCCAGGCAATTACATTTTTAATAGGCAAGATTTTCCTGTCTAAGACTCTTAGTATTGTGACAGCACTTGATTGACATTTATTTAAAGAGACCTCATGTAATGTGACTGGACTTTCTGAGCAAATATGCAGATTATATTGCAATCTATGTATAGCCCTTATTACAATATATTGGGAGGCATTCCCATTCATGCTGTCAATCTGGTCATAAGATCAGCAGTACCAGTTCACTGTTTCTTGATAATGCTGTTTAAGAGTTTGCTTGGAAGGCCTTGGCAATTTGATCAGGCATGTTTGATGCTGCAGTGTCATTAGCAGGCAGGGGTACAATTCTGCTTGTAAGTGGCTGGCAGGAGAGACCAGTTTCTGTGCATCAGGGCAGAAGCATCAAACAGCACATGCTATTGTACCATCCATTTAGATTTTTTTAAAGCTTAAGAAAATTAATAATGTCTGAGTAACCAACAGGGTCTCATAAGACTTTGCCTTCAAAATAAAAACACAACATACAATTAATATTAGTTTAAAAGTCTTATCTGAAAATTTCTAGGAAAGTTTCCTGTTTCTTGAGGTGACAAGCCTGGGGTGTAATCCTGGCCCTATTGAAGGCAAAATTCCACATTTTCACTGGAGTCCCCCATTTCATCTGTGATTTGTTGGATGAAAGGTTGCAATGAAGTTGCTATTCAGGATGTTTCATAAAGTGCTGCTGCTAGGAGATATAGATTGTTGAAGTTAAGGAAGTCCTTCAGATTTTATTTCAAGATATTAAGAACATAACAAGAGGTCCTGTAGCACTGTATAGGCTAACAGATATTTTGCAGCATAAGCTTTCATGCGCAAAGGCCTGCTTTGTCAGATGCAGTATGGGTATAGTTGTGGATATAGTTCAGGTTGTCATGGATTTATGAGATGTCAGCATCAGGAGCACTGTCTCATAAGTAAAGAGACCTGTTATTGTCTGACCAGATATTATTATTGTTATTACTACACTTATTTGTTGCTTCTGAAGGACAGGTTGATTACACATGCAAGACAAATGAGCTGAATGAGCTCTTGCCCGGCATTTAGTGATGAACTGGGGAAGAGGATTTCAGCATAAGAACATAAGAACATAAGAATGGCCATACTGGGTCAGACCAAAGGTCCATCCAGCCCAGTATCCCGTCTGCCGACAGTGGCCAATGCCAAGTGCCCCAGAGAAGGAGAACAGAAGACAATGATCAAGTGATTTATCTCCTGCCATCCAACACCTGCCCTTGTACTGAAGGCTAGGGCACCATACTTTATCCCTGGCTAATAGCCATTTATGGACCTAACCTGCAAAAATTTATCGAGCTCTTTTTAAAACCCTAATAGAGTCCTGGCCTTCACAGCCTCCTCCGGCAAGGAGTTCCACAGGTTGACTGTGCGCTGTGTGAAGAAAAATTTCCTTTTATTAGTTTTGAACCTACTACCCATCAATTTCATTTGGTGTCCCCTAGTTCTTGTATTATGGGAAAAGGTAAATAATTTTTCTATATTCACTTTCTCCACACCATTCATGATTTTATATACCTCTATCATATCACCCCTCAATCGCCTCTTTTCCAGACTGAAAAGTCCCAGTCTCTCTAGCCTCTCCCCATATGGGACCCGTTCCAAACCCCTAATCATCTTAGTCGCCTTTCTGAACCTTTTCTAATGCCAATATATCTTTTTTGAGGTGAGGAGACCACATCTGCACACAGTACTCAAGATGTGGCCGTACCATAGTTTTATATGGGGGAAGTATAATATCTTTTGTCTTATTATCTATCCCTTTTTTAATAATTCCTAACATCCTATTTGCTTTACTAACAGCCGCTGCACACTGCGTGGATGTCTTCAGAGAACTATCCACTATAACTCCAAGATCCCTTTCCTGATCTGCAGCTGACCTTGTTTGCATAGACACACCCACTCTACCTTGGAGCTCAGCAAGATGGAATTCCTTTGCCCAGATGATCACTTTGGTTGGTGTTGGATCGCAAGTTTTTTTGTTTTTGTTTCTTTTATTGGGGACAGGAATAATAAATGGCTTTCTATCCATTTTGTGTGAATCAAGGGTAGCAGAACTGTCCTTGGCATACCCTGTGTGAGGGACTCACCCTCAGCCCACCTGTATTCTCTAGACTGGGGGCATGGGGGCCAAAACGCAGAGAGTTGTGAGAGAGTGAGTACAAAGGTGGGGGTGGTTTTGCCTCAGAGTTTTAGATCCTATTTGATCCTCCTGTTTCCATTATGTAATAAAAGCTAATTAAGACTCAGTGAAGAAGCTTGTTAGATGCTGAAGAATTAGATCTCTTTTATGACAGCTTCTGTGACGTCTGATGTGTATTAACAGTGAGGCTCTCCCACTAACAGCTAAAATCTTGGAGAACTGTGTTAAGTGGTAGGACCTGGTGGTGCAGCAGTGAGTGGCCAGCAGGGTGGATTCCAAACAAAAGTCAGGGGTGGCCAGTCATGCAATGAGTGAGTAAGCTGGTTCCTTGGACTCCTCCTAGCCAGGTGGGAAGTGAACTCTGCAGATGCACCTCTGAATTCAGGGTCTGCACTGACAATCACAGAAGCTATGGGGGAGTTCAGAGAAAAGAGGGACATGTTAAAAAAAAAAGACTTCTTGGTTGTTGGGTTTAAGAACCTGGGGCAAAACACACTCCACAGTGTATTCTGAGGTCAGTCTTTTGCTCATGGTTTTATGTTTATAAATCTTGCTTTAAGTATTTTCCCGAATTAATGCTAGGTTACTTCACTCCTTTTGTTAAAGGATTCTTTTCTTATCTTCCACTATGTCTACACTAGAAGCATCTGTCTACAGAAGTTAGTGTCAACGGATTGCGTCTACGCATAATCAATCTTTTGATCTGCCCTGTCAACAAAAGGGCCCTCAGAGTGTCTACATGGCTTTTTTGTCAATGGTTTCTGTCAACAAAATGCATTTTGTGTGTAGATGCTCCGCAAATTTTGTCAACAAGACCCCAAGCTGGTTTTGTGTTATACTGTTGAACAGGAACCTCTACTGTATTGAACCATGAACCTCCTCTCATTTTCACCATGCAGTAACCATGCTGTGGCTGATCTGAGGGCAATTACACAAGGCCGCATCTATACTAGCTGGCGACTTTGAAGTAGCCAGCACAACTCTGAAATAGCGCGCGCCACGTCGACACATGCTGCGTGCTACTTTGAAGTTCAAATCGACATTAGGCGGTGAGACGTCAAAATCGCTATCCCTGTCAGAAGATGGGAATAGCGCCCTATGTTGACGTTAAATGTTGAAGTAGGGTGTGCGTAGACAATCCGTGTCCTGCTACTTCGAAATAGTGGGGTCCTCCATGGCGGCAATCAGCTGAGGGGTTGAGACATGCTGTGCAGCAGCCCTTAAAGCACCATGGACCCAGATATCCTGTGACAGGAAGCTGAGAGTGTGCAGGCATCAGCACACACACGTGCTCACCCTCCAGAGGCCCCAGTCCAACCACTCAGCACCCATGGCAGTCAGCCAGTCCCCTGGGTGTCCCCAGGGCACCCTCCCCAAGGGGACCCAGGGCTCCCAAGTGTCCAGCTGGGGGGTGGGGGGAGAGGTTGTGGGGCCTCTCCTGGACAGATGCCAAGCTCCAAGATCTGCTGGGGCTCTGGGGCGAGGAGGAGGTCATGCTACAGGTAATAGGGAGCAAGCGGCGGAACACAGAAGTGTTTGCCCAGCTGGCTGAGGGCCTGGCTACCTGGGGTCACCCTGCCCACACTCCTGACCACATCAGAAGTAAAGTCAAGGAGCTGTGGCAGGGTTACGCCTGGGCCCAGGATACAGCCAGCTGGTCTGGGACTGCCCCCACTGCTTGCCACTTTTTCAGGGAGCTCAGGGAAATCCTGGGACCCTGATGCACCTCCTCCTCCTCCCCTGGCCAATCTTGACACAGCAGCTGAAGAGTCCCAGCAGGCCTTGGAGTTGGAGGCCAGCCCTGCACTCCAGGGACCCCCAGAGGAGCCTGCCCCTGGGACAGCAGAGGAGGGGTCCAGTGACGGGGAGCTCCTGATCTACCTCCCCTCCCACAGCTCCAGCAGGGCGTCTGCCTGATGGGTGTCCCCTGACCGCAGGAGTGGACCATCAGGTATGTACCCCGCAGGGCCCACACTCCCAGGTTATGGGGCTGGGTCAAGGGACATGACCAGCCCCCCCCACATACCCAGCCGACCCCGGCCCACCATGGCCCAGCCAGACCATGGCCCTGGGACAGCAGCACGGCCCCCACGGCCAATCAGCACCCACTCCCATGGACAGCGCCACACCCCATCACTGCGGGGGGCTGAACCCCCAAAGGGGGCCGCTCATGGGGACGATGCACTCAGGGCTGGAGGACAGGGGTCTGGGACGCAGTGCCCATGGGGGGTAGGGCACATGGGCCATGGGCCAAGGCCTAGGACTAATGGCTGTCCTCTCTCTTTCCCACTCTTTCCGCAGCTGCACTGTCTGATGGCCATGACAGCACTGTGGTGTCTGTGGTACCAGACAGCCCACCAGGAATGCAGCACTGTGGCAGCCAGCCTGGGCAGAGACCAGCGCCAGGACCGGCCCATCACTACCAGAGCAAGCCATGGCTGGTCACTGACCCCAAGGTCCTCGCCATGCTCCGGTGCCAGGTTGAGGTGGTAAAGCGCCAGCTCCAATAGGAGAAGCGGGCACTGGCCTGGCACTGGGAGGCCTGGGGATCCTTCATGAGGACATTTGACCTCATCGCGGGAACCCTCGAGCAGATCACAGACCAACTGCCGCCCCCTGCTGTTCCAGCTACTGTCCCTCCCAGCAGTCCTCCTCCACTGGAGCCCAATGAAAGGGACCAGAGGGCTACGGAGCCAGCCTGGGTGTCTTTCTGCCAGTCCTCCCAGCCCCCACCTGGCCTCGACGGGGACCCTGGACAAGGCATGGGTCGTGCCCCTCCATGATGGATGAGGGGCTGCGAGGGGCCAAGGACTGGGTCACATAGGCCCCCCTCTACTGTACATAGTTTCCCCCACCTCTGCTGTAACACTTCCGGGACAACAGCAAGCTGCTCCCTTAAAGGGCCCCTCCCAAAAGGGGCCACTTTTTTGTGTAGACACTCTCCTGAGGGGCCCTTTTCTATGTTGTGCATTGTTATGTCAACAGTGCCAGCCCCGGAGAATGTGTGGACGCTACACATCCAAGTAGCTTATTTCGATATTACTACTTCGACATAAGCTACTTCTATGTAGCATTCTAGTGTAGACGTAGCCCATGTGAGTGAGCCACTTCAAGCTGGAGACAAGGAAAAGAAACTGATTCCTTCTCAGGAATGATCACAGATGTTTGACTATGAAGAGGGAGACTAAAGACAGCCTTGCAAAACATTCATAACGCGGGCCTCAGGATTTCACCAAGTGTATTGTGCGTCAAGACTAAAATGTGTAGTTCAGTGGGTGCATATATTTTAGAAAGATGTACAGGCTTGATTTAAGTCTTTAAGCGATGGAAAACCCACAGTCCGTTTGTAAGTTGACGTAATATTTAATTCCACTCAACTGTTAAAAATTTGCTCTCTGTTTCTGGACTCAATTTGTGCAGCTTCTCCTTCCAGACATTGAATAGTATGGAGTGCGGTAATGGTCCTTCTAGAAGTTGGAAATTCAGACTGGTCCTTTCAGGGGAGGATTGCTCAATGTAGAGAGCACCTCCATATGAGGAATTTTGTAGGTGTACTTCTTAAGTTGCTTAGGTAGACACTGACATAATTGCAACCGTGAGGAAGGGGAACAAAACCTCTGTGATCAAATGTGGGTAGTAGTGTTAACTTTACATTGTCCCATATAATCCACTTGAGATAAAATATTGCATTCACAGTTATGGAAACAGATTTAGCTAGGTGGTTGCACAACCAAGGTTATGGCTGCATCTACATTACGAGCTAAAATCGAATGGATTGAAATTGATTATCACTGGGTATTATCGATTCGATTTTGAGCATCCTCACCTTCCCACATCCTCCCCACAAAATTAACTTATTGCTGCTACACACAAATAGCTTAAATAGACTGTAGCAGCAGTGTATTTTGGGAAGCTATCCCACAGTTCCCTGAGCCCTACAGCATTCTGGCTATTTTTGCTGATGCAGCATAGCCAAAAAAAATGTCCTGCAAGTGGCTGTCAGTATCTGATGACATCTCACATTTCATTTCCCTCATTCCCCTGCTGTGTTAACAAAACGTCACTTTTCCAGGTGGGGTCTGGCTTGCCTGTATAACAGCTGTGCTTTTTATGATGGAGAAGAGGGGAAGGATAGTAAAGCACTAAGCAAAGGTTAGAAAAAAGATCTTGGGTTTCCCAACCAACAGGTTTTCCAAAATGGAATGCAAAAGCACTGGGTCTTTGCAGGTTTGGATCTGGATTTAGACCTCCTGTCAAAGAAGATCCTCAGATCAATAATTTTGTCTCAAAGGCCCAAGAGCCAGCCCAGGATACCAAGAGGCGGATCCCCTCTGGAGTGGGTGAAAGGTGCAGACCCTCCTGGACATGTGGGGAAAGGAGGATCTACTGCGAGACCTTAAAGTGAATGGCTATAATGCCCCAGCTTACGCCAGGTTGCCACCAGGATTGAGGCCACCCCCTGCTGCAGCATGGAGGTAGGAGATAGGAGCAGGTATAGACCTGGCAAAGAAGGCCCTCAGAACAGGAATTTTCAACTGAAATACGCATTGAAGTAGACAAAGCCACTACGCTGAAATGCAATGGATCATTGAATTAGTTACAGCTGCTTTGATTGTTCACCAACACTACAAGGCAGGACCCACCATCTGCCCTATTACCAGCATGCCCAGGCTTGGATCTATGTTTGGATGTGGCAAAGAAGACCCTCAGAACAAGAATTTTCATTGCTGGAAGCCTTACTTTGAGAACTGTGGTAATTGAGGAGCTATTACATTGCTTTCAATGGCCATTAGAAAAAGACCACGACTATAGCCAGCCCCTGAAAATTGTAACCACCCAGGGAGACTTCCCCCAATCACTAAAAGACCCCCAAGGATCTTCTTTGACAGTATGTCTACACTACAAGACAATATCGATTTTATGACATTTAGCCAGATTTTACCAAGTGCCTGTGTTCATTGTAAATTCCATTGGTTGGATGTATGGTGCACTAAAATTGATGTAAGATGGATATCATAATATCATAATAACTTGATGGGTGTAGTGTTCAGTTCAAATTTAAAATGCTGAATAAAGGGTCGTGAGGAGGTGCCATATCTTTAAATTGAATTCATTAGCCTCCAGACATGTCCCATCTACACCCCACATTGCCCCACAGTTCTCTGCTCTGGCCTCTTCCATCTCCACTGCTCTCAGGTGCAGCAGAATTAGGCAACAGGAAGACCATTTCAGTTTGCCACCTGGAAGCCCATGTAGGGTCATGAGAGGCTGAAAAATCTTTTTTCTTTCTTTGCTATTAATGTGGCTGTAGGGCCTGAGGTCCTGTGTCTACCTCTACTAGCTCTTTTTTTTTTCTGTGCTGCCTCACACCAGCCACTAAACCTCCCCTCTCCCCCCACCGACCTAGGCTGTGTGTGGGGGTCATGCTTGGACAAAAAACTTCTTGTCAGCCATTTACATGTTGCCCTGCCCCCCACATTCCCTCCCTTCCCTCCCTGAGAGACGCCACACATGCTGGAACTTTCGTTCACCTGCATCATGTGGCAGCTAGTCTGTGGGTGAGGATCATGCTTGGATGAGAAACTCCTTTTCAGCAGCTTGCATTTTGTCTTAACCCCCACATTCCCTCCCTTCCCTCCCTCTGGAGGCACCACACAGTCTGGAACTTTCCCATGCCCAGTGGTCATGATTTTCGGGGTTGACTGTAGTCAGAGGTCTAGTAGCCGCTTGGTGGAAGTCTTTCTATGCAGTCATGATTTTTAGTGTTGGCTGTAGTCAGAGGTCTTCTAGCCACTTGGGGAAAGTCTCCCTCACTGGACACAATTTTCAGGCAAGAGAAGATAATACTTTTTTACTAGAGTACCTGTCCTCTCAGATGAAATTCTTGTATGGGCTTTATCCAAAGGCCAACGGGTTGGCTATGGTGGGGGGTCTTTTAGCCACCCAAGGGAAGTCTCCCTGGGCAGTCACAATTTTCAAGGCTAGCTAGAGTTGGAGGTCTTTTAGCTGCCCCACGCCATAACAGATTTTTTGATCCATTGCAGTTTCAGTTTAACACCCATGTCTACTTCAACAAATTCTTGTTCTAAGGGTCGTCTTTTCCAGGTCTAAATCCAGATACAGGTGATGGGTCCTACCAAGGCGTGTGTATGGGCTTTCTCCAAAGACCAGAGGTATGGCTATACTCATGGGTCTTTTAGCCACCTGGGGAAAGTATTCCTGTGTGCCCACAATTTTCAGAGCTGGCTATAGTTAGGAGTCTTTTAGCCATTGGGGGGAAGTCTCCCTGGGTGGTCACGATTTTTGGGGGCTGTCTATAGTCGTGGTCTTTTTCCAAAGGCCATGGATGACAATGTAGTAGCTCTACATGTAAGGCTTGCAGTGATGAAAATTCTTGTTCTGAGGGTCTTCTTTGCCACATCCAAACCTAGATCCAAGCCTGAGCATGCTGGTAATAGGGGCAGGTGGTGAGTCCTCCCCTGGAGTGTTGGTGAGTAACCAAAGCAGCTGTAACTGATTCAATGCACCATTGCATTTTCAGTGTAGTGGCCATGTCTACTTAAACATATATTTCAGTTGAAAATACCTGTTCTGAGGGCCTTCTTTGCCAGGTCTACACCTGCTCCTACCTCATACCTCTATGCTGCAGCCGTGGATGGCCATGCTCCACCAGGGGCTAGCCGTCTGGTGTAGGCTTGGGCAGTGCATTACATTACTTCACATTGGGGTCTTGGGGTCTTTTCCAGGAGGGTCTGCACCTTTTGACCAGTCCAGGAGGGACTTGCATCTTGCTGCCCCAGTCTGGCTTTTGGGCCTTTGAGACAAAATTATTGATCTGAGGATCTTCTTTGACAGAAGGTCTAAATCCAGATCCAAACCTGCAAAGACCCAGTGCTTTTTCATCCCGTTTTGAAAACTTGTCGGTTGGAAAACCCAAAATCTTTTTTCTAACCTTTCCTAAGCATTATACTACCCCTGCCCTCTCCTCCCTCATTAAAAGCACAGCTGTTATACAGGCAAGCCAGACCCCACCTGGAAAAAAGAGACATTTTGTTAACACAGCAGGGGAATGTAGGAAATGAAATGTAGGACAATGTTGTCAGATACTGACAAGCACTTGCAGGGCGTTTTTTTCCCATACTGCACCAGTGAAAATAGCCAGAATGCTGTAGGGCTCAGGGAACTGTGGGATAGCTTCCCACAATACACTGCTGCTACAGTCTATTTAAGCTATTTGTGTGTAGCAGCAATAAGTTAATTTTGTGGGGAGGATGTGGGAAGGTGAGGATGCTCAAAATCGAATTGATAAAACCCAGAGATAATCAATTTTAATAAATTCGGTTTTAGCTGATAGTGTAGGTGCAGCCAAAGTAAAGGGAGATTGTTTTCTAGTGCATTAGAGCCCTTCAGAAGTAATACGGTTATTCCCAGCTGTGACATACCAGAGTACAGACCACAATAATAAGGATCAGTGTCTCCCCGGCCCTCTAATCTGAGGTGCTCTTTACAGTGTTTTGCTGCTATAGCTCTAGCCTGAACTGCAGAGAAAAAACTTACAGCTATGTTTGTGCCAGTTTTGCAGCCAGCCAACCATACCTTTGTTCTTAACAGCCTCAGTTATATTGCAAGGTGTGACCCCAACACACTCCCAGTCTTAAATTACTTTCCAGAAATAGATATCCTGTATTGCCCAGAAGTCTTCTGGACAATACAAAGTCCATTTTATACAAAGTCCATTATTTCTTTAATAGAAATATTATACATACAACTTGCCATGTTAAACAGAGTTCCCCAACATTTCAAGTTAAACACACTGGATAAAATTAAACGATGAAAGATTATTAACTAGACAGAAAGTGCAAGTAATGAGTCAGAAAAATCTATATAAAATGTCTACAAGAAAAATAAAGTTAAAACTTAATGGGTTCCTACACTGACAAAGTATACTAAATTCAAAGAGGAATCTCCTTGTCCCATGGTTTCAGAAAAAAGAGACAGAAAGAGAGAGACCATGCCTTGGTGTGTTTATCCATCCCTTTATTATTTCAGTGCTCCTTTGGAAAAACACTTCCTGCTGTGCATTTGGATAAAGATGTTCCCTGTTTTTATTTTTTTCTCACCTATTTGAACTTCCTTTGATTCCCTTCCTACTTGATGATTCTGTTCACTGCTTCAATACAAATTTCAGGAGAGCATTTATTGCTTTGTTTGAGATTGACCTATTTGCCAGTTTCCATTTGGAACATGCGCTAGTAAATCCATAAAGTAGAATTTGTAAGTTCACATCTGATGTTGTCACACATTTTGTCAGGATAATATTGACCAGTAAAGCATGAGTTTTCAAATGACACCTTATAGGTCATTGTAGAAGGGACTATGGTCTCCCACCCTAACTGACAGGAAGAGACTCACAATGACTGCCTAGTGGGTAGAACTGGGACACCTGTGGCTAGCCCGCCAGAAGCAGAGGGGTGGGAGAGAAAGCGGGCCTATAAAAGGCCAGCCCTCTAGCTCAGTTAAGGAAGAACTTCCAGATGATCACGATAGCTATTCCCTGCTGCTGGAGCTTGGGACCAACTGAGATCTGCCCGAGGAGAAGGACATCTCTTCCCAGGTGCTGGAGCTACTAACAGCCAGAGACCCTGCAGGACTGCCTTCGTTGCCAGATACCAATAATACCAATGAGCTGCTGGGGCTGCCCTTTTGGTCTACCTGAGGGAGACAGAGGAAACCCTGGAACCCAGGTACTCCCATCCTGGAAGGGTAGGAAGTGGCCCAGGGAAGCTGAATAGGGTTCAGCTGTTGGATTGTTTTTAGACTGTCCTGCTTGTTGCATGCAGATCCACTCTGAGCTAGTGGAGGATTACCCCACTCTGAGCAGACTACGTGCTGCTGACAGGGCCCTAGGCTGGGATGTAGTGGTGTGGGAGGGCCTGCACTCTCCCTATACCAGCCACCCTATCCCCTGGGGCTAGCCATCTCCCCACTGATAGGCTAGGAGACCTGGATAGCCCTGCTGCCTGTCGGAGCTAGAGAACTAGACACATCTGTTATAGCTCCTGCCTGGAGGTAATTCCCCCACTGACCTACCAGTAGTAAAATGTGGGCTGCCCTGCCCTGGTTGAGGGATCTGGGCATTGAGGTTGATTTAATTGCCTGGACTGATTGCCAACCAGGCCCCACTAGTTGTTGGCTGCCACACCCAGATTGTGGCACAAAGACTCCATGCTCCTCAGTCCTACCACAGGGTATAGCCAGTGACCCCTCAGGGATTTCTCTGGACTGAGATTCTCCAGGATATGGTGGAGCAAGGGGGTGTGGATTCCTGCCCTGACAGACAGGGAGAGACCCACAGACATCCTACAGTCATACATGGTACAAAGACTATTACAGTAGCACACAGGGTGCAGTCATAGGTACATTCCCTCACACCAGCATACTCTGAGGTGGGACCAGAAAGGGGAGAAATGGAGGATCAGAATAAAATAGGGAGTGAAAAATGTAAGTATTATATTTACTGGACAAAGAAGCTAAAAGTTTATATTACTGATAAGATAGATAATTCCCAGCTTGTAGCTGTACTAATATCAACACTACTTATAAACAGTTATTTTTAGTATTAAACATGATATTTTATTTTCATTTTGGATTGTTTTAAAAATACTGACAGGGCTCCAGAGGAGTTTGGATTTAGGAATCTTTCAACATATCCTATTGATCTAACCTGGATGTGTTCCTCCAGCCATTGCTTCTCTTTTTTGAGATGTTCCAGTGCAATAGTAACGAGGAGTTAATAGCACGATCACTTTGTCCATAAACTGTAATGTCAGTGTGTAGATTGGGTAAAAGTGTTATGTTGTTCCACAGCAAAATTTCATGTCATTGATAATTTGTTGAGATAAGTAGCTGTAGAAGTAGTTTTGAGTCAGTGTATAGCTCTGCCAGGGTTTCATGGATTTAGATTAGATAAAACATCAACCCAAGGAAGATTAAAAATAACAGGGACAAATGCATAGCAGAGTGCATTAGAAAAAGGTTGCCTTTATAGCTCATCAGTGTAAATTTCTTGTCAAAAAGCTCCCTGAGCTAAGTAAAGGTTCCTTATTCATATGAGCACCTGACTTATAAAATCAATCAAGCCCTGATATCAAAGATGTCTAGGTTTTGCATCTATTCAGGTTGATGCTTCCATTAACTGAACTTCATAGCCTAAAAAGGTATTTCATTTTTAAATCTGCTATGCATAACTCATTAACATCATAGCCCCTCACAGTAATTGCCTGAAACTGAGTAAAGAAAATCGAGAACGATGAAGAGGGGAATTAGCACTTAATGAAAGGAAAAAGACAGACTGTTCAAATTGACTGCCTGTCTGTCATGCAGCAGCTATTCCCTGTTTTATGGAAAACGTACAGTAAAAATGTTTCTACTATCTAGGTGGTATTTATGGTTTGTAGAGAAGCTTTTACAATGGGATGTCAAAAAAGTGAAGAGCAGTGTTAAACATTGGTTTAAATTGCAATGTTCAGTGAGTGTCAAGTGTAAAAAAAATTATTCAGGGAATGCACATGTTGGCAATCATCTAATATCACACAAGAGATTTTTCAAAGTTTTCAAATATTTCTAGAGGATAGAGCCTAATAATTCTTCAGCTGATATATTATGTTACAATAGCTCTGGGTAACTCTAAAATTATCCTCACAATTTTCTGACTGAGATACCAAAAGATTTCTGGAAGCAGTCTGTCAAAAGGTTTTCTGGAAGCAGAGGTGCTATGCATAGCTTATAGTACCGATTGGACTTCAGTTAATGTGGCTTTTCAAATAGTTCGAGGTTGGAATAACTAAAGAGATTATCAGAAGTGTCCTCAAAATCCTTTTCTGATTCACAGCTTTCCAAGACACTCTCTCCTATCCTGTAGGTATTCTTGGTTTCTAGATGTACCACCTTGTATTTGGCTATTTTAAAATAAATTTTATTGAATAGTGACCATTTAACAAGCTGATTTAGATCTGACTGTCTATCCGTCCTTGACATCATTTACTACCCCACCATTCTTTGTACTATCTGCAAACTTTGCCACCAAAGATTTTATATCATCATCTAACTTGATAACATCACACATGTCGTTTGACCAACAGCCATGGGGTATGCTGCTCAAAACACCCTTTGAAATCTCCCTATTACCAAGGACTTCATGAGATCTGTGTGTAAGTTTTTAATCCATCTAATGTGTATCCTTTTAATTCCATAGAACTTAAATTCATTTATTTAGACATCATGTGATTCTAAGTCAAATGCTTTGAGAAATCCAGGTATACGATATCAATTAGAATGTCAATCTTCTAAACATATATATATATATATTTGCCAAAATCTACGTTCCATGAAACGACATGGACTGACATTTATATTTTTAGCTTCAAAATCTTTGTTGGTGGATATCAGATCAACTATTTCATTAAATAAAGATGCTAAAATGGGCACAAATCAATTTAAAAAAATCCTGCACAGGCCACCTTTAAAACAGCTACTATTAAAATCTTTATAGTGAGAGAAAATATGAAATGCTGCCAAAGAGCTAGACAAACATGTGCATGTGAGCAAACCCCATCTCAGTTATTTCTCACCAAAAGGGAAAAAAATACCCCGATTCTGATCTTAATTTCATTTTCCATTCATTTCATTGGAATTACTTTTGATTTATACCAGTGTGAGGACAGAATTATGCTTATTCTTTTCCAAATCGTTGAGGCAGACTTCGAGGCAAATCCTTTATGTTGTGAATGGAATAAAATGTAATTATATTATTTTTAAGTCAGGTAAGTTTGTTACATTACTTATTTAATCAGATTGTATTCTTGCCCTGGAAACTAATGCATTGATTTTATAAATGGTGTAGATTTGCGAAGCAGGCATAATATCTAAATGCTCAAATTTGTAAGTATTAATGAAGTCTGTATTGAAGAAAACTACTGCAGAAATAGTGAGTGGAGAAAAGCTTCACGTGTGATTACAGCTGTAGTTTGCATTGGGTACACTGAATTAACAATATTGGATTTATTTTAAGCTACTCAGAATTAATTGTGGGCCAGAGAGTCTGACAAATGTTATCACAAATATGCCTTATATATGAGTACTAGCAATCAGTAGTTCCATGGCTGAAGTAGCTAGAGCTTCTCTTTTCCTAACATTTTTGCAGACTCCTGTCCAATGTTTCCAAATGATATTTCAGATAACCCTTGATGACTCTTCAACCTTTTTTGGATTTCTTTGAAATAAACTGAATGTTGAGATTTGGCCATCATTCTCATTGACCAGAACTATGACAAGATTCTAGAAAAATCAGCAACATAAACAATTTCTCAGCATTTAGGTGAAAGATGCTTTCATATCTTAGCAATTAACCTGGATATGCTTCTGTTCCATTCAGATTCCTACACTGCACCCAGCACTGTGGTACCTGAATACCTTCCCAAAGCAAAATAAGCAACATGAGTAATATCTGTTGCATGTGGTGCTTCCACTGTTAGTCACTCCAAGGCAAATATTGCTTGTGGACATTCTTGAATGTTTTTATTTTATTTCTTTGAAAAGTAGTATAGGTAGACTAACGATATACAGTGTGCTTTCTTTGGGGAAGGCAAGGTCAATGAAGTTCACCTTACACTTGAAAAGGAAGTTTGGCAAGTTTTTATTGGGGTCTTTGATCCTGCACTTCCTTCCACAGCCCCTGAAGGAGCTCCATGTCCTGTGCCATTCAGATCCATTGCACACAAGAGCAGTTCCCAGTTAGTCCTCTTCCCAAAGCTTTAGGCAAGCCTGGACCCAGATCATTAAGGCTGGGTCTACATTAGAGAGTTTTGCCGACAGAAGGGGCCTTCTGTCGCCATAACTCAGGGAGCGTCTACACGCTTAAAGCATTCTGTCGGCAGAGTTTCCACAGAACACTGCATTTTCCTCAACAGTATTATCCCTCAAAAATTTGAGGCATAACAATCTCTGGATAGAGTACTGTCAACAGAAGCGCAGTGTAGACACTTCTGTTGACAATGAGGGCCTTCACCTGAGGGATAGCCCTTTGGCAGATCTGCCATTCTGCTTTCTGGCACCAGAGGGCAGTGCAGCCTGGCAGTTCTCTGTCGAGAGAGCAAGTTGTGTGTAGATGAAAGCTGTTGACAGATGTTCTGTCGAGATTTACTTCTGTCAACATGTATTCAGTGTAGACATAGCCCAAGGCTGTGGCCACACTAGAGAGTGACATCAAAATGGCTTATCCCTATCCGTCATTTCGAAATAAGCTATTTCAGATTAAGTGCTATGGAAGCGACTATACACGAAACGCAGATCAACGTTGAGATCTGCAACATCGAAAAGCCTCCCAGTCGTTTTGAAATGGAGCAGCTACACAGCCACGGCTTCATTTCGAAATAACAGGACAGAAAATGGTGAGGGCGGGTTCGAATGGCCGACAAGCCCTTCCTGGAGCACGGGCGAGCCAACCCCTTAAAGGGCCCCTCCCAAACACATCCCCCATGCACATGCTGAGGACTCTGGCTGCTTGCAGCACGCACTCCAGAACAGCACTCGCAGAGCCTTGGTTAGCCACCACACCACTGCCTGCCATGGACCTGAAGCACTTCACTGACAGGAACACCTTGGACATCACGGCCAGCCAGATGGCCATCCTGACAGCATGCCATATGAGGTTACATGCTGCCCGACACATGGCCAGCCTCCCGCAGGCTCCCCCCACGGTGCATCTGGAGCGCCCCCTGTTCCAGCCCCACCTTTGCCTCTGGCTGTACCCCACCAGCGGGGAATGGTGGGACGACATTGTCCTTGGAGAGTGGGACGATGACCAGTGGCTCCGCAAATTCTGGATGGCTCGGGCCACCTTCATGGAGCTGTGCCAGTGGCTGGCACCAGCATTTCACCACCAGGACACCCGCATGCGGCCCACGCTCCCCCTGGAGAAATGAGTAGCCATTGCCCTGTGGAAGCTGGCCACCCTGGACAGCAACTGCTTGGTCGTCCACCAATTTGGGGTGAGGAAGGCCACCGTCGGGGTCGTCCTCTTTGAGGTAAGGCACCCAGGGCCACACACCCACGGCGGGGCCCCAGGGAGTGGGGTCCCAGGGAGGGGTCCCCCATATGCTACCACACACTCAGAGGTGCCTGTGCCGTCTACCCCTACAGGTTGTTGCTGCCATCAACAGGATCCTCCTGCACTGCCTGATCCGCCTTGGAGACACGGACACTGCCATGGCTGGCTTCCAACAGCTGGGATTCCCCAACTGCATCGGTGCATTGGACAGCACCCACATCACCATCCGGGCCCCACCACACAGCCAGGGATGGGCTACCACTCTGTCGTCCTCCAGGCCCTCATGGATGCCCGAGGATGTTTCACAGACATCTGTGTGGGCTGGCCAGGCAAGGCCCACAATGCCCGCATCCTGCGGAACTCGTGGCTCGGCTGCAGGATGGCAGAGGGCACCTACATCCCCCTACGGGAGCTGCCAGTGGGGGATGTGACCATGCCCCCGTGCATCATCACTGATGCTGCCTACCCACTCCAGGCCTGGCTAATGCACCCCAACACAGGACACACCAATGAGAGCCAGGACGTCTTCAATGCCTGCCTCAACCAGGCCAGGAACACCATGAAGCGAGCATCTGGCTGTCTGAAGGCACGTTTCAGGTGCCTCCTGATGCTCCTGGAGGTAGGCCTGCCCGGCATGCCCGCTGTGGTGGGCACCTGCTGTGCACTCCACAACCTTGTGGAGAGTAAGCAGGAGCTCTTTGTGGCACACTAGGCAGCTGAGGCCCTACTACACTATGAGCAGCCAGGTGCAGTCCCTTGTTGCCAGGTGCCAGGTGTGGATGGGGTGCGCGTGTGGGAGGCTCTCTGGAAGGCCTTTGCCTGGGGGCCCCCATGACCTGGGCCAGCTCACTCCATGCAACTTCTCCCCCGTTCTTACTCCTGCCCCACCAGCAACGCCCTTGCCATCCTGACCCGAGGCAGGACACATCTCACCTTTAAATAAATTCAACTGCTATTTTTCGAACACAAAGAACATGTGACTATTTACGTTGCAGGGGCGGAGGTGAACTATTTACATGGAGGGCAGGGATGAACTATACATGGGGAGATGGGTGGCCTCAATCCTCCATCGGAGTGGCTGGTCTGGAGCCACAATGGCCCCTGGAGCAGTGACCGCCCTGGGTCTGGGGACCACAGTGGGGCCGGGATGGGGCAGGTGGAATGGGGAGGTAGGGCTGGACCGGGGTATCTAGGGGCTCAGACTCAAGGGGAGGAGCAGGGAGATCGAGAGATGGCCAGGGCTCGCCTGGCCACAGCTAGTGTGCCATCTCCCGCCGTTCAGCCAGGGTCATGTTGACTGGGAGCAGAGCTGCAAGGTCGGAGGGGGGCAGAAGGGGTGTGGGGAGGATGGGAAAGAGGGGGAGCTGAGGAAGAGGGGGGTGGCAGGGAAGAGGGGGAGGCTGGGGCAGGGGGGCGGGGAAGGAAGGTGGGGCTGGGGCAGTGCGAGTTGCTGCGGGAAAGGCCATCCAAGGGGTGGGTGGCTGGGCCAGGTGGTTGGCAACGGCCTGGGTCAGGATGTCGAGATACCCAGTCCCAGGCCACCCGCTCCATGGAGAGCCATTCCCGCAGCAAGCAGCAAGCAGTTCTGCTCCCACCATACAGTGTAAGAATGGCTGTCTGTCCTCCATCCATCAGCACCACAAATGCTGTTTCTGTTCCTTGTTCTGGCCAAAGTGCAGATTGTCCAGCATCTAGACAACTGGCTTTGGATAGATGAACATAAAGGAGGCTTTTTGATAGTGTCCCTGTGAGCTTGCTCAGGAATGGGTGGTTGATGTTGAGTGTCAAATAGGACTGATACATCTAGGATTTCTTGAAACCCATATAAACTTCCATTAAACCCAAATAAAATTGTGGCCCACAAATTTAAGTTAATTCACAGAAAGTCAGGAATAATACAAAATGGTATTGTTTTCAGTTTGCATTATTTCTGTTTCAGTCATGCCTAAAGACCCTAATTAGAATCAGGGACGCATTGTGCCAGGTGCTGCATGAACGCACAAATAGACGTGGTCCAAAGAGGTTACTGGCAGATCTGAAACACAACAAAGCAAGTGTGTGTGACAAGGAAGGGAGTGGGGGAGGAAGAAATAACAAAAAGAGGGCCATATTATTACAAAGGTGAGTGATTGCTACATGTACTAGGTATTAGTGATTTTTGTGTGGGGGGTGGTAACTGAGCTAGCTTGCTAACATAGCAATGAAGCAACAAGAGCACAGGCTAGCTATCAAATTCAACCCATTCTGGTTTGTACTCTGGCACTTAGGTTTTACTGATAGTTTTAGTGAGCTAGTCTGGTGTGACCTAGCTTGGGTATGTAAATATATGCTCCAAATGCACTTCCTGATTGCACAGTAGACGTAACCACAGACTGACTTAGGGAGAGTTTTCCACATACAAGAAGGAGTGCTGAGGAAAGCACAGGTTTACCTGTGGAGAAGCAGATGAGTGAACATTCAAGCCTTGCATCATCAATGGAAGACGGCATGTGTGGAGAGCCTGCTAGGACACAAAGCAGCAGATCACTGTGGAGAAGCTGACTCCTGAGGGGCTTTGAGGAGGAGGACAAAAATCTTGAATCTGAAGCACTAGAAAAAAAACATATATTGTACAACTGGCAAATATCCCCCTGCCCACAAACAGCTCCTTCATAGGAGACCTACGTGGGTAGGCAGGGACTGGATTAGGAAAGGGGCATGCAATGTACTCTGACTCTCTCTAAGGCTTCAGTGTTAGTATCATTACTTGTATTGTGGTAGCATCTAGATGCCCTAACCCCATCATGTTAGGCCCTGTAAACACTTATGACAAAGAGACTGTCCCTAGATGTGACCAGACATTGTGGCAGCCACTGGAGAACATCTTTTTCCACTACATCTTGCCTCAGGAAAGAAGCAGCAAAAGGTGGGTTTTCCAGGCCTACCTAGCAAGGATGCAGAGAAGCAGCCAATCTGAATTCAGCAAGTTCAGATAAAAGGAGCTCAGAAGATCTGTTCCTCACTGGGACCAGAGGGGTAAGAATGGCCAATCTGGGTCAAACCAAAGGTCCATCTAGCCCAGTATCCTGTCTTCTGACAGTGGCCACTGTCAGGTGTTCCAGAGAAATGAATACAACAGGTAGTTATCAAATAATCCCTCCCTGTCACCCATTCTGAGTTTCTGACAGAGGCTGAGGACACGATTCCTACCATCCCAGTTAATAGCCAGTGGTGGACCTATCCTCCATGAGTTTATCTAGCTCTTTTTTGAACCCTGTTGAAGTTTTGGTCTTTATGAGATCATCTGGCAAGAACTTCCACAGGCCTACTGGGGTACTGCGTGAAGAATTATTTCCTTTTATTGATTTTAAACCTGCTACGTATTAATTTCATTTGGTGACCCTTAGTTCTTGTCTTGACTAACAGATATTTTGGAACTTAAGATTTCACAGGCAAAGACCCACTTCATCAGGTGCATGAGTGGTGTGGGGGAGGTTCAGAAGGGTATGTAAAGAGTGGGGTCCCAGTAAAAGGGAGGGCCAGAGCTGACAAGGTCTATTCAGTCAGGGTGGGAATGGCCCATTATCGGTAGCATGCATCAAAAGAGGAAAAAACAAGTTAGATAAATCGGGGGATGTGGCCATTGTCAGAATCTAATGTGGAGGTGTTAACGCCCAAAGCAGAGAAGCTGCTTTTGTAATGAGCCAGCCAGCCCCAGTTTCTGTTTAATCCCTGGGTGGTGGAGTCAAATTTGCAAATAAATTGCAGTTCAGAGATTTCTTTCTCCATTTGATTTTTGAAGTTTCTTTGTTTTAGAACTGCTACTTTTAAATCTGTTACTGAGTGTCCAGGGAGATTGGTGTTCTCCTGCAAGTTTTTGTACATAACCATTCCTGATGTCTGATTTATGTCCATTTATTCAAAGCTTCTCTGCTTTGGGTGTTAACACCTCCACATTAGATTTTGACAATGGGCCACATTCCCGCTTACTTATCTAACTTATTTTTTCCTCTTTTCATACATAGTACCAATAATGGGCCATTTCCACCCTGACTGAATAGACCTTGTTAGCTCTGGCCCTCCCCTTTACTGGGATCCCACTCTTTAAATACCCCTCTGAACCCACCCCCCATGCATCTGATGAAGCAGGTCTTTGCCCACGATAGCTTATGCTCCAAAATATCTGTTAGTCTATAAAGTGCCACAGGCCTTCTTGTTCTCGAAGATAGAGACTAACATGGCTACCTTGATAGAAGTGATGATGCAGCCATGCCACAGTAAGTTCTTTCAAGTAGCTGTTCTAAGGAGACATGAGAGAACTCTCCTACTGCCATAATTAGTGGCAATAGCCATGTAGTAATAGACACTCTCCCATCGACTTAGTGCTGTCTACACTGCACTTCTGTTAGTGTAGCTTATGTTTTCACACCCCTGACTGGCATAAGTTATCCTGACAAAAGTGCTAGTGTAGCCATGGCTGGTCCAAAGTAAAGAACTCCAGTTTCTAATAATTTGTGAGAGTGTGTACCAACCCCACACTGACACACCAGGGGTTAACCCATTTTTGTTAGCAGGAGAGGCCACATCCTTCCTTTTCTATTGGGTATGCTCCAGTTGGAACCAGAGTATAAAACGCCTGAGAGGAGCTCAGTCTGGGTTGACTGCTGGAGGAGAAGGAGGTACACCAAAAGCTCCAGCCAATGGACCACTTGCACTCCAAGATCTGAAGGCCAGCCATGCAAGACTGGATGTAGGCACCCGGACAAGGGATGTCACATTGGGTGCAGAGACTACTGGACCATGTACACCACAGACTCCGTAGGCTCAGACAGGAAGACACCCAAGGGGACCAGAGGAGGAAAACAGTGTAAGAACTGGGTGGATTCCCCACTAAGCTGGTGGCAGGCAGGTCTGCCATCGACAGGGCCCTGAGTCAGAACCTGGTGGAGAAGGCGTTCCAAAGTTCCCCTGTGCACCTGGAGAGTGGTGGCCTGACACACTATTATATAATGACTCAAGCCACTGGGAGGCACTACCCCAAATACAAGGGATTGCTCTAGTGACTCTGGGCATTGTATCTCACTACTCCGACCATAGGGGCTTATTGTAGAGATCCTGGCCTGTAGGATGTGCTACCAACTGCAGAGGATCACTCCAGTGACTCTGGCCATTGGGCCGCACTACCCTGAATGTGGGGGATTGCTGCAGAGACTGAGTAAATGATGCAGACACTGGACTGCATGGGCACAAGATGCAGGATACTTTTTAGACAAGTGCTTGGGGCTGTGCTACATCTGTTCCCTTCCACAATGTGTGACATGATTTATCTGTCCCACAACATCATTAGAAATATTTGTCTTTTCTCACATACAAAGAAAACATGTCAATATTCCAGGATAGGAAGTAAAGTAGTCAGCTAAGTTTTTAATGTTGATACTACAGGGCCTGGCTGTAATGTAGCATACTTCACACTAGGTGGTGCTCTTGCCACATCAATAGCTATCAAAGGAAAATCTTTTTCCTAATATACTGTGGAAAATCCCATTTTGAAAATAGCCTTTTTTTTCATGGAAGAACTACGACAAACGTAATGTTACTGAGGGTCTTCACTGTGGGCTGCAATAACAATGCATGCCAGTTTTGTAATTTTGTAGTTGCCAACAATCCAGGCTTGTCCTGGAGTCTCAAGGAATTATGAATTAATCTCTAATTAAAGTTTGTGTCATGTGATGAAACCTCCAGGAATGCATCCAACCAAAATTGGCAACCCCAATTTTCAGGCAGTTAATTTTCTTGAAGCTCACAAATCTTAGTTAAATGATAGCCATTACAGCAATTTGTTTGTCTTGGTTTTCCTGTTTTTATCAACCAAAGGTTTTAGGTGTGAGAGAGGGAATTAGTGGCTAGTTGAAATCTGTGACCTACATTTTTCTGATGTAACATTTGAATTTGTATTATAGGGGGTTACTCTTGTTTCACATATTGCTTCTCTTTCCTGGTTTGTTTGTGCTGCACTTTTATTGTTATGATGGGAACTTGCTGGGATGCTGCATGTTCCTTTAAATTTAAAACCAGCTGTGGGCAGAAATACTGCCTACTTCAGATCACAGTTGCATAATCCTTTCTTCATAGATGATGTTTGCACTTTTCCAAATATCAAGATTGAGAGACAGAGAGAGAGAGTGCATGTACGTGTTTGCATGCATTGGGATGTGCCCTTTTTTTAAAAAAAAAGGGCTCCACAGGAAATCCTGATGATTACAGGATTGGGAGCAGTGAGTTAACATCAGTTCCAGGCTATAGTACTATAATAAAGAACAGGCTTGTCAGTCATATAGAATTATATTATTAGCTGGGGAAGTCAGTGAAGCTTTTATAAAGGGAACTCATACCTCACCAATCTAGTAGATAATCTCAGAGCAGTAGCTTTGTTAGTGTGTAGCTTCACAAAAACAAGCAGTCCTGTAGCATCTTAAAGAATAACTAATTTATTTATTAGGCAATTAGCTTTTTTGGGCAAGACCCACTTCAGATTTTCAGATTTGAATAGACAATTAGAATCAGGGTTTAGATAGTGGAGAAGGGCAGGCAAAGTAAGGAATGGAGAAAAGGGGGCAGGTCATTACTAGGACCTGTGGAAGAAGTAAATTATGTGGGATGGGTGTCATTCCTGCAAATATCAAAGATGGGAAAATTGCCATTGTCATGTGTAAGATAATTGAGATCTCTGTTAAGCCAGAGGTTAAATGGGTCAAACTTGCAAATATCTCCCTCTCTAATCTTGTGGTAAAATCCTGCTGCAGAAGAATGGCTGCTTTCAAATCCTTTATTGACTGTCCAGAGAAGCTGAAGATTTCCCCTCTAGATTTATCTGTATTCCAATTCTTAGTGCAGGCTTTATGCCCAATCATCTTCTGGCATATACACTGTCCAGTTTTTTCAGTGCATGTGACACAAGGGCATTGCTGACACCTGAAGGCATATATCGCATTAGTATATGTGCAGGTATATGAGCCCCTGATGGCGTGGGTGATGTGGTGAAGTCCAATGATGCTTAGTATAGATATGTGGACAGAGTTGGCAATGGAGTTTGTTGCAAGGATAAATTCCTGGGTTAAATTTTCTATGGTGTGGTGTGGCTGCTAGTATTTTCTTGAGGTTGGGTGGCTGGCTGAATGAGAGGACAGACCTGTCAGCCAAGACCTGTGAGCGTGAGGGATCATGTTCCAGTAAAGGTTGTAGATTGCTAATGATGCACTGGAGGGATTTAAGTTGAGAGCTATACACGATGACAAGTGGTGTTCTGTTATTTTCCTTCTTGGGTCTATCATGAAGTAGCTTTCTTCTGGGACTCACCTTGCTCTGTCAATCTGTTTCTTTACTTCCCCCAGTGGGTAATTAAGTTACACAAATGCTTGGTAAAGCTCTTGCAGTTTTTTGGCAATGCCATTGAGATTGGAGCAGATACAGTTGTATCTTAGGGCTTGGCAGTAGACAATGGATTTTGTAACGTGTCTTGGATGGAAGCTGGAGGCATTTAGGTAAGAATAATGGTTGGTGGGTTTCTGGTGTAGAGTGGTATTAATTTAACCATCATCATTCATGATGGCTGTGTCTACACTTACCAAAAACTTTGAAATGGTCATGCTAATGGCCAGATCGAAGAATACTAATGAGGCGCTGAAATGCATACTCTGCACCATATTAAGATGCTACCGGCTGCAGCACTTGGAAATTGTCGTGGTTCGCTCCCATGCAGCTCGGCTACATGGGGGTCTTTTTCGAAAGGACCCCACCAACATTGAAATCCCCGTATTCCTATGAGCTCATTAGCATGGCCATTTTGAAGTTTTTGGTAAATGTAGACACAGCCATCATGAATAAGTCAGACTATGAATAGGATGTAGACAGATAACTCTCTAACACCACATTCTACAGGCCTTTTTCCTCTGATCCCACTGAAGACTGTGAAAGGAAACTACACAATCTGCTCAAGAAACTCCCTGCTTCAGCTCCAGACCATATCCACACAGACATGCCCACTGAGCCCCAGCCAGGAGTATTCTATCTGCTACCAAAGATCCATAAACTTGGAAATTTCAGACGCCCTATCATTTCAGGGATTGGCACCTCTACACCCGGACTACCTTGCTATGTAGACTCTCTCCTCAAACCCTATGCTACCAGAACTCATAGGTATAAGGGGATTTCGATTTTGGTGGGGTCCTTTTCAAAGGACCCCTGTTTGGATGAGCCGGATGACTGCACCACCCACTTTGTCAGACTCTTTGATTAATTTCAGAGTTGTTTTTGAGGCTATGAGTTACATTGCATTCAGCATGGCTGTGGTTATGTATCACATGGTGTTCTTTGTGCACAATATCAGCCTGTGCATGTTTGAGGAACCATGCAATGTAGAAGTCAAAACTGTCAGTCCGACCATCAGCGGAGTCTATGCAGAATTCTTCTTCTTGTGGTGTTGGTAGGATCTAGTAGGATCTAGGATCTAGTATGTCAGTGTGATGTTCATGTGTGTGTAAGAAGTATTCCTTCAGATGGAGATGGTGAAAATAGGTAACCACAGAACTGTATCATGTGTGTACAGGTGATGGTGGGGCAGAGAGTCCCCAAAACTGGACAGACTCTTATGCCAGGCCAAGTCTGTAGTTGGAAAGATTAACAATGTTTTCAACGTAGTTGAGGCTGTTGTAGTTGCCTGTAGCACAAAGGAGTTTAGTTTATTGTCATTTTTCTTCCATAGGGAGGTGAAGCGAGCATTGTAAATAGCTTGTCTTGTATTAGTAAAAGCTTGTCAAGTGACACTTTGCGTGGACACTTGGTTATTGATGAAAGTCTAGTTCATTCTTGATTTTCCCATTTGTTGTATAGGATACTGGTTAGGTGGTTTCTCTTACTGTAATTAATATAGTACATTGATTGTCGTGGTTTTTTCGCTTTCAGTCCATCCATTTGCGCTTGGAGAGGAAGATGATGTCTGTCTGTATCGGTGGGAGATTTTTCATGTAGTTGGTGGATTTCTACTCAAAATGGCTAAATGCAGTGCCTTGCATGGCAAATAGTCTGAGAAGAGTAGCCGTGTTAGTCTGTAGCTTCACAAAAAACAAGCAGTCCTGTAGAACCTTAAAAACTAACACATTTATTTATTAGGTAATGAGCTTTCATGGGTAAGACCCACTTCTTCAGATTTTCAGACTGGAACAGACAGTAAGAATCCAGGGTATATACAGTGTGGGAGGGGAGATGAATAAAGGGAAAATGTTTTTTGAAGGGGTTAACAAACACACGTGGGTAAGAGTGATCCAATGGATACAGTGTTCTTGGACTCTCAAAAGCATTTGACAACGTCTCTCACCAAAGACTCTTAAGCAAACTAAGCAGTGATGGGATAAAAGGGAAGGTCCTGTCATGGATCAGTAACTGATTAAAAAATAGGAAACAAAAGGTAGGAATAACTGGTCAGTTTTCAGAGTGCAGAGAGGTAAATAGCGGGGATCCCTCTGAACTGGTACGAGACCAGTGCTGTTCACTATATTCCCAAATGATCTAGAAAAGTGTTAAGCAAGGAGGTGGCAAAATTTGAAGATCATATGAAATTTCTCAAGATAATTAAGTGACCTGGAAAAGCAGCCACAACTCTGTCCAGACTCAGCGAGAGAGTGTGGAATAACATCAAGTTGTACACCCACACCAAAATGCAGGTCTACAGAGCCTACATCCTCAGCTCCCTCCTTTACAGCAGCAAGTCTTGGATCCTGTACGCCCACCAGGAAAAAAGGCTGAACATCTTCCACTTGCGCTGCCTCAGGCACATCCTTGGAATATCATGGAAGGACAGAGTGTCCAACACCGCCGTCCTTGAGCAAGCTGGAATCCCAAACATGCACACCCTCCTCAGGCAGCGGCAGCTCCGCTGGCTTGGCCAAGTCCACAGGATGAATGATGGAAGGATCCCAAAAGACATCCTATACGGCGAGCTAGCCTCTGACAAAAGACCTCCCAGATGCCCCCAATTATGCTACAAAGGTGTTTGCAAGAGGGACCTCAGAGAGGTAGACATTGAGCCGGACAGCTGGGAGGAGCTGGCAAACGATCGCAGCAGATGGGGGCGGGAACTACAAAAGGGCCTTCAGAGGGGTGAGACGAGGATCAGACAGCTAGCAAAGGAGAAGCAAGCCCACAGAACAGTAAGGACCTGCCAGACACCCATTACACATGCAACAGATGCAGCAAGGACTGTCACTCTCGTGTGGGCCTTCACAGTCACAGTCGACGCTGCAAATGATGATCCCAAATGGAACTATGAAGGGCGCGATCCATAGTCTACATAGACTGAAGGATGCCTACTTCTAATTAAGTGATCATGAAGAATTACAAAAGGGTCTCATAAAACTGAATGGCAGGGGGAAAATGGCAGACGAAATTCATGAATTAATAAATGCAGTCATCCACATTGGCAAACAAAATCCCAACTGCAAATACAAAATGATGGCATCTAAAGAAGTTGTTACCACTCAGGAAAGAGATCTTGGAGTCACTGTGGACATTTCTCTGCAAACATCCACGCCGTGTGTAGTGGCAGTCAAAAAAAGAAAACAAGCAGAATGTTAGCAACCATTAGGAAATGGGAAAATAATAAGATAGTCAGTATCATGAGGCCACCAGAGAAATCCATGATAGATCTACTCCTTGAGTATTGTGTGCTGCTCACCCTATATCAAAGATATATTAAAATGGGAGAAGGGCAGCAAAAATGGTTATAGGTATGGGACAGTTTCCACTGAAGGAGTGAGTAATAAGACCAAAGGTAAAAGGGAGCTGATGCATTCTGTGCAATGCACCAGGAAGAGACTGATTAGCTGGGAGCAGGGCTCTGAATATTGCTGGTGTAGTGACAACAAATGATTTGTGTCACTGCACCCTGGGAAGTGCAGCCACAGTGTACCCAGGCTCCAGACTCAGTGCTCAGGTGGCTGTGATGCAAGGTGGCCATGTTCCTACCCCTGAGCTTTCCCCATATCCATGCAATCTCCTACCTTGAGCTCCCACTCTCCTATATCCCCTTCACTCAATCCACCTTACTGCCTCCTGCTCTGACTCCTGCATCCTCATATTCCCAACCACCCAGACACTCTCACCCACCCCAACCTGCTTCCCTGAGCCTCCCACAAACCAAGGGCATCTTCTGACAGTGGCCAGTGCCCAGTGACCCAGAGGGAATGAACAGAACAGGCACTCATCAAGTGATCCACCCCCTGTTGCTTGCTCCCAGGTTCTAGAGAGCAGGACTGGGAACACCATACCTATCTATCCTGGCTAACAGCCATTGATGGACCTATTCTCCAAGAATGTATCTAGTTCCCTTTTTTAGCCTTGTTGTCGTCTTGGCCTTCACCACATCCTCTGGCAAAGAGTTCCACAGGCTGACTGTGGGCTCTGTCAAAAATACTTCATTTTATTTGTTTTAAACTTGCTGCCTATTCATTTCATTTGGTGACCCCCTAGTTCTTGTGTGATGAGGTGTAGATAGCACATCCATCTACTGCAGCCATCCACATTTGCATCTACACCAGTCATGATTTTAGAGACAGTCATATGTCCCCCTTAGTCATCTGTCCTTGTATGGATGCTGTTCTATACCCCCTAATAATATTTGCTGCCCTTGCCCTGAACCTTTTCCAACTCCAATATGTCTTTTGAAGGATTGGGTGGCTACATTTGCATGCAATATTCAAGATGTGGGCATACCTCGGATTAATATAGAGGAAATACAGTATTTTCTGTCTTGTTATCCATCCCTTTCTTAATGATTCCAGACTTTCTACGTGCCCTTTTCATTGCCATTGTTTTTACTTGCCACCATGAGAATGGATGTCTTGCTTTAGTTGACCATAAAATATGATCTTGAGTATTTTCAAGTTGGTCGTATGAAAAATATGACCAGACCATTACAGCTGAACTTTCATGTTCATGTCTTAAGGGTGAGCCATCTGACAATAATTAAGGATTTTGATGTTGGAAGTGACCCTGTGAACAGACCCAGAATGGTGCATATGGAACAGATTAAGTTTGCTGCTGTGGCAGTAATACACTGTGCATGTGTTAGGACTGTAATGCTTATTTTGACATCCCTATCATTCCACGTGCAGTGTGAGTACTTCAAATGCAGAGCTGGCCTTGGCTATGTGGTGGGAAATCTGATCATCATTTTCTTGTTATGTCACAGCATACTCCATCAGTAGAAAAAAAAATTCTCTCCAGGCTTTTGGGGGTGTTGTTGATTTTAATAAATTGGGTAGATATGTGCATCCCCAGCACAAGTTGTTACAGAGCTTTAATTTTTTGTAAGTTAATTGTGAAATCAAAATGATTGACTGCACAGTCAAAGTGATCAGCTATAAATTCAATGTCATCAATCAAGCGAGCAACCAGCGCAGTCAGCAGCTGCAGGGGGAAAAAAAGCAGCAGCAGCTCCTTAATGAGTAAATCTGTTATCTGTTTCTTTCATGCAAGCATTAAAGTGTTGCAAATTCAACAAATTCACGTCAGTGCAGAACTGGATAAATGCTACTCTGTCCATGCCATGAAATGCATCCATAACCGTATGGAAAATGCAAAAAAGATGGAAAACTGTGCAGAGTGCTACTGGAAAGAGGAAAAGGATCTGATATCGCACCATTTTCCACTATTGTGTCCATTTTCCCATCAGGGAAGGAGTGAATAATAGACATGAACTTTGCAGGCCATTCAAAAACGGGAAAAAAAATTTGAGTCCCTCATAATTTACAGCATCAAAAGCTTTCCTGAAGCTAACGGGCTGTGATGACCATGTCTAGATTGCCCTATCTAGACCAAAATCCACAATGGGACTCAGAGAGGATGGTTTCCATCAGGCAGGTGTTCAATTATATATGACTAGGGCACTAATTTTTTCTAGCAGCAAATCATATATATGATTTTTGCTGTGTCATTCCATCTGACCGGGCAAGATTCTACAATGTTTGCGCCCTCCCCCGCACTATGCTGGAGTCACCCCCTCCCCTGGCCAGTGCAGGGTCCAGCCCAGCCCACCCAAGAGACTCCCCACGCCTGCCAACTCTACCCTTCCCCCAGCCAGCACACGGCCCAGCCCAGCCCCCAACAGAGGTCCCCCCGCAGGCCAGTGCCAGCACCAGCCCATACAGTTTAGATGTGTACTACAAGTTTCTGTCTAGAACTTCCTTCCAGTCCAACTTCTGCTTGCAAGCTGGGCTACAACCAGGTCTTTAGTTGTACTGAAATGAGATGATCATCACAGTTTGCCTATCATCCTGACATTTACAGACGTGGACAATGTTGGCATCACTGGAATTTTGTGACGCTGACTCCTGCTCCCCGATTATGTGGAAGAGCCATGTGATTTGGCTTGCTCTCCGTGCCTGCCCTGCTTATTACTCTTTGGTAGAATGCCATCTGGTTCAGCAGTTTTCCCTTGCAAAATCTGCTTGCTTGCAGTCATCTCATAGGATGGGTACTATTGCAGGCCTTCTTTTAATGAGCTTTGTGGCAAAGTGTTTAATTGCTTCCTCAGAAATGTCAGAAGGGTGACAGAAGTGAACTGGTATATTCCATCAATTGGTCACATATTTCTTTTTTCAGTTAATTCTATTACAATAAAAAAGAAAAGGTAGGTTGTTAGTGTAGTGTCTGATTCCCTAATGCACGTACAGGGACCTGGCTTACACTTAGCCATATATAGAATGGTGATCATTCGAGCTAAATATCCTTAAATGGTTATTTCGAGGCCATGCAGAGTTCATGAAGAGGGCCTAAATCTTTAAATATTCCAGATTTTTTAAAAAAATCTTGAGGAAAATATCTCTGCTCTGAGATTTTTTTGAGAGTGAGCATTTCACCCTTTATTAAGTGTTTCATATTACAAATGTGAGCAATTGGGTTTGTACACTCTTGCCACGTGGTTGTGTTTCTGTTCCCTCATCATATGAGCATAACTCTTCTGTGCAAAGAGTCATGACCACAAGTTCAGAATTCTTTCTGCAGAATTCTCTTAAAATTCACCCTTTTGGTGGTAGTAGGCATCCTTCGATCCTGAGGGATCATGGGTTTGTGCCCCCGTTGGACTGATTCGAGCAGCGTCTTCTGTGGCTGTGCAATCCAATCCGGGAGTGGCAGTCCTTTCCACACTGTGAGCAGCAGTAGGCAGATGTCGCTCTGCTATCACAGGCATGGATCTTCCTGAGGGCTCTCCTGTCTTCTGCTTCCTTCACCAAGGTAGTTGCATACATAACAAGAGCTTCCTTCACTCCCTGTTTCCAGGCATGCCTGTCTGAGGTGAGCGAATGCCAGGTGTTCACACTGATAGAGAGAGCGCTGAGGTCATGCTTGCACGTGTCCTTGAGCACAATTTAGGTCGCCCTTTCGGCCTCTTTCCAGACGCCAGTTTGCCGAAGACGAGGTCCGTCGGTATTCGGCCATCTGTCATGCGTGAGACATGGCCCAGCCAGCACATACGCCTCTGTTTGAGAAGGGTGAACATGGAGGCAGTGCCTGCCCTCTCAAGCACTGCGCTAGTGGGGACCTTTTGTAATTACTTTCAATATTATGCTCACTTGCTGAAGTATTTGTGGAGCGCAAATGCCCAGGTGGCACAAAGTTGAAGTCAATTTAAAATCTCTAATGAATATTTACAGAAACATCTTTTTTGTTTTGGTGAAGTTCATGTTATATAGTTTGTGGCAAGGCTGGTTCCCACTGTGCTTTAACATAGGGGGTACATCCACATTGTATAGTCCTCATGGAGGTCTGCTAGAGATGCATGTATTCTACAAGGCCATCTAGAATGCATGCAATTAATAATGTAGATGGTGAGGCTAAGGCTTGTAGACAAATGAATTGCCCAAGCTGTGCCTCATTTGTCTAAACCAGGGATGCCCAACCTACGAGTTGTGACACAATCATGGGTCACGATTAGATTTTCTGAGGGTCACCAGCTGGGCTCTTAAGGAGCCATTTGAATCTCCTGAGCTGTCACTTGACTCCTCGTTGGTGCTGAAACCAATTAAACTGAGTGCATTTAAGCCTGCAGGAGAGGGAACTGTCCAGCTGCAGGTGAGGGAAGAGAGTGATAGGGCTGGGGGGAGCTGGGCAGTGCCCAATGGAGGAGCATCAGGGGTCAGCAGGGCAGTGCAACTCACCTGTGAGGTAGGTGAGGGGAGCTGCAGGTTGTGCAATTACTTCTGCCTGGTCAGGACTGCAGGCTGGGAATTTCAGACCCCTGATTTTATGCTTCCTTTATTCTGGTAGTTGAACTTCAACACAGAGTAGCTGGCACTGCTATGCAAGGCTCAATGCCCCACCTAGCTCCCAGCCATGGAGCTGCAGGGGTTCTCCTCTGCACCTCTGTTCAGGGTCTATTTGCTGCTATGCCATGTGTACAAGGGGGCTTGAACTCTCACTTCAGCCACTGAGCTTAATCCACAAGGTATTGCGCACTGAAGATTCCACAGCAAAGTGATGGTGCATCTTGCTGCTCTATGGGCCTCAGAGCACCCTTGTGCAACAACTGGTGAGCAAGGGTGAACACAGCCTCTCGGCAGCTGCTTTGGTACGGAGTGTGAGAAGCTTCCAAAGAAACTGGACAACCCGAGTGAGCAAGCTGGAATCACACAATGGATGTCATATGTTAGCGTCTGTTCGCTATAATCAGGCAGCACAAGGCTTGTTAGGAGTGATGTGCAGTGTGATGAGGATTGCAGCTTCATGGCAGAGTGGCCTGACAGTGGAACAAGATGATAAAGGGCAGGGCGGGGTGGGGGGGTGGTGTCTTCAGTGGCTTATTGAGATTTTGCTGTCCTTCGTGTAGGTAGGAATTTGATCTGTGAAGTGGACACTGCTGATCCTGGTGCCAGGTTGTCAGGGTGTTGCAAGACTATGGAGCCAGTCCAGAAGAAGAATAGCTGTAGCCTCACTGACTTTTGCTGCCCCGTACTCTCAACACAAGTGGTGTGGCCTTTATCAGCCCTCCTACACAGAGCCTCCTACACATGTGCATTGAGAACAAATTAAATATTACAACCAGGAACCACAAGCCAAGTTAAGGGTTGGTGTAAGTAAGTATTACTCCATTAAACTCAAACCTGGTGTAAATGAGTGCACTGTATTACAAATCAGTGAGTTTGTACCTGATTACTCCAGATCTGAACTATCTGTGTTACTCTGGAATTTCCTAACTCCTGTTCCCCGGACTGTGTCTACACTTGCATTCCTCTTTGGAAAGAGGTACACAAACGAGGGGAATTGAAAATGCAAATGTGACTCATATTTGCATATTCAGCACCTCATTTGCATATTCTTATTTCAAAAGAAGAAAACCAGTGGGCTGTTTCTACACATACCACTTTCTCCAAAAAGTGGAATGCTAATAAACAGCCCAAAATATGCTAATGAGGCACAGATGCAAATTCCCTGTGCCTCATTAGCTTAAGGTCACATGATTTGGAGTCTGGAAGACAGTCTTCCGGATTCCAAAACAGCATGTAGAAGTGTGGCCCCTGGGGGGTCTTCCGGAAGGAAATCCTCCTTCCAAAGGCCCCTTCTTCCTAAAACTTTTGATCTGGTCTAGACAGGTAGTTCAATCTGGTGAAATCAGGTGCAAACCCACAGATTGCAATACAGTGCACTCATTTACACCAGGTTTGAGTTTAATGGAGTAATACTTACTTACACCAACCCTTAACTTGGCTTGTGGTTCCTAGTTGTAATATTTAATTTGTGCTCAATGCACATGTGTAGGAGGCTCTGTGTAGGAGGGCTGATAAAGGCCACACCACTTGTGTTGAGAGTACGGGGCAGCAAAAGTCAGTGAGGCTACAGCTATTCTTCCTCTGGACTGGCTCCACAGTCTTGCAACACCCTGACAACCTGGCACCAGGATCAGCAGTGTCCACTTCACAGATCAAATTCCTACCTACACGAAGGACAGCAAAATCTCAATAAGCCACTGAAGGCACCCCCCCGCCCCACCCCGCCTCGCCCTGCCCTGCCCTGCCCTCTATCACCTTGTTCCACTGTCAGGCCACTCTGCCATGAAGCTGCAATCCCCATCACACTGCACGTCACTCCTAACAAGCCTTGTGCTGCCTGATTATAGCGAACAGACGCTAACATATGGCATCCATTGTGCAATTCTGGCTTGCTCACTCGGGTTGTCCAGTTTCTTTGGAAGCTTCTCACACTCTGTACCAAAGCAGCTGCTGAGAGGCTGTGTTCACCCTTGCTCACCAGTTGTTGCACAAGGGTGTTCTGAGGCCCATAGAGCAGTAAGATGCACCATCACTTTGCTGTGGAATCTTCAGTGCGCAATACCTTGTGAATTAAGCTCAGCTGCTGAAGTGAGAGTCCAAGCCCCCTTGCACGTATGGCATAGCAGAGAACAGACCCTGGAGAGAGGAGCACAAGAGAACCCCTGCACTTCATTTTGCATTTTCAATTTCCCTCATTTGCATACCTCTTTTGAAAGAGGAATACAAGTGTAGACACACCCTTGGTGATAATAAATAAACCCTGTTTTCAAAAGAACTCTTCTTCCTGAAACAAAATGGGAAGAAGGGTTCTTTCAAAGATGGGCTTTATTTTTGAAAGAGCCCCATCTACACTGCTTTTTTTCTTTTGAAAGAATCCTGTACGAAAAGAGATTATGCAAATGAAGTACAAGATATGTAAATTGGTGCCTCATTTGAATTTTGATTTCCCTCATTTGCACTCCTCTTTAGAAAGAGGAAGCAAGTGTAGATTTAGCCACCGAGTTTACAAGACTCACTTCAGGATCACCACTTAGTGAACACAACACTTGGCCCTCTGTCTCTATGGCTGGGTCTACACATGCCCCTTCCTTTCAAAAGGGGCATGTTAATGAGTGGGTTTGAAAGATGCTAATGAGGCGCTGCAATGAATATGCAGTGCTTCATTAGCATAATGGCGGCCACAGCGATTCAAAAGTGAGGCTTTTCGAATTGCGCGCCACCTGTGGAGACGGGACTTTCTGAAAGAATCCCCCAGTTTTCAAAAGCCATTCTTCCTATCTGGTGATCAGAAGAAGGGCTTTTCAAAACTGAGGGGGGACCTTTCGGAAGGTCCCATCTCCACGAGCATCGCACAATTCGAAAAGCTGCACTTTTGAATCGCAGCGGCTGCCATTATGCTAATGAGGCACTGCATATTCATTGCAGCGCCTCATTAGCATCTTTTGAACCCGCTCATTAACATGCCCCTTTCAAAAGGAAGGGGCGGGTGTAGACACAGGGTGTGGTTGTGTGTGTGTATATGTGTATAGTGAAAATAAGAATGTTTATTGTCAAAGAAGAGAGATTCAGGTGACTGTAATTATGAATACTGGAAACAAATGGCTACATATAAAAGTAAACCATAAAACACTTTCTAAAGTCTGATCTTAACACACAAGATAGTCTCCTGTCTCTTACAAGATGCCTTACCTAGTCCATTTCCCAGCATTTTCAGCCATGATGCACAGAATCCCACTTTCATTAGATGAAGCCTTCTGCTAGCCTGTATTCACAGACCAAAGGGTGCCAGAGTACTTCTGTGCATTCCCAAGTATAGCAGAACAGTCATATGATCATCAATGAAACATGGGTTCCCTCCTACTGTTGTTTCCCTTTTTTGTGGATTTCCTTTTGAAGTTTCCATATGCTCTTCATTAGCAGTTGCCTCACAATGCTAATAGATTCTACTGCAAGATACACAATGGTCCACCAGGGAAAGAAATGTCTTCCATCTCCTGTCTCAAGGCATGCTACCTTTGACTGACCTGAGTTTAACTCACAGCCCTCGAGAACATAATTTTCTGCATATATGCATACACTTTTGCAATTATCATAAAGCGATTACGAGTGTGACACAGACTTTCACTAGAAACCTTATATCATAACTTTTGGTTAACCCAGGGGATCTCCTGTGCCCTCTGCCTTGACACCAGCGGCCCTTGGGACACATGTACGACTGCCAGTTCTTTAAACAAACAGCATTCCCTCCCTTGGTTAGTGCCAGGTGAACATTTAATTAATTTATGGCAAGAGGGGTTTCTAATGGCATCTTTACTTTTTCATATTAACTCTAATATAATTCAGGTCGCACTCTGAATATTACTTAATATTTAAGGGAAATTAAGAAAGTGTTCTGACTTCATGATCATTGTATTCTTCCTATTATGATTATGAATCAAAAGCTCCTTGAAGTCAAAGGCAAAACTCCCATTTTAATGATAATAAAAGGAATGTACAAAATGTTCAAAAATAGTATCAGAATGATTTAAGATTTCAAGAGGCAATGAAGACTAATGGATAGAGCAATGGAAAGGGACTTACTCGACCTGCATTCTATTCCCAGTTCTGCCACTGGCCTGCTTGGGCAACTTTGTTCAACTCAGGTGATCTTCATTTTCCTATGTGCACAGTAGGAATAATTATATTGACTTTGAGACATACTTCTGAAAAGGGCTATGGCTATAAAAAGGTAGGTTTCATTATTATTATCTCACTTTCCCTTCTAATTTGATAATCCCTTTTCTGTAGGCAGTCAAAAAGCTTGACAAATATTTCATATAGGCTTGATCTACATGGCCAAGTTATCTCGAAATAACAGCAGTTATTTCAAAATAACTTTGGCAAGGTCTAATGACACTCACTCTAATTCAAAATAAATTCAAAATAGTGGATGCATTATTTCTATTCCAGGAAACATAATTTCCTGAGGAATAACACCTATTTCGAACTAGGCCATAATGGGCTCCAATGGCAGTATTCTGAAATAGCACTAAGGATCTGGAAATGCTATTTCAAAATGTGCTGTATGCACCTTAGGTAACTCCTATCTCTTAAGTGACAGAGGCAGAGTAACTGTAACCCATGTTCAACATCTCTGTCTTCCCTTGTAGAAGTGATCAAGTTTAGTGAATGTGGTAGACTGCTTTTCCTACTCAGTACAAAATTTTAGTACTTATGCTTACTTTTCTCCTGTAGAAAACCAATTTTTTCAAGTCAATGATTGATTTAAAAACTTCCTGGAAAAAGGAAATTTGACTAAGGAAGCCACAAAATTAAAGAATGAGGGAACATTGTAGAGAAAGTATGTTTAACAAATGTTCATACAAGCCACCAGATATGCATACCTGAGCTCAGAAACCTAGAGAGCAGATGGTCTAGACTGAGGTATGAATTTTCCTGACATTTTCAACATGTGGGATGTATAAAGGCCATTGGTGTGATTTATTTCTCTGTAAGGGTCCTATTAAAATAAGTGGCCATCCTTCCATTGACTTCAATGGGCTTCGGATCAGGCCCCAGATGTGTAGTAATTTCAGTCTAAACTGTGGTCTTTCACAGCATAAAGATTCTCTCCACCAGGATGTTAGGTAGGTTTTTTTTAAAAAAAGCGTAATTTTGTGGGGACTTAAGAAATTTTAGGATTATATTAATTTCATAGTAAAACCCATGAATTTCTAATTTTAACTGATTAATACTGGATATTTTTGACCTTAGATGAGGAACTTCCCTAGCATAAAAATGTACTGGATTCTCTATTCTGGGTTTAATTTTAGAATTATATTCTTTAAAAAGATGTTTTTGCTGATCTGATGTCTATTTTAAACAGTAGGTGGCGCTTACCCTTTACCCTTAACTTCAAATTATAGGTTTGTTTGCATGTGCTGTTGTTTAAGAGTTTATTTTTGGCCTGTGTGAATAGCAATGATGTGCAATATTATCAAGGAATAATTATTACAAATTAGAAAAGTATATGTGCAAAGAACAAAGCATTATTTTTAAAATGTCCGAGTACTATGTAATGAAAATTGTAGAACGAATCTGTGGGATTTGGAATTCCTCCCATAAGACTGAAAGCAGAACTCATGAATCAAGAAGGTAAAGTGAAATTAAATTATGGAAGCCTTTCCTTCAGAGCTGGATTTGTTCCATGTCTCTCAGACGCTCATTATGTGTTCTGTGTACAGTACCGTGGGGAAGCAAAAATAATTAAACCTGAACATTAGATTTAAATACTTTTAAAAGTATGACTCACATCAATAAAAGCAAGGAAATTCAAAGTTAACACTGACACATCGTCATTATATTGTCCTGTTCAATATCACAAAGTATAAGGTTATCCATTTAGTGAGAACAAATGAAAACTTCAGATACTTGCTTTAATGGAATGGAACTGAAGGAAACTTGAAATAGCAAGCTAGGAAGTGATACCAATCAAGTAATAGTATGAAAATGGGTGGAAAAAGGACTTTGTGAAAGTGCAAAGAGAGCAGACAAAGTATTTTGACTGTATTTGTATGTCAAACGTGCACAGTAGTTAACTTAGTGAATAAGGAGATACTGATTTGACTGCCAAGCCTTAACTGCATTACTCTTGAAATGCACTTTTGAGCATTGTATTTGGAAAAAAAACAGTTTTAAGAGACTATGTAAGCCCCAAAGTTCATTTAACAGAGATGTGATGAGGCAGAAAAGCAACCTTTTAATGTGTTAGAATTTTCGTACAGGATTCTTGAAAGCTCTGAAGTGCCTCTGCAGTATTGTGGTCAGTTAGGCCTGATCTACACTTGAAAATTAGATTGGTTGAAGTAGTTAAGCTGACGTAAATTCTCACGTAGACAGCACTTTGAATTGTCCATCAGCCTTGTTACTGCCTGTCAGGAAGGTGGATTACCTATATTTGGCATAGGTCATATCCACACTGAATTTCTAGAGCGCTGCAGCTGTGCTGCTGTAGGATTTTAAGTGTAGAAAAGCCTTTAGGATTTGAAGTGAAGCCAATAATGAAAGGGCAGCGTACAAACCTCACTTAGTTGAAGTGGATAAGTTCACAACTTTTGTAGCTGCTGTATTTGCTAGGAATTAGTTTTGCACAAGGATGGTTTTACCAAGATGGACTGCGTTTGTTTCCATTGTGATGACTCTGTCTTGCCAAAAGAAAAAGAAAGGGACTAAAAGCTAGATTTTTGTAAAGGATATTTACACACCTAACTATGCAGATACATACTTAAGTTCATAATTTGCATGGACTTCCATAGGCGCTTTCATCTATTTAAGAATCTGACCCCTAAGTTTGTTGTTGTTTTCACATTTGTTTTTAATGACTGACACTAATTAAATAATATATCTTAAAGCAGATTTAACAAAAACCTAGTTAAATGTAACATGGAAACACAAATGTGTGCTAAGGCTCAGAGGCTCCAGCTCCAGATTAAAAGGGTATTTCTTTACATGCTTAATTTTAAGCACACATGCAGTCTCATTAAAATAAAAGGGATGATTTGCATACTTAAAGTCAATCAAGTAGTTAAGTAAACTACTGAACCATGGGCAAACACCATGGGTTTTACTGAATTATTGGTGTGACATTTCCAATTTATTGTAGCATTTATATTTCCAAAAGGAAAACCCCTGTGTATTTCACTTATGAGTACAGACCTAGTCCAAATTTGATCAGAGTCATTAGGAGTATTTCTGTTGACCTCAGTGGCCTTTAGATCAGGTTTTGTCACTTTTTTAACCTATTTGTTTTTCCTTCTGTTACTGGTGCCTTACTGATAATACATTACATGCCCATTCAACAATAAATAACACCAAATAACATTTTGCAATGTGTTTCAAATGAAGCTTTGCTAATGCTATAAACAGAGATTGGTGAATGGCAACAGTGCCCCTCAAATGAAATAAAACCTTCCTGTTCATGTTTAGTTTGTATTCATCTATCATACATAATACAATCAGGAAATAAGAAAAAAATGTTAGAAAAGAGAGATACTGGAATAACAGCTTGCCAGGGCAGTATAAATACAGACAAAAAACAGATCGTGATGGAGCAAAACAAAAAGCAAATTAGAGAAAAGCAAAAATGACACATTCAAAGAAATTACCAGGGTAATGCTGCGTATTTCGTATGCAATGGAAATATTTTGTGCATGATGAAAATATTTTGCTCTAGATTACTAAACTTCAAAACAAATAAAATGTACTGTGCAACTTCTGGGTTAGGCTTTTACCCCTTCCCCAATATTAAAGAGGTTACAAAGCATCCGCAGAAGATAATGAAAAATATCTGATACAATGTTTAATTTTTCTTTAGCAGGAACACATTCCACTACATCTACATGTTCTTAAATTGTAGCAGAACCTAAATTTCTGAACTTTTTAAGTATTACAGTGATTACTTGTTAAAATTAAATGAAATGCTTAAAGTTTAAACTTTCTGAAAAGAGTGCAGTGTACTAACCAAGCACTGGACATTTTTTGTATTTTTTCTTTCTTGAGTTTTCAGAGTCAGAAGTTCACCTAAAATATCTGTGAATCCCAGTTTAAGCCTATGATTAGTGGGAATTGATTCAGCTAACCTAAATGTTTACCCTGTGGTTTAAATGTGGGTGAAAATATTTTTGACCATTGCTCAAACCTAGGGCTATGGCATCCACACTGCACAGCACAGACTTGAGTCTAAATAACCATATCCTAGAGTTCCTCCCTTTACCACTCTGGCCCTAGCAATATGGTGCACTGTGAGAAAACTGCTGACTAGTCTGCACGTTTTAAGAAATTTGAGCACTGTACCAACACAATCTGCTGAGTGTCATTTTGCTCAGTGTGCTCCCATCTCCCCAAGCCAGGAATGTGGAAGAGGTACCTTTTGAAGGACTTTTCCTCTTGTCTTTTACTCCCATGTCACCGAGGCACTGGTGGACTTTTCAGCAGCATTTGGTGTCCCACCACAGGTACCTGACTGATTTGCTGATGGATCTGGAGAAGAAGCATCCTGGCATTGCAGACTCTCACCGGCAGATGTTGCTCCCGAAATTTGACATAGTCCCAGATTGCCCTGCACATACTAGTGCTTCTGGAGCCGGGCCACAAGAACAGACTGGTGGGACCATATCACCATTCAGGTATCAGAGGGGTAGTCGAGTTAGTCTGTATCCGCAAAAACAACAAGAAGTCCTGCTGTACCTTATAAGCCGCATCTACAATAGCCAGCTATTTCAAAGTAGCTGTGCCAACTTCGAAATAGCGCCCACCGCGTCTACACGTGCCGAGCGCTATTTTGAAGTTGAAATTGACGTAAGGTGGCGAGACGTCGAAGTCGCTATCCTCATCAAGAGATGGGAATAGTGCCCTACTTTGATGTTGAACGTTGAAGTAGGGCACGTGCACACGATCCACGTCCCACAACATCGAAATAGCGGGGTCCTCCCTGGCGGCCATCAGCTGAGGGGTTGAGAGACGCTCCCTCCAGCCCCTGAGCTCTATTGTCGCCGCGTGCAGCAGCCCCTTAAAGCTCCCCACCCCCTTATTTCCTGTGCAGGAAGCTGAGAGCTCGTGCAGGCAGCAGCACAGCCACGTGCCCAGCCTGCACATCCCTCAGCAGCCCCAACCCACCACCCTGCACCCCATGGCATCCAGCCAGCCCCCAAGCGCCCACAGGGCACCCTCCCCAAGGGGACCCAGGGCTCCCAGCCAGCTGGGGAAGAGGCAGCAGGGCCCCTCCTGGACGGAGGCCGAGATCTGGGACCTGCTGGGGCTCTGGGGTGAGGAGGAGGTGCTCCAGGTAATGGGGAGCAAGAGGCGGAATGCGGATGCGTTCGCTCAGCCGGCCGAGGACCTGGCTGCCCGGGGTCACCCTGCCCGCACTCCTGACCACGTCAGGAGTAAGGTCAAGGAGCTGCGGCAGGGTTACACCCAGGCCTGGGACACGGCCAGCCGATCTGGGGCCGCCCCTGCTGCTTGCCCCTTTTACAGGGAGCTCAGGGCCATTCTGGGCCCCCAGTACACCTCCTGCCCCCTGGCCACCCTTGACACATCAGGCAACAAGCCCCAGCAGGTCCCGGAGACGGAGTCCGCCCCGGAGGCCAGCCCTGCACCGCAGGGGCCCCCCGAGGAGCCCGCCCCTGGGACGCCGGAGGAGGAGGAGGAGGGGGCCTCCAGCCACAGGGGGCTCCAAATCGACCTCCTCTCCCGCAGCTCCAGCAGGGCATCTGCCTGATGGGTGTCCCCCGACCGTGGGAGCGGACCATCAGGTATGTATCCCCCTGGTGCACACCCCCGCAGTTAAGGGGCGGGGACAAGAGACATTAACAGGGCCCTCCACACACCCAGATGACCATGGCCCCGAGGACAGCAGTGGCATGTCCGTCAGAAGAGTCCATCAGCCCCTGCCCCCCAGCAGGACACTGCCATGCCCCATCCCTGGGGATGGAGGGAGCGGAACTTAAGGTCCCCTGGGGGGGGGTTGGACACCCAGCAGCAGCAGCAGCAGCATCTCCGGGGGACAGGGATGGGGAACCAGCAGCAGAGGGGTGGGGGGACAAGGGCCATGGGTCAGGGCCCAAACTAACGGCTGTCTCCACTCTTCTTCCCCCCTCTGTTCTGCAGCTGCACCATTGGAGGGCCCGGAGAGCACCGGCGCGCCGTCTGTGGTCCCGGAGAGCCCACCAGGCCATCCCACCAGGCCAGCCCCTCAGCGGAGCATGGACCAAACCCAGGACAAGCCTGACAGTGGCGGAGCCATCCGTGGGCATCCACGGACCCCCAGCTGCTCGCCACCCTCCGGCGTCAGCTGGAGGTGTCGGAGCGGTGCCTGCAGGTGGAGGAGCGGTGGCTCCATCTCCAGGAGCGAGCGCTGGCCTGGTGCCAGGAGGCTTGGGGGGCCTTCATGCACACCTTTGAGGACATTGCGCAGCACTTGGCCCCCCCGCCGCTCCTCCTGCCGCTCCACCCGCCGCTCTGCCTGCTGTACCTCCACCATCAGCCATCCTGGGGCCTGCCACCAAGGGGGACCATAGGCCTCCAGACTCCGCCCGGCCCTATCTGCTGGTTCTCCCAGCCCCCACACAGCCTTGACTGGGCCTCTGGCCGAGACATGGGTCGTGCCCCCCCAACACCAGGCGCAGGACAATAGGGGTGCATGGCCGAGGACGTTGCCCCCCAAGGCCCCCTCCTTTGGACATATTCCCCCCATCTTTGTAAATAGTTTTTGTTCTACCCCTGTTTTGTACCTGCCCCCCCATGTACATAGTTCCTCCCTTCTTCTTCTGTTAATAATTAATACGGGTTGCACAGTTTTGTTTAAAAAAAACTCCATTTATTGCACAGAAGTGTGGGGGGGCGTGGTGTGCTCTCGGGTTCTCTGTGGTGTGGGCGTGGGGGCAGGGAGTGTTGTGGAGGATGGGGGGTGCAGTGGGTGGCTCACCCGCAGCTGGCCCTGCCAGCGTTCACCCCACAGCCTGGTCAAAATGGGCCCTCAGGGCCTCCCGGACCCGGATCCCCTCAGGTTCAACCTGGCGACTGGGGGCAGCAGGTGGCTGGCCGTCGGCCCTGCCAGCCTCCACAGCCCAGCCCTGGAAGAAGGCCTCGCCCTTGCTCTCCACCAGGTTATGGAGTGCACTGCACGCACCCACAACCTGGGGGATGTTGGTGAGGCCTGCATCCAGGCGGGTGAGGAGACACCTCCAGCGCCCTTTGAAGCAGCCGAAAGTGCACTCGACCACCTGGCATGCATGGTTCAAGCGTGTGTTGAACCGCTCCTGGCTGGCTGTGACGTGGCCCATGTAAGGGTGCATAAGCCAGGGCCAGAGGGGGTACGCCATGTCTGCGATGATGCAGAGGGGCATGGTGGTGTCCCCCACAGGGATCTCCCGCTGGGGGATATAGGTCCCCACCTCCAGCCGGCGGCACAGGCCTCTTTATTTTTGTTTTTTTTAATATTTGGCAACTCAGAAAGTAGGGAAATTTAGTTTTAGATCAAATAAAACATTTTTCTTCTAATTTTCTGGCATTTACATTCTTTATTTTTGTTTTTTTTAATATTTGGCAACTCAGAAAGTAGGGAAATTTAGTTTTAGATCAAATAAAACATTTTTCTTCTAATTTTCTGGCATTTACATTCTTCTTTTTGTTATTATTGTAAATGATGGGATAAATTCAAAACACTGGAGAAGCCGCTAATGCCCATACTCATTCTTGGCCCCTCTCCAGGGCCTGCATTCCCAGCTGGGGCCCTCGGATCCCGCTGGCCCTCCAACATCTGAGCCAGTATGGCTATTCTGGATATCCCATCGCTGGACCTAACCATGTTAATTACAGAATCATGGGCACATTCTCGTGTTCCTCAACTAACATCATATATGTCATCATGTGCCAACAATGCCCACACACCAACTATGTAGGACAGCTGCAAACACTCCTCAACAAAGAATGAATGGACGTAAAACAGACATCAAAAACTCCAAAGACAAACCTGTCAGCCATTACTTCAATGGAGTGGGCCATTCTGTTAAAGACTTGAAAGTTTGTGTTCTACTGAAAATTGACTTTAACAACGGCCTGCAGAGCATTCACATTCAAATTCGACACATTAACACTTGGTTTGAACAGGGACAGCAACTACCTGACCCATTATAAGGACTCTTTTACATACTTTGATGTTTTATCTAATTCTTAACTTCCCCATCCGCCCCACACCCCTGCTGTCCCTCTGCTTTTCTGATTTGTCAGCCTTGATAACAATTCTTCTGATATGTCAAACTTGATAACAATTTTTGGACCTCTGTGCTTTATGTATTGAGTCTGTTCTAGTAAGGCTATGATCTGAAGAAGTGGGTCTGTCCCACGAAAGCTCATCACCTAATAAATTATTTTGTTAGTCTTTAAAGTGCTACATGACTGCTTTTTTGTTTTAATAAAATACAGACTAACATGGCTATCTCTCTGTCATTAATGGGTTCAAGTTTATATTCTAGAGGGAAGATTCAAACATAGGCTTCCCACATGCAAGGCAAGGTCATTGGCTATTGGTTAAAAGAGGGTCTGCTGTTGTTACCACCTCCTGCTGTGTCACAGAGGAGTAAGCCCCTATACCTGGGCAGGGCGAAGCCAGGGGAAACTCTGGTGGAGGTCCATAGTGGTCCTGATGTGCAAGTTGGTCATCTGACCTGGGTACAGGGGTGAAAGACTAATTGAACCATCTAGTAGCTGGTTACCTCCAAAGTTTCCCTCAGGATAGCTGGCACTCATCCGTCTCCACAGTTTTATCTGGTAAAGCGAATGATTAGAAGTCTTGGGGCTGAAACTATCTCAACCTGTCCTCCTTTATGAATGTAGCCCAGGGGGTCTCAAACTCTATTTGCATTAGGGTCAGTGCCAGTATTCAACCCCCCTAGCCAGCCAGCGGGCTCTGGGTGAGGGGATGAGGTTATCAGTGCTTTCCCCGATGCAACACTTGACTCCTCCTACTGGCCCTGACTCTTCCCCCACTTTGTCCCCCAAATGATTTAGAACCCATGGGGGGGTGGGAAGGGGCACTGCCACCACCACAGAGTGGCTTCCTGCTGTTAGCTCCATGCTGCTGTCAGCAAGTCTCTGTGGCCCACGGGAGGTGTGTGTAGAGCCTGTCCGTAGGTTTAAATTGTGAAACAATTAATGCATTTGTGAAACTGACTAAATATCAGTGATCTCAAGTCTCTTTATTTCATCACACGCCTCCTAATAATTGGGGCTTTTTTAATTTTTTAGTGAAAAACCCCACCCATGTTATTAGAATTAAGCTAGCTCCAGGAACTTCATTACCTATGCCTCATGCACCACTATCAACTGTGATTGCTTTGACTTAGTAGATTATGCTTGTTTATTGACAGATGGTATCAGAAGAAAATCCCATCCCTCTTTTTCTATTTTGTGTTTTAGGAAGAATTTAGATCTCACAGTTTATGGAGAAAAGCTAGAAAACAAGCCCCAAGTTCAGACAAAGATCACAAACACCAGATGCCAAATAAAGAGATCCCCAATATATTTTTATCTGGTTTTTTTCAAGAAGCCATTTTCTTTTGGGGGTTGTGTGGGCTGATTCACGAGTGTTGAATGCTTGGGGCTGGCAATACAGTATATGCAAGTTAGCAATGTTTTCTCCTGTGTCCAGGAGCCCAGAGACAGACCAGGATCCTACAAAAGACATGAAACTGAGTCCTTACCCTGACACCCCCATGTCCTCAGGCTGGGATGACCCAACCCTGCTAATAGCCACATTCTTGCACTGGAATCCTCATGTCCCTCCTCCCAGCTAACATCCGTATCCCCGCACTGGGATCCACCCATCCCACTGAGGTTAACTAAAAATTAAGTCCACTAGCCCTGCCCCACTGGCTGCAGAAGTGCATCAGCTCAGCTGGCTTCCTGGCCAGCACAGTTCTCATTTGATCTGAGGCAGCCAGCATGGCTTCCTAGACCAAGCAGCAACTTATATGGCTGGGACTCTGTGGATCCTAGGGGCATGGATGCTGCTAAGAGCCGTGTATTAGGGTAAGTCCCTATGTACCACCCACCTGCCCACTCCACAGGGTCAGCATCTGTGTGCGCCTGATTACATAACTTTTTCAAAATATTTTGCAAGCCAGACTGGGGAAGTACTCAGGCCACAGATGGCCCCCAGCTGGAAGTTTGAGAACTAGCTGTGGTCTATAAGATTTTTATAAAAGCAGAACTTTTAGTGAGTTTATGTCCACTTAGTGAATAGTCCCAGTTACCCAGAAATTGCTTGTTTTGGTGAATAAAAATTAGCATTTTTGTTGTCCAACTCTATCCCAATCCTGTAAAGATTTATACACTGTGGGATTGGTCCTTCTAGACACTCCCCCTGCAATAGCTCTTAGATCTTATTTCAGTGTGGCATGGTAGCATATGCTTAATATACTATAGTAGGATTCCTCATAAATTTAATTAGATGTTTTGGATGGTTTGAAGGAACAAGATCCACGGTGCTAAATACTGTGCAGCATTGAGCCTGACTCAAAGATTTCATAACGTGCATAACGTTTTTTCAGTATTAGAGTTTGCAGGTCTGGAGCATTGACCCCAGTTCTGTCACAACATTGCATGTACTTAATTTTATTCACCTCGATGGAGCAGATGTGCATGTGTAAAGTTAAATAAGTGAGAAACCATTAGAAGAATTGGAGGCAAAGCTTTTATCTGTATATGGAACAGTTTGGCCACAGTATGCAGATAATTACTTGACACAAGGGCTTTAGCTTCAATTCACATTGTGAAGTAAGCTTATAAATACTGCAGCAGGAATGTGTATGAAGTGACTTTCCAATTGTTTCTATTTGTATTATGTTCTGTTTGGGTAAAACTATTCAGGAGGGATACCCAATAATGATCTGCAATTGTTCTCCTTGTATTTTCTTTTGGGGGACAAAGATAGTTTGGGGTGCAGCATCTGAGTGGTGTCCAGAATGTTTATTTGACATACCTCTCATATTTGGTTTTATTAACATCATTTATTTATTGCGTATCAATTCACTAATAAGATTGTCTGTAGTATTTATTGTGTTATGATGGGTTTTCTCACGTGAGTAACTGTTGAAGAAGTGGATCCCAAATCAGCTAAAGTCTTGGGGTCAGATTTGCAAAGACAGTTAGGCACCTAATCATAGAGACTGCTATCTAGTGGGATTTGCAAATATATGTAAGTAGCTTAAGTACCTGAGTCCTATTGAAGTCAATGGCAGTTGGGCACCTAACCTTCTTAGGCACTTTTGAAAAGTCCACTAATCATCTACCTACATTTTTAGCCACCAAAATACAGATCTTGCCCCTAGTCTTTCTCATGCTGCAGTCAATAACAGTTCTACCATTAATTTCACTAAAAGTAGAATCACGTCCTTATTCTTTAGTATTTCTTGACTGCAAAAAATCAGTTTAATGGAAAACAATAAAATTCATTTTCTACTTTCTCATCCACAAAACAGCTGCATTAACTAAAAACATTACACATATCCAGGGCTATTGAGGAATAAGGCTAAATACCTAGGCATTGGCTTCTCAAATTATTTCAGCCACTGAGGCTACGTCTACACGTGCACGCTACATCGAAATAGCTTATTTCGATGAATAACGTCTACACCTCCTCCAGGGCTGGCAACGTTGACGTTCAACTTCGACGTTGGGCAGCACCACATCGAAATAGGCGCTGCGAGGGAACATCTACACGCCAAAGTAGCACACATCGAAATAAGGGTGCCAGGAACAGCTGCAGACAGGGTCACAGGGCGGACTCAACAGCAAGCCACTCCCTTAAAGGGCCCCTCCCAGACACAGTTGCACTAAACAACACAAGATCCACAGAGCCGACAACTGGTTGCAGACCCTGTGCATGCAGCATGGATCCCCAGCTGCCGCAGCAGCAGCCAGAAGCCCTGGGCTAAGGGTTGCTGCACACAATGACCATAGAGCCCCGCAGGGGCTAGAGAGAGAGCGTCTCTCAACCCCTCAGCTGATGGCCACCACGGCGGACCCCGCTATTTCGATGTTGCGGGACACAGATAGTCTACACGTGCCCTACTTCGACGTTCAACTTCGAAGTAGGGCGCTATTCCCATCCCCTCATGGGGTTAGCGACTTCGACGTCTCGCCACCTAACGTCGATTTCAACTTTGAAATAGCGCCCAACACATGTAGCCGTGACGGGTGCTATTTCGAAGTTGGCGCTGCTACTTCGAAGTAGCATGCACGTGTAGACACGGCCTGAACGTGTTAAGAAAGTAGGTGGGTGTAGGGAGTGCAAATTTAAACATGCATTATTTTTGTAGTATTAATATAATGCATCTTAAAGCTCAAGCACAGCCCTGTCTTCTTGAGTTTATATGTCTGTGCCCTAATATGGGTGTTGCTCTTCATTATTAATAGTCAAATTACTGAATGTACAGCTTATAGAAATACACCAAACCAATCAGTAAAGCCTCTTCGCCAACTACCACAAAAATGGAAACAAAACAGAAATACCATACATTAAATATCTAAAAGCCACATTACACTGTTTAAGAATATCTTCAGACCTATCCAGAACAAATTACAATACAGTGCTGTGTGACCAAAATAATGTCTTTCAGTACAATCCCAAAGAACATGGTTAGCAATTCAAAATACCAACCCTAATGATTTGCCATTCACTCATCTGAATTATGAATACTTTGACTGCCGTTAGAACCATTATACTCAGATGCTCCCTCCACTCAATAATGAGCATTCTTTGGCAGGACAGAGTGATCAATATGCAGGTCCTTGAGCCAACAGCCAAACAGCAAGTTATTTCAACAATACAGTGGTTTTTGTTTTTTTGTTTTCTTTTTTAATAACTTTGCAAGCATCTACACTACACTCACGCTATTTCAAAATAAATTTGAAATAATGGGTGTGCTATTTTGAATTTTGAAAACCTCATTGCAGGAGAAATAATGCCTATTTCAAAATAGCTATTTGTAGGTGTGGTTAAGACAGGGAATAGAGCTTATTTCAAAATAAGCCATAATGTTGTCCAAAGGCTCTATTTTGAAATAGGCACTATGTTTCTGGACATGCTATTTTGAAACAGCTGGGTGCTATTTCAAATTCATTCTTGTGTGTAGCTGTGTTATCTTGAAATAAACTATGTTGTAATGGCTATTCCGGAATGGATTACTTCAAAATCACTATGCTGTATAGACATGGCCTGAGGGAGCAAACATACCCAGCATTGAAGAGATGTTATTGAGAACACAACTTAGATGGACTGCATCATCAGAAGGGAAGACCACTGTCTCCCAAAACTGATCTTGTATGAGGAGCTGCATGAAGTCAATAAAGGGTCTTCCCTATAAGTGCTTCAAAGATAATCTGAAGTGGTCTCCAATGGTCTGGCATCAGTCCCAAGGAACTTGAACAAGTGTGTCAGTTCAGGACTCACTGTTGGTCTCTGTTAAGATTTGCATGTGATAAGTTTGAGTGGGATTGATGAAATTACATCAAGGCTGCTCATGAAAGGCACCATGGAGCTGCATCATCAAACATCATAAATAAAGACTTCCTATTTCCTCTGTGCAGCCAACTTCATGCATCAGGATTTGGAGCACAGTCATATGTACAGCTGTATATGAGAACTGTGACAATATTCTCATCATCATCAGTGATGGAGTGTCTCTCTCTTTCTTGTTGCATACATATATATATATATATATATAGTCAGAAACACCCAAAATTGTCTTCATAAGTACACATTCTACAAATACTTGTTTCAATTTTTAAATAAATTTGGTTTAACTGTGTGCGTGTATTTTTGGTTGTCACTTTCTGTGATTAGTTTCATAAACAAGCTTTACTAGCACAAATACTCTGCACAGATTTTGAATTTTAAGTTCAGATGTGCAATTTGAGATTGTTGTCCTTGTTGTCTAACTACACACATTAACCAAACAGAGAAACAACACTATACTATATGACCGATAACTGATCAACGCCATATGATTTTTTTTTCTTTTTTTACATGTTCATAGTAAGTTGTGTGTGGTTTACCTACATGGCAAGAACTACCTCCCAAAGAAATTCAAGAATAGTTGAGCTTGGGGATGGAGCATAACTTGAGAATTTCTTTATAGAAAATTCATGATCCCAACCACCCCCTGAAAATCATTAAAAATCATGTTACCAATAAATTCACTGAGCTCTAAAGTATGTAACATAAGAGAAAAGTTTCAGAATGACTCCTTTATTTATCCAGAAGTGCCCTGAGATTGGACCACTCACTCTTGCTGCCCACTTTCCATTTTTTTCCGGAGGAGGGTCTTGCACATCGAACTTGTCATCGTTGTTCTAGTCTCATTGTCAGCATCACTAACAAAAATAACATGTGGCTGTATGCCTTTGCCCTGATTCAGCAAACATTTAAGCAGAAGCTTAACTTTAAACCTGAGTAGTGTCTCTTAACTGCAGAGGGACTAATGGCATGGGCACAGTTATACCTGTGCTTTGCAGGATCAGAGCCTGAAAGCTCAACACCTTGCAGGATTAATGTGATGATGCCCTTTTTAACTTTGAGAACAACAAAAAGTCTTGTGGCACCAAATAGACTAACAGATATTTTGGAGCATAAGCTTTCGTGGGCAAAGACCTGCTTCATCAGATGCATGAGTGGGGGCGGGGGCGGGTTCAGAGGGGTATTTAAAGAGTGGGGTCCCAGTAAGAGGAAGGGCCAGAGCTAACAAGGTCTATTCAGCAAGGTGGAAATGGCCCAGTATCAACAGTACTTATCAAAAGAGTTAAAAACAAGTCAGAGCAGACAGAGGGATGTGAGCCATTGTCAGCATCTAATGGGGAGCTATCAACACCCAAAGCAGAGAAACTGTCTTTGTAAATTGCAAGCCACTCCCAGTCTCTGTTTAATCCATGGTTAATGGAGTCAAATTTGCAAATAAATTGCACCTCAGAGATCTCTCTCCATCTGATTTCTGAAATTTTTTTTGTTTCAGAACTGTCACCCTTAAATCTGCCACTGAGTGTCCAGGGAGATTGAAATGCTCTCCTACAGACTTCTGTACGTTGCCGTTCCTGATGTTTGATTTATGTCCATTTATTCTTTTACGGAGAGACTGTCCAGTTTGGCCAATGTAAATTGCAGTGCAGCATTTCTGGCACATGATGGCATATATTATATTAGTAGACATGCAGGTAAAGGAGCCCCTGATGGTATAGTTGATGTTAGGTCCTGTGATGATGTCACTGGTGTAGATATGTGAGCAGAGTTGGCAGCTAGGACTGTTACAGGGGCTGGTTCCAGGCCTAGAGTCACTGGTTTGTGATTTGTAGTGGCTGGTGAGGATTTGTTTAAGGTTGGCGGGCTGTCTGTAAGCGAGAACAGGCCTGCCTCCCAAGGTTTGTGAGAGTGAAAGATCATTGTTCAGGATGGGTTGCAGATCACTGCTGGTGCGCTGGAAAGGCCTTAGGTGTGGGCTGTATGTGATGGTCAGTGGTGTTCTCTTGTTTTCCTTGCGAGGCCTCTCTTGTAGCAGGTTGCTTCTGGGTACCCGTCTGGCTCTATCAATCTGTTTCCTCACTTCCTTAGGTGGGTATTGTAGTTTGAGGAAAGCTTGGTAAAGGTCTCGTAGATATTTGTCTCTGTGTGATGGATCAGAGCAAATACAGTTGTACCTTAGTGCCTGGCTGTAAACAATGGAGCGTGTAGTATGCCCTGGATGGAAGCTGGAGGCATGTAGATAAGCATAGCGGTCTGTGGGTTTTCGGTATAGGGTGGTATTTATGTGACCGTTGCTTATCTGCACAGTAGTGTCCAGGAAGTGAATCTCTTGTGTGGACTGGTCCAGGCTAAGGTTGATGGTGGGGAGGAAACTGTTGAAATCACAGTGGAACTCTTCAAGAGTTTCCTTCCCACGGGTCCAGATGATGAAGATGTCATTAAACAGAGACTGGGAGTGGCTCACAGTTTACAAAGACAGTTTCTCTGCTTTGGGTTTTAATAGCTCCCCATTAGACACTGACAATGGCTCACATCCCCTGTCTGATCTGACTTGTGTTTTCCTCTTTTGATAAGTACTGTTGATACTGGGCCATTTCTACCTTGCTGAATAGACCTTGTTAGCTCTGGCCCTTCCTCTTACTGGGACCCCACTCTTTAAATACCCCTCTGTAACCACCTCCCCTCTCATGCATCTGGTGAAGCGGATCTTTGCCCATGAAAGCTTATGCTCCAAAATATCTGTTAGTCTATAAGGTGCCACAAGAATTTTTGTTGTTCTCGAAGCTATAGACTAACACGGCTACCTCTCTGATACTTTTTAACTTTGGAACTTAAAGGCTAAGGGCCAGAATATCCGGTACCATGCAGTTGAATTGCACTGTAACCCTGACTTTTTTGGAGTAATGTGTCTGACCCTGTGAGACTCACGCCAGTGTAAGGGGAACCCCTCAATGATGTAGACATGACAATGAGGCTCTTTGATCTCATGCAGCCAGCATAGGAGTTATGGCTGAGATATTCCTTCTTCACATTGTTCCCTGGCAGAAGTTTTGGTCTATGTAGATTTTTTGTTGTCAGTATTTTAGGGCAGCTCTAAAGCACACAGTTGCAGGAGGTTAGTAGGAGTACAAAGTTAAGGTTTGGGTGGTTTTTGTAGTCCACTGCCTGGGGCCAGAGCTTCAAAGTATACAGTTCAGTTGGACTGCATGACCTATGATTAAGGTAACATTACATTGCTGGCAGCTGAGCAAATAATACTCCTTCCTATTGACAGTCGGACAATCAAAAGATACTGATGCATTTCTGTCACCTTTGAAAAACAGATTAGGGTAGGTGTTTAAATCTTTTAATCAGCTATAGCCCCAGAAAATATCAAACTGAATTCCTGGAATATAGTCTCTATACTCACATATTCTTAATTACAAGACAAGGCCACACAAACGATGTGGCAAATGGGCAATGTGTTATCATTTATTGCTGCTCTGGGAGAAAACATCAGAATGCTGGCTGCTGGTGTTCTAAGGACAATGGCTTGTATAAAGGCTGTTTTATTATTTTAATTTTACTTCTCCTTTGGACTAAAAATGCTGGAGCACACACATTTTCCAACCTAAATTCTGTCATTACCCCAAAACTGTTTATGTGACAGTAAATGCCATCATAAATAAGATATTCTTCTTAAGAACCATACCAAGAATATACAAACTGATATGCAATACATAAAATAAAGTAATAAAATATCTTCCTCTCCCTGCACACACATAATACCTGTAACGTGGCTAAGAAGCAGATTGTACATTATGAAAAAGAATCTATAACACATTGTTTTTACTGCTGTGTTTGGTGTTTACATATATTGGCACTGATTCTGCAAGCAGATGCTGGGCTATTTTCCCCTGTGGTGACACCACAGTGACTTCTGAGACTTTGTACATGGGCAAGGATCTCCTTGCATAGATCCAATTGTAGCATTGAGGCCATTTTTCACAGAAGTAATTGGAGAACTGTAAAGTGAAGTGTTTTGTAGAAACAGTTGCTCAGGAAACAATTTTGTAGTAACTAATATAACAGAGATACAACTTCACTTCATTTGGAATGCCAAGATAATACAAATCACAAAAAATAATATAGTGTGATAGTCGACATTGTAAATAAGAATTGGAATTGTTGTCCTTGATCACAAACATTCTGTTTTGTGTCATCATACACCAGCAAAGTGGATAGGCTTATTTCAGTTACTCAGCACAGAACCTAAGGGATGGAGGCTAAAATGTCATGAAGTCACCTCTGGGCTCTTTGAGGGTAACAGGCAGAATGTAATACACTCTAATGCCTCTTACTACAGCTGTCAAGTCCAAGAGCACCCTCCTGCTTCTGTACCCTGTCAATTGGATCAGGCATTAAGAGCTCACCTGTATCTTTTTCTTCCCATTTATGTAATGAAAACTGTTGGGCTTTTTCCCTTATATAAACAAGATTCTTCACTTTTTCTGCTTATCTTTGCCCCTGTGCTTGGCTCACTCTTCTCACCTAGGTGTTCTCTTTAGTCACCACTTTCCTCTATACTATCCTGTCTTTTTCCCCACTACACTTTACCCAGACCTGCAATGAGAGCCCTCTTCTTGTGCCAGATTCCTCCATTACACTCTTCCTCCAAACTTAGTTTGCCATCTTGTTTTCTTGTGGTTGATATCTCCTGTGATATCGGCTTCTCAACTCTTTCTCTACTTAACAGCAGGTGAATTTGTAAGTTTCTCCTTTTATAATATGGCTTATTTTCCTCTGTTCAAAACTGCATCTATTCTTTCCCCCACCCTTTCCATTTATATTGTAAACTCAAGGAGTGTGTTGTGTGTGTGTTTAATCTCTTCCAGGCGCCATGCAACATATTGGCGTTATATGAGTATTAATAATCAGAGATCGAACAAAGGAGTTTTATTTAAGTCACTTGAAAAGTATATTATACCTACCAAATAGAAGAGGTAAGAGGTACATCTGCTGATATGTCCAAATGAGTTCCTCTGTTTTAATGGCCCCATGAGAGTGAGAAACTAATGAAGCTGTTATTGAGAAAGGAAGATTAGGAAGCAGATGAATCAATATTAAGGTGATCTGTTATGCTCTTGCTGAACTCAGGTTACTCTGCTGTTTCTTAATTAACTAGGTTCTGTACGTTCTCTTCTGCAGCACTTGTACCTCAAATTTATTTATATTGTATACCAAAAGTTGTTTATATCATGTAACAATTGATTAAATATAGATAAGAGTGTAATGATGCATTCATACAAGAGGGAAACACAAATATTCTAAAATGTGCATTCACACAGCCAAAAACAATGCCTATGGAAGTAATTGGAAGGAATCCCAATGACTCTTCTGAGTGTTGCGTAAGCCCCATCATTCACAGTATGCATATACACATGGGATATGTCTACACAGGCAGCCTGTGTTGCCAGAAGAGCACATTAGTTGACAGAATGCCTCAAGCATCAACATGGCTAAAGTCCTCTGTCGACAGTTTGTGGACAAAACTCAGCTGTTCAGATGGCAATGTTATACCTCTCCCTGTTCAGGTATAATGCCTCTGTCGACTGCGTTTTGTCAATGGAGTGCCCAGGTAGACAGTTCTGTCAAGAGAGCGGGTCCTCCATAGCGGCCAGCAGCTGGAGCCATGACACACCCTCTCCACAGCCAGCAGGGATCTATGTGTAATACCTATGGCTACTGCTTCCACCTGCCCTTAAAGCAGCTGGGTTCCAAGAAGCCCTGGGTCGGAAGGTGGAGATGTGGCTGTATGCTGGTAGTGAGTGCTCTGTCCCACACCCCGGTAGCCCCTCTCCAGACAGCACAAACATGGCACATGCTTCCCAGGACAGCCCTCGTCCCTCCCAGGAGCCCAGGAGTCCCGCAGAGCATCCCAGAAATCAGCCAGTGGGACCTGCAAGTAGGTACCATCCTGGTCCAGCACTGAAGTCCAAGACCTGCTAGCTTTCTGGGCAGACAAGCCACTTGTCCTGGCCCCCAGCACCAAGTGCTGGAACACCCCCAGCTACAGACGCATAGCTGGTGTCCTGTCACAGTGCAGGCACCCGGCACGCGCCCTCCAACAGGTACATGCAAAAACCAGGGAGCTGCGCCAGGGCTACCTGTGGACCAGGGATGCCCAGTGCTGCTCAATAGCAGGGGTGCTCTTCTGTCCTCAGTATAATGCCCTGCAGGTTGTGAGACAGAGGACACTGGCGAGGAGGTGTTTACCAGTAAAACCATCATCTTGGACCCAGGATCATCCCCAGAGCCACATGACATGCAGACCTCCAGCTCCAACTCCAGCCAGGACATGTTGACCATCACCTTGTCCTCTGGCCCCTCCAGCAATACAGCGTCAGAAAGGGTGTCCCCAGAACAGTTCCCGGCACCCTCTGGTTAGCCCTCCATGGGGAGCATACAGCCATTGGCAGGGAGGAGCCAGGGCATGCGATGGGCCCTGATGGGATGGGCACACCAGAAATCCACCTGCGCCATGCACCCACCAGGGCATCCCACCCAGACCCCATGGGCAGCCCCCAGGCTCAGCTGCTGGGCCGCGTACAGCTCCATGACAAGCTGCCTGACCCCTGGGACCTCTGGGGAGGAAGTGCCTGTCCCTGCCATGCCTGGCAGCATGCTAGCCACCTGGGTGATGGGACTACCCCACACGCCCCACCTTGGGGTGTGGCTCCCCACTATCAGGCATGGCCACAAGGTGATGGCCACCCACCCCCCTGGACAGCGCTATGGGTTGCATGCATGTCAGGGGAGAGGCCCTGGGGAGGCTCCAGCTGCACCCAGAATGACCACGGCCCACAGGCGGGGACCACTATATAGCCACTCCCCTGGGGCACCAGCCCCTGAGGCTGGCTTGGCAGGGGACAGTGGTCAGCACAGAGTCCCTGTCCAACATGGCTCACCATCCAGGGGGCACGGGCATGCACACCCCAGACGGACCCATCCCATGGCTTGGAGGGAGGGCTCCTGATTGGAGGAGTGGGCTGCAGGGGCTGTGCAGAAATGTGATCCCAGTGTTCCCCCCTCCCACCCTACAGCTGCCCCATTCAGGGCCCAGGCCAGCCCTGCCACCCAATCAGGCAGCCCTGATGAGAAGCCTGAGCCAGTGGGAGCAGGACAAGTGTCAGCCAGGGAGGACACATCACTGCCCCCAGTGTGCACCCATGGCCCAAGGGTCCCTCGCCACCCAGCAGACAATGGCTTCCAGGCATTGGCAGCTGCTGTCTGGGAACTGAATAGCATTGCCTGGGAGTAGCTGCCAGCGGACCGGGAATGGCTGCAAGCAGAGCGGGAACAGCCGCAAGCCCAGGTGCAGTTCTCAGAACTGTGCCTGGCCTAGGTGGACCCTATCCTGCACCTGGTCGAGGCCTGGCTGGCCCAGGGCGTGCATCCCAGGGTCCTGCCCATCCCCCCATTCCCCACTGCTGATGTCCCTCCTGCCACTCCCGCTGCCCCAAGGCCATGCCCTAGGTGCTGTTAAAGTCCCTGTGGTAGGCAGCAGTCGTAGCCCACATGCATGCACCACAGGGCCCCCCTACCTCCCCAGCTCCTCCCACCGAGCCCAACCCCATCCTCCCCCACCCGACCCCGCACCTCCCCATGCTCCCAGCCGTGACTCCGCCTTAAGGCAGGCCCTGTAACTGAGACAGATTGGGAACTGTGGCTGGCATGGCTCAAGGCCATCCACCCCCTCCCTAGGATACTGTCCTCCTGGCTGTTCAGAGCCCCCTACCAGTTCAGAGGTCCCCCTATCCAACCCCCTCCCATACTTATGCATATAGTTCACAGACATACATAGTCCATATAGAGGTTTTTATTTCTGTACAATTAGTAGGTTTAGGTCATGCACAGTTACGTATCATTTGGCAAATGGTTTCAGTTTTTGATGTAAAGCTTTGGTTGGTTTAAAACCATACCCACGTGCTTCCATTTGGGTCTGGGTAGGGGAATGGTGCAGGAGTATGGGAGGGGAGTTGGAAAGGCTGTTGGCACAGGGTGGCCTTCAGAGGAGACCTGGGGAGTGATTTCAGTGACCATGAGTGAGGTGCCCCCAAGTGTCTCCCAGATGTGGACCCCCCTCAGCATGCCCCTGATGGCTAAGCATGGCACCCAGCTGTTCTTAGGGGCCACTGCCCTCTGGCCCCCTCCCTGCAGAAAGTCCTGCCCCTTCCACTACACCAACTTATGGAGGGCACAGCAGGTGGCCATGATGTGGAGACCTTTCTGCTCCCCCATGTCCAGCCAGTTTGGGAGGCACCAGAACCTCCTCTTCAGTCACCTGAAAGTGAGCTCAATGGGGTTCAGTGCCCATGCCAGCCTGGTATTGAGTTGTTCCTGGGTGATGTCCAGGTGCCCTGTGTAGGGTTTCATTAGCTGTGGGAAGAGCTGGTAGGCTGCATCTCCAGTGATGCACAGGGTCATCTGCATGACCCCCTATGGCCAGCTCCCAGCAGGGGATGCAGGTGCCTGCCTCTATCTGCTGGAACAGGCTGGAGTACCTTCACACCCTGGCTCCAGCCTGACCACCAGACACAAGTGTCAAGTAATTGTCCTCAGTGATCCACCAGGGTCTGCATCACCATGGATTGGTAGCCCTTCCTATTACGGTATCAGCTAGTGCTGTGTTCCATGGCCTGGATGGGGATGTGGGTCTCGTCCAGCACCCTGAAACAGTCAGGGAAGTTGATGTGGTCATAGCCAGTGTCAAGGGCATCCATGTCGCTGATCCGCACCAATCTCCACAGCAGGATGGCATATGTGGCTTGCACCACCTGGGGTGGGGGAGGCCAGACACACCCAGGAGGGTCTGCAGGTGATGGGGCCCCTGGGCTAAAGCAAGCTGCATGTCCCTCAGCCCCATGTCCCAGCTCCCACTCTGCCCCCATCCCCCTGTCCTCCTCTGCCCCGTCCCCATGCATCCCTCTCCCTGTCCCTCCTGTCCCCCAGTCCCCTGTGCTACCCCGTCCCCACCACCCACTTTCCCTCATCCCCCTCTGTTCCCTTCTCCCTGTCCCCCTCTGCCTCTGTCCCCGTCTCCGCTCCCCCTCTGTCCCCTGTCCCCCTCTCCTTCTGCCCCATCCCCTCTTCTCCCGACCCCTCTCCTTTCCCTGTGTCCCCCCTCTATCTCTGCCCCATCTGCCCACAAATGGGTCCCAGGGTGTCTAAACATGTTTTTTTTTTCTTTTTCTGAAAGAATCTTTTGGAAAAAGGCACTCTTCTTCACCGGCAATGGCAGAGGGCGGCTGGAAAAAGTGCTGTGTTTTTCCGATTTCATATCAAAAGAATGCATTCTGTGCATAGATGCTCTGTGGGATTTTTTGAAAGAACCCTGGCTTTTTCGAAAAAACTTGCTAGTTTAGACATAGCCGCAGTGTTTTGATCTAGAACTCTTTTTCCCTTTCTCCTTCCCTAGGGAAGGTTAAAAATGGAAGAGAAAGAAAGAAAGCAGGATTTTTTTAAATTTTTCAGAGTAAGAACTAAATGAAAACTTCAATGAGAAACAGTGGCAGACCACAGTCGACAAGCTGCAAGAGCCTGATTGAAGGGAGGTGTTGTGGGGACTGGATTATTGCCTTCTTGTTTCCCAACTAGGTTCTCAGAGTGCAGCCCAGCAGTCAATTAAAGCAGCTGTGGCTCATTAAGGCCCAGCCTGTAAGGAAGGGCCCATTAGACACTTGTTGCCAGAGAAAGTCTGCTGGCTCAGCATAAAAAGGCGTCTTCCAAGGCAAAAGGGGAGGAAGTTGGGCAGTGCAAGGGGAGGAAAGGCAAAATGTTTGAGGACCAGACCACCAGCGAGGTGGATAGTTCCAGAGGGAAGTGGTGAATGAAGCAGCTTAGGGAAAGGTTGCCTCATTGGGGCAGGGGCAAAAGCCCTTCCAGCTGCCTTTCCCCGAGGGTCCCTGGGCCAGAACACAGAGGAGAGGGTGGGCCTGGGCTCCCACTGCCCTTCGCCTGGAGGGCCATCCTGCTGGGCAGAAGAGAGCAGCCCAAGGACTGCAGAATGGGGTTTGCTTGCCTGGCAGGTGGAACTTTGCCTGTGATGTGAATGGCTTGGTACGCAGAGACCCTCGCCTTTGGAAGGACATGGGCAGCTAAGACGCTACTGTGAGTCTCTGAGGTACACACCAGACCACCGAGAAGTGCAAAAGCCCCTAAGGCACTGATAGGAACGGTGGCACAAAACTAAACACAATTTTATTTCATTTTCATTGCTTCATTAGCACAACTGAACATTTTGTCAAAATTTAACTGTGTCTGTGACACAGTTTGACAAAGCTTCATTTTTCAATGAAAAAAGGTACAGGTAATAATTTCTTCTTGCTATACATTTTTATGATCTAACAAATGAAGTCTTTTTAAAAGAAACAAGAAATTACACATGCTGACTCCTGATTAAAATATTTAGAATTCTATGGCAGGTGACATTTTAATGAGATATCAAACACAAACTATACATTTGGTTAATGATCAAAGAGCAATGCACTTCTTAAGGCATGTTCCTTTAAGACAGCGAGATATAAATGGTGTTTGACAGTCTGAGAATAATAATGACAAATATGGTTTTGAAACAACTGCTTCAAGAGCTAACTTTCCCAGACTTAGTTACAGTAGGCAAACTATTTAAATAATATGAGTGAAACTAAAGGCATTGATTACAAATGTATAAAGAAAATCAGCTCAAAATTTCATATTAGAAGATTCATTCAATATACTATGGATCAGATCCTTAGCTGCCATAAATAAATATACCTCCATTGACATCAATCGAGAGAAGCTAATTTTCACCCAGAATGGATCTGGTTCAACATCATCTTAGTATGGGTGCATCTACACTTGCACTCCTCTTTTGAAAGAGGTATGTAAATGAGGGAAATTGAAAATGCAAATGAGGTGTAGATTTGCATGTTTGGCACCTTATTTGCATATTCTTATTTCAAAAGAGCTTCTGTCAATAGAAGAAAACCAGTGTAGATGCTGCTCGTTTGAAAGTAAACCCCATCTTCAAAAGAATCCTTTTTCCCTTTATTTAATGGGAAGAAGGATTCTTTCGAAGATGAGGTTTACTTTTGAAAAAGCAGCATCTATACTGGTTTTCTTCTTTTAGAAGAAGCTCCTTTGAAATAAGAATATGCAAATGAGGTGTCAAACATGCAAATCTGCACCTCATTTGCATTTTTGATTTCCCTCATTTGCATGCCTCTTTCGAGAGAGGAATGCAAGTGTAGACACACCCTATGTGTTGCCTATTGGCAAACAATCTCATGAGTTAGGCTTTACACGTTTTACTGAAATAGTTTTATATTTTAAAATGTGCTTGTGTTTTTGTTCGTGGTTTCTTTGCAATACAGAGGTTCTATTCTGCTTTCTTAATCCTATTACATGCCTTCTAAAATACAAGTGCTTCATGTGACAACTCATTTCTGTATCTTTACTGTTCATGAATATAAAGAGAAGAAAATATATTAGAAAATGTAAATAGAACTGCCAGTGTCACTGTGTTGGGTGGACTGCACCTCTGCTACCCTTGGTTTTGTCAAGTATATTCCTCCTATAAATGAGTGTCTGACTTTGCGTCCACACGCTAGTTGGCAGTTCCATGTGTTTTAATCACCTCTGCATGTGTGATCTGAGCTCAGATTATTCCCTTTGAGACAAAGGCAATGGTAATTAGTGACTAAACTGCTTCTTTAAAGTCAAGTGTTGTTTGTTTGGGGACGGGAGAATTTTGGAAAAAGCATATTTCTAAACCAATAGAATATACTGTATTTCCATCTCTTCTTCCTTATTGTTCACTGTTTCCTGGATGCGGGAGGCCCAATGTCTTCAGACCCCTCGCCCCCCACACAATGCCAGTCTGTCATCTAGACAGTGGTTCACAAGAAAACTTCTTGCTATTGTCTTTATGGAGATCTTTGCAACGCTTTAGTCTTCTTTAGCTTTCTAGTCCCTCATTTGCCAGAACTATGATGGAGAGAAGAAACTGAAACGTTACAACTAAACGTTCGCTGTTGTCTTTCTAGTGTGTACCTACATATTCTTATCTGGGAAGCTTTCCTATATAGCCTCCCACTCAAATGAGGCATTATAGGCATATAAAAACAGCCACTAACCCTCTACCAATTAGATTATTGCATTCACACTGGAATATTTTATAAACCAGAATAAAATAATTTCACATTACTGACCTGGTCACATATAATGTTCATCCCATTATTGCATATCACTATTCATAAATTAACATAACAATTCCTGCCATATTCACAATCTTATTACATTTCAGCTCCATTTTTTTCACAACCAGATCTGCATGTAACCACACAAGACTGAAACACATAACAAAGGTTTCTTGGGAGTTTGAGTTGCAAATCTTATATTTAATATGAAAACTAAACTTCACATTTACAAATAAAATAAAACCTAAAATAGAAGTAATAAACAACACTACTTCTATCCTGGGTTTCTCTTAAGGAGATCTCCAAAGAACTGATCAAATTTCAAAAAATGTTGAAGATTGCATCGCAGTGGAAGACTGATCATTTTTAATCACTTTCTCCCCATTGTATAACCTGATGTAACTGACTTGCCTCATCTTATCAGGATCAGTCTGGAAAATATTTAGTATTCTGTTAAGTACAAGAATGGCTGTTAAAATAAACTAGTATCACCATAGTATTATAGATAATCCCTGTACTCAGTACATTTTGCCTACCAGAAATACTGATAAATTGGCTTTATTTTGCTCTTCTATACACCAGTAAAAATTAAGAGTGATTCCATCAAATTAATCTGATTTACCTTAGTATCAAACTGATGTAATATGATACAGAATTGGGCCCTCTATTGGTTGTATGCTAAAAAGTTCAGGAAAAAAAAAGAATAGTTAGTCCTAGTATTTGTTGTCATGTAGCCAATTAAATCACTGAAAAAATAGGCTCAGGTGGACTATGTTATGAATAAGGCTGGTGTTTGGAAGGCAGTCACACCTAAATTCTGTGGTCTGTGAATGTAACAGGTAAACTAGATAAGGACCCCATTCTGGTAACTGAACAGAGTATAAAATACACACTCAGTTGGTAATACAAGAAGTTATAAATGTGAAGGTCAGAGCCTTTAAACAATAGGTATAAAACAGAAAAAAAATCACAAGGTACGACAGTACTTGTGACAGGGTCAGGCCAGAAGGCTAGATTAGAAGGGGAGAGAGGAAGCTCTAAAAAGCAGAAAAGGCCCTGGCTAATTAGGAGTTATCATGGGCAAAGTGGGAGTAGCAGGGACAGGGCTGCTATAAATCAATTAAAGCCCAATGATCTTACTTAAGTCTGCCACAGGGCCTTTTGAGACTCCCCACCCCCAAACACACACACAAACTAGAGAAGGGGTAGAGAGTGGAAGAGGTGGCTGTAGTAAGATGAATAGGACTGGAGGGAGTGTCAATAGTCTGAGAATGTCAGCACTGAAACAGCAGAGGAGGTGAAAAGTGCTGACAAGCCATATGGGGTCTCCCTTTCTCCTCCTCTATTCCCCCCTCAGGTAGCCTGAAAGTTCAGCTGGTAGTTGGAGTGGACTGCTTTCCCACATCAAGGGCTGCCTGTCTCAGCGCCTTCTAGCTGAGGAACAGGAGCCCAAACCTTGGCAAGAGCAAGTGGGCCTGTGCTGCAGGGTCTAAAGTATCACTGATACTAAACTGAACAGGAGTCTGGGGCCCAGGAGTGGGACTGACCTTACCACATACCATATGTGAAGGGAGGGACACAAATAACATGGAATCAAGACACTGACGGGGCAGTGATGAACTCTGGGGTTCTTGGAACTCAGTGTTCTTCTCTCTCTAGGCAGGTCTCAGCTTGCTCTCTCAGTCTCTGCTTGACTTTGTAGTCTTGCTTACTAGTACGTGTGCTGCTAATAAAGCACAGTGGTGCATGCAAGTAAGTGTTGAAGTGGACTAAGCGTCCAGTCTTATGAATCCTGATCTTTAGCAGCATGGCTGATCTTCTAGGACTAGTTTCCCCTCAGCTTGACATCTGAGTGATGGGGTGCACCACATTTAGATAACCTATGGATACAGGGGAAATTAATCTCGCACATGACTTAACCATCCTAAAATTTCCCACCTTGATTTGGAAAGAGCTAGAGAGTGGCAACTTTTCTAAGAATAAGGATTTCCTTTGTGGAGGCTTAACTGTTCTTTTATGAATCCAAAATGTTGATTACAGAAAATAGGCCAAACAGATTTTCCACAAAATAGTGGATCTCGGCATACATGCAGGGCAGCCCAATTTCAAACAAATTGCTATGGATGTGGCTGCAGGAAGGGGAATTTTACAGATCGCTCTTCAGAAACACATGTTTAGGGCTTCACAGCAAATCCTATATCTAGGGAGCTTATATATGCTGTCTTTGTTCTCGATGTTTTATTGTGGCTGCTAAATACAGAATATGCTTTATATCAGTACCTGAAGTCATAATGACAGATTCTGCTCCACTCTTCCTACTGAATAGTACTTATTTGTAAGCAATCCCTTAATGTTAACTATTTCTGGACAGGGAATGGCTAAACTAAAGTGTCATATCTGGGATAGCATTTTAAGCAGATTTTTTTCTTTTCACTGAAATTTCAGGATTTTAGACAATACCAGTTAAGGATTATTCCTGGAGCCCAAATAATACATTTAAATATATCACAAATAAGACAACATGCAAGATACTTCAGTGATGGAGATTCTGGATAATCATGTTTCTGTTCAACAGGTATTAGTAGGAAAGCAATGGAAATATTACTAGCATTTCTTGAACAGAAAGCATGACATTTTAGGTGTGTGACATGAAACAAGATCCTCAATGTTGTTGTTATCTTGTTGGATGTTGCCATAAAATAGGTAGGTGCTGTGTAACATGCATATCAGCCACATCTGACCTTCAGGAAGGCATTTTCTATTTTGTTTTTTCCTTCACATTGAGTTTATTTTTCACAATCTGTTCCCATTTTGGTCAACCTTCACTTTGAACTCATCATGCTAACTGTTAGGAGTTTTCTTCTCCTGTAAACTGGACCTGATTCTATTGCTGCTTGTTTGTAAATTCTGGTTTGAGACACAAGTACGATTTTCCTTCAAATACAACAGTCTCATAAAGCTGTGGCACAGATTGTAGGGTTTGTTTTGTTTTTTTTTAAAGAATGAGTTCCATTAAAAGTGTCTAGAATAGTCATCAGATGTTTAGCTGCAGCTATTTCATGAGGACACTTGCTTTCAGGAGAAACTTGTATATAAAAAACGGTTAGAAGAATATGGAAGAAATATAATTTGATCATTTAGATAAAGACTTTACCATACTACAGATATATGAGAAAGTAAACTTAATGTTGAACAGTAACAGAGAGGTAGCTGTGTTAGTTTGTACTCCAACAAAACAAAGCTACAGAAATGTAACACTTTAAAGATTAACAAAATAATTTATTCGGTGATGAGCTTTCACCCACTTCATCAGATCAATTTCATTTCCCAGACAGACTGATATTTGTAAGTACAGAGGACTCCCCCGCACCGCAAAAAAAAAAAAGAAAAAAAATGTAATAAAGACTTACAAATCAGATAGGATTGAAGGAAGGGGGTGAGAGGTGGGGGGGACATTAAGTGTCTATCTGAGATAATTACCAGCATCAAAGGAAAGGAAGCAGTCCTTGTAATGAGTGAGATAGTTGATGTCTCTTTTCACACTCTCTTCAGGCAAGCCGATAAATACAAGACCACATAGATGCACCTGAGATCAAAACAGTGGCACCTGATAGACTATGTCATCAGGCACAGGTGGGACATTTGAGATGTTAAGATCATCAGGGCCATGCAGGAAGGTGAGTGCTGGACTGATCAGAGACTCATCAGCTCAGTCCTTATGCTGCACATCGCACCACTGCACTGCAAGAAGTTCAAGGTTGTCAGACCCTCTTTCAACATCGGGAAGCTGCAACATACTGGTCATCGTGAGAAATTCACAGCCTGCCTTGATGAAGCGCTGATGTCCCATGGATCTCTGACTGGAGACCCAACACAAAAGTGGGACCAGTTCAAAACCCTGGTGATGGAGTCAGCCAAGTCAACACTAGGACTGAAAAAGAGAGTTCACCAAGACTGGTTTGATGAAAATGATGAAGCCATCATGAAAATCTTAGAGCTAAAACAGAATGCATTTCTGCTATGGCAAAACGATCAGTCCTAAATCTTCAAACATGATCGTTTCAAACACCTTCAGAGCCAGGCACAAAAGGCACTTTGCAAAATGCAAGATCAGTGGTGGGAGAGTAAAGCTGATGAAGTCCAATACTACTCTGACAACCAAGAACTCCACGATGTTCTTCAGTGCTATCAAAGCTATATACGGCCCTTCAAAGCCAAGTACTACACCTCTCCTGTCTGCAGACAGCATGACCCTTCTGAGGGAGAAGAGCAGTATCAACAACAGGCGGAGAGAGCACTTCAGCAACCTTCTCAACAGGCCCTCCATTGTCGACCCTCTGACCCTAGACCAGACCCCTCAGAAACCCACAACAGACAGTCTTGACCTGCCCCCTACAATGGATGAGGTCAAAAAAGGCAATCAGCCAGACCACCTCTGGCAAAGCCCCTGGGATGGATGGTATCCCTGCTGAAATTTTCAAAGTGGCAGGACCAGTGTCGCTTGAAGCCTTTCACAACATCTTGATCAGCATCTGGGAAGAAGAAGACGTGCCCAAAGACTTTAAGGATGCCACAATCATCTCGCTCTTCAAGAAAAAGGGCAACAAAACTGACTGTGGAAATTACCAGGGTATCTCCCTCCTCTGTACTGCTGGAAAGATCTTGGCTTGAGTCATTCTCAACAGTCTGATCACCAGCATATCAGAGAAGAACCTACCAGAGGCACAGTGCAGTTTTCGCTCAGGCCGCAGCACCATTGACATGATCTTTGCTGTTCATCAGGTCCAGGAAAAGTGCATAGAGCAGAACTTGGATCTATACGCTGTCTTTATAGACCTGATCAAGACGTTTGACATCGTCAACAGAGAAGCCCTGCGGATTATCCTGTCAAAACTTGGCTGCCCGAGAAGATTCATTAACGTCATACACCTGTTCCACGCTGACATGACTGGCTTTGTTCTTTCAAATGGCAAGTCCTCAGATCCATTTGAGATATCCAATGGTGTGAAGCAAGGGTGTGTGCTGGCCCCAGTGTTATTCAACCTCTTTTTCACGTGCGTCCTCAGCCACACAGTTTGGGACCTGGACCATGGAGTCTACATAAAATACAGACTTGATGGGCAACTTTTCGACCTCCATCATCTGAATTCTAAAACCAAGATGCTTGAAGCCCTTTTTGCTGATGACTGTGCACTTATGACACACAAGGAATCTGATCTCCAGCTCATCGTCAACAAGTTTCCTGATGTCACTCGCCTCTTTGGTTTGACCATCAGCCTAGGAAATACCAAGGTACTGTTTCAACCTGCTCCAGGATCTGCTGTTCTCCACACTTCAATCTTTATTAAAGAAACAGAGTTAAAAACAGTAGAGGAGTTCACGTACCTTGGCAGTGTGATAGCCAATGATGGCTCCCTTGACAAAGAAATCAATGCCAGAATCTGCCAGGCCAGCGGGGCACTAGGACATCTGAGAGCACGAGTGTTGAAGCAGCACAATATCCGACAGTCCACTAAAGTGAAAGTGTACAAGGCTGTAGTCCTGACCAGTCTCCTGTATGGCTGTATGGCTGAAACCTGGACCTTGTATAGAAAACATATAAAACTGCTGGACTGCTTCCACACACGCAGTCTGAGGTCAATACTGCACATTTGATGGCAGGACAGAGTTACAAACTTGAAAGTTCTGGACCGAGCAGGAACCATGAGCATCGAAGCCACGATTCAGAAAGCCCAGCTTCACTGGACAGGGCACATCATACGAATGGAGGAGTCAGGAATCCCTAAGCAACCCTCTACAGTGAACTCTCCCAGGGCAAAAGAAATCAATGTAGGCCTTGCAAGAGGTGTAAAGACTGAGTGAAGGCCAGCATTGCTCATCCTGGTTTAAAACCAGATCAGCTAGAGCAGCATGGAAAAGACCAAACAAGCTGGCATGCTGTCGTACAACATGCATATGAGAACTTTGAAGAGCAGCGATGCATACGCCTCATTGATGCTCATGAGAGAAAGAAAGCAACAGCCTCGGTCGCACCAACAGAGCCAGAACAATTCTCTTGCCCCCACTGTGAACGCCCATGCCATTCAAAGCTTAAACTCCTCAGCCACATGTAAGTCCACAACCGATGAGCCTGTGCAAGCTCAAGACATCATCATCGGACACGACGGACTACCTACATACATGCACTCATAGCACGTGTTAATGTGTTGAATTGACATATGTATTCTATCTCACAAATCTCTCGCTCTAATCTGTTCTTAAATTCTGGGGATGCCATCACTGGACCTAACCATGTTAGTTAAAAGATCAAACATACATTGTCGTGCACTTCCAGCAACATTGTATATGCTATTATGTGCCAACAATGCCCTGACACTATGTACATTGGACAGACTGGGCAAAACCTTCGCCAAAGAATAAATGGACACAGAGCAGACATCAAGAAACTCAACACACATAAGCTGGGCAATGAACACTTCAATGGAGTGGGCCATACTGTTAAAGACATGAGAATTTGTGTCCTGAAACACAGAGAATTTAACAACAGATTAGAGCAAGAGATTTGTAAGTTAGGGTACATATTCAAATTTAACACATTAACACGTGGTATGAACATAGACATCAAGTACCTCACGCATTACAAGGACTGTTTCCCTTCCTTTGATGCTCATAGTTATCTCAGACGGGACAATTAACATCTCCCGCACCTCTCACCCCTTCTCCTTCAATCCTATTTGATTTGTTAGTTTTTATTGCATTTTTTTTCTTTTGGTCCTCTGTAGCTTGTGCTCCAAAATATCTGTTAGTCTATAAGGTGCCATAGGACTTCTTGTTTTTTTTGTACTTATAAATGTCAGTCTGTATTGGAAATTAAATTGATCTGAAGAAATGGGTTTGTCCCACGAAAGCTCATAACCGAATAATTCATTTTCTTAGTCTTTAAAGCGCTACTTACCTGCCACTTTGTTTTGTTAATGTTGTACAGGCTACTTTAGTTTCCACATTTGCTAACTTTTGAATAGCTGACTTGCAATCTTAATGCTTTAATGCATTGACACTTAAATCTCTTGCATTACAATTTGCTAGGTTTTCAGAAGAGCAAACTGAAAAAGTCAGAAATTCTGTCATGTGGCCACATATTATTTGTTCATCAGCAGGTTAGAAATCTTTAGATCCACTACATGCACCTCTGTAACTGGCGGTAACAGAGTTGAAATAGGCATCCTTCAAACTCCCTGAGTCAAATCTTCAGCTTGTATAAATTGGCACAACTCCTTAACTTCACTGGAGCTACCCAGATTTACCTAGCTAAGGATATGAAGAACAGCCATGCTGGGTCAGATCAAAGGTCCATCTACTCCCATATCCTGTCACATGATAGTGGCCAATGACAGGTGCCCCAGAACAGGCAATCACCTCTTGCCCATTCCCAGCTTCTGACAAAGAGAGGTTAGGGGCACCACTTCTGTCCCATCCTGGCTAATAGCAATTGATCTTGGTGGATGTGATGCTGCACCAGTCTGCAAAATATTGTTTGTGGGATCAACATCTGGATAAACACTGCTCAGAGTGGCTGTTGTTTGATGTTGACAAATTTAATTAAAAAGTTCAGTGTTGGTAAACAGCAGTGGCCACAGAGTTTTGCTTAGTGCTTTGCTGTGATATAGTCATTCTTCTAACAGTCACTATTTCAGATTACATTAGCAATTTCATGGCAGATGAACGGCAGGTTGCCTCATTCTTGCCCTTTTCTCATATTTTTAGATTCTTACCCAGTGCTCTCTCTCCCCTTGGGAGGCCAATGTTAGCAAACCAGTAAGTTCAAGCATAGAAGGATGACGTGCATAGACCTTCTTGATCAGTAATTAGATTTTTTTGGCTAATTATTTTCAGTTGCATGGTTGCAGCAGTAGGTAGGGTCAAATGTTTGTGCTGTGAAAGAAGAAAGCAGTTCTTAAGTTGTTACACTGCAAGATGATTCACAAGGTCATAGAATATTCTTTGAAGGAATTTGAGAAGGAAATATGGTTCATATTTAGCATGGGTTATGTGCTATAGGTCTAGATCCCAAGGAATAAGCAATGTTGCTGTAAAATTGTTTTGATCTGGTGAAAGTGTAATCAGTCATGAGGAAGACTTCCTTGGTCACAACATATACTTGGGATCAGAGAAAGTGTGCAACCAGTTTACTGGTTCTAGATGTGGGCTGAGTTTACACTAGCATTGCACTTTTGAAAGGAGCATGCAAAAGAGAAATAAAAATGCAAATGAGGTGCAGATTTACATATCTGGCAACTCACTTGCATATCTTTCAAAAGAGCTTCTTTTGAAAGCAGAAAAGTAAGTTAGACGTGGCTCTTTTGAAAGTAAACCCCATCTTCAAAAGAGCCCTTCTTTCCCCCAAAAAATTGGAAGAAAGGTTCTTTCGAAGTGGGGCTTACCTTCAAAAAAGCCATGTCTACATGGCTTTTCTTCTTTCAAAAGAAGCTATTTTGAAAGAATACTCAAATGAGGTGTCAGATATGTAAATCTGGCACCTCATTTGCATTTTGGGTTCCTCATTTGCATGCCTCTTTGGAAAGTTCAGTGCTAGTGTAGACACAGACATGGTGATCTACTCCATGCATCTCTGTGCTCTCTCACACCAGTCTTGTGCATGAAAGACTCACTCACCATACCCATTTCTATGTAATCAGTGTTACTTAACAGAAAAAATAAGTAATTAATTAAATAGATCACTTGTGTTAGTGGACCACTGGGACCTTATCGCTAAGCTTACACTTCATATATTGAACTACATAAAGCAGTGACTTTCAATATTTCATTTGTGGACCCCTAAATATTTCTATTTGAAGTGCAGATTGTTTTGAAAATCTTGGACACGTTCTTTGTACCCCTGAGTATGCACAGATAGAGGCTGAAAAGCACTGTTCTATTGTAATGACAACCTTTCACAGACTCCTTAAACAGGCCATGTCTGTCTATGCATTCCATTAGGTCAGCACTGCTATAATCACTTCAGTCAGTGTCAATTTAGTGGACATAGTGAAGAGTCAATGGGAAAGCACTCTCCCACTGATTAGTCAAGTTCACCTCTCCAAGAAGAGTAAGGTAAGTCATCAAAAAAGCATATCCTCTTAACCCAGTACAGTGTAGATACCGTAGTAAGTATATTTAGCTACATTAACTTCATTTGTTAGTGACATAAAAGTAGCATAAAATGGATCAATTTATCATGGTAGTACAGACCAGTCTATGGTCTGTGAACCCTCAGGTGTCAGTGGATCACAGATTGAAAACCACTAATCTAAAGCAACAAACTTTACCTTTTGGACTTGAAGTACAATTCAAGCAAGAAAACACCTGACTAATTTGGGTTTACCTAGGAAAGACGCTACTGCAGATAAACTGTAGCAATCATATCAGCCCCCAGTGTATAAATTCAGTGTACTCTTTCTTTCCTATTCATACTTTAAGTAGACATTTAAAGAATGTTTAAATGGTTCACCTGTTAACTGTTTTAACTCAGGGCCTGCCACCTGTCCATGCTGCGGACAAATGGCAGGGTCCCACCACTGGTCCTGCTGCTGCTGGGTCTGCTCTGGCCCAGTGCAGCTGGCCACTGGCAGAGTTCACTGGAAAGGGCTGGTGAACCAGCTAATCCATAAGTGTGCCAATAAGTCTTGTGCTTATGAATATGCTTTCTGGTTAATTGTTTAGCATCCCTAATTGTTAACTCAGTAAAATGCTCAATGGTACTAATATAAATAAAGGAAGAAAGGAAAGGAATGTATTGATTACCAAAAATAATGATAGAAGCATAGGGTTGCAAACTAAAATGGACTTTCCAGAGACTTTTATCTTGCTATCTTTGGTAGCAATATAGGCGAATGAGCTTGTAAAATCAACATGCAGGGATTTTACTATTCAATTTTAAATGTAATATAATAAAATGTGCCATTAATTTGCTAATGGATATGAATAAGATATAACCCCTTTATTTTGGATTTTATCTTTTCATGTTATGTACAGGACAGTAAACACAAAAGAGAGTCAATATTTGAATACACAGTAAGTGCAAACAACCATGGCTTTGTATTTTAACTAAAGCAAAAGAGTAATTTTCCAGTACCTGGCAGACTTTTTGTCTGTCCATCATAGTCAACTCCCTTTTAGCTACTCTAGGCCTCTTAGGGCAAGACCACATTGCAACTGGTAGGTTTGATTTTTTTCCACTGGGGCTAAATCATCTTGCACTAGCTCTACTCAAGCTAACACACCAAAAATAGCAGTGTGCCTTGGATGGTGTCTCTAGGCTAGTTGCCTGGATTTTGACTAGGGGAAGTGGGTGGGAGGGAGCATGGGCCTGAGCTAATAGCCACAATGTCCACAGTGCTATTGTTAGCATGTTAGCACAAGCAGACCTATTGCGATTCTGTCTACATATGCTGGGAATCTCATCTCCCAGCTGCAATGTAGACATACCTTTTACTCCTTGCTTTCTTGACCTTACTACTCTCAGTGAAGTACTATTTCAAGCTGCTAATTATCTCCTTTGAGATGCTCCATATATTCTGCTTTTCTGCCCTTTGGAAACCTATTACATCTAAAACTCCTACGTAAGTATCAGACTGACTTCACTGGGATGACTCTTCTTGGTAAACAATTGTGGGATCAGTTTCAGGTGATTTCAGCCCAAACTGGAATGCCAGTGCCTGCTAAAGCATTTCACATTTTACCTGTTCTTTCCTGTCCCACTACCCTCTAATAGTTCAGTGTCTTTTGTGTGTGCGTGTGTGCGTGTGCGTGTGCATGCATGTGCTCATATCTATATTTTTAATTATTCAATCAGCTCTACTAGTAACTGAAAATTTTTAAGGTAGTTCTGTAGCATATAACATGAGTTTGATCTAAGTCCTCATTTTCCCCACTACAAAATGCATGGTGACAATTGGCACTATTTTTAATTTACACTAACATTTATATTATGATAACATCCACAATGTGCCATGCACTGTGCGAGCATAGTGTGATACACTATATGCCTATATTCCCTGTCCTCTGCCCTGAAGTAGGAGACCTTTGGTATTTTCAGCTGAGAGTACAAAGAATGAATGATATTAAAGATGAAATATTTTCTCTCCCCTGTATGTAGTCCCTCTAAAACAGGGCAAAGGCACACAGATGATGCAGTTTGCATTGAAACTGCCAATGCTATTCCTCCAGCTAGTTGCTAGAGGGACTTCAGTCACCATGACACTTAGTCCTTCACCTTTCACCATAAATGAATTCATATTTGAAGCATGCAGGAGAGGTTGCCTGGCAGGTGTTAGTGACGTCTATATTTTAATGTCAATATAGATTTTTTTCTTAAAGTGCCTTGGTTATGCTTTCCAATTACAGGATTTTTGTTTATTTTCTCCCTCCTTTTCATTATGAAACCATTGTGGAATCTTTACAGGGTACTCTGCTACCCTTTCCTGAAGGGGGCTGATTCAGAAGATGCTGCAGAACTTACTTACTGAGGTCCCACTGTTCAGGGAGACCCCAAATACGAACACTGCCACAGTAAAGACTGTGCCCTGTTATGTGGAATACAGTACGAGATACTATATGCTTGCCGAGTGTTCTGATTATGGAAAATGTCCTGGTGTTGATTGAGGCAAAATGCAGAAAACTTTCATTCATTATATTCTATCTCTCTCCCCAAAGAAACACAGGCGATGTGGACAAATTACTTATACTCTCTCCTCCTATCCCTCCTTCTCCACTGTACCCTGATTTGACTAACCTAAGAAAGTGGGGCAGATGGAGAAAGTCACAGACTGAACCTTGTCTCTTGCAGCCATAACTTGATGTGAGATACTTCATAAATTGTAAGGGACACAGATTTATCTTTACCAATCCTGATAGCATGGGTAAAAATCCCATTCTGTTTCTGGGTTTTAAACATTTAGCTTTAACACTTTTGCTTCCATTTAGTACTGGGGTCTTTCCACTGCCCATAGATTTCACTTACTTACTAACCTGAGCTTGAGCACCTAACTTAAAAGACAATGTTCAGCCATTCAGAGAAATTGAATGTTCTTTAAATATGTAACACATACTTAAATTAGAATATATATAGGGATTATAGGCACAGTCTAGGCAACCTTGGATACTTTCCAGTCAAAAAACTATTTCTTTGGCCCTCAGGTGAAAGTAATTTGTGGAGCTTTTAATACTGAAGTATCCTGCTTGTGCCTGCTGCAAATGGGAATCTATACTAATCCATCTTCCATCTGATGTTTAGTCAGTCACCTATTGTAGCAAATGATTCAGCAGGAGGTTGGAGGCTTTTAAGGTGATAGCAGGTAACTGTAGGACAAAGAGATCCTTTACTCTCATGTGCTAGTTGAAAAATAGGCTTGGGGCTTCTTATTGCTGAGCCCCAGGCATACCCATGGGATACATGAGTGTGTCTCATGGGCTTCCAAAACAAGAGGGGATTGGATAGGTTAATGTAATCTGTGTAAAACATTGCTGTCTTTGCAGAGCCAAGGGGAGGTTGCCATGGGCAGGCTTTCTGCTGTGTAACAAAATCAGTGCATCAGCATTCGCCCTCCCCATGAACCTTCTTCATCAATCCTGCTGCATGAAACATTTTTGACCCTTTTGTGCTGCCACCCATGGTGCTTCTAGGGAGGGAGAAACAAGATGTGGTTTGTATTGTCCAAGGAAGGGGGAGTCACAAAGAATCAGAAATTGATGGGAATAAAAGAGGTGAGAGAAACACTGGTATAAGGAATGCCAGGGCCCCTCTGAAGCACTGTGATTTGAAAAAAATCTACCCTTGCCTATCTCCTGGTCAACCGCTTTGGGGACTGAGGAGAGAGGAGAGAGAGGCTTTGCAGCCACAGTTGCTACAGTAAATGAAATGACTTTACTTAAGGGAATAATACTAGGCAACAATCAAACAGCAACACTAGTCTCCACATGGGAGCAGTTTTTAGATGTCAGTATCGCTCCCTTTTATATCTACCTCACAAACTTGTCTTCTGTGCTGTGATATGCATCTCTGCGCTTTTTTCTTTTTGTTGTTAAAAGGTATTTCTCAAATTAGGTAGAAGTCCAGAATCATGAAAAATCAAAACCATGAAAAAAAATCATCCAGAATCATGAAAAAAATCAGAATAATGAAAAAAACTAAACCCACTATATTTATAGGACAATGAAATCAACTTCCAGGGTTGTCCGAAAATGCATACAACTCATTTGAGACTGTACTGATGATAAAATGTGGATAAACTCCTGATCTTATAGACGAAAGAGCATGCATGGTTTCACTTATTAATACACACAAATCTTAAATGTTCTTTTATCTGAACAGGATCCTGTGCTTTGTCTTGCACAGTTATTTCCCACAGCCTTATGGCTCAGCCTACTTAGTGTGACACAAATCAAGAAAACGTTTAAAACTCCTATTAACATAATTTTAAATTGTGTGTGGGGAGAGGGTAAAGAGGACTAAAATGCATTTCTTACAAGGCAGTAAGTGAGGTGAGCAACAGCAATAAGAAAGTCACTTATTAAGAGACTCGTCAGGCAAATTAAAAGGGGCAGGGTCTGAGTAAATAAGTAGACCTTGCCAAATCTTTCCTGGTTTTGGCTCCACACCCAATATTGCACAGCTTAAATGTAGAACAAGTCTAGCTTCTCCTGTTGATTGAAAGCATTTTGGAGCATTTGCTGTAGGAATTCTGCATGTTTTGGGCCAAAGCCCCCTTATCTAGCCCCATTGCTTACCCTGGGTACATCTGCCAACTGCAACATTGTAACAATGGAAAGCATAACATTGCATGTATGTGTAATAGTACTGCGAAAATGACAATCCAAAAACTTGGATCCTGCTGGACTCTGCTAATTTCCAGCCCATCTCCCCACACTTCTTCAGAAAAAGAGAAGATATGTGGACACTTCTCTTCCTTGTGTGTGTGCCTGTAATTCAGACACCTAATACACCCTGGTTCCACAGAACCACAGATATCTGGACCCTGTCAGCTTTTGCCTATGATAAATTCCACAATTAGCAATTTCTTCTGTGTCTAGATCTCATGTCCAAGTGAGCGATTGCCCTGTAGAACTCCTCTCTGGTGGCCCAGGTGAACCCTGAACACTTTTGCAACAGTGCTGTGTCACAATACCTTGGGACTGAGACTACTCTGGTGGACTAGGAGAAACTACCTACCTGTTAAGTTTAGATAATAAAACCGAAAGGGATATGCCCACAACAAAAGATAGCTGAATGCAGCCGAAAATGGTGCCTCATGAAAGTTTTTGCAGACTTCTGTGCTAGAATGGGTAAACGGGGAGGGAGGAATAGTAGAAGCAAGACTTTTTCTGGCTTTTAAGGCATAATTAATTGGTTGTGGCCACACAATGGCAGGCTCCAGATTCTGTGCTTTTGCAGTGCTCTTGCTCTGGGGTGCATCGGCCTCTGCCTTTTCCGGTGTATTTTGGAACTGGGGAGCCGAAGAGTGGGAGGAGTTGGGTGTTCGCGCGGGGCTGTATATGTTGGGGATTGCAGCGGAGCCGGTAGGTTCCTGCTGTACTTGGTCAACAGAACTGAGGCTCGAGACGACAAAAGCGCGTCTGGACACAGGCTTTTGCAGCTGCGCTGTGGTGGGACAGGCGGCGATCTGGATTTTAGGGGGCGGGCTGGTTCTTTAAGCACCAGCTGGTGGTTATTTTCGACTGGGCAGGGTGGGGTGGAGGGGTGTGACAGGCTGGGGGCGGGAGCCCCAGCTGGTACCTTTCTGCGGGAAGGCGGATGGGGTGCCAGGGGATCAGGCCCTCATAGTGCCCGCTGGTCATAGCACCCCCACCCTTTGGGACTCCGCCCGCTCCGCTCCGGGGGCCCGGCTGCCACAACCCGGGCCACGCGGTGCGGCTCCCGCTTGGTGCAGGGCACCGCCTCCCTCCGCCCGCCACGCGCACACCTCCCCCCCCCCCCACCCCGGGTTCTCCCGCCAGCCAATCGGGGCGATGGAGCGCGCGGCGGCGGCGGCTGGCGGGCGCAGCTGGCGGGCGGGCAGGAGCCGGGCAGCTCCGGCAGAGGGTGGAAGCGGGGAGGCGCCGCTCTGTGGAGCTAGCCTGTGCGCGGCGGGCCGGGCGGGCAGCTCGGCGAAGTGGCAGCGGCCCCGGCACTTTCTCTGCGCCCCGCCGCCGGGGAAAGTTTGATGGGGACTTCGGCCCGGCGCTGGCAAGATGCCGGTGATGAAAGGTTTGCTGGCCCCGCAGAACACCTTCCTCGACACCATCGCCACGCGCTTCGACGGCACGCGTGAGTAGGGGCCGCGGCGGGGGCGGGGGCGGGGGGGGACCCCGCGCGGCCGTGCCCGGCCGCTCTCCGGAGAGGCTTTGAGGGCTCAGGGCGCCGCCGCTGCGCCCCGAGGCTCGGAGCCCCTCGGGGAGCCTCTGGCGTCGGTCTCCTCCGCTTTGTCCAGTGGCTGCGTGGCTCCGACGGGGAGGGGGCGCGGGGCGCAGTGTCAGCCGCGGGGTAGCCCGGGTGCGACTTCAGCACCCTGGCCAGCGCCCGCGCCTCGGCTTCGGCGAGGACTTGCCCTCCAGCGGCTCCTGGATGACCGCCGGCACCCGCTGCTGCTCTGCCCGTCCCCGCTCGGCGGTCCCCTTGCGCCGGGCTGCGGCATAGCCGGAGTTCGCTCAGGTGCAAGGAAATCCTTTGCCGCTGGAGGCTCCAGGCTATCGTTGAGGACTCCCTGCCCCTCAGGAGTTGTTAGTTGTTACTGTAGTGGAAACACACAATGGGGAAGAAACCTTTCCGCTTGTTCTCCCCCCCCCCACACGCCCCCTGGGGCTGGGAGCAAATCTGAAACGATTCACACTGGATGGGGAAAAAAAATCTTTAGTTTTCCTTTTCTGACAACCACCTGGGTGCTGAGCTGGCTTTTAATTTGTACCTCTCGGGGCATCTTTATTACTAGTTTGGTACTAGTATGACATGAAGAAAAGGGAGCTGGGTTACTATATCAAAACCTCATAAAATCTCAAGACAGATAGCTGCGCAAGTCACGTTACAACTGTGTTTCTAGTATGCGGGTAGATTGAAAACATGATTAAAGGTTGCTTTAAATCTATATTTCTTTATAAAGTAAGCCTTAGACTAGGTGAGCCTTTAAGAGTAATATCAGTTGTGTTAGTGCATTTATTATAATATGCTAAGTTGCTTTATTTTTCAGTTAAGGAGTTTACTATCATTTCTCCAGGTGTCATTCACTAGGAGTTGATTCTTGCAGATTCAGTGTAGTAAGCTTTTTGTAGAGAATGCTGTCTTTTACTTGGAAAAATAATTCCCCATACCTGTCTGCTTAGAAACTCCTTACAATGGCTTCTAGTTCAAAGGACTAAACACAGGATACTTAAAAAACACTTCAGACAAATTATTTTGGGAGGATCAAATTGGTTACACTTGCTTCTTGATGAAATATAGATTTAAAATTATCCAAAACATAGCAATAGGAATAATTGTATTGCCTATGTTCAGAATGACACCTTGAGGTTTAGGACATTTTTGGACTGGTTGAGTCTTGAGAACTTCTCAAGGTATGTGTATAGAAAGAATTACTGCTTAAATTTAGAGGCTCTGTTCCATCCACTCTCCAATCTGACATCAATACCTGTGTCTTCAGAGTGTTTGCTTTACATATGGCACTTATTTGAGTTTTTAAAGGGTGCTAAATTTTATATGAAAAGATGATGAGGTCTGTGCAGCTCCAAAGCTTGCCTTTCTCACAACAGAAGTTGATCCAATCAAAGATAATACCTCAAACTCTTGTATTTCTAAAGGTTTGAAAGGCTTTTAAGAAATACATGGTTTAGTATGACATCTTAGTGAATATATCCTGAAGTTATTGAAAAAAACTTCTTTAATCTGCGAAAATATTTTGCTAACTTATTTTGAAATGTTTGATCGGCAATGAATACACATATCTGTCTATAGTGTGTGTGCATGTGTGCATGCGCAAAGTAATGGGAAAGTTTTTCTTAGTGTCTCTGCTGAGGAAAATCCCCATTGGTTTCAGTGGAAGTTTTGCCCAGAAGCCAAACACAGAAGTCCTCTTTAAATATCCGATAAACAGTCATTGGCTACGTCTACACGTGCAGCCAACATCGAAATAGTCTATTTCGATGAATAACGTCTACACGTCCTCCAGGGCCAGCAACATCGATGTTCAACTTCGACGTTGCTCAGCCCAACATCGAAATAGGCGCAGCGAGGGAACGTCTACACGTCAAAGTAGCACACATCGAAATAGGGATGCCAGGCACAGCTGCAGACAGGGTCACAGGGCGGACTCAACAGCAAGCCGCTCCCTTAAAGGGCCCCTCCCAGACACAGTTGCACTAAACAACACAAGATACACAGAGCTGACAACTGGTTGCAGACCCTGTGCCTGCAGCATAGATCCCCAGCTGCCGCAGAAGCAGCCAGAAGCGCTGGGCTAAGGGCTGCTGCCCATGGTGACCATAGAGCCCCGCAGGGGCTGGAGAGAGAGCATCTCTCAACCCCCCAGCTGATGGCCGCCATGGAGGACCCAGCAATTGCGACGTTGCGGGACGCGGATCGTCTACACAGTCCCTACTTCGACGTTGAACGTCAAAGTAGGGTGCTATTCCTATCTCCTCATGAGGTTAGCGACTTCGACGTCTCGCCGCCTAACGTCGAAGTTAACTTCGAAATAGCGCCCGATGCGTGTAGACGCGACGGGCGCTATTTCGAAGTTGATGCCGCTACTTCGAAGTAGCGTGCACGTGTAGACGCAGCTATTATGTATAGGACATTACCATAGTTAAATAGATTTCTGCCTTTCTGTACAAAAATCACAATGGAAGTCTTGTCATTGGTTGTGTAGTACTGATTAGGACTGGCTATAGGATGGGGCTACCTGTGGAGAATGGTAAAGGAGACAACATCTGGTACTTGATTTTTCAGATCAATAGTTCTTAACCTTTCCAGAATACTGCAGCTCTTTCAGGAGTTTGATTTGACCTGCATATTCAAAGTTTCACTTCTCTTAAAAACAACTTGCTTACAAAATCAGACATAAAATTACAAAAGTGTGACATGTTATTACTGGAAAAAAGTTCTAATTCTGTCTGTATGAAATTTCAGTTGGTAGTGACTTCACTAGTGAATTTTATGTAGCTTGTTGTAAAACTAGAGAACTATTTAGATGAACTGATGTACTCGTTGGAAGATCTTTGTGTATCTCTAGGAGTACATGTACCCTGGTTGAGAACCACTGAGATAAATACATATATTATTCAAATACATTAGTTACATAACTTGTTGATTTTCTTTCTTTTTCTGGAGGAATAATACAGATCAAGTGCATAGAATTTTAAAATCGAAGAAGTCTGTATTTAAAATCTGGAAAAATACTTTTTTTTTCTCCTTGAGCTGTATTGATACACCTAGTTAGCTGTTTAAAATATAAAATTATTTGCAACGTCCTTATTCCTGGGTAGTTTACATGACTGGTTTTTCACATGGGGGAAAATGTTTTGTAAATTCTAGAACAAACTCTGGGCCCAAATCTGCAAACTTTTAAGTTAGTAAGATTACTCATATTAGTAATGTAGGAATACCAAGGATATTGCCATGTTAACAAGTTACTCTAGGACATAATCCTGTAAGGAGTTAAACTTCAATATTTTAAATGTGATTACAAATTTTATACATTCTTATTCAGAATTAAACACAGGATGTTATATAATTTATTTTGACTTCAGATGTGATGATATCCTGTTATAAATCTTTTTCTGCATGTTTTGGTACAGTAATGCTGCTTGTAGTTAACAGACCTTTTATTTTAAGCCTTTGGGAAGGATATATTTTGTTGTCATCAATGATAGACTAATCCACCAATGCATCTTTAATCCAGCAGAGAATTAATTCTAATTCTGGGCAACAGTGCAGAAAAGGATTCCAGAAAACATTGAAAAATATGCTTCACTTTACACAGAACTCTGATGGAAAATCATTAACGTAATATGTATCTTGGTTTTAATGTAGTAACTTACCCTACCATGAAATACACTATTGCAGGGTAGGAAAATGAAGAATCTAGAACATTTGTGCATAATGTGCCGCCTCAAACCAATGTTTATGATGCACTTTAGGTATTCAAAACTTTCATGGCTGTCATAATTTTAACGTCTTGTGTTCATTATATGTATTTCCGTACATCAGAGTACTGAATGCATGTCAGTAATGGAGTCAGAGCAGCACAGGAACTGTTACATCCATAATCTCTGACAACACATTTATGCCCCAAAGCAAAACTCCCCCTACCTCGCATACAAAGCAGGGCTCGTATACCTGGAAAACAAGGCTGTGTTCCTTGAGCTACATCTATACTATACCACTCTTTCAAAAGGGCACCTTTCAAAAGAGAGTGGTCAAAAGATGCCCTTTCAAAGAGGAGTGTCTACACAGGGGTCAGGGCGGGCACCATTGACAAGCACTGTTGAAAGGACCACACACCATGTCGAAGGGGGTCGTCCAGGATGTTGAAAGAGAGCGTCTACACTCACCAATGGCCTCTGTCAAAAGAAAGGGCCAGGAAATGCTGCAGATAGGGTTGTAGGGCAGCCAAGCCCTTCCAGGGCTGCATCAAGCCACCTCTTTAAAGGGCCCCTCCCCAACACCCTTGGTCTGCACAGCATGAGGCCTGCAGAGCTGCCACAAGCCTTGCAGACACAGTATCTGCAGGAATGGACATGGAGCAGCAGCAGCAGCTCGACACCCTGATGGCTGCCACCAGCGAAGTGGGAACCCTGCTGGCTGCAGCACTGGTGACCACCCTGCATCTCTTGGCAGGGCCCCCCACCCCAAGGGGCAGAAGCGGGTGCCCCAGACCAGGGGGTCCTCTGGGCCCACCCCCCCATGCCCTGGGTACTTGCCTGCTCTGGAGCTACCCAACCAGCTCTGAGTGGTGGGAGCAACTGGGGGAGTGGGATGACAACCGGTGGCTCCGGAATTTCCAGATACAGCAGCAGACCTTCCTGAAGCTCTGCCAGTGGCTGTCCCTGGTCCTGAGACACTAGGCCACCCAGATGTGGCACACCCTCCCCATGGAGAAAAGGGTCATGATAACTGTCTAGACACTGACCGCTCCAGACAGCTACCGCACCATGGGACACCAATTTGGTGTAGGCAAGGCCACAGTGGGGTCATCATGATGGAGGTAAGGGGGGCCAGGCATGCGCCCACTGGAGGGTGGAGGGCCGGGGGAGATGGGCACACCCTGCACACCCTCACAGGTGCCTATGTCCCTGCCCTGTGCATGTGGTCCATGCTCTAAAATCCATGATCCCCCAGAGGGTCATCCACATTGGGGACCTGGATGCGGCCATTATGGGCTTGGCCACACTAGGGTTCCTGAATTGCTTCAGGGCCCTCAGCAGGAACCATATACCTATCTGTGCCCTGGAGCACAGTGGAGGGCAATTCATATATAGGAACAGCTACCATTCAGTGGTCCTGCAGGCCATGGCGGACAGCCAGGACCCGTTCCAGAACATTTTCGTTGGTTGGCCCGGCTGCACCCATGATGCGCATGTTTTCCAGAACTCGAGCCTGTGCTGCCAGTTGGAAGCAGGGACCTACGTCTCCAAGAGAGAGATCACGCTGGGGGACACCACTATGCCCTCTGCCTGGTGGCCAGTGTGACATACCCGCTCCAGTCCTGGCTCATGTGGCTCTATACGGGCCACCCCACCCTCCAGCCAGGAGCACTTCAACAGCCAGCTCAACCACACCCACCAAGTGGTTGAGTGCATCTTTGGCCACTTGAAGGGGCAGTAGTGCTGTCTCCTTGCCCTCCTGGATGTGGGTGTCATCAGTGTCCCCCAGGTCATGAGCACCTGATGCATGCTCCACAATATCATGGAGAGTAAGGGGGAGGCCTTTGTGCAGGGATGGGTGCCTGAGGCTGGCATGTGCTACCCCCAGCCAGCTGCTGCCCTTAGCCACCGGGCTCACCAGGACAGGATCTGTGACATCCTGGAACATGGCCAGGAGCTCCCCACAGGTCACCCAGTGCCAGGCAGCCTCCCCTTCCTTAAAACAGAGCCAGTGCTCGGCCAGCTCCACCTGGCACCAGATGGAGGTGGCGAGGTGGGGGTCCTTCACTACCCGCCTCTGGATCTGCCCATCCTGGCACTGGGGGTGCCTCCGGCCAGTAACTGTCCCTCACATCCGAGCGTTGTTCAGCACCATGGATGGGGTGAGGCTCTGCCGGCACTCAGGTGGTGTGGCTCCAGAAAAGAGGGAAGAGAGGAACAGGCCATGAGTACTGACTCCTGCCCATGGCCCATGCCCCCTGTCCCCCCGTGGGCACCGGGTCCCTATCCTCTGTCTCCCATCTGTGGGGTCAGTGGCCTGGGAAGGCTCCTTTGTGTGGTCTGCACCCCTCTTCCTCCCCCTGGGGGCATGGTGTGGCACCTTCTGCAGGAGCAGGTGCTGTCAGACACTGGTGGCCATGCCACTATCCTGGTGCTCCCCGCCCCATGTGTGGTGCCCCCACACCATGATCTGGGGTGTGTGCCCTGTTGGGTATGTACCTGAGGGTCCACCGCTGAGGTCAGGGGATGGATGTCTGGCCAATGCCCAGCTGGAGGTGTGGGAGGGGAGGTCTATGACTAGTTCCGCCTCCTCTCTGGACCTGTCCCTGGCTGAGCCTGGCTCCGTCTCCAGCAGTAGTGGTGTGGGGCTGGTCTCTGGTCCTAGTTTCTGCTCCTCTCCCGGCTGGGGCTCCTTGGCTATGGCGTCCAGGAGGGCCGGGGGTGGAGGTGTCCTGGGGCCCAAGGATGCTCCTGAGCTCCTTGTAATAGGGGCAGGAAGCAGGGGCAGCCCCTGACCAGCTGGCCAAGTCCTGACCCCAGGCGTAACCCTGCCACAGATCCTTCACCTCACTTCTGACAGGGTCAGGAATGTGGACAGGATGACCCCAGGTAGTCAGGCAAAGGTCACTGCGTTCCAGCACTTGCGTCCCATGACCCAGGGCACTATCTCCTCCTGCCAGAGCCCCAACAGGTCTTGTAGTTTGTGCTCACTCCAAGAGGGGGCGTGCTCCCCACCCCCTGGCTGGAGGACCCTTGGGAAACCTGGGTGTGCTCAGGGGAGGAGGGAAGGGCTGGGGCTCATTGTGTGCCTGGCTGGTGGCCATCACTGTCTGGGGTCTGCTGAGGGTCACAATGAGGCATGCAGGGGCAGCACATAGAATCCTACAATCATAGAACACTAGGACCAGAAAGGGCCTTGAGAGGCCATCAAGTCCAGTCCCCTGCCCTGATGGCAGGACCGACCACTATCTACACCATCCCTGATAGACATCTATCTAATCTGTTGTTAAATATCTCCAGCGAGGGAGATTCCACAACCTCCCCTGGCAACTTATTCCAGTACTTGACCACCCTGACAGTTAGGAACTTTTTCCTAATGTCCAACCTAAACTTCCCTTGCTGCAGCTTAAGTCCATTGCCTCTTGTTCTCTCCTCAGAGGCCAAGAAGAACAAGTTTTCTCCCTCCTCCTTATGACACCCTTTAAGATATCTGAAAACCGCTATCATATCCCCCCTCAGTCTTCTTTTTTCAAAGCTAAACAAGCCCAATTCTTTCAGCCTTTCTTCATAAGTCATGTTCTCCAGACCTTTTATCATTCTAGTTGCTCTTCTCTGGACCTTCTCTAATTTCTCCACATCTTTCTTGAATTGGGGTGCCCAGAACTGGACACAATATTCCAGCTGAGGCCTAACCAGCACAGAGGAGAGCGGTAGAATGATTTCTCGTGTCTTGTTCACAGCACACCTGCTAATGCATCCCAGAATCGTGTTTGCTTTTTTTGCAACAGCATCACACTGTTGACTCATATTTAACTTGTGATCTACTAGAACCCCTAGATCCCTTTCTGCTGTACTCCTTCCTAGACAGTCTTTTCCCATTCTGTATGTGTGAAACAGATTATTCCTTCCTAAGTGCAGCACCTTACATTTATCTTTATTAAACTTCATCCCGTTTACTTCAGACCATTTCTCCAATTTATCTAGATCATTCTGAATTATGACCCTATCCTCCAAGGTAGTTGCAACCCCTCCCAGCTTGGTATCATCTGCAAACTTAATAAGCGTACTTTCTATGCCAATATCCAAATCATTAATGAAGATATTGAACAGAACTAGTCCCAAAACAGACCCCTGCGGAACCCCACTTGTTATGCTTTTCCAGCAGGATGGAGCATCATTAACAACTACTCTCTGGGTATGATTAGCTAGCCAGTTATGCACCCACCTTATTGCAGCCCCATTTAAGTTGGACTTGCCTAGTTTGTCGATAAGAATATTATGTGAGACGGTATCAAATGCTTTACTAAAGTCTAGGTATACCACATCCACTGCTTCTCCCTTATCTACGAGTCTCATTATCATGTCAAAAAAAGCTATCAGGTTGGTTTGACATGATTTGTTTTTTACAAAACCATGCTGGCTGTTCCCTATCACTTTACTACCTTCCAAGTGCTTGCAGATGACTTCCTTAACTACCTACTCCATTACCTTTCCTGGCACAGAAGTTAAGCTGACTGGCCTGTAACTTCCTGGGTTGTTCTTATTCCCCTTTTTGTAGATGGGCACTATATTTGCCCTCTTCCAGTCTTCTGGAATCTCTCCTGTCTCCCATGACTTTCCAAAAATGAGAGCTAACGGCTCAGCTACCTCTTCTATCAGCTCCTTGAGGATTCTAGGATGCATTTCATCCGGCCCTGGTGACTTGCAGACATCTAATTTTTCCAAATGGTTTTTAACTTGTTCTTTTTTATTTCAAAAACTAACTCTACCCCTTTTCCACCAGCATTCACTATGTCAGGCATTCCTTCAGACTTCTCTGTGAAGACCGAAACAAAGAAGTCATTAAGCATCTCTGCCATTTCCAAGTTCCCCGTTACTGTTTCTTCCTCCTCACTGAGCAATGGCCCTACCCTGTCCTTGGTCTTCCTCTTGGTTCTAATATATTTGTAAAAGGCCTTCTTGTTACCCTTTATGCCTGTAGCTAGTTGGAGCTCATTTTGTGCCTTATCCTTTCTTATTTTACTCCTGCATTCCTGTGTTGTTTGCCTATGTTCATTCTTTGTAATTTGTCCTAGTTTCCATTTTTATATGATTCCTTTTTTAGTTTGAGATCATGCAGGATCTCCTTGTTAAGCCAAGGCGGTCTTTGCCCATATTTACTATCTTTTCTACATAGGGGAATAGCTTATTTTTGGGCCCTTAATAATGTCTCTGAAAAACTGCCAACTCTCCTCAGTTGTTTTTCCCCTCAGTTTTTCCTCCCATGGGATCTTACCTACCAGCTCTCTGAGTTTACCAAAATCTGCCTTCCAGAAATCCATCATCTCTGTTTTGCTATTTTCCCTCCTACCAGTCCTTAGAATTGTGAATTCTATGATTTCATGATCACTTTCACCCAAGCAGCCTCCCACCTTCAAATTCTCGACCAAGTCCTCCTTATTTGTTAAAATCAAATCCAGAACAGTTTCTCCCCTGGTGGCTTTTTCAACTTTTTGGAATAAAAAATTGTCTCCAATGCAGTCTAAGAACTTATTGGATAGTCTGTGCCTCGCTGTATTAGTGTCCCAGCATATATCTGGATAGTTAAAGTCCCCCATCACCACCAAATCCTGGGCTCTGGATGATTTTGTTAGTTGTTTGAAAAAAGCATCATCCACCTCTTCCACCTGGTTAGGTGGCCTGTAGTAGACTCCTAACAGGACATCACCCTTGCTTTTTACCCCTCTTAAACTAACCCACAGACTCTCAACACGTCCATCTCCTATGTCCATCTCCACCTCAGTCCAAGTGTGTACATTTTTTATATATAAGGCAACACCTCCCCCCTTTTTTCCCCTGTCTATCTTTCCTAACCAGGCTGTAGCCTTCAATACCAACATTCTAATCATGTGTATTATCCCACCAAGTTTCTGTGATGCCAATGATATCATAGTTTTATTTATTTATTAGCACTTCCAGTTCTTCCTGCTTATTACCCATACTTCTTGCATTGGTATATAGGCATCTTAGATATTGATTTGAACTTTCCCCCCAGCGTTTTCCTGGCCCTCTTTTTACTCTGACATTGTTGCCCATGTTCCCTCCTACTTCCGACCCATCTCCCAGGTTTCCATGTTCTCCACTTACCTGTGGGCTTTGCTCCCCTGTCCCTGGCAAACCTAGTTTAAAGCCCTCCTCACCAGGTTAGCAAGTCTGTGTCCGAATATGGTCTTTCCCCTCCTCGAAAGGTGAACGCCATCTCTGCCTAGCAGTCCTTCCTGAAATAGCATCCTGTGATGGCTGATCCCTGCATACTCTCAGCTTCCTGCCATGGGGTTTCCTGGTCTGTGCAGCTTTAAGGGCCGCTGCAGGCACACACCATAGATCCCTGCAGGGGCTGGGCAGCATGTCTCTGCCTGACAGCTGACTGCCACCATGGCAGACCCCGCTTTTTCGAAAAAGCAGAACCTGGAGCATCTGCACACATCCTTTCACAAAAAGCAGCATTGAAAATGTGGCCTCTTCCTATTTTCTGTTGGGAAGAGTGGTTTTGATTCCTGCAATGCCTAATGTCACTGTCATCTTTGAAGTGGGTTGCGGTGTGTCTGCACACGCCACGTACTCTTTTGAAGTGGGGCTTGCTCTTTCAAAAGAACAGGCTAGTGAAGCACAGCTTGGGTGTATAGTAGCAGGCATGTTTCCTCTTCATGCCAGAAACCACCTGATTTTTTTTTCATGCGGTGCTGTCCATTCATATTGCCTGTGTCTTGAGGCTGTGCCTAGTAGACCTATAAGAGTGATCACACTGGGTCAGACCAGTGGTCAGTCCTAATATATCTGTCTTATAACAGGGGCCAATGCCAGGTGATTCAGAGGCAATGAGAAGAACAGCTAATCAAGTGATCCATCCCCTATTACCCATTTTCAGCTTTGCAAACTGAAGCTTGGATCACTTCAGAACATGATTTTACATGATTGCCCATCCCGGTTGACAGCCACTGATGGACCTACCCTTCATAAATTTATCTAGGGTCTTTCTTAACCCTGTTTCAAACCTGCAATCTAATAAAGCTCTTGGGAATTTCTCCAGAGAACACTTAATTGGAAAGTTCTCATTCATCAGAAACAGCGCTTATTATGGGAGAAAATTAGTTTTGTCAATTATTTTTCTTAAAAACAAATTGAAAAAGAGAGCTAATTTTTTTCCAAAACATGTCACTTGATATCTTTCAGCATGAAAAATTCTAGTTTTCTGGTTCAAAAGCTTTCATTTCAAATTTTAAGGTGTTTATATTTTTTAGCAACAAATGATTGAAATCAAAGCAAAACATTTAGCTATTTCTACAGATTTTTTTTCTTTGAACACTTTTCATATTTTGATTTTCTTGTCCTCTTTGGGATGGGATTTTTTGTTATCAGCATCAATTTTTCACAAATTTCAAAGATTTCCAAGAAGCTCTTCAATCTAGCCTGCATATTGAAAAAATTTTCCACATCAGAGCCTGATGTTGCTGCCATTTGTGTTCTGGATGCTTTTTACTTTCCTGTGGAGCAAGGTTAAACTCCGCCTTACTAAATGGACATGCTTAACTACATTGTGAAGAAAATACACTATTTCTCAGTGTGATGTTACTCCTAAAACTTCTCTAAATCTGGCATTTTATAATAGTCTTTTCAGTGCCTTCTGAGGCAGTTGTTCTTAAATTCCAAATATGTTTTCTACCTGATTGCTAGATCTATAAACTGAATCCAGGATTTGAGAGTCAAGCTAGCTTATTATTTCCTTGCTTACTGTTAATTATGATAATGACCTGTCTGTGGAAGAACTTACACTTTTGGTTACACTTCATTCCTCTCTCAACCTGAACTACACTCACAGAGGCTCATTATTGTCAATGTGTAAAAGTGTTACCCACTAGAAATTGATAAAAAAGACCTACTCTTGCTCTTTATTTAGGCTTTTGATTTTCTAGCAGGAGTAAAAAGTTTAAAAAAATATATTTCACTAAATGTAGAGAATGAGTCTGTGTATATTTACAAATATCATTTGCAACTGAAGTTATCTGATATTAGCTTGCTAGACTGCCAGGAGTTAAATCAAAAGAGGCTGTTAAAGGAGAAGCCCATGGGAAATGAAACTATGGCAAATACAAGATTTGTTGAGGGAAGGTGGCTGGGTCATCACTGGGGAAGAAGCTGCCTGTCTGGCTATGTTCAGGCAAGGATGGTTTACTGTTCCCAAACCTAAAAACTGTTGTCAAAGGGAGCCTTAAACCCTCAAAGGCTATGTCTACACTAGCCCCAAACTTCGAAATGGCCATGTAAATGGCCATTTCGAAGTTTACTAATGAAGCGCTGAAATACATATTCAGCATTTCATTAGCATGCGGGCGGCCGTGGCACTTCGAAATTGACGCGGCTCGCCGTCGCGCGGCTCGTTCTGACAGGGCTCCTTTTCGAAAGGACTCTGCCTACTTCGAAGTCCCCTTATTCCTGTGAGCAGATGGGAATTTACATGGCCATTTCGAAGTTTGGGGCTAGTGTAGACATGGCCAAAGACATCAAAAGGGACTGCCCAGTATGTCAGTGAACAGGAGACAGACAGGGAACGTCTTGCAGATGAAGGGAGGCAGAAACTGCAGCTGGGGCAGTATTTCTCCCTGCTCAGTACAGGGTTAGCTGGGCTGAAAGGGATTTATAAAGGTGTAAATCCTAGCCAGGTAGGCCTTCTATTGTGTTAACCCATTCTCCTAAATGTTTCGTACTTTTGAGGAATTAATAATGCTTTGTTTCTAAGATGCTGTTTGTGTTGGTGCAAAGTATACTGTCAGAGGCTCCTCAAGGAAAACTGCATGTACCACAGTTGGGACTGTGTCATTAACGTGACAGGAAACCAAGCTTGTCACCTCTAGGGTGCCTTAGAGAAGTCCTAAAAAGGGTCTATGGCACAGTTCAACCTGTAGCCATGATATGAAAATCAATACACATTATTTGGAATATAAGTATGCTACTTTAAGGCAATGCCACCTTAACCAGCTACTTGTGCATCCCTGCAATGTGGGGGGTCTCACCTGTTATGTCCACCTAATCCCTGTTGGCTCTTGCCAGCAACCATAACTTTGAGAAGCCTTTAGTCTGACCTAAGATGTTGCTTGAGTCCAGCCTGGATGCTTCAGGATCAGATGGGTGTAAAGGTGACTTAGAACCACCTTTGCTCCCTAGTTCCTGAGCTTACATCAGCTACAAAAGGGCTTGTCCTGAGAATTTGGTGCAAGAGGCATATATATAGTTAAAAATTGGCCTTCTTACTTGTTGCCTTTCAGAATAAATCAGTGCTTTAAAAGAGGCTCCTTCATTTACAGTGCATTCTGAAGTGACTTCATAAAATATTTATTTGAATTAAGTAAATTTATTTTGTCTTGTCTGGATCTAGAAGGCAAATGTAATGACAATTCTAGAAAGTGTTAGAGGTGGTGCTATTTTGAAAGAAAGCAATGTAATTTTTAGCAGTGGCAGTGAGAGCTCCAGGCCCTTTTGAAGTGCTGGTAGCACTGCTCTCCCACTCTGTGTGTCTGTCAGGGGGGGCCTGTATTGCAGTACTGGTGGTGCTAGAGGGTGATGGCCTTTGTCTCCAAATCTTCTGCCCTTAGCCCCATCCACTTTGCCCAAGAGTCTGCAGTGCCAGCAAGTTTTTAGCTTGTACAGCATACCAGAAGGACTCCCTGACAGCCATGTTTCTGTGTATGAGGCTGGGGGTGGGTCTGGGAATGCTATGGCAGACAGAGGACTTGCTGGTGTTCTGCTCTTTCCTCCCTGCCTCTTCCAGCAGTGAGAGGAGCAGAACTGACAGCTGGTCCTCAGTCTGCCAGACCAGCCCCCAGAGGCAACTCCCGCCAAGTAGTGTGAGATGAGGGGCAGGCGAGAGTGTGGGGGTTCCAGGCTGGAGGCGATATATATGGGGAAGACATATGGCTCCAACTTGGGTGAGGTGCCTGCCTCCTCCACACATACTAGTAAGAACTTTCATTAGCTAAGAGCAACTTGGTTAGCTCAGTGGCTAGAGTATTGGCCTTGCAAACCCAGCTTCGTGACTCCCACCTCAAGGGGGTCTTTCAAGGTTCTGGGGCAGGTTAGTTTTATTTATTTATTTTTAAACTATCAGGACTGGTGATAGGTCCTGCTGAGAGTGCAGGGGAATGGATTTGATGACCTCTGAAGGTCCTTTCTAGTTCTATGAGATATGTATATTCATGGAACAGCTGCACAAGGTGGACCATTGCTTTTGGGCTTAGGAAACAAGCAGAGTGGTGAGATCATATTGTCATGCGGGTCTGGGATGATGAACAGTGGCAGCTACATAACTTTTGCATGCAGAAAGCCACCTTTCTGGATTCATGTGTGGAGCACGCCCCAGCGCTGCAGTGGGAGGACAACAGAAAATAGCCCTATCCATAAAGAAATATGGGGCAAGCACAGTGTGCAAACTGGCCACTCTAGACTGCTGCTAGACAAGAATCATTCTGGAGGCTGGAAGTTGACCATTGGGGCCGTGTTGATGCAAGTGTGCAGAACAGTTAATTGCAGCCTGCTGTGAAGGACTATGACTTTGGGAAATGTGCTTGAAATCATTGGTGGCTTTGCAGAAATGGCTTTCCCTAACTGGAGGGGTGATAGATGGCACCAGAACACTTTGTGATGGAGTGGTGTCAGATGGCAGAACAAGGAGTAATGGCCTGAAGTTGAAGAGTGAGAGGTGTAGGTTGGATATTAGGAAAAACTACTTCACCAGGAGGGTGGTGAAGCATTGGAATGCGTTGCCTAGAGAAGTGGTGGATTCTCCATCCCTAGAGGTTTTTAAGTCCCGGCTTGACAGGGTAATAGATGGAATGGAGTTGATTGTGCTTGAAGCAGAGGGCTGGACTAGATGACCTCCTGACGTTCCTTCCAGCTCTATGATTCTATGATACATCAAATAGAAAGGGGTACTTCAGCATGGCGTTGCAGGAGCTATTGGATCATTGGGGAAACTTCACATCAGGCAGGATGACCCATGAAGGTGCACAAGCCATGTATCTTCAGGAACATAGCCTGTATGGAAAGCTGCAAGCAGGACTTTCTTTCCAGACCAGAAGATTACAGTGGAAGTGCCTGTAGTGATCCTGGAACAGCAATGAAGGGTCCTGTGGCACCTTATAGACTAACAGAAAAGTTTTGAGCATGAGCTTTCGTGAGCAAAGACTCACTTCGTCAATGCCCAATATACCCCTTACAGACAGGGCTCATGGAAACCTTGCGCAGGAAACATGGATAGTAATAAGAAGTGGCACAAGAACAAGCTGAGTGGGTGCCAGATGACAGTGGAGTTAGACTATGCCTTTCGCAGATTTAAGGCATCCCAGGCCTCAATGAGGACAATATACTTGTGGTTATCGGTGTGCGTTGCATAATGTTTGTGAGGCTAAAGATGAAAGGTTTGCTCAACTGTGGAATGCTAAGACAGAGTGCCTGACTACTGATTTTGAGCAATCAGATATCAAAGGAGCCCAGAAGAGGGTAATTTAAATCAGGGAGCTTTGAGGCATTGCTTTGAAAATGAGAACCTAAACTGGTAACGTGTATCTCTGTAATTGCTACTGTAATGATTCATCCAGATTCCCTAGAAAGCAATTGTGAAAACTGGGGCCTTAAATTTTGGCAAACAAATTATTAAAGTGCTGTATATGTCTTGGTAGTGCCCACAATCTTGATATGCGGGAGAAAAACAAAGATGATTTATCATGCACAATCTCGGATTTTATTTCACACTCTCCCTACGTGCAATGTGTGCCCTGAGCTAGGTCCAGTCTAAATATGTACTGTTTGTTTGCTCAGCCCTGCTGAAAGGACCCCTGTATTGACTGCTGCCCCACCGTGAACCAGAGCAGGCTGGCTTACTTCAAGCAGCAGTGTGTGCAGTCTCCGGCTCTCTGCTCAGTGTCTCCCTCTGGTTCCCTCATTTTAAACGTGTAACCTGCAGCCCCACCTCTGTTTTCTCATTTGTTGTCCCACGCAAATAGTTGGTGGGTCCAATAGCCCCCTCCCACTAGGCTGGCAGAGGGGCCTTAGCTTAGGCCCACCCATTTTCCAGCATCCAAATAGTACTCACTGTTCAATCAGCCCTGTTGAGAGGAGCTGAGTTCTGCAATGACTGCTGCTCTGCCCTGAACTTGAGCAGGCTTATACCTACTGACTACTTGGTTGTTCAGTCTGGTTTAGAGGAGATGAGCCCTGAAATAACTTTTGCTCCTTCTCAAACTAGGGCTACTGGCTAGTTCACTCTGATCCCCCCGAAGGGAACTGAGCCTGGAATTACTGCTATCTCGCTCTGAAAAAGGACAGTCTCAGAGACTGACTGTAATGAGGTGTTGTGGCCTTCTCTGGCCCTGGAGGGGGTAAACCCTGGCAAACACCTCTATAAACTAGCTTTCTCATTTTTGTGTAGCTCCTCCTTTTGAAATTACATGCTATGGCCATGGGCATTCCCCATTTTATGTTTGTTATGTTGTTATTACTGAGTCTTTAAGCTAAGTTTACTTGTCAGACCAGATCAATACTCTGCTTAGTCTTAAATCAAGAAATGTTTTCTTCTGTTGTGGGTTCAGTAGCAGCTGTTTTAAGAAGCAGTCTTTGATGGTGTCAAAAAGTTTAACTTTGCATTCCATCAGGACGTGTACCAACTCAAGATGGGGATAGTTGAAATTTTCTGTTACTAATGGGTTTTCTATTTACAATAATTAGCATTTCACAATCACTCTGCAACCGCTCTGATCCTGCTATTCTTTTATTGTTTAAACATGAAATTTGTGTCCATAGAGTTTTCTATGGTATAGTTTTGAGCCATTTAAGATTACTCTTTGCTTTTTTCCCTGCTTGCAGTGCTGTTCCTCCACTAGGGCAACCTACTCTCATTCCTCTGTGTGTGGGTGTGGGTGTGTGTAAAGATATAGATTGTGTGTGTGTATATGTGTGTGTGTGTGTGTGTATATAGATATAGATATTTTATCTCAGTATTCCTGTGTCTCTTTGGCTAACATTCTCTCAAGTTTCTGTGGTTCCTTTTATATCAATATTCCCATTTAATATTCAGTGCTCAAGTTCAGTTCTCTTAGTAGTTACATTCCTGGCATTTGTAACCAGCACTTATATGACTTATCAATATTTGTATGCCTTCATGTAATGTAATTGAATGATACCCTTGTTCACATGACTTTCTCTTCGGTTCCAGTCCTTGAACTTTATCATCTTTGATCCTTTACCCTTTACTAAGATAGAGTATCCTCTTTCATTTTGCCCTAAGGAATGTGCGTGTCTAAATCATTTGCTTTTCTACACCTGTTCATGTTCCCCCAGTCCTTTGTTCTTTTTAAAACTGCCTCTTGTGTGTTTGAAATTTCCCTCTATGTAATTCAGTTGTAAACCTTCAGTTTACAGAAGGTACTCTCTATATAGATATTCTGAAATACTATAGAATGGCTGCGTTCTTTCCTACTGATTATTTTTCTACAGCACAATCATTAAGAATGATGTAGACTTCCAAATGAATGATGTCATTCTTATTCCTGATACAAGTCTACTGAAGTAAATCAAGTTGCTTTGGAAGCTCAGGAACATATTAAAACGTAGTTGTATTTATATGTTTAAATGTGATATAATTTTATGATTGTTGCTTTGAGTACTTCTAGTAATTTTATAAATCTCATTCCTTTCACATGCAAAGTAGATATGTGATAGATATTCCTTTCACATACAAAGTAGATAGTAGGGTCCTGACCAATATAACAAAATGATTAAAATAATATAATGCCTTCAGTACATGGTGGAGAAAAATGATCCTCATTCATGTGACGTTGTGCTGTGCTGTCATGAGTGACTTGAAACTGAGAGCCTAATTTAAGTGTGTCTCAGCTTCATACACAGTATGGCACTGTCTTGCTGCCCTCTCAGTTACTGGGAAAAATGGGGGGAGAGAGAAGAGAAGAACAGTCGAATTAAAATCTCCTTCTGTACATCTCAAAGCTGTCTCTCAAACTGCAGACAGGGGAAAAAACTTCTATCAAAGAAGTTTGTGGCGCTTCTCTGTGCCAAGAAACTGTTGGCTGCTTTTGTGTTCTAGGGCCTTGTAATAGGACTCAAAGGCTATAGAACAGCTGTTACATTGAAAATGCTAGCATGTTCAGAGGAGGCACTGAATATCCCTTGAATGCTGCTAAAACTTTAATCTATCCTGTCAATCACTGCATGGAGAATTAAAACAGATTGCAGTGTGAGAAAACTCCCTGCCTTTGCTTTGTGACCTTACACCTATGACTGGTATTTTTAACAACAACAACAACAACAAAAATGTATCTTGTAATCTTGCAAAGAAATGTGCCTTCTAAAATCTGTGTGATAGTAAATTTCTGCAAGCTGTCTGTCCTATTTTTGGTTCAGGGATGGAGTTAAGGAATCCTTGGGTCTTTTTATGAGAGTGCATCCCAGTCAGTCTTTTAAGAAGGGCCAGCTATTTGTGTCTTCAAAAGTCTCTTTTCAGTAGCATTTTAAAGGATTTTCCAGGAACGTCCTCCAACTGACCTTGTAAGAATAATAGTTCAAATTATACCCTGGGGATTACTGTGAATAGCCCACTTCTTAATGGAAGCAGTATTTCTTTATTTAGAATAGGCATATGTTTTATATTAAGGGGGGAAAAAACAGGTAACAAGGAATGTCAAAAGAGTTGCCTTTATATTATATAACTTCCAGGTACAGTTTTCTCTAGTGGGATAAACTGGTGTAACTATTTCAATATCTTTTTCCCTTTGTTAGAGGAATTTCATTTTCTTTCTTTTAGTTTCTATTAAATTTCCTATCTGTGTTAATACAAAATGCCAGGAGAACTTTGGTTCTTGGTCAGTTTTTAACAAACTTCATCATAATGACAAATCCCAAAGGCTATGTCTAGATGAGAGAGATTTGTCAACAGAAGTTTCATCAGAAGATATTTGCCGACAAAACTTCTGTCGACAGATCATGGCCAGACCTCAAAGCAGATCTCTTTCAGTCCACTCTGACAGAGAGTGGCCAGACCGCCCAGCCGCTCTTTCAATAAAGCAGCCACCCAGAACCACAGCAGACAGGGTCACAGCTCAGCATTTCCTTCCGGGAGGCTCAGCAAGATGTGTCCTTAAAGGAACACCTCTGTCCGGTGACACCCATTCCCTGCCCATGCCAAGACACGCCTACCTCCACGAGGGACAGCACAGCTGATAAAGTAGGGCTTTCACTCTTCCTGGCAGATACAGATCTTTCCAGAGAGCCATGATGTCAGAGCAGCCCCTGGCTTTGCGCTGGCCCTACACAGAGGTGCTTCAGCACCTGCTGCACCTCCTGACGTACATTGTACTCCTCTTCATGGAGGGTGAGCCTGACATCACCTTTGAGGAGCTCACTGTTGCTGCCAGATGATCACACCTGCATCCACCCTTCCCCCCAGCCCTGAGTGCACAGGTGGATGTGGAGACACTGCAGCAGTTCCGACTGCTGGGACTGGCTGGGGTTGGAGCAGTGGGACGACCAGCAGTGGCTCCAGAAGGCCTGCATGTGGAAGACCACCTTCCTGGAGCTCTCTGCCTGGCTCGCCCCCACCCTCTGGAGACAGAACATCCAGCTGTGTCCCACCATCCCTGTCAAGAAGTGCGTCGCAGTTGCCCTGTGGAAGCTCGCCACCCCTGGCAGGTACCACTCTGTGGGAAACCAGTTGCTGGGGGCAAGTCCATTGTAGGGGCCCTCCTCATGGAGGTAAGGCACTGTGCAGTCCCTGCATGGGCGTGAGGGGTGTTCTGCCAAAGGAGGACCCTCAGGAAGTGGGGTTGAGGGTATGAGGGGTGGGGTTGGGATCGGGGGAAGCCCCACCCCAGGGGACCATGCCATCCCACTCTCACACGGCCCTGCTCCTGGGGGACAGCCTCATAGAGGGGAGCTCCTGGTGTGGTTAGAAATGGCAGGAGCGGGGCAAGGGACCTCCTGGGGCTCAGGGACTCCCTCCCTTGGTCACTAACTTGTGCGATTGCCTCATGGGGCTCGCAGCATGCCCCATCCATGCCTACCTCCCACACCCTGGGGTGTATGACTCTTGGGGTACTTACCAGAGAGGCCCTTGCCCAGTACCGGTGAAGCCTGGGAGGTGGCCTGGCTGGCATGGACTGACTCCAGCACTATGAAGAGGCTGCGGCTGTCTGTCCTCAGATGCCATGTCCAGCTCCATCTGGGGTTGGGGCTCAGAGGCCTCCTCCTCCTGCTGGTGGTGCTCCAGCTGTGGTGGGGGTGCCTCCAGCACCATGCCCATGCTGTGGGTTGGGAGTGATGTGCCCCCCCCACTGCCCCCTGGATGGAGTGGAGCTCTGTGTAATAGGGACAGGTGGCGGGTCCTGCCCCAAGGCATCAGGTAGTGTCTCGGGCCTGGATGTAGCTGTTCCTGAGCTCCTTCACCTTCGCCCAGACCTGCTCCATGGATCGGGGGGAGGGTGATACCACTCCACCAGGGCAGTGGACATCCAGATGTAGATGAAGGTGTTTCAGCACTTTGCCATGGGGTTTTGGAGTATCTCCTCTGCCCCTCATGGGTCCAAGAGGTCTTGGACCTCAGACCCAGTCCAGGAGGGGGCTTGCCTCCTTGAGTCCTGGGGTGGCTCCTGGGACCTCTGTTTGGTCCTTCAAGGGACCAGGAGGGCTCTCGTGTTGCCTGTGCATCGGCCATGCTGCTGACTGGTGTGGCTGTGGGCACTCTGTAGGGAGCAGCATGGCACACTGCTGCTCCAATGCTCAGCTTCTTGTCATGGGCTTTCCTGGGCTCCCAGTGGTTTTAAGAAGGGCTGGAGGCAGGCACCATAAAGGGCTGATTGCTGTGGTCAGGGTGTCCCTGGGGCACCTGCACAGCGTTCTGGAGGCCTTTTCTGTTGACAGAAGGCCACCTGGAATGTCCAGACCTGCCTTTTATTTACACATCTGTTGACACGCGTTCTTCCTTATGGGAAGTGGGATACAGCTGCCAACAAAAGTGCTGCATTCTCAATGTCACTGATAGCTGCCTCTTCAAAGTACTCCATCACCTAAGCATGGTAATATTGATGGTACACAGTCAGTCTTGCTAAATTCCCATGGAAATAGAAAGGATGGTTTCCTATCTGCCATTGACTGAAACACAGCATTTTCTTTCATCATGGAGATTTACTGTGAATAACACCCACCTCAGAGAAACTGGAAGGGACCTTCAGAGATCATCAAGTCCAGCCTACTGCACTCACAGCAGGACTCAATACCATCCCTGACAGATTTTATTTTCAATCTATTTGCCCCAGATCCCTAAATGACCCCCTCAAAGGCTGATCTCACAGCCCTGAATTTAGCAGGCTGATGCTAACACTGTTGTCGTATAGAAGCCAAGATGCATCAGCAGATCTCACAAACTTGCTTGATGCACTGAATCAAAGGTCTGAAGGAAGTCTGAATATTTTGTGCATGGCTTATTAAATCCTGACATCTTCTCCAAAATCTCTTTCACGATAAAGATCTGATCATTACAGGGTGAAAAAGAAACAGGTTCTAACTCTACAATCAGTATCTCAGCCTTTGCCATATACAGTAGACTCTTTCACATCCGGCGTTCTGTTATCCAGAACTCTCAAATAACTGGCATTGTAACCGTAAGTAAATTTGAGTTATGTTTTCTGTAAGTGTCGTATAGTGAAAGTAAGTACAAATCAATACAACAAGTGCAGTATAAGTTTACAGTGTGCAATACTACTGTTGTTGGTAAATAAAGTACTCTGCATACATTTTTGTTTGTTTGTTAATATCTAATCTTGTTTATCTTTACTGTTATGCACTGGTAGGTATACCTCTCTATTATCTCTAGAATATATGAGTATCCAGCAACCTATTGGTTCCAGGGCTGCCAGATACGAAAAGGTTTACTGGAGCGTGTTGCTGATTTGAAATATGAACTGGAATCAAAGACTTTCTTGGCATTGATAACAGTGTAATCCTTCTATAGCTGCTACATTTGATTTTCTTATCCCTTGAAAGAGAGGCAGACTAATAGCTTTGTTCCAGTCATTAGGAATATTATTATGCCAGATGGTTTGGAAAAAGTTATCGAAGCCCTGAAAGTTTATTTGTTTTCACCATTCTCCAGCAAATCAGGGGCAATGTTGCAAACCACTGGTGTTTCCCAGTCTTCAACTTATGGACTGCAGTGCAGACCTCTTGTTAGTTGAAGGAGGATGGCTGTACTGGAATCTTCTGCCCTCTTTCTGGTAGAAGAGGGACTGAAGGTGACAGAGAATTAATGACCATCTTGAAATGATTTCCTATCAGTGCAACTGATCCTGTAGATTCTTGCTGATGCTGGCATCCTGATTCTACATAGGAAAAGCTGGTGCTTTGGTTGCTGAAAACACCATGAACTAGAATAAAGAGGAGAACTCTTGATGGTGAAAGATAGCTTGGCAATCATACTGGGCAACAGCCTGTTCTCAACTGGCTGTCTTGGTTCCGTATGGGTGTTGCATGATGACTTTTGTGCTCTAGTAGTGTCTTTGAAGATTCATATTGTAGCTTACTATTTCCTTAGCTTCAACTGCTGTGGGTATCCCTAGGCTGATTCATGGATGACATTTGAAAGGCAGGCCCTAGCTTTGAGCTCACAGCAGTTAATACTGATAACCAGAAACAATGCCATTTCTCATCCGATGAGACGGAGTGAGACTTCAGTCCCCAATGTTTGTGTGCTTATGTAGTTCAGAATAACAGAAAGTCAATTGATACATTAATAGTAATAAGAACTTTTGATTGAATCAGATTAATTTCAGCCCGTTTGTGGTGTGTCTTCAAAGTCTCGAAGTACATTTTTTTCAGCAGAAGTCAGTGTTAACCTGGCAATCACAAAGCTCTTTGTAGGCAATACTTGTTGTCCAAATAGCAAACTAGCTATGCAAAAAGTGTTGGATTTTCAAATATGCCTCATATAGCTCTAACTCTGTTACCACTGAAATCAACAGGAATTAGATTTCCATTAAAGTCAAGCACCATGTAGACCAATATCTAATCCCCCTGCTGCTGGGTCATGGGTGGGGGTAGCTCAGTGGTTTGAGCATTAGCCTGTTAAACCCAGGCTTGGGTGCTCAATCCTTGAGGGGGCTATTTAGGAGTCTGGGGCAAATTCTTTAAAAGGGAGAAAAAAAACTGTCAGGGATGGTGATAGTCCCCTACTCTCATGGCAAGGCCTGGGCTCAAAGACCTCTCAAAGCCTTTTTGAACTCTGTGAGATAGATATATCTGCATAAAATTATAACAAGGAAATTTGAAAATTCCCTAAGAAAGCATTGTCCACTAGCACAGTGACCCTGATTTCTGTTAAATTCGTGTGAATTACATAGGGTTACTCTGCGGTAAGTTGATTTGCTCGAGACCTACATTGTAGTAAATGAGATCAGAATCCAATCCAAATGCGTAAGGTAGTGCAAAATTAACTTTTTGCATACCTGTTAACCTATCCATGTAACTTTTTTTCATTTTACTTTTATGTATTATTGCACCATTGTTTCTGGAAACCTTATTCCTTTTTCTGAATACAAAGCGATGGCCATCTTCAGAAGTAAGCACGGTGAAATTGGTAGCTAAATTAAATCTTCCAGAAAACAGTAAAACTTTTACATAATATTCAGACAATGCAAATCTAGTACACCTCCAGTATATTCTGAATAGTTGAAGAAGAGGTAAACATGTATTTAATGCGTAAAACCTACTATATATTTTAGTGTGTGTCTGTTGCTCTTCCCGGGGCTGAGGTAAACAGTCTTCACCCCAACAATCCTGCTGGGGCTGAGGAAAAAGCCACACCCTGGCTCTGGTCCCCCCGGCTCCTGCTGGGCTGGGACAGGAAAAAAAAACCCACAGCCAGGGCCCTGGCTCTTTCTGCAGTTGGGTCAAGGTTTAAAAAAAAACAAAAAAACAAAAAAAAAAAACCAGCCCTGTTTTCAGCCCCCATCTCAGTTGCTGTTGTACCAGGGCCAGGGGAAAAAGTCCAAGCCCTGGCTCCAGCCTGCCCCTGGAGTGTGGGAAGGTGCCTTCCTTCAAGAAGCTACAGTTGGAGCTGCAGAAGCCAGCTTGGCCCAACCCAGCCCCTATCCCTGAAGACATTGTGGTCAGGCATCTTGACCCAAACCGTTGCGAGGAGATGCCAGAGCCAGGCAACACATCCTTGCACCCCATCACCCTCGCCATGGACCAGTTCCACCTTTATCACTGTCGCCGCCTCAGTAACCCAGCTGAGACCTCCCAACCCCCTGCCATAAGCCCCCTGCTCTGTAACCCCACCCACTGTTGTTACTGCACTACCTTCCATGCCTGTCCTGAACCCCCCGAATAAAACCCCTGCTTTGATGTCTGCACCACCACCCTGTGCCCTGGCCTTCTCACATACACACAAAACCCTCTGTTCTCACCCCCAGCCCCTACCCTCACCATACCAGCCCCACCCTTTCCACTAAGCTGCCCCACCCTTCCTGCCTTTGCAGTCCTCCACCCCTATCTCCTAGCTGAGCCTGCCCCACACCTCAACACTACTTCCAAGCCACCCCACCAAACTCTCAGCCCCTGCCTGCAGCCTCTGCCCTCACTCTGCCACATTCCACCCCCTCCTAAGTTGTCTCCCACACTAAAACCCCTGCTGTGATGGCTACACACCCATTTCCTATCCAGACCCCCCTCATTCACACCAAATGCTGTGCTGAGTCCCCAACACCCTGCTGTCACATCGCACATCCAAACTACTACCCTCACCTCTCTACTCCCACCCCTCACCCTCTGCCCTGCCACAAAACAAGGCCTCTGTCCTTACCCTCTCACTCCATGTCATCATTGGAGCACTCTCCACACCTGCCCTGACCCCCCAACCCTCTCAGCCTCTCACTCCTTGTCAGCCCGGGGAATGGCCAATCGGGGTAGTACTTAGTGCCGGAAGGAGTCCCTTTTCATCTGAGTCTTTAACTGCTAGGACAGACTGTCCCTTCGCAGAGGGCACCCAGGGTGGCTGACGGATGCCCCAGGAGTCTGCCTCTTGGCAGGCAGCCAAACTCAATGCTCAGTTTCCAGCACACTAGAATCACAGACCCTAAGGGGTCAATTAGCCAAAGCTGGCTAAGGTTCTTTTGGTTGTGTTTGGCTTGACGCAATTACTGGAGGAATCAGGCGCATGCGTCATGGTTACTATGATTTATTATAATAAAAGGTTTAGCATGTAAGAGATGTAAACTTACAGGTGATTTGGACTACTAAGCTTAATGTTAGTTACCACAATACAAACTTAACTTTGGTTACAACAACAACGACTTGATTATAACAACATTAATTCAATACACCTAACATATTAAATGTGTGCAAAAAGAACATCTAGCAGGTATTATTCTCACCCCTGTATTGTCTGACTCTGGCGTCACCAGCGTCTGTCACTCAATCCCTCGGGAAGAGGAGTACGAGGAGGGCTTCCCCTTACCTCGGGAGGCAAAGGCCCGTCCTGACCAGCAGGTTAGGCAATTGCAGCTCAGCTTGTGTGTGCTGCTTGGCCCCACTTTATACCCCAATAGTTACGTATACCCTTCCTTATCTGAAGACACCAATTGTGTTGGTACGTCTCAGTGACGTCAGTCTTAAAAGACAGTTACTAGTTAATTTACACTTGTTAGGTGAAGATAGCCAAATGTTACCCGAATCATTAAGACAAAACATTCTTTTCCCATGGGCGTAGGACTCCTCTCCTGGAACGTTATGTGGGTGTATCACTTATCAGTACTGTTCAAGGGTAGCCCAAGGCCCCTGATTCCAGGAACAGCCTGCTTGTCCCCTTTATCTATTTGCTTGTGCTTCTCATGGTTTCGATGCCTTAGCACATCTGTGCCTTGAAGTAGTTTACAGTGAAGGAGGAAAGAAGGGGGGGGTTGTCTGACTACACTCATACGCCACCCACCCACTACTGTCAGCCCTCCCACATCCAGTAGTCATCCCCTCTATTTATGCTGGCAAGACTATGGATGTTGTCTACTGACAAGCTCTGTGTAAACTTACTCTCACTCTGTGACTTCTATTAATACACTTTTTTTCCTTAATTTTAAAAAACCACAATCATTTGCATAAATCACATTCCCCTTTGTTTTCCAAACAGAAATAAAAGCCCTAACTTCACCCAAGCACCACCAGGTCAAGTTGCTAGTGTTTTTATATAAGGTCTCTTTGATTTCCCTTCATGTAAACCTATTGAAAATCATAGAGGGCTCTGAGGCTGGACACCGAAATCCATTATTGCTATATTGTTTTATGCTTTTTTTTTGTGCTTTCTGGAGAGGTGTCCTTATTCATGTCCAAGTGGCCTTTCCTACTTCACAGATCTGGCGGGGGGGGAGCTCTGAGATGGGTATCTCATATTGTTAGATATCTTCCAATGACAGAATGATCCATTGTATTGGACCAATTTATCTGAAAATGGAATATCTGTTCTGACCAGAGAAACCTGCACTAATTGCCCCTTCCCTTCACCACGTAACCCTGGAAGTATGAGGTAAAGGATAGAAAGGGCATAAAATATTAGCAACCTTACATTTTAGAAGAGGAAAAATATTCTCAAAATTTTGGGGTGGTTATTCTTCTCATTTGCAATTCAGTTCTAGGCACAAATAATATTTGTACGATTTACTACCTGATTTTTACACCCACAATCAGACGATGGTGCAGCTAGGGAAGTTTGACTTGTGCTTGTAAAAGGGAGGCTACCCTTCTCAAATTAACTACTTACCATGCACAAAAGTGAGAGGAGTATTTTATTTGAATAAATTGTATTGAGGAGTCAGTTCTATGGACATTAGATAATTAGAGGAAAAATGATTTGCCAAAGAGGGTACTATGTGCAAAATGTGTTTATCCAAGTTGCGGCGGAAGGGGTCACCAACTGCTGAGGAGCTGTGAATCACTGATGGAATTGCTGAGTAAGCAATGGGAAGTGGTTTGGAATGAACTAAAGAGGAATGATGTCAGAAGTTTCTCTTATGAATATTGCTAAGTTATGGGTTTCTCTGAAGTCACTTAAAAGTCAATCGCTGGTTTTCTGGAGGTTAATGTCTCACTGTTGTCCTTTGTTTTCCTCACAATTGTTTTTTTCTCATACATAACTAGTAGTGAGCTAGAGAAATGGGGAGCATGGGTATTGATGTTTCTACATGTGCTCAGGATAAATCTTGATTTTTTTTTGTTCCCGTATTCATGATATGCTGAAGCACCCATTTCATCAATAAAATATAATTTATGTCAAATGCACAATATACTTTTGTAAAGAATGTATAACTCTGTGTACTTTTGCCCCAGGGTGAAAGTAGCTTAAATTTCTCACAGGTAATGTTTTATTGCTCTCCAGGTGTGGATGGGGTGACTTATGGCAGGAGGTTGGGGTGTGTCTGATACGACTGTATCTGTAAGAAATATGTGTGGGGGTAAAAGGAAGGGGGTTGGGGTGAGACCCTTATCTCTTAAGTGCTACTGAAGAGGATGTGAATTTTAATTGCTATTTTTGTGATGGGATGCTAAGATCAAGACCACTAAATACTAGTCTTCACTGATTTTTACCCCCCTTTTTTTCTGTCCTATGCATCTTGGTGCACCAGGAAGTGCCTGATTACAGCATTATTTACATAAATAAGTATCTGGTCTGAAGAGTCCTCCTTGTTTGCTTGTTTGTTTGTTTACAAGAGGGGGCAGGAAGTAGAAGGGTACAGGAGTCAGGGTTACCAATTGTGTAGAGAAAGGCTCAAGGCAGAGGGTTGGTGTGTATGTGCAGGGATTCAGGAATTGGGGAAGAGGACATGGGGGGCTCAAGGGAGAGGGTTGGAGTGTGGGGGGGTTCAGAAGTCAGGGCTGGGTGGTGTGAGAAGGGGCTCAGGACCGAAGATCAGGGGCATGGGAGGGCTCAGGGCAGGGAATGTGGGGGGGGGGTGAGCAGAGTGGGGAGACAAGGCATTCTTTAGGGAGCGTGGCAGGAGATACAAGCCACCCTTGATTCCTACCAGTTCCACTTATTGCTTGCTGTTTCTTTTCTATTAGTGTCAGGGAGCAAGAGGAAAGCTGAACCACTTACATTTTGGAAATGTTCAGTCTGGCTGTACACTTGCCCCCACCTTCGACAGGGGCATCATAATCAGGGCCACAAGAGATTACTAATGAAGTGCTGTGGTGAATACGCAGCACTTCATTAGGCTGATTTTCCCCTGCAGCAACTTCGAAGCATCAAACTTCAAAGTGCCGGCATGCATGTAGCTGTGGGCACTTCGAAGTGTCCACTCTACTTTGAAGTCTTTACTCCTAAATTTTGATGAGTTTTTGTAAATGTTTTCTTTAAAATGACAGTGACACAGGAATTTTTTTTACTGTGGAACTGATCTTTGAAGTTGTCAGGAATTAATTTTGTCTTGACGCTAACACTATACAATTACTTTGCCTGTCTTGCAATCTTTGCATTTGATGCATTTCTATAGAACAAAAAATGGTTGTTTTGAGTGAGAAAAATAACCTAGTTTAGTCTAAAAAGGGAAAATGTTCATGTATACATGTGAATGGATTCCCCTACCAATGGTTGCATGGACTATCTGTTGTATTAGTTACTTTTATCAGCAGAAAATTAGATGAAGCCTTTCACTTCTGTTTTTAATGCTAAATATTTCTCTAATTTTCTTTTTATTTAATTATTCTAAACCAATATGGTAAGCCCTACATCATTCAAAATGGAAGCAGATACCAAATATAATTTTTTCTATGTAAAATGTTTTAAAAAATCACAATCATTACACAGTTACTGAAATGAATTCCTTCATGATTGAACACCAGAAAAAAAGTGTAAAAACTACTATCTAATCTATCTATCTAAACAATTGTAGAGCTACAGAAGTGGTAGTGTCCAAATATCAGCCCTGCAAGTGGCAGCTGAATAGTAAAATTGTGTCTTCTCAGTGAAATAGGTTCATTCCTGCATCGTCATGCTTCACTTCCACTCTGTTTTAAAAGCCATTTTCTCTGATTCCTGTTTGAAAGAGTCCTCCCACTGAAAGGAAAAGGGGAAAGCAAAACGACTGTCTTTCTGTAGCCTAATGAAATACTGAGTCTGACATAAGTACATGTCTTAATGAGCTGAATTTTAAGGTTTTTTTCTGAAACCATTTACAAGTAAAACAAGAGTTTGGGGATAATTAAGGGGCATTCTTATGTGAATATAGTTTTACTAATATAGCTGATATATTTCCCATGATCTACTCTTTGGTAAAATCTTTCATGGTCCTAGTTAAAAAACATGGAGACCTATTTTTGTGCTTTATATTGTGTAGGAGCTAACTTCAAGACATAGTAATGATTTCAATGGACTCCAGGAGAATAGAGTGTCTGTCAGCGTGAGTAACGCTGGCAGAATTTAAGCCATAATTGGCAGCTTTCACTGTGACTTGAATTATTTCTCTTCCTTGCACAGCAGGTCACCTCTGTGTACCAGCTTGACAGGATCTCCACATTCCATGGAAGGGAAGGATTTGCTGCTGGTATGGCAGGGTCCTCTCCTCCTCCCCCACATGCTGCCAAAGCTGCTCTATAGGTCTGAAAAATCTGGGGGGGAGCTACAGTTTGGGCTGCTGATGAGGAGTGGATGATGAGGATGATGCTGGCCTAGCAAGAGTTAACAAGCTATTGAGGACTCTAGCAGCCCCTCCCCACTTTAACTGAGTGGACTTCCAAGCATGGAGGGGGCAGTTAGGAGAAGATTCATCTTAGTTGCTGCCAGGCTGGAATGGGGAGCAGGTTTTCTGTTCTTACTCCCTGAGAAAAGGGCTGGTAGGCACCAGGACGGGCCATAGCCTTGCGCAGTTCTAGGCCAAATTTCTCTTCTCTATTATGTATACTCTCCTAGTAGAGACTGACTTTTCATCTGGGTAAGATTGTGCATCTCTCTGAGAGGAGCGACCATCCTCAAAAACCTGTGGATTCTTGTTCCCTGCGGGAGTCTACACTGACTTGTTCTGCATCCAGATGCATTCTGGTCAAATTAGGCAAAAATGTGGACCGCAGTCCGGCCTCTTTTGAATGAGAGAGGCCTGAATGGCCTGGGTCTTCAAACATACTTAGTTTGAGAGATGGATCAGATGCTACAATGGATGATAGAAAACCAGCAGCACCAGACCTCTGTACAACAAGAGCATCTTCTGCTACAGATGGTGGGCAAACAGCAGCAGCAATGCTCAGGAACAGGAGCAGCAACAACAAGGAATGACTGTCTTATAAACCCTTTTGGGGGTCATAAAATGTCAGATTGGCTTAGCAAGGGTTAATAGGCAGCTGTGGGCTCCATCAGCCCCTTTTACTAACTGTGCATTTGCTGTTAGGCATGGGAGAGGTGGTTAAACAACACCCCAGCTCTGTTACCGTTTCTTGAGACAAGGGCTGGAGGGGACCAGCACCCACACAGACACTAATAGCAGCCATAGCCTCCCTGGGGGAAGGTAGGATCAGCACAGGATTATTGCATTTCCTTTTCTGCATGGGGTTATTATTGTTTTTTTTTCCTATCTGGATTGACTTCTGGTCCAAACATGACTGCCAAAGGTGGCATCCATCAGAGAAATATAATATATTTGTGCCTTATTCAAGTCCACACCACAGGTCATTCTGAACCTAGATGTATCCTACTCGCAGATGGCCATAGGGAGATTCTGGCACTGATGTAGTGCCAACACAGTCATGCCATAAGGGGAGAGTGGAAATGGTGCAGCCATGATCATGCCAAGTTCAGTAAGTTGAAGCAAGGCATGTGATATTACCATAAGTAGTAGAGAGGGTATAACTGACAATAAAATACAGCATAAACATTTCTGTAACTATACTATACTGGTTGCTATGTACTATACTATACTGATTGCATGTATTGGCACAACCAGGAAATTACACACCATTGTAGATGCCTAGAAGTGCGTAAAGTACTGAACTAGTTCTGCTCAGCTCTAATTAAAATACACACAACCTTAATTATTCTAATGACTATTTCTTTAAAAATCCAGTTAATGAAAAAAACATGCAAAGACAATTTTTAATTCAACAATTGTGAGCCTTTCCTCTCTTAAAATTTAACATTATTGCTGAACAGAGCACAGTGATTTCCCTTTTTCTCATTTTAATGTTCAAATCATTGCACTCGTTTACATGACACTTATTCTTTGTTGCTCATTTATCATGGCTAATTTGTAGCTTCTAGCAACAATTTGTGAATGGCACAATAAAGTAAATGGTTTTCTCTGGGGACTGGCTTGCCGCTGATTGTTACTCAAGCTTGGGAAACAGGCATAGTGGCAAAAATACATTGAAGAGAGTTTTCTAAAAGCTCTTTATATCATTAACAATGAACCAGCTGTAAAGAGCAAGACAATCCTGATATGCAGCTAGATTACAATTCAGAGTTGCAGTAAAGTCTTCCAGGAGCAACTCAGTGACAAATTAGGTCTCGATGGCGCAGTTTTCCCCATGTTACAACACATGATAATCTACTATTGGGTCTTGTTGATTACATTGTTTTATGTATTTTGGGACAAGAAGAAAAGCCAAAGCTCTGGATGGCCTCACCATCCATCTAAGCATGTAGAGAAGGATATAAAAAGGGTGGGAGGATTATCTGTCAGATAGGGGAATTCTGGATCACATAAGAAGTTCTAGTGGAGGGGCTGGCAACCTGCAGCTCCAGAGCAACATGAGGCTCTTTAAGGAGCCACTTGCAGTGCTGAACACTGCCACAGCTGACTCCATGTGCAGCTCTGGAGGCTGCTGCCACTTAGTTTTGTTGTTTAAGTGGTGGCAGCCTCTGGAGCTGCTGAGCAGTCAGCTGCGGCAGGGGGAAAGTCAGCAGGACAGGGAGCCCTGGAAGAGGAATCCTGGGCAAAGTCAGCCTGCAGGAGAGCTGAGGGGAGGGGTGGCCACACCTGCACTGCTGGAGCTGTGTGGAGAAGGCAATGGCGGGGTGAGCAACAGCAGCAGCACACAGAGCTCCTCAGCTAACCCAGGTAAATCCTGGCGGTGGGAGTGGGTGGGTGTGGGGCTAAAGGGTTAAATCTGGGCTTGTGGAGTCAAGTTTGGGGCTGAAGGGGTTCAGCCTGGGTATCGGGTGGGTTTGCAGGATGCATAAAGCTGGGGGATGGGTGTAACTTAACTTTCTAACTGGTAAAAATTATTGTACATGTGGTGTTCTTAAAATAGGGGTGACAAACAGTATGGATTGACTTTATTTTTTATATACTTACATTTATTAAGAACTGTGTCTTATTGGCTACGTCTACACGTGTATGCTACATCGAAATAAATAACGTCTACACGTCCTCCAGGGCTGGTGCCATCGACATTCAACGTCGATGTTGGGCAGCGCCACATCAAAGTAGGCGCTGCAGGGGAGCGTCTACACGCCAAAGTGGCCCACATCGAAATAAGGGTGCCAGGAACAGCTGCAGACAGGGTCACAGGGCGGACTAGCACTTCCGGGGCAACAGCTAACCGCTCCCTTAAAGGGCCCCTCCCTGACACACTCAGCCTGCACAGCACGCAGTTTGCAGAGCCATAGGCACACACACCTCGGCAAAGCAGTTATGGACCCCCAGCAGCAGCAGCAGCAGCAGCAGCAGCCAGAGCTCCACCCAGCCGCCCCTGCAGGAGCAGTGCTCGCCCTGCTGAATGCCATGCGGGAGGCAGCTGATCACCTTTTATTCGTGGAAGAGGATCTGCCCCCAGGGGAGGAGGAAGCAACCCCAGACCCTGCTGCCCCCTGCACCCCCCCACACCGGACATGCTGCCGGCTGTGGAGCTACCCCACGAGCACCGACTGGTGGGAGCGGCTGGTGCTCGGTGAGTGGGACGACAACCGCTGACTCCAGAACTTTCGTATGAGCTGGCAGACATTTCTGGAGCTCTGCCAGTGGCTCACCCCCACACGGAGGCACCAGGACACCACCATGCGGCGTGCCCTCAGCGTGGAGAAACGAGACAGCTACCGATCCGTGGGCCAGCAGTTTGGCATCGGCAAGGCCACCATCGGGGCTGTCCTCATGGAGGTAAGAGGACCCACGGGGAGTGGGAGGCAGCCCTGAGAGGGGAGGGCCAGACACACCCTGCACACCCCTCATTGGTGCTCTCCCATGTCCTTCCCCTGCAGGTCGTCTGCGCCATCTACGCCCTGCTCCTCCACAGGCTCGTGCGGCTTGGGGACCCGGATGCTGCCATCGTGGGGTTTGCCACCCCGGGCTTCCCAAATTGCTTTGGGGCTCTGGATGGGACCCATATCCCCATCCGAGCTCCGGAGCACAGCGGAGGACGCTTCCTGAACAGGAAGGGCTACCATTCGGTGGTCCTCCAGACCTTGGTGATCAGCTGGGGCTGCTTCCTGGACATTTATGTTGGGTGGCCTGGCAGCACCCACGACGCCTGGGTATTCCAGAATTCGGGCCTGTGCCGCCGGCTGGAGGCGGGGACCTACATCCCCCAGTGGGAGATCCCTGTGGGGGACACCACGATGCCCCTCTGAGTCATCGCAGACGCGGCGTACCCCCCTCTGGCCCTGGCTCATGCACCCTTACACGGGCCATCTCACAGCCAGCCAGGAGCTCTTCAATACACGCCTGAACCATGCGCGCCAGGTGGTTGAGCACACATTTGGCTGCCTCAAAGGGCACTGGAGGTGTCTCCTCACCCGCCTTGATGCGGGCCCCACCAACATCCCCCAGATTGTGGGCGCGTGCAGCGCCCTCCATAACCTGGTGGAGAGCAAGGGGGAGGCATTCTTTCAGGGCTGGGCTGTGGAGGCTGGCAGGGCTGACGTGAAGCCACCTGCTGCCCCCAGTCGCCAGGTGGACCCCAAGGGGATCCGGGTCTGGGAGGTCCTGCGGGCCCATTTTGACTAGGCTGCGGGGTGAACGCTGGCAGGCCCCCCACTGCACCCCCCCATCCTCCACAACACTCCCTGCCCCTATGCCCATACCACAGAGCACCCAAGAGCACACCCCCCTCCCCAATTTTCTTGCAAATAAAAATAGACCTGTTGTTCGTGAAACCACAAAATGGTGAATTCTTATTATTATATTATTACTACAAATATAAATATTATGTATTATATGATAACCAAAAAACAGTGGAACACAAGGAAGGGGAGAACTATTTACATGGGGGGGCAGGTATCATAAAATAACAGGGGTCTAATACAAAATATATACAACATAAATAAAGGGGATATGTACAAAGGGGGAGGGGGGGCCACGTCCTGGGCCCCGCACCCCCTAATGTCCAGCACTGAGGGTTGGCGGGCGCGACCCTCGCCTCAGCCTCAGCCCTGGCCAGGGCTGGCTGGGGGCCAGGCGAACCAGCAGATACAGCTGGAGGGTGTCAGCGGGCCCCAGGTCCCCCTCGGCAGAAGGCCCCTCGGTGGCAGACAGCGGGTGGAGTGGCGGGTAGAGCAGGCAGGGCGGGCAGAGTGGCGGCCGGCGCGACATGCGGGGGCCAGGTAGTCTGTGATGCGCTCAAATGTGTGCATAAAGGCCCCCCATGCCTCCTGGCGCCAGGCCAGCGCCCGCTCCTGCAGATGGAGGTGCCACTCGTCCACCCGCAGGCGCTGCTCCGAGACCTCCAGCTGCCGCCGGAGGATCGCCAGCAGCTGGGGGTCCGTCATCATCTGGGGGTGGTGCTGGGTCCGTCGTCGTCCCCGCCCTGGGGCTGGTCAGTGCTCCGCCAAGGGGCTGGCCTGCAGTGATGGCCCCGGTGGGCTCTCTGGGACCACTGCACCTTGCCGGCGCTCTCCGGTCCCTCCGATGGTGCAGCTGCAGAACACGGGGGGTAAGAAGAATGGAGACAGCCATTAGTGTGGGCCCCGCATCATGGCCCTTGTCCCCCCACCCCTCTGCTGCTGGTTCCCCATCCCCAACCCCGGGATATGCTGCTGCTGCTGATGGGTGTCCCACCCTCTCCCCCCGGGGGACCCTAGGTTCCGCTCCCCCCATCCCCAGGGATGGGGCATGGCGCTGTCCTGCTGGGGGGCAGGGGCTGATGCACTCTTCTGAGGGACATGCCACTGCTGTCCTTGGGGCCATGGTCACCTGGGCATATGAAGGGCCCTGGTCATGTCTGTTGCCCCCGCCCCTCAACCCTGGGGCTGTACACCGGGGAGGTACATACCTGACAGTCCACTCCCACGGTCGGGGGACACCCTGTGGGCGGACGCCCTGCTGGAGCTCCGGGATGGGATGGCGATCCGGAGCCACCTGTTGCTGGAGGAGGATTCCTCCTCCTCCTCCTCCTCCGGCATCCCAGGGGTGGGCTCCTGGGGGCGCCCCTGGGGTGCAGGGCTTGCCTCTGGGGCGGTCTGTGACTCCGGGGCCTGCTGGGGCTCATCGGCCGAGGTGTCAAGAGTGGCCGGCGGGGAGGAGGTGTGCCGGGGGTCCAGGATTTCCCTGAGCTCCCTGTAAAAGGGGCAAGTGATGGGGGAGGCCCCAGATCAGCTGGCTGCATCCTGGGCCTGGGTGTAACCCCGCTGCAGCTCCTTGACCTTACTCCTGACATGGTCAGGAGTGTGGGCAGGGTGACCCCGGGCGGCCAGGCCCTCGGCCAGCTGAGCAAACACATCCGCGTTCCGCCTCTTGCTCCCTATTACCTGGAGCACCTCCTCCTCGCTCCAGAGCCCCAAGGTCCCGGAACTCGGCCTCTGTCCAGGAGGGGCCCCACTGCCTCTTTCCTGGCTGGCTGCCAGCCTGGGAGCCCTGGCTCCCCTTCGGGGGGTGCCCGGGGGTGCTTGAGGGGCTGGCGGGCAGCCATCGCAGAGCGGGGGGAGTGTCTCTGGGCTGCAGGGAGGCGTGCAGGCAGTCCGTGTGTCTGTGCTGCCGCCTGCACGCTCTCTCAGCTTCCTGCACAGGAAGGCAGGGGGTGGGGAGCTTTAAGAGGCTGCTGCACGCGGCGACCATAGAGCTCAGGGGCTGGAGAGAGCATTTCTCAACCCCTCAGCTGATGGCCGCCATGGCGGACCCCACTATTTCGATGTTGCGGGACGCGGATCGGCTACACGTGCCCTACTTCGATGTTCAACGTCGAAGTAGGGCGCTATTCCCATCTCCTCATGAGGATAGCGACTTCGACGTCTCGCCGCCTTACGTCGATGTCAACTTTGAAATAGCGCTCACCACGTGTAGACGTGGCGGGCGCTATTTCAAAGTTGGTGTGGCTACTTCGAAGTAGCCGGCACGTGTAGACGCGGCTATTCACATGCATTGCACCTCTTGAAGTATTGATTTTGTAACTGAATCTGAAAAAAATGGCTCTTGTCGCTCTTTCGGTTGCAGACCCCTGTCCTAGTGGAAAGCCCTAGTTAATGGGTGGATGCTTAGAAAAAAATATTACTCTGAGTTACTGGTAAAACAAACTGGAGGAGGCGTATGATGGCCTTTGAATTGGTGGTATAAGTAGAAAATGAAGTGAGAGGTTTGCCAAAGAGAGGGGCTTACAGTACTGCTTATACCTCTGCACCCAGACCAAAGACCAGGTACTCTATGCAGGTTTTTAGTTGGCCTTCAATTTCCTGTTTGGCTATGTAGTCAGTCATATTCTAGCCTGTACTCTTAGTAAGAAGAATATAATGTAGTTGAATGAATTCCTTGTCTTCCAACTCTCCAAAAATCTGGATCAATCTCAGTTTTAGAATTGTGTAAAAGTTTAGACTAATGTATTTCATTCAGATGTCTTTGGCAGCAGTCTATGGAAAATGGGCATGAAGTTCAAAATAATCATGGGAACATCTGAATATCTTAGATGGTCAGGTATTGTGGCAATAGGTATGATTATATTTGAAAAACATAAAACTATGTAGGATGTTTTCTCAATTGACAAAGCCCTGGCTTGGATGATTTAATCGGAGTTGGTCCTGCTTTCACCTGGGGGTTGGACTCGACCTCCCAAGGTCTCTTCCAGCCCTATGATTCTATGAATTATGTAAGTGACTTACGTTTTTGCTGACTTATGAAAAAAAGCTGACAGCTTGTGTAATGAAGAACTACATGTGTCACAAACTTATCTTATTTTGTGCTGTTCAAATTTGTTGGAAGAGCAGAGGGACAGAGGGACAGTAACTCCCAAATACACAAACCTATCAGCCAGCACTTTACTGGAGTGGGCCATTCACCTAATAAACTATTTTCTAGTCTTTAAAGTGCTACTTGACTGCTTTTTGTTTTGATAAAGACCAAAAAGTTTGTGTTCTACTGAAAAGAGACTTTAACAAAGGTCTACAGAAAGAATGCACAGAACTAACATTCATATTCAAATTTGGTACATTTACATGTGGTTTGAACAGTGACAGCAATTACCTGACCCATTATAAGGACTCTTTTACATACTTTGATGTTTTATCTAAATCTTAACTCCCACCCCGCCCTGCATCCCTCTACTCTTCTGAATTGCCAACCTTGATAACAATTTTTCTGATCTGTCAAACTTGATAATTTTTGGACCTCTGTGCTTTATATATCAAGTCTGTTCTGGTAAGGGTATGATCTGAAGAAGTGAGTCTGTCCCCCAAAACCTAATAAATTATTTTGTCAGTCTTTAAAGTGCTACATGACTGCTTTTTTGTTTTGATAGAATACAGACTAACATGGCTTTCTCTCTGTCACTCAGCTTCATGTTGTGTGCTTCACTTTAAAAAAACAAAACAAGACAAAATAAAGAAACAAGCACACAATAACCAACCTTACCTTGAAGGTAACCCTTGAAAGAATCCACTTCATTTCTAACTTTATCTCCTAGATGTGAATTGACTCCCTGAGGTAAGTGGAGAAGGAGTAGGGAGCAATAAAGTAGGTTTCCTTGTTGAAGAGGAGAAAGTAGGCCAATCAGTCACTTCTCTAAGGTGCTTGTACACAAATGCAAGAAGCCTGGGAAACAAACAGGAAGAATTAGAGGCCCTGGCACTATCAAAGAAGTATGAGGTGGTTGGAATAATGGAGACTTGGTGGAATGATTCACGTAACTGGAGCACAGTAATGGAAAGGTATGAACTGTTTAGGAAGGACAGACAGGGGAGGAAAGAAGGAGGAGTTGCATTCTGTGTCAGGGAGTGGTATGATAGCTCAGAGCTCCAGTATGAGGAGGGAGAAAAAACAGTTGATTGTTTTTGAGTTAAGCTTAGAGGTGGAAACAGCGGATGTGATGTTTTAGTTGGTGTCTGCTATAGACTGCCAGATCAGGGAGATGAGGTAGGTGAAGGCTTCTTCAGACAACTAAGAGAAACTTCCAAATCACAGACCCTGGTTCTCATGGGAGACTTTAATCATCTAGACATTTGTTGGGAGACCAATACAGCAGCACACAGATAATCCAGGAAGTTTTTGGAGAAAGTTGGAGATAACTTCTTGGTATAAGTGCTGAAGGAACTGACTGTGGGCCATGCGCAACTTGGCCTGCTGCTCACAAACAGGGAAGAACTAGTAGGAGAAACAGAAGTGGGTGGCAATGTGGGCTGCAGCGACCGTGAGATGGTAGATTTCAGGATCCTGAGAAAAGGAAGAAAGGTGAGCAGTAATATACAGACCCTTGATTTCAAAAGAGTAGACTTCAACTCCTTGAGAGAACTGATGGGCAGGATCCCTTGGGAAATGAAGATGAAGGGGAAAAGAGTTCAGGAGAACTGGCAGTATTTTAAAGAAGTCTTACTGAAGGCAAAAGAAAAAAACATCCCACTGCATAGTAAGAAATGCAAATATGGTCAGCAACCAGCTTGGTTTAACAGGCCAGCTTAAACTCAAAAAGGATGCATATAAGAAATGGAAAGGTGGACAGTTGACTAAGTAGGAGTATGAAAACATAGCTGGAGAATGCCAGGCAGTAACCAGGAAAGCAAAAGCACAATTGGAACTGCAGCGGGTAAGGGATGTGAAGGGTAACAAGAAGTGTTTCTACAGGCATGTTAACAATAAGAGGGTTATCAGGGAAGGTATGGGGGTGTTACTGGATGAAGGAAGTAACCTAGTGACAGAAGATGTAAGAAAAGCTGAAATGCTTCTTTTCCCTCAGTCTTCAGGGACCAAAACAGCTCCTACACTATGGTGCTAGACAATGTGGTATGGGAAAATGGGTATGGAGGGCAGCCATCAGTGGGGAAGGAATGAGTTAAGAGCTACCTGGGAAAACTAGATGTACACAAATCTGAGTCTAGATTTAATGCACCCATGGCTACTGAGGGAATTGGCAGACATCATTGCTGAGCCTTTGGCCATTATCTTTGAAGACTCTTGGAGATCAGGAGAGATTCTGGATGACTGGAAAAAGGCAAATGTAGTGCCCGTGTTTAAAAAAGGAAAGAAGGATAATCCAGAGAACTATAGATCAGTCAGCCTTACCTTGATCCCTGGGCAAATAATGGAGGAGATCCTCAAGGAATTATTATGGAACACTTGGAAGAGGAAAAAGTGATTAGGAGTAGTCAACATGGATTCACCAAGGGCAAGTCGTGCCTGACCACTCTGATTAGCTTCTATGATGAGGTAACAGGCTCTGTGGACAGGGGAGGTCAGTGCGTGCAATATGATGTAATATTAGCTTTTGATACAGTCTCCTACAACTTTCTTGCCCATAAGTGGAGGAAGTATGGATTGGGTCCATGGACTATAAATGGATAGGAAGCTGGCTTGACAGGCAGGCCCAATGGGTAGTGGTTAATGCCTCATTATCTGAATGGCAGTTGGTTTCAAGTAGAGTGCCCCAAGTCTTGTTTCTGGGGCCGGTGTTGTTCACCATCTTAATCAATGACCTGAATGAGGGACTGGATTGCACCCTCAGCAAATTTGCAGACGATGCTAAGCTAGGTGGAGAGGTAGATTCATTGGAGGGTAGAGATAAGATCCAGAGTGACCTGGATAAATTGGAGTATTGGGACAAAAGGAAATCTGATGCGGTTCGACAAGGAGAAGTATAGAATCCTGCACCTGGGGTGGAAGAATACCAAGCATTGTTACAGGCTGGGGACCAACTGGCTAAACAGCAGTACAGTGGAAAGGGACTAGCGGTTGTGGTGGACGAAAGGCTAGATATGAGTCAACAGTGTGCCCTTGTAGCCAAGAAAGGTAATGGCATATTAGAGTGCATTAGGAAAAGTATTGCAAGCAGATCTAGCGAACTGGTTGTTCCCCTCTATTTGGCACTGGTGAGGCCACATCTGGAATATTGTGCCCAGTTTTGGGGCCCCCAGTATAAAAAGGATGTGTATATGCTGAAGCAGGTTCAGCGGAGGGCAACAAAAATGACTGAGGGGCTGGAGCCCATGACCTATGAGGAGAGTCTGAGGTATTTGGGCTTGTTAGTTTACAGAAGAGAAGACTGAGGGGAGCTTCAACAGCAGCCTTCGACTTCCTGAAGGGGTGCTCTAAAGAGGATGGAGAGATATTGTTCTAAGTTGTGGCAGATGGCAGATCAAGGAGCAGTGGTTTGAAGTTACAGAAGGAGAGGAGTAGGTTGGATATTAGGAAAAACTACTTCACCAGGAGGGTGGTGAAACACTGGAATGTGTTGCCTAGAGAGGTGGTGGATTCTCCATCCCAGAGGTTTTTAAGCCCCAGTTTGACAAGGCCCTGGCCGGGATGGCTTAGTTGGGGTTGATCCTGCTTGAAGTGGGGGGCTGGACTAGATGATCTCCTGAGGTGCCTTCTGGCCCTATGATTCTATGACTGCAAATCATACTTTTTAAAATAACCTTTTCTCTTTGTCATCTAATCCAGCGTTTCCCAAAGTATGGTCCACAGCCTAGTACTGGTTCTTGGAAAAAAAATCAGTCATTTGAAAATATACAAATTATAGCACACGATCCTATTAATTGGGTACATTTTGTATTTCCCCATGTAATTAAGGTAATTACAACAAGTTAGGCACTGAAGTCGTTTATATCAAGATTTATATTATGTACTATTATTATTGTGAATAAATAATAAACGGTGAAAATTTATTCATTTCTCATTTTTATGTGCATTTATACTTTTGGGCCACAATAAAAGGTACTGAAAAAACTGGGTTCCAACTGTACAAAGTTTGGAAAACCCTGATCCAAACTAGTCCAGTGCTGTGTTTAAACTGTACAGTTTGGTAACTCCAGTTAAAGTAACAAACCGTTAAATATTGAGTCTTTACAGGCCATTTAACCCTCATATTTGAACTGCTCAGCAGAGGGATGGATGCTGCAAAAAACAGTTTTTTTTGGGAAAATGCAGGGCTGGGAGTGTTTGGGGGGAGGGTGTCACCCTGGAAGTCTTAAAGGCTGGTGAAAGCTAGAGTTTTATATGTTGCTGATTGGCTGCAGCAGCTATCACAGTTGGGTCTGAACTGCATGTTCTTAGGTTGTTTTTGAGCAGCTCAGATCAGGAACTGCAAAAGCAAAGCAGTGTGAGGAACCCAGGCTTGTGGTACAGTGACACAAACCCTCACTTGTCTGGGTTGTACCTTGGAATGTGACAGTTATGAGTGCTAGGGTGAAGTGTTTCCCTCATAGAACTCATGCGCAACCACTGCTCTAGCTGATGCCCAGAGCTAGGCGGGTTGTCTCTGTATAAGAATGTGATCATACCTCAGTGGCTGAAAAGAGAAGTTTCTACAATGATCTGGGCAGTGCTGACAGCAGTTGTGAAATAAACACATGGAAATGGTGAAAAGATGGGAATTTCTGCAAGTTCCTGTGGGGAAAAATGAAATTATAGTTTCAATCAAAATTGTTATTGGAACATGCTATCTGTGCCTCTGGATCTGTCAATCTTCTCTTTTTTTTATTCAGAAGTCTTGAAGGTCAGTCTAAAAGTTAACAAACGTGTATGGTAATTTATCACACAGAATTATAATGACCCTTCTATTCCTCTGATATTTATTGGTTTTATTTCACCTGTCAGGTACTTGGGAGGGAGTCTGGGGCTACTTCTACACTACAGGGATCGTTTGAAAGAAGCCCTTCTGGAAGATCTCTTCTGAAAGAACTTCATTTGAAAGAGTGCATCCACACACAAAAAAGTGGATCAAAAGAGCAATCTGCTTTTTCTAAAGAAAACATCCACACAGCCGTCACTCTTTCGAAAGAACAGGCCAGGGATTGAAAAATCAGGCCCCATGAAGACTGCTCTTTTGATGGAAAGGGCTTGCAGAGACTCTGCACACATTTTCTTTCAAAAGAAGCTTTTGAAAGGGGGAGCTCTTCCTAAAACAGGAAAGAAAGAGTGATTTCAAAAGGAGTGCTGGATCCTTTCAATTTATTTTTGAAAGAACACTTTTTGTGTGCAGACGACCAACAGGATCTTTCAAAAGAGCCCTCTTCTTTTGAAAAAGCTTTTGAAAGAACTAGCTAGTGTAGATGCAGCCTGGGAGGATACAGAATGCTGCCATTTCTTCTGAAGGATGTTCTAAAATGTGTGGAAATTTGTTGAATATTGGTAGGAAAACAAAGACTGACCATCTTTGGCTTGAAATGAATAAACTGAATATTACATAATCTTAAATCTCTGGCAATGGTTATCCTACGAGACCCTACCAGATCTGTCTGTTTCTCTAAATATTGGGACAAATTGTGCTGCCTTTCTTTGAGAAGAGAGATTCCAATCAGCTGATGGGAATAAGGGGACTTCAAAGTAGGCGGGGTCCTTTCGAAAAGGAGCCCCGTCTGGATGCGCCCCGCGGCGGCAAGGCACGTCAATGTTGAAGCGCCGTGGCAGCCCGCATGCTAATGAAGCGCTGAATATGCATTTCAGCGCTTCATTAGTAAACTTTGAAATGCCCATTTGCATGGCCATTTCGAAGTTTGGGGCACGTGTAGACACGGCCTTAACGAGTTATCTAGGTCTGAGTTTTTACATACAGTTTTAATCAAAGATTCAAACTCAAAATGGAAAAGGCAGGGATACAAATCTACATGCTATCATGCTTGTAACAGAGGCAGTGGAGATTTGAATCCATAAACTAACTCATTGATATATTGTCTTCTGTTTGGTATTGGTACAATGTGGGCAGCAATCTTAAACTGCAATATTTGCTGTTTAATTTAATACTAATTCCTAATATATGGCTGGATTGTAATGCTTTTACTGTGGTTAAGAGTAGGTATTGCTTTCAAAGTAAGGTAATTTAATTTAAACTAAGTATTTCAATCGATATCCTTTTTTTCAAATTTTATTTAGTGGTTTCTGAGTATTGTAAGTATACAACTGAAGGGTAGTTATGTGATATAATGAAGTGTTTTTCAGCCTTTATTGACTACTGTACCACTTCCAGGAGTCTGATTTCATTTATCTACCACATGCTTATAAAATCAGAGAAAAATACTACAACAGTGAAGTCTCGTGGCACCTTATAGACTAACAGATTTTTGGAGCATAAGCTTTCGTGGGCAAAGATCCACTTCATCACATGCATGTAGTGGAGATTCCAGAGGCAGGTCTAATTATATACAGGCTCATGAAAAGAAGGCCATAACAGTCAAGAGGAAGACCAGAGCTGACAAGGTCAATTCAGTCAGGGAGGATGTGCCCCACTTCCAGCAGTTGATGTGGAGGTGTGAAGACAAAGAGAGGAGAAACTGCTTTTGTAGTTGGCCAGCCACTCCCGGTCCTTGTTCAGTCCTTAACTGATGGCATGAAACTTGCAAATGAATTATAGCTCTGCAGTTTCACTTTGCAGTCTATTCTTGAAGTGTTTTGTTGCAGGATGGCTGCTTTTAAATCTGCTAATGAGTGTCCAGGGAGATTAAAGTGTTCTCCTACAGGTTTTTGTATGTTACTGTTCCTGATATGTGTCCATTTATTCTTTTATGTAGAGATTGTCCAGTTTGGCCAACGTATATGGCTGAGGGGCATTGCTGGCGCCTCATGGCGTATATTACATGAGTAGATGTGCAGATAAATGAGCCCCAGATAGTGTGATTGATGTGGTTAGGTGCTGTGATGGTGTGGGCAGAGTTAACACTAAAGTTTGTTGCAGGGATTGGTTACTGTGGTGTGGTGTATAGTTGCTGGTGAGACTTTGTTTTGGGTTGGCAGCTGTCTGTAGGCAAGGATTGGCCTGCCTCCCAAGGTCTGTGAGAGTGAGGGATCATTGTCTAGGACGGATTGTAGATCACTGATGTGCTAGGGGGGTTTTAGCTGAGGGCTGTAGGTGATGGCCAGTGGTTTTCTGTTATTTTCCTTGTTGGGCCTGTCTTGTAGCAGTGATTTCTGGGTAAACGTCTGATTCTGTCAATCTGGAATCACATTGTAGCCAGTCTCTACGTGAAAGAATGAATGGACACAAATCAGATATCAGGAACAGTAATGTAGAGACACCTATAGGAGAGCACTGCAATCTCCCTGGACACTCATTAGCAGATTTAAAAGTAGCCATGCTGCAATAAAAAACCTAATGAACAGATTCCAAAGAGAAACTACAGAGCTACAATTCATTTGCAAGTTTGACACCATCAATCAAGGACTGAGCAAAGATTGGGAATCGCTTGCTAACTACAAAAGCAGTTTCTCTTCTCTTGGTGTTCACACCTCCACATCAGCTGCTGGAAGTGGGGCACATCCTCCCTGGCTGAATTGACCTTGTCAGCTCTGGCCTTCCTGTTGATTTGTACTGCCTTCTTTTCATGAGCCTGTATAATTAAACCTGCCTCTGGACTCTCCAGTACATGCATCTGATGAAGTGGATCTTTACCCATGAAAGTTTATGCTTCAAAAAATCTGTTAGTCTGTAAGATGCCACAGGACTTCTTGGTTTTTGCAGATAGAGACTAACACTGCTACCCATCTGATACTTGTCACCACAAAAATGCAACAGTGTCACAAGATACTATACTGAAAACTTGCTGATTTCCTTATTTTATCTGTATGAAACTTTAATTTGTACTGACTTCTTTAGTGCTTTCTTATGAGCCTGTTGTAGAACTAGGCAAACATCTAGATGAGTTGATGTGTTCCCCAGAAGATCTCTCTGTACTCCCTCAGAGGTGAACATACTTCTAATTGAAAAGTACTGATATAAGGCACTGATCAAGTACATTTTATTGCTTTATATATTTTATAATTTTAACAGAAATAAAAGAAATTCCAGATGTATAGATATCTTGCTGCTCCCTTAAACTTTGTTAGCTCTTCTGTGTCTATCACATACACAAATGCAATCATTTCAGTACCTCCAAACATGATACATAACCACACCGCTCCTTCTGTTTGTTCCAGTTTACCTGGGAAAGCAAGTACTTTAGACGAAAGAAAGCAGAGCAGCCCTCCTGGGTACTGACCTGTCACAACAGCTTTAAAAATAGCAAACATAAGAGAGCCTCGTATTTGATAAAATATACACAGTGCAGTTCACACAAAAATGGATGTTTTTCCCCACTCGGTCATCAAAGTTGTTTTTTTTTATAGTAGGTGCTGCAGGGAAGTCTCAGATTACTCAGAATTCATTATTTTTTTCCAAAATACATTTCAATGCATTTGGTAGAATATGATAATATGGTACACTAAATAATTTAAAACTATATTACAGTTACTACAGAGTGAATCACCTCTTTTGTGAAACATTATGCTTGGTGGTTTTCTACATGTATTCATTTGCTTTCTAAAGGCCTGATGCAAAGCCTTTACATCTTGAGTACTGTGTGCAGATGTGGTCTACTCACCTCAAAAAAGATATATTGGCATTAGAAAAGGTACAGAAAAGGGCGACTAAGATGTTTAGGGGTTTGGAATGGGTCCCATATGGGGAGAGGCTAGAGAGACTGGGACTTTTCAGTCTGGAAAAGAGGCGATTGAGGGGTGATATGATAGAGGTATATAAAATCATGAATGGTGTGGAGAAAGTGAACATAGAAAAATTATTTACCTTTTCCCATAATACAAGAACTAGGGGACACCAAATGAAATTGATGGGTAGTAGGTTCAAAACTAATAAAAGGAAATTTTTCTTCACACAGCGCACAGTCAGCCTGTGGAACTCCTTGCCGGAGGAGGCTGTGAAGGCCAGGACTCTATTAGGGTTTAAAAAAGAGCTCGATAAATTTTTGCAGGTTAGGTCCATAAATGGCTATTAGCCAGGGGTAAAGTATGGTGCCCTAGCCTTCAGTACAGGGGCAGGAGATGGATGGCAGGAGATAAATCACTTGATCATTGTCTTCTGTTCTCCTTCTCTGGGGCACCTGGCATTGGCCACTGTCGGCAGACGGGATACTGGGCTGGATGGACCTTTGGTCTGACCCAGTATGGCCATTCTTATGTTCTTATGTAAAGCCAGTTTTGGAGACTATTATGTACCGCATGTTTTGTATCAGGTTTTAATTAAGTGCTTTCACTGCTTTGGATCTAAACCTAATCTGCTAAATTATAAAATTAATAATAGGTCTCTCCCAATCATTAGTGCAAACTATCAAGGTACTGTTGTAGTGTTGTTGTAGCTATTGAATATTTATGCTGTGTACATGTGTAACAGAACTATGAAGACAAGTAACAACACAGTAGTTAAAATAGTCAGACCTGTACCTTAAAATATGTAGAAATCCAGAGTCACAGCTGGTCAGGTTTGTATCAACAACTTATTCTGAAAGTGTTGGCATTTTTTAAAATGCATCTGATAAAGTGATTCTTTGCCTGTGAAAGCTTGTGCTCCAAACATTCTGTCTATAAGGTACCACAGGACTTCTTGCATCTAGCCACATCTGCAGGACCACAGAATGGTAGCAGTTCTTGTTTATGAATTGTTCTCTGCTGTGCTCCAGGGCATGGATAGGTATGTGGGTCCCATTGAGGGCACTGAAGCTATTTGGGAACCCCAGTGCAGTGAAGCCTGCAGTGGCTGCTTCCAGGTCCCTGATGCGTACAACCCTCTGGAGGAGCATGGCATTTAGAGCGTGGACCAACACATACAGGAGGAGGGGACATAGGCACCCATGAGGCAGGCGGGGGTGTGTCCAGCCCCCCCTTCCCCCCCGCTCTGCGGGTGCATGCCCAGGTCTCCTTACCTCCATCACAATGGCCCCAACTGTGGCCTTGCACACACCAAATTGGGGTCCCACAGAGCAGTAGCTGTCTGGAGTGGCCAGTTTCCAGATAGCTATCGCAACCCTCTTCTCCACGGGAAGGGTGCGCCACATCCAAGTGTCCTGGTATCTCAGGGCTGGAGACAGCCACTGGCAGAGCTCCAGGAAGGTCTTCTGCCACATCCGGAAATTCTGAAGCCACTGGTCATCATCCCACTCCCCCATGACCACTTGCTGCCACCACTCGGAGCTGGTGGGGTGGCTCCAGAGCTGGTCGGGTAGCTCCAGAGCCGGTGAAGCACCTGGGGGGCAGGACCCAGAGGACTCTATGGTCTGGGGTGCCCCCCTTCTGCCCCTTGAGGTGGGGGGCCCTGTCAGGAGCTTCAGGGCTGCTACCAGTGCAGTAGCCATCAGGGTGCCCACTTAGCTGGTGGCAGCCAGCAGACAGTCAAGCTGCTGCTGCTCCGTGTCTGTTCCAGTGGGCACTACATCTGCAGGGCTTGTGGCAGCTCTGCAGGCATTGTGCTGTGCAGGCTGGGGGTATTGAGGAGAGGCCCTTGAAAAGAGAAGCTTGCTGCAGCCCTGGAAGGCCTTGGCCACCCTGCAACCCCATCCGCAGCATTTCCTGGCCCTTTCTTTTGAAAGAGGTCGTTGGTAAGTGCAGACGCTCTCCTTCGACATCCTGGACAGCCTCTTTCAACGTGGCATGTGGCCTTTCCAATGGCTCTCATTGATGGTGCCATCCTCGGCCTGTGTGTAGACGCTTCCCTTCAAAGGGTGTCTTTTCACCGCTCTCTTTTGAAAGGTGCCCTTTTTAAAGAAAACTCTAGTGTAGACATAGCGTTTGAGTACAAACAGATTTTTTAAAATAATTTTTTATCAATAATTTAAAGGTGAATGAGTGTATTTGTTTTCTAAAAATTACATCTGCCTCAAAAGGGACACTGTATTTTGACATGATAGCTGGTAAAGAATTTTGCATTAGCAGGGCTTTGGTGAGGCTGTTAAAAATAGCAGTGTGGATATTGGCTGCATCAGCTAGACGTTTTAGGTTGGACCCTCTTTAGCTCCAGGGTCTCCTTTTATGAGGCTAGCCTGAGCCTCCACTGTTTCCACATAGTTCTTGTCACTAGTTTTAGTGCTCTGGGGTAATCCCCACTAATATGTCTGGGGTGAAAGCTGTCTTCCAGCTGCAAATACAGATATAAATATATTTTTGGGAATGCAGATTCACATTTTTCTTTCAGAATTAACTATGCATCCAGAAAAATAATTGAGCTTGTTTAAGTAAGTCTGCATTTGTATTTAATGCATGTGAAAGTTGAGTAATGGGAAATACAACCTTTCATGGCACTTTTCAGTACATTGATAAGAAATTAGATTATATCTAGTAATGCAGCAATAATGAATCAGCAAGTGATTTATAACTGATATTGCATGTTTTTATATACAGTTTTAGTCTTGTGATTAATATCAATGATTTATTAACATGAATGACTTCTGTAGACCTCATTGTGAAAAGTATTAGACCAAATTCAAACCTAGGATACAATTCAGGTATAAGTTAAAAAGAGCGGATCTGACCTAAAAGGGAATAGCTTTGGCTCCATTGTGAAGAAGTAGACCATGGAGACTTGGGCTTTCTGGGTAGGGAGGAGACATGATAGGTACAGGGGTGATCTGAAAGTTAGTTGTAGTCTGTATGATAGTCTTCCTCAGTTCCTTGAGGGTAACAGAGAGGGAGCCGTGCTAGTCTATACACTATCAAAACAAAAAACAGTCAAGTAGCACTTTAAAGACTAGCAAAATAATTTATGAGGTGAGCTTTTGTGGAACAGACCCACTTCTTCAGACCATAGCCATACCAGAACAGACTCAATATTCAGACCATAGCCAGACCAGAACAGACTCAATATCAATATTGAGTCTGTTCTGGTCTGGCTGTGGTCTGAAGAAGTGGGTCTGTCCCATGAAAGCTCACCTAATAAATTATTTTGCTGGTCTTTAAAGTGCTACTTGACTGCTTTTTGTTTTCCTTGAGGGTGTGTGAGATAATCTTGACCCTGTAGTAAGAGCACCTTATTTTCCCCTTCTCCTCTGTATGTTAAAACTGATGGCCGTTGCAGCTAACTGATGAAAGCTTGGTTCTTGAGAGAACCCTTTGCTATAGAGAAGAGAAGGGGATCATGGCGTATCCACCAAAATCTTCTAGCCCTCTGTAAATTAAGACTTATCTCTTTCCCATTCCCAGGTGCCAAGTGCTTTCTTGTGGGCTTCTGAATAACCACAGCTCCATCGCCAGTGGTGACTCGTGAGGGAGATTCTGGGCAGGCGATACTGGTCATGTGCCTCCCTGCAGTTCCCCTCTGCCCCAAATCCTTCCCCTCCCAGCCTGAAGAGGTGATGTTGTTCCTGCCCTGCTGTAGCACAGCCCAAGAGAAGCACAAGCTGCTCTAGCTCTTACTGCTCACAGGCTTGGTCTATACTAGGCATATAAGTCAACTGCAGATGTGCAATTCTAGCTACAGCAGTTGCATAGCTAGAATCATCTTATCTTCAATCAATTTTCCTAACTGTCATACCTGAGGGAGGTTGATGAAAGAGTTTCTCCTGTTGATCTCCCTTACTCCTCACGATAGTTTAAGTTAATGTGTCTCTACCAGACGCGCACAACCGAACTCTGGAAGATTGACTCTGAATGCGTTGATCTTCATCATGGTATAGACAAGCCCTGTGACTTTACCATTCCAGGGGAGGGCCAGAGCCACTCCTGCACTCACCCGGAAGCAGTGCAGTGCTGATGGTGATTGTGGGGGCAGGTGGGTGGGTACGGGGGATGCATGTGACCTCTTGTGAATCCCTACATGTTGCCGTTGCCCATTGGTTAGTATTTTGTGAGCCTGGGCCTTAAGGAAGAAGAGTTCTGAAGATGTCATCACACTAATTCGCAGATAACAATTTTTCTGGATAGGATATTTTAGCTGTAAATTAAAGTCTTCTGCCTTTGGACAGCCATATTATTACTTTATAAAATACTAGCAGATTTAACCAGTGTTGCTCAGATCCTTAATTAAATATTTTAAATAAAGGAAAATGTATGTGTTTTATATAAATGATTGATTGTATTTTTCAAAAATAGTGTTATTTTATGGAGGAAATTTTTATTTCAGTTTTCGTAAAGGATGCATCTTTCTGTTTAATTTTTTAAATGGGAATGTCATTGTATATTTTTTCTTCATTCCTATAAACTCTTATCATTCATTGTGCTTTAGCAAAAGAGGGCTGTAGGGGATTTGGATTCAAATAACATTTTCTTCTACTTTTCAGATCTTAAGCATTGATTTGGCTGTGGCAAAACAGAGCTACTCCCAGTTTCTCCATTTTATCTCTTTTTTGTAAGCCTCTGTAAGAAGCAATCTGATTCCAGATTGATGCTATTTTTCTGGCTTCAGTCTCTTTCTTGCTCAGTTATGCCAATTTTGAGGATTGTACTTTGATTTGGAGATTTCTGTGTAGTTGGAGGGGAAACAAAGAGACAATCTCGTTGCAGGCATATCCTGTTTTTCTGGCACAACTAAACCCTGACGTTGCTTCAGCTTATGATCAGAGAAAGCTATATACTATATTTAGTGGGCTTGGCTCTTATTGTTTCAGTGGAATTCTTGATTAAACAGGCTGACTGTCTAAAATATATAATGAATGACCCATAGTTTAATCAACAAATGTTTATTAGTTAAGTTTAACCAAGCTACTTTTTTAAATTAATTTAGAATTATTTTAAGGCATGTTTATCAAAGAGGTGTATGGTATAAGAAGAGAAATAGCAGCTAAACACTTCTGAGTTGTTCCACAATCCTGGCTTTGACACAGACTCTCTTTATAGCCTTTCCCTAGCTGCAGCTGTATAACTGTTCTGCCACTATTTCCCCATCTCTAAGGTAGATGATGATAGCAATTTGCTTACTTAACTCATGATGACACTGTGAGAATTGCTTAGTGTCTACAAATCATTTTAAATATGAAGTAAATCCTACATAAATGCTAAGTATTATTCCTTATCACTAAGGAATTATTCTTTTTCCTGATCCATTAATATTGCTATCATTTGAAAAATATAGAAGTGAAAGAGTTGTTTCCTTTTGATTACTGATGTGAATTAATATTTTTTTTCTGATAGAGATTTTCAATTAAACTGTCAAAAGCCTGAAAGCTACATTTTCCCTCCTTAAGAAAACCTAAGATTTCTGATTAGCTCCTTGATTACCTTCTGTGGCACTTGGGTATGTACTTAAATCCTAATTATTTGAAGTAGACTGAAGCTGGTGTTTAATGGTCACTTTTTGTTTGCTTCTGAAAGACATTTAGGTCACCGTTTTCAAAGCAAATCATCACCTGCGATCATGGCCCTTTTAAAGGAGCTAATCAGATAAGGGTTTGAAGAAATTTGAAAAATCTAGGTGTGATGTCACAAGGGGAACTATTAGGTGATACGAATTTTGTCAGGAACATCCCATTTCCTAACATCCCCTAAAATATGCAAAACAGGAAATACCTTAGTTAGCTTCTTGTTCCGGGATACAATGGTAGCTGCAGGAATCTCCTTGTATTTAAGATCAGTTGGTTTTGGGTTGATAGTTACTTGTGTTGCCAAATCTTCCTCATTGGAAAGTTTTTTTGTTTCGAGAATCTGGGCTGATCTATTTAGGGAAGATAAAAATTGGTCCTTTATGACTGGATGTAAGAGGATGAAACCTTGTTCAGTATTTTGTCATATTATATTTTGTCCTATTATGGTGTGAAGCTTTGTTATTTCCAACGTACCCATATTCTCTTCAATGGGAATGGTCAACACACAGTAAAACCAGATTATCTGATCTCCAGTTATCCAACATTCCATCTTATCCAACACTGCCCAGGATGGTGTAGGATAAAATGGAATGTTGGGTAACTGGGGGTTGGATAATGTCCGCTGTTACCACCAGACTGCAGCATCCCGGAAATGGTCCCAGGACAGCAGGCCCTGTGGCAGCTGGCAGCCAGCCACTAGCCATTCACCCTGCAGAAAGGGCCCGGCAGCGCTTCTGCCCCATGTCTCCCCTCCTCTGATTATCCAACATCTTATGTTAGATACCTGGGGTTTTACTGTAATTGAAATATAGATGTCTCTGCTGTCTTTTTCACCTCAGCACATAAGAACCCCCTTTTTCCCTTAAGTTGATTTTCCCTATTCATTCTAACCCAAACCTTTTGATTCTTTTCAAAACAAAACAAATCCCGCCTTCCCTCTAAACTGTCTCCTACCCTAATTTCCTCATCATGCCGAGGTCCCCCACTTTCATCTGTATTTTTAATCACTTTATGTTCTTGCTTAATTGTTATTTCTCACCATTTATTGTCTTGCTACTTTTTGTTCTCCATGTACTTTTTTCTTCCAACTGGACATTATTCTATATTTATCACTGCAAAAATACGAGAAGTATTTTTGAAAAAAATGGCTCTCCAAAGGAAATGTGCTGTACTATTGTTGTAATGCAAATACAAAGATATTGTTTCCACACACCTCAATGGATGAAAAAATATGTAGATTTGTGCTCTTACACTTTCATGAGGCCTGTTTATATATAATTTTCTTTGAGGGAGTCCTCATCTCTTGACTGCATTCAGTTTTACTGACTCCTCCTGCTGGAGATGGATGGTGAGTTAGGGTAGTTGAAGGAAAAGGGTCTTTACTATCCCATTTGTTGCTAGGACACATCTGCCTGTTTAAAGGAAATCTGTATGTCCCATTCTGCCAACTGGGCAACGTAGGATGCTCCTGGGGTATGGAAGTATGCTGGCTCTTAAAATATTAATTTTCTTTCCTTCTTTCTTTCTCTGCTTTGATTGTTTACCATTCTCCTTTCTTTATATAGCACTTCCTCTGCTGTCTGCCCTTCCCTAAGCATTAAGCTTAGCCCTGGCTCATTCAGAGTTCCAGATTCTGAATAGATTTCAGCTCAGCTAGTTAGAGGATAGAGTTAAGCTTGAGTATGAGCTGTTGCACCACAGGAGACTTTAGCGTCATCCTTCAACAGTAAAATGCAGGAAAAGTTAAAAAAAACTATAAAGGTTGCATGAGAAGTCAAACATTTATACACTGCACACCCCCCAAAATCCTGTGGGGAGCAACTGTTGTTCTTCGAGTACTGCTACTGTGGGTGTTCCATGGTATGTGTTTTGCACCCTGCACTTGTAGCTGCAGATTTACAGCAGCAATACCCCAGATGGTGTCACATGCATGGCACAATCTTATATTGCAGTGAGTGTTGAACCATCATGTGCCACCAACTCTCCCCTGCTTCCTTCTCTGCTGCCTCAGACTTAGGACGGAATGCAGCAGCTCTCCTGTCTTTTCCGCCCCAGCAGGTAAGATCCCCTCTTTTTCCCCCTTAACCTGATTTTCCCTATTCATTCTAACCCAAACCTTGGATTCTCTTCAAAACAAAACAAAACGCTTCTTCCCTTCAAACTGTCCCCTACCCTAACTTACTCATCATACTGAGGTACCCGGTTATTTGATAGGCTTTCTATACCTGTTTCAGATAGGTATGCGCAGTGCATCCAATGTCCAGGAGAAGCACACATACCACAGAAATGTACCCATTATAAGAAGCTGTCTGCAAAGTCACTTGAAGCACAGGACCTACAGATAAAATGTCTCCTAACAGAGAAAGCTCCGAAACCCGCTTTGGAATCAGAGTCTCAGGATGTGTGACAAACTCTCCACTCAAATAAACCACTCATGAAATGGGTCAGTCCCACAAAAGCTCATCACCAAGTAAATCATTCTGTTAGTCTTTAAAGTGGTACATTGCTGGTGCTTTGGTTTGTTGGAGTGCAGACTAACACGGCTACCTCTATGTTTCTATTCTGCACTCAAATGTTGCCCACCTTCAGCTCAAGGCATGGCTCCTGACAGGCTAACAACATATGACCAGCTCTCTTCTGAACAGGTCAAACACATACTACTCAATTATAAACCTAGCATGAGACAAACATATTCCCAGAAGTGGTGACATTTCCTCATTTGGTCAGCCACTCTCCACATTCTGCGCCTTTATCCATGGCACTGGACTATATATTAGTATTGAAGACATAAGAACTCACCTAAAGTTCCCTGCAAGTGCACCGCTCAGCAATTGCCAGTAAACATGATATGGTAGAAAGCCACATGCTCTTCACACACCCAATAACTAAACATTTCTCAGAAGGCCTACATAACCTTTACCCCCCAGTTATACAACCTCCACTGTGGGATCTCAATATGGTCTTACAAACTCTCATAGGAGAACCTTTTGGACCCCTAGCCACTTGTTTCCTGCTGCACCTCTCCAAGAAATTTGCCTTTCTCATTGTGATTACAGCAGCTAGGAAGGTCAGTGAATTTGCCAGACTAATGGCTGATTCACCGTCTACCATTTTCATAAAGGACAGATTCATCCTTGGACCACATCCCAGATTCCTCCTTAAAGTTGTATCATTATTTTACATCAAGCAACTCATTTACTTATTTGTACACTAGCTCAAACTGCATGGCTGTTCCAATGGTGTTTGTCTCCATACTCTGGATGTATGCAGAAAGTTGTCCTTTCCCCAAGAAAGGACAAAATTGTTTGGCAAATTGCCTTGACTATTCCTTTTCATTGTGGAGCATTCAAAGGGATAAGCTATCTCAAACCAGAGACTCTCCAAATGCATGCATCTCTGCCATGTCAAAATCAACATCCCTGTGCCTTTCCCTGTGTGCCTCACTCAACATGTGCAATGGGCACTTCTTTAGCATTTTTACAAAACGTACGAATTCCTGACCTACGCACAGCAGCCACATGGGCTTCAGTGGACACGTTCACCAGGCATTATAGAAAACTGTGCCTTGCAGGTCATACATTTTGGTTTTGCTGTAGTCTCTTATATTGAAATATAAATTTCAGAGTCCCTCCTTCATAACAGGATGTAGCTTCTTAACCACCTATAGTGGAGCACCCCCGGAGACACTCCTCAAAGAAGAAGAAGAGGTGGTCACTCATCTTGTGCGATAATGACATTCTTTGAGATGGTTGTCCTATGGGTACTCTACGACCTTCCCTCCTACCCTCTCCTTTGAAGTCACACCATACTCTCTGCAGTAGAGAAGGAATGGAGAGATGGGTGTGCGCACTGGTTCAACACTTGCAGCATCACAGGATGGTATCATGAGTGTGCCACCACCTGGGGTACTCCTGGTGCAAATACATAGCTATGGCTACGTCTACACGTGAAGCCAACATCGAAATAGCTTATTTCGATGTAGCAACATCGAAATAGGCTATTTCGATGAATAACGTCTACACGTCCTCCAGGGCTGGCAACGTCGATGTTCAACTTCGACGTTGCGCGGCACCACATGGAAATAGGCGCTGCGAGGGTACGTCTACACGCCAAAGTAGCACACATCGAAATAAGGGTGCCAGGCACAGCTGCAGACAGGGTCACAGGGCGGACTCAACAGCAAGCCGCTCCCTTAAAGGGCCCCTCCCAGACACAGTTGCACTAAACAACACAAGATCCACAGAGCCAACAACTGGTTGCAGACCCTGTGCATGCAGCATGGATCCCCAGCTGCGGCAGCAGCAGTCAGAAGCCCTGGGCTAAGGGCTGCTGCCCACGGTGACCATAGATCCCCGCAGGGGCTGGAGAGAGAGCATCTCTCAACCCCCCAGCTGATGGCCGCCATGGAGGACCCGGCAATTTCGACGTTGCGGGACGCGGATCGTCTACACGGTCCCTACTTCGACGTTCAACGTCGAAGTAGGGCGCTATTCCGATCCCCTCATGAGGTTAGCGACTTCGACGTCTCACCGCCTAACGTCGAAGTTAACTTCGAAATAGCGCCCGACGCATGTAGCCGCGACGGGCGCTATTTCGAAGTTAGTGCCGCTACTTCGAAGTAGCGTGCACGTGTAGACACAGCTTATAAGTGCAGGGTGCCGAAACGCCTACAGTGGAGCACCCACAGGGACAACCATCTCAAAGACCACCGGTTACTGCACAAGGTAAGTAATCTCTTTTACTAAAAGGAACTTCTGTTTCTGTTTGTTTACATATAAACCTTTAAATGCAATGGAGAATTTTAGGTAGTCTCAGAACATTGTAGCTTAGCAGTGAAGCTAGCTGTTCAAATAGAAGTGGTTGCAAAATATTTGATGTGCACTACCTAGGTTTGTATTACACGTATAATTAATAATCAGTAGCTGAGAGACCAAATGAAAAAATACAAATTAAAGCCTGAGCCCCCTGCCATTTTTAACCGTGTTGGAGTCCTGTCCAAGAGCAGCATTTTCCTACTGCCCCACAATTCTTAGTCATATTTTTCTGTTTAAAATCCTTAATAGCATAGATCATGTTTTGCATCCATTTTTAATAATAAGGTAGTATGGTAAGTTTGCTGATTGCTGCTATTTCTTGTGCCATTTGGTCAAGGTTTTTAGAACAAGTGCCATAAATAGAAGAACATAAGTAATCAATCACTATTCAACTAATTGATCAATAATACATAAATCATCATGTGAAAGAGCACACGTCTCATAAGGTAGGCTTTCCAATTGTTGACAGACGGCCACCACAAAACTTTGCCAATGCTATTCTTAGTTTTACAATATTTAAAAACAGGCAAGTAGATAAAACACATGTTTGTATGGAGCATGAAAACAAAAGTCTACCCTCAGGCATTACCTGCTGTAAATGTATGGTTATTATTGTGTTGATGTCATAGTGCATTGGATCAACATATTACTGTACCATTGGTAAATTAAAGTTGAGTGACACGGAATATGTGCAGTTTCCCATTGTAGTACCACACGTACAGGATTGTACATGCCATTACTGGTTAACTTAAAAAAATAGGTAACCTGTTCTAAGTACATTATGCCAGCTGCTTCACACAAGATTAGCAAAGTAACACTTAGAAAGAAATATTGTACTATTTTAATATTAATTGAATATGCTCTACCCGCTTCATTTTCTTATGCAACAATTGATTTTTATCATATAAACATTTTTGTTCTAAAAGGGGATTATTGATTTTGACTGCTGCTTAGTCAATATATATTTAGATTTGTACATATGTGTTATTTATTTTCAGTAAGAACATTTCAGAATAATCTCTTGCTTATATTGTTTACAGTACTGCTACAGTCTGCTTGTTCCTATTGCTGTATAATTGTGGATAATTGAAGAATTCTGTTCCTTGAAAATAATCTTTCCAAAGAACATATGTTCATGCTCCTATTTTGTACTTAGAAGTTTTACAAAGGCTAACAAAGGGCAAAGATAAAATATAACATGCAAAAAATATAGTCAATTCTGAAGATAGATCAGATCATATAGGATTTAGGGGAAAATCATGTATTACAGAAGTATTTAGGGATAATATACAGATAGATAATATCTGGGCAGACACAGACAATGGAATGAAAATAAAACAGAAAGCAAAAGGTAGTATAACCTATAGGTAGAAAAATCTATTATTATGAGATTATTTGGGTTTATCTCCTGATATTGCACTGATCGCTGCATACAAGCGTAGTTTCCAAACTTGTACCAAATATTTTGTGGTACCCAATGTCCCTCTCCCCAATGCCTATGTACGCACACTTATAATGCCTAATATCTGAATTGAGTTAAAGAAATATGATAGGATAGATAGTGGGGCTCCACTTCAGAAACACATGCACAGAGTTTAATAAGCACCTAATACGTTATCTGGGATAATTCTTGTTGACTTATCACTTTTATTCAGTCTACCAACACAAAGCATACGCCCATCCTCATGGCGTTTTGTTTCCTAAAATTAGGATAAAATTCTAATTTGAATTAATATAATTAGAAGGGCATTAGTGGTTTTGCAGGTAAATCAGTGTCCAAATTGATACTATGAAAGCTGTTGCACAACCCTGGGTCATAATTTCCCATGTCCATTACATACTAAGTGTTTGGCTCCCTTAGCCCTCTTAACTGAGCTCTGGGGGAAGAAGGGGAGTTTTCCACGAGAGTTTCCATCCTCTTGTAGATGCATATCATTAAGCAGGCATATGACATGCTTTTTATTCTGTCAGTTGTGATATGTCACCTGAGTATGCCATGTCTGCTTTAGGGTATGCCACTGCTGAAAACAAGGGCTGTGAGATATTTTTCACTTCAATAATGTGTATGCCCTGAAATGCTCCACGTACATATCAGATTTGGCCAATTCTTTCATTTTCAAATACGCATAGGTTCATGAACTGCTGAAGGAGAAAGCTGTATCAATTTGAGATGATCCCTACCTTCTGAAATGTAACAATTTGACCCCAAACTATTTTTCATATATTTAGAATTTTATTCATGTGAAAAAGTAAATCTTACGGTTTGAAATCCTAGACTAGACATATTAATGGGACCTTTAGTTCATCATGTTTTTAAAGCAAATAAGGTCAGTTACTCTCTATTTAAATAGCATGTACCATGTGGTAAAAAGATTGTAGATATCACAGTTTTTTATAATGTAAGCATATTAGTGATGCTGTAGCTATTATTTTCTGATACTAGTAGTCCCTTAAAGAATGCTCTTTCACTATCAGTCTTGCACAGGATAGTTTTGAACATATTTATTCTGAAAATAGTTATTCCCTATATTCAGATACATGTGAGTTGCAGGAAAGTCCCTTGGTCATCATGAGGGGAGAGCCACTAAGTCTCAAGAGTGTATGGATTCTATGCACAGCTGTGGAGAGATAGGTAAGACTGCATTAGGGCTGCAGTGGAAAAAAGTTTCTGACATTACTGACTTGGTTCCTTGATATAGTAGCTAGCCACATCATACAGAAAGGAAAGGAAAATGTAGAGGGGCCTCAGGCATTGGGGCAAAGAGGATGAGTGAGGTTTTAGAGCAGAACATGTGAGCAAAGAGTCTCAGGACTTTATGGGTTCCCCCAAATATTGGTGTATTATCAAATTAGAAGTTATGAAGTATAGAAAATAGTTAAGGAAAGCAGAAGACATTAGGAAAAATCCATAGTTGGTAGGACTAACGACGAAATGAAGGTGTTTAACTACAGTATGAACAAAAGAAAACCTAGCAGCAGTATAGAACCATTACTAGATGCATATGGCTTTAAAAAGCCCCAGCAGGTTTGGTTAACTTGTGAACAAATATCCTAAATGAATTGGCCAAGGCAGTCTCTTGATATCCATTTTTAATAAAAACTGGAATACTGGGGAAATTTAAGAAGAGTACAAGAGTTGCAATGGTGTACCAGTATTCAGAAAGGGCAAGTAAGTTGACTTGGGTAATTATAGCTTGGTTAGGCTGTATCAGTCCTGGGCAAATTAATGAAAAAGCTGTTATCTTCCATTGATAAAGAATTAAAGAATAGGAATAAAATTAGAACAAGTTAACATTGTTTTATGGAAAAGAGGTCTTATCAAATAAGCCTGATTTGATGGGATTACAATTTTGGTGCAAGAGTATCATCTCAGTTTTACTACAGGTTGCACCTCTCAAATATGGTACTCTCTCATCTCGCAACATCCATGATCTGGCAGGCCCACAGACCTTCCAGGATGAGAGTACTGTGCTGGGGCTGCAGCTGGTGTGGGAGCCCTACCTGACCACAGCAATGGGGTTAAGAGCAGATCCAGAGCCCTCTGGCTGTCCCATGGCAGGTGGAGTTGGAGGTTGGAGCCCTGAGGGAGACCACGATGGCCTGAAATCCCCAGGGCTGCAGGAATCCCAGAGCATAGGGCTGTCTGGGTCCAGAAGCCCTGGACCTTCTCTGATCCAACAAATTCTCTTGCTCAGGATCTGTATTGCAAATTCTCAATTATTCTGACTTATAAACTTCACTGTTTAGTTGAATTACTCAGGATTTACATTAGCCTAATTGAAATTAGAATCTATTCTGTTGTGTTTCAAAGTGTTCCCACCTTATTCCATCAGAATATAAATATGACCCTAAGGAGAATTTTGCCACACTAATTTGAAATATTCAGGATTTTACAGCATAGGCCATACCCCAGGACTACCTGTATTATATCATCTCTCAGTGGTAATGGATAACATCTCTGTGTCAACTACAGCAATTAAAGTTAAAGTTTGTGTTAAAACAGGCTTTACTGCATATGATTTTAAAGCAGTTTAATAGGTAGAAAGAAGGAGAAAGATTCCACTGGCTGCTTAGCCAGCTGTCTGTGGTAACCTGTAAGTTCTCTGCCGATCACTAATGGCTGAGACACTACAGCTATTGAACTCAGTACAGGCATAACTAGGTGGAGTGTAATGCTCTGATATACGGGAGGTCACACCAGATGACATAATGCTGTTTTCTGGCCTTAACCTCTGAATATCCTGGGAACTACTGCTAAACAAAAGCAGATCTGTGTGAGGTTTGTCTGTGTACATATCTTAAATTGTATATGCATGTATAAAGGCATATTTAGAAAGGGGTGTGTAAAGTTATGAACCTGTATATTACGTAGCTAGTTTTAGATTGGTGTGTGTATATTTTCTTCAAATCTAATATAAAATAATTTACCTCTGCTATAGTGCTATGTCTCTGAAATATAGAACTTGCATTCAAAAAACTTTTTAATGGCTCTGATTTCTAATGGTATAACCTAGTTTCTATACAAACTAATCATAAATCAGAACTGCAGGAGCGCTGACCACTAAGGGAGACAAAGGTACTTTCCCTTACAGAAGATTTTAACACGGTTGCCATGGATTTCCCTATTTTAGAACACACGGAATTCAGTGCAAGCAGTTTTCTTCCTTTGTATGGTGGGTTATGATGTATGAAACATACAGCATAGTACTCACTTAAAGAAACCTGGTACTTAATATAGGAAACCCCATTCTTTTCTCTGGAAATTTCTTTTTTCCAAAGAATGAAGCAGAATTTATTGTAGTGTATTTAATGAATATTTTTCCCCTCTTCTAGACTACCAGACACTATATGCCACAGTAATTAATTACTTCAATATTCAGGATGGCTATTAAAAGCTTTCTTGTGAGCTCTCCTTGGCAATGTACAAAGACACGAGCTATCTCAGAATGCAGCCTGTTAGCTGAGTTCAGCAATACACATTAGCCAATAAAGGGACACTTCATTCTCTGGAATTGCTGTAAGAACAACACAGATGATTATAGCTGAGTGAACAATATAGGTCAAATAATTCATACAACAAATTTACGCCTTCTTTGCATCTGAAATATCCATGATGTGATTGTGATTTCCTTGAATGTCGTTAATTTTACCATATATTTTCATATGTCAGTTTTTCTTTTCATTGGTATACCTTTACGTATTGATAACTAGCAATTGGCTTAGTGTACTTCATACCCAGCTTTTGGGCCCCAGTCCTGTCACTGCTTATGTACCTGGCTAACATTTTAGGCATGTAAGTAGTCTCCTAGCTTTTTAGGCTTGTAAGTATTGTCTCTACTCAGACATTTAAAGTTATATGAGTAAGCATTAGCAGGTTTGGGACATAATCTAAGTAAAATGTTAACTAATCTTGATGGTGAAACATTGAGCAATTGCACATCATTAAGAGTGAGGATTAAATATCTGGTCCAGGCAAATTCACGTCCATGACTGTAGCTGTTAAAACTTCTGTATGTTCCAAATCAAACTTTCCTGATTGTACCTGTGCCATTGGTTTAGAAAAGGTTTTGGGAAGTCTGAGCTCTTCTGTGGCATGAAATGCACCATCCCATGCAGTGGGGCTGACAGACTCACCAGGCCACTGGACAAGGTGGGCAGGCTGAGTTTAACAAGCCCTCAGTAGTGCCTGGAATACACTGCCCCAAGCTCCAGCAGAATTTTAAAATGCTCAGTGCTTTGGCTGCTGCAAGCTTCACCCCATGTATAATTCCAGATCTTTTCCAAATTTGTGCTACTTGAGCATTCATCTGAATCAAACTGACCGACGAAATGGGTAGGAGCATGGTCAAAACACTTTGGGCTAGATTCTGCCACCCACACTCACATTTAATAGTACCTTAGACCATGAAAGGTGCATTAATTTTAATAAGACTCCAAAAAAGTTAGTCAAATGCTGGCTATGCTAAGAGATCAGTGATCTGTATATAGCCCTTTTACTTCCAGCTCGTTGGCTCCTGTATTGTGGGTAGAAATGTGGGAAAGACAGCAACTGTTGGTGGGATGCTGCTATTCCTCCTGTGCAGGTGGGCTGGTCATGGACCAGCAGTAGCAGGAAGTGGGTGGAGCCTTGACTCCACCTCGTTCTACGACGTCAGCCTCTACATGTGAGTAAGCTTAGTGCGGGAGGTAAGATGTACCAGGGGAGGGCTGGCAGAGTTTAAGTTCTTACCACCACCCCCCTCTGTGGAGATGGGGGGAAATCATATTTTTGTGTCTGTGTTGCAGTTCATTCTGCAGACTGCCAGGGGATACCACAGCTACTGCTGCCTGTTTATTCAGGATGGATTGAAGGGAAGAATATATCCTTGCATAAATAAGGGTGGTAGAATATGGGCCATTTGTTTTAAAATTAGAACAATTGATTAAGAAAAATATGCTGGTGTTCATGCTGCTCTAATTACAAGACAAACCTCAAATGCAATTATCACCACAACTACTTTGCATATTAAGAGAAAATAAAAATATTAGTGTGTAAAGATATCAATATCTTTATCTATAGATATATAGATGAAATATAATATTGATTTTTATCATATTAGCTAATAAATCACTTCAAGATGGTTTATTCCGATCCTAGGTTTGAGGTATTGGAAATAACATAGGTCTGATTTCAGCATTCCTTTGTTTCATTTCTTAGAAAGCTAGGTATAATTTTCCTTCATACCTCAATTGGTTTTGAATAGAAATGAGCACAATGTATAACCCATCCCTGTTATCTGTAATGTTAGAGGCAGGTACTAAAGAAGCTGGGTTTCTCAGAGAAGATGATACACACAAGGTATTTCAGGTATATTTCTTTATCTGGAATTTCTTTTTGGAGGCTGCAAAAAATGTGAAATTAATGACTCAGTGAGGAAAAGCTTTTTTTTAGAAAGATAAGCACAAGTAAGTGAAGGAATAACTATTTTTTTCTTTGAGCCAGTATGAGCAAGATAGGTCAGCAGTGGAAGATATGAACATAGGAAATTACTAGAGCAGTCAAAGAACAAATCTGTTCAAATTCTTTACATTATTAAACAAAGTTCAATATTCAGTGATAATTAAAAGACAACGGCAAGATAAAATGAAAACATTCAGAGCAAGGCATTATTGGAAATTCAATTAACTTTATGAAAACAAAACCAGTAATGCTTTTCAATTTAGTAACGCTCATTCCTTACAGAATTATTGCATGTATGGGAAAAGATGGATGTCTCCAACTATGAGTGGTTCATTGTATTTATTTTAAAGGCCGCTCAACAGTCGTCTTCCACTGCCCTTATCCACACCATACCCTTTTTAAAAATTGATAGTATGTTTTTTTCAGAATTGTACATATTATGATTTAGAATGAAATACAGATTTATCCAGCTCTTCTGCCTGTCCTGGAATTATGTCAAATTGAGATTCTGGCTAGATAGTTACAGAACCTTAAGGCTCCATCTACACTGGGGAAAACTTCGAAGTGGCTGTGCTAATGGCCAAATCGGAGAATAGTAATGAGGCACTGAAATGAATATTCAGTGCCTCATTAGCATGCTGCCAGCCGCAGCACTTCGAAAGTGCAGCGTTTTGCTTGCACGCGGTTTGTCTACACAGGGGTCCTTTTCGAAAGGACCCTGCAAACATTGAAATCCCCTTATTTCTATCAGCTGATAGGAAGTGCTACAGCCAGCAGCATGCTGATAACATGCTGGATATTCATTTCATCACCTCATTAATATTATCTGATTTGGCCATTAGCATGGCCATTTCATAGTTTTCCCCGAGTGTAGATGTAGCCTAAGTCTATCTCCTAAAGAATGTTGGGAGTAAAGGAAATTGTCATCCTTAAAAAAAATGTTATCAGTTAGGTAGAAAATCCCTACTGAGGTAACCAAAGATATATAGGACAAAAATAATACAGTAAATTGAAACCCATGAGATTTAGAGTCACCTTTTTGTGGCTTACACTGGAATAACTTTGTTAACTTTAATGGTGTCCTGATCAATGTTCCCTTTATTTTTTCCCCCATATGCAGAACAAGTTTTGCAATGTGCACTAAGGTGCATGTGGATGTGCACCACCAGTAGAAACACATATTGTGGGTGCTGTGTCTGCTGTGCTAATGAGCGGAACAGCATTTGAATCTCTTCTGGGTGGTTGCCCAGGTGTTCAGCTTACAAGAAAAAGGTGAGGTAATAACTTTAGAACTTTCACTTACAATTTAAAAGGCCAAAGCTTACACATTTTTTACTGAAAAGAGTCAGATCAGTTTATATGAATAAGAATTTGTAAAAGAAGTGATTAAAATTATAGTCTTCATAAAATACCTTTCCAGATACTGCGATTTCTGGACTTGTCTCCTGAATTTGATATGTAATATCAGTTAAACTTTGACTTTTGAGAGCTGCGCGCTCCTTCTGCATGCAATCAAAGGCCATGTCTAAACAGATGCTTAGTACACTGCTGCTGCTGGCAGCACTATGCTAATGAGGTTTCTAGAAATTGCAAACGGTTGCCCATTTGCAAACTCATGTGGCTAATTAGCATAGCCAAGTGAGATTTTGCTGTCGGCAGTGGAGAGTGCCTGCAGTACAGAGGGTGTGTGCACATGCCTCTTGCGGCTAAAAGAAAGTTCAGGGATAAGAAACTGGTGACAGGGGGGTTTAGCCAGAAGAGGCACATCCGCATGGCATGTTTACTGCCGGCACCACCCTCTGCCGAGAATGAAATTTTGCGTGGTTATACTAATAAGCAACCATTTGCAATTGAGACTGCTCATTAAGAGCCCACAGTCATTGATGATGATGACGATTAGCATGGAGCTGCCAGGAGAGCAGCTCCATGTAGTCGTGGGCTATATGTTTGTATCATCCTTAATCAATAAACAATTTCTGGCAGAGTATATGTGTACTGTTCCTTTGCAATTGCAAGAGTCTACTCCACATAAATATTTAGGAAAATTAAAAACCGCTAGACCAACCATTCTTAAGTGTTGTTCAGGAAAGGAGGAATTTAACATAGTAATACAGACAAAATAAATAGATCTTCTGGATAGTACTTTTTCAAGTAATTATTGTTTCATATTGTGTTGCAACTCCATGCAACTAGAGAGGCCCACTGCACCTTACATGATGATAATATTTGTAGGTGTCAGACTGTGATTGCTGAAATTTCCATACTGCTGCCTTGTAGGGAGAGTAGACCTCCCTGGAAATTAAAAACAAAACAGGGAAGGATCCAGGAAAGCAAGCGTAAGTGCTCTTCAGAGAAGCTGACACAGGTATGGTTTAGCACATCTGCCTAAAAATTCCTAACAAAATGCTGACTCACCCTGCAGCAAGTATCTCTCCATCACTGCCTGCTCTTAGATTCTGGTTCAGGTAGAATTGTCCCTTGCCTTTGATTTTTTTTTCTCCCAGTTCCATTGAATGCACCTGCAGTTTATCTTGAGGAATTCCTTTTTATTCCTGTGTGACTGATATTAAAGATGTGGAAGATAAAAGCATAAGCACAAGTATAAAGTATTTGTTAGGCATGGAGGTAATATAACAACTTCATGGTTCTACAGGTTGAACCTCTCTAATCCAGAACACTGTCATCCATTAAACTCTGTAATCCAGCATGATTTTAGTTAGCCGGACGACCACTTATCATGAGTGTGGCCAAGTTTCCCATGGTCCCATAAAGTTTGTTTACAGCCCCCTCTCCTGGTTCTCAGTGTCCTGTACTGTTGTTTAGCTGTAATTTACCCAGATTGTCTTCTATGAGCCCAGTAAGCAGTGGAAGTGTTTGTAATGGGCTAGACAATATTGACCTCCTGTCATCCCAGGTTTGCCGAATGAGAGAGGTTCAACCTGTGTTGATGACTGCAAACACCTCTGACTTTTGTACAGAAACTCCAGTTTCATTTTGGAAGAACATTGTAGGAAATTGCCTCATTATAAGATCTTTGAGTTTACAAAGAATTTAGGGAAATTGTTTCAGTCTTCTGTCTCCACAACAATGGGCTTTCCCCTGTGCTACATTTTGTACAATCTATGATAACTTTTTCTTTGGGGATAGATGAAGCAAACTTGAGTTTTACTATCTTGTGGTACATTTTCTTTTCTTTTTTTTTTTTGTGATTCTTGCAAACAGGAAAAGACTTGAACTTGGACATTCTCTCTTATAGGAGAGTGCATTCAGATTTCCCAGGCTGATGACTTCCACCTTCCACAATGCTGTTCAGTTTAATCTTCTGAAGACTGTTCCCACATCTACCATTCTCACTTCCTGAATCTGTGGGTGTTGATGGCAGCTGCACTGTGGGACCATGCTAAAATATGGATCTGCAAACTAACTTTATACACTAATTTTGAATATTTTGGCTAACGTGAAGGAAATATTTTAAGAAATTACACAGCAGGTGTGGGAAATTTTTTCCTCTCCCCCAGATAGGGCAGTTTTTGCTTCCCATAATTTCTCCTCCACTACCCATTTCTCTGTTTTAAGTAGCTCACTTAAATTCTGTTATTGGAACTCTAAGCTATTGGGTCCTGATGGCAGGAAAGTCAGGAAGAGAGAACTGAAGGATGTGCCTCATTTGTCTAGCTATTGACCATACGTTAATTGTAGAATGTGTGTATGGGAAGGAGGGTGGTTGGTTAATGTGGAGTAACAATTATATGTGGAGTGAAACAGATAGAAGTGAACCTTCAAGATCTCTACTCAAATACAATTAATCGTAATGTTACTGGAAAATCTCTTACACATGCAAATAAAATTGCAGAGTCCCTTATATCTATAACTATATAATTATTGGTTTTTAAAACATAAAGCTCTTTATGTGTAGGGCATTTTAGCTCCCATAAGAACCTTTTGCTCTCATCTAGTGAGTAAAGGTGTCACCTCTGAGACATGGCAATAAACTAGGTTAGTGGCAATGTTTTATAACATGTAGGGACCACAAGAAAACCCATAACAATATTTTATCATGGATTTTCATTTGATTTCTTTTTATTTTTATTATTTTTCAACCAATGTATAGCCTATGCTGACCTAGGCTCTTTAGACTTGCATTGAAGTTTTCAAATGATGCATACTTGCATCACAACTGGCATTATCAGAGAGTGTATGCTTGTAATTAATTTTCCCATAATAAAACTCAAATTACTGTGAAGCTATAGCGGTGTTTTTACACGATAAGATTTGCACTGGAATTTTAATTGCAATCTCATGTTAACTGTGTATATTGGGCTGGCATTGAAATTGATTCTCTAAAGCTAGGTCCACACTAGAGCACTTCTTCAAAAGGCGGTATTTCAAAAGCGATTGATCGAAAGACGCCCTTTCAAAGTGGAGCGTGTACACATGGGTTGGGACTGGTGCCATTGACAAATGCCATTGAAAGGGCCAAGCACTACAGTGAAAGCAGCCATCCAGGCCATTGAAAGAGAGCGTCCACACACACCCATGTCCTCTTTTGAAAGAACAGGGCAGGAAATGCCATGGACAAGGTCACAGGGTGGCCAAGCCCTTCCAGGGCTACAGCAAGCTGGTCCTTTAAAGGGCCCCTCCCCAGCACCCTCAGCCTGCACAGCACAAGGCCTGAAGAGCAGCCACAAGCCCCGCAGATGCAGTGCCCACAGGATCAGACGTGGACCAGCAGCCGCTGGAAACTCTGGCTGCCACCAGCATAGTGGGCACCCTGCTGGCCGCAGCACTGGTAGCCACCCTGCAGCTTCTGACAGGCCCCACTACCCAGGAGCAGAACAGGATGCCCCTGACCATAGGGTCCTCTGGACCCTGCCCCCTGGGCATTCTGCCAGCTTTGGAGCTACCCCACCAGCTCCGAGTGGGGAAAGCAACTGGTCATGGTGGCGTGGGATGATGACTGGTGACTCCAGAATTTCCAGATACAGTGGCAGACCGTTCTGGAGCTGTGCCAGTGGCTGTCCCCAGCCCTGAGACACCAGGATGCCTGCATTCGGTGTGCCCTCCCCATGGAGAAGAGGGTCACAATAGCTGTCTGGAAGCTGGCCACTCCAGACAGCTACCGCTCTGTGGGACACCAATTTGGTGTAGGCAAGACCACAGTTGGGGCAGTTGTGATGGAGGTAAGGAGGCCCAGGCATGCACCCACCAGGGTATTGGGGGGGGCAGGGGGGGCCGAGATGGGCTGTGGGCAGAGGATGGGGCCCGGGGGGGGACATGCACACCCACACACCCTCATGGGTGCCTGTGTCCTCCCCCCGCAGGTGGTCCATGTCCTAAATGCCATGCTCCTCCAGGGGGTCATCTTCATCAGAGACTTGGATGTGGCCATCGTGGGCTTCGCCACACTGGCATTCCCAAATTGTTTCAAGGCTCTCATTGGGACCCATATACCTATCCGCACCCCAGAGCACACTGCAGGAAAGTTCATAAACAGGAAGGGCTACCATTCCATGGTTGTGCAGACCCTGGTGGACAGCCAGGGCCAGTTCCAGGATGTGTACATGGGCTGCACCCATGACACATGGGTGTTCCAGAACTCGGGCCTGTGCCGACAGCTGGAGGCAGGGATCTACATCCCTCAAAGGGAGATCCCTCTGGGGGACACCACCATGCCCCTCAGCCTGGTGGCTGATGTGGCATACCTGCTCCATCCCTGGCTAATGAGGCCTTATACGGGCCACCCCACCCTCAGCCAGGAGCACATCAACAGCCAGCTCAACCACACCTGCCAGGTGGTTAACTGCACCTTTGGCCACTTGAGAGGGTGGTGGCATTGCCTCTTGGTCTTCCTGGGGGTGGGCATCTTCAATGTCTCCCAGGTGGTGGGCACCTGCTGCACTCTGCATAATGTTGTAGAGAGTAAGAGGGAGACCTTCGTGCAGGGTTGGGTGGTCGAGTCCAGGATGGGCTACTCCAGCAGCTGCTGCCACTAGCCGCCAGGCTCACCAGGATGGGATCCACGGTCGGGAGGCCCTGTGCCGGTACTTCAACCAGAAGCCCCAGGAGCAGTGCCCTGGCCATCCCGGGTGGGCCTCCTGCACATTTCCCCCACCCTGCGCACCCCACATCCACACCCCCTGTACACTGTCCCCCATTTCCCAAAGACCGCTCTTCCCACCGTGCACACAGCAGGCAGGAGTTTTGAAAAAATAAATGGGTGTATTGTTAACTACAAAAACACGTGGGTAATACTTCGTGGTAAGAATAACAAAATGTCCAACTATGTGCAGGAGGAGGGGCTTAACTATTTACAGGGGGAGGAGGACCTAGGTGGCCCAACTGTGGGCCATCACTCCAGAATAGGGGTGGAGGGGCATGACCCACACTGGCTCTGGGTCCCATGCTCCCCTTCGTCCAAGTTCCCTGGTGGAGAGTATGGGGAGATAGGGCTGGGGATCAGCCTCAGGCCGGCGGTCTGGCCAAGTGGAGTTCTCTCCCCGGGGGATGGTACGTGGGGCCATAGCAGGAGGGGCAGCTGGCAGGGGTAGGGGGGCGGCAGGAGGAGGCAGCTGGGCCAGCAGCTCCCAGTACATAGCTGCCACATCCCTAAATGTGGAGACGAACTCCCCCCAGGCTGCCTGGTGCCAGGCGGCCTCTCACTCCTTGAAGCGGAGCTGTTGCTCAGCCAGTTCCACCTGGCACCAGATGGAGGCAGTGAGGTGATGGTCCTCTGCTGGCTGCCTCTGGTTCTGCCATGACCAGGCTTGTCCTAGGGCTGAGGGTGGCTCCAATCCGTAGCCATTCCTTGCCTCCAGGGGGCTGTCTGGGATGACTGATGGGGCGAGGCTCTCCCGGCCCTCAGATGGTGTGGCTGTGGAAACTGGGGAACAGAGAAACATGTCGTGATTACCAATCCCTGTCCTGCGGCCCATGTCCCCCACTCCCCCTGTCGGCACCGGGTCCCCATCCCTGTCCCACGTCCGTGGGAGTGGTGGCCTTGTGGGCATCCGCTTTGTTCAGTCCACCCCCACATCCCTCCTCCTTGGGGCAGGTCATGGTGCTGTCTGTAGGAGAGGATGCTGATGGGCACTGGCAGCTGTGCTGCCATTCCATGGCTATGGCCTGGCTGGGCCCTGGTGGGCTGGGGTTGTCCGGGGTTGTGGGGGGCCCCGGGTCAGTTATGGTGCCCCTGCCCCATGATCCAGGGTGTGTGCCCTGTTGGGTATGTACCTGAGGATCCACCATCGAGGTTGGGGTATGGCCGTCTGGCCGATGCCTGGCTGGAGGTGTGGAGGTCAATGGCCAGGTCCCCCTCCACAATGGCCCACTCCTCAGCTGAGGCTGGTTCCATGTCTGGCGCTGGTGTTGCAGGGCTGGCCAATGGCCTTGGCTCCTGCTCCTCTCCCAGCTGGAGTCCTTGGCTGTGGTGTCCAGGATGGCCCTGAGCTCCCGATAATAGGGGCAAGAAGTGGGGACAGCCCCCAACGAGCTGGCTGAGTCCCAAGCCTGGGTGTAACCCTGCTGCAGCTCCTTGACCTTGCTTCTCACTTGGTCCAGAGTGTGGGCAGGATGACCCTGGGTACTCAGGCCCTTGGCCAGCCAGGCGAAGGCGGCCACATTCTGCCATTTTGTGCCCATGACCCGGATCACCCCCTCTTCCTGCCAGAGTCCTAGCAGGTCCCGGAGCTCATGCTGCGTCTGGGAGGGGGCACGCCTTCCCTCCGTGGCTGGATCCTTGGGAGGCCTGGGTGTGCTCGGAGGTGGGGGCCCTGGGATTTCTGACTTGCCCAGGTGCTGGCTATGGCCGTCTGGCAGCTGCTCGGAGCATCACCGAGGCATACAAGGGCAGCACATGTGATGGTTGCTGCCTGCATGCTCTCAGCTTCCTGCAGTGGGGTTTCTGGGTCCATGCGGCTTTAAGAGCTGCGGCACACATGCACCGTAGAGCCCTGCAGGGGCTGGGCAGCATGTATTCGTGTAACAGCTGATTGTCGCCATGGTGGACCCTGCTCTTTCGAAAAAGCGGGACGCGGAGCATCTACACACATCTTTTTTTAAAAAACAGACATCAAAAGGGCGGCCTCTTCCTATTTTCTGTTTGGAAGAGTGGTTTCGATTCCTGCAGTGCCTAACATTGATTTCATATTTGAAAGAGCGTGCAGCATGTGTAGATGTGCTGTGCACTACTTCGAACCGCGGCCTGCTTTTTCGAAAGAACGGCCTCGTGTAAATGCAACTCGTGTACCCCCAGACTTGGAATATTTAATGAAATCGTTGATGAATGTCCTAATTTAAATAACTGGGACTTTTTATTTTAGTTTTAGTTTTTAAACACCAAAAACAGTTGTCTCTATTCCAGGCAAACTGTGTTTATTAACAACGTTCTTGTAAGTTTAAGTTCTTTAAGTTCCCATATTTGAACTCTACTTGCTCCACAGTTGATCTTGCTCATTATTTTCTTCTTCCCGGTAAGAGTTGGCAGAGAGTTATAAATTCAAAATAACATTATAAATTCAAAAAATACAGTAGACTTGAAGCACTATAGGTTCTGAGTTATGGTTGGTATGATTATATTTTTAAACTAGCGATAGTACAGTATAGCTGTTAATAAGAATGAGAGATTAGACCATCAGCCAGGGCATTGTGTATGAACTGTATGTTTTCTGCAAATCCGACTTGCATACTGTGAAGCTGACTGCACTGGAGGCTTGGGAGCAAGGTGGGAGGGGGGGAACCAGCTTCGCACTCACATGACTGAGGCTCTTCTCCAACCTCCATGCCCTAACCCCCCTCCACCACGCCCCAGCACACCCCGCCCCCCTGTGCTCCAGTTCAACCCCTCCCCTGTCTGTCCCAATTCCCCAAATCCCCAGCTCAGCCCCTCACTGACTGGTACTTTTTTCCCAAGGACTGGTACTGGGCCACAGACCACACTTTGGGAAATGCTGCTCTAGGGTAATGTGACGTGCATTTAAATAAGTAGGATATAAACAAATATTGTTGTGTTTTGTTGTGCTTTTTCTTGCGTGAACCATGGGAGCAATTGGTTATCACAATAAAATCGGAACAATGGTCTGTTTTTTAGCTCTGCTGTACACATCCTGTCAAATCATACCATGCTGTGGGCAGCTAAGTTTTGGAATTCTCAAGTCACCATTTCAAGCACTAGTACTTTATTTGTAGTGAGAGTTGGAAATAATTTATCTGACAATTGTCTTTGAAATAAAAACTTACTCTTGCTGTCTTGATTCTTGCATATTGCTTGTTTATATCTCCTGTCATTGCTGTCACGTGTGAAATTGGTGCGTTTGTTAAGGGCTACTTAGTGCTTAAGTAGGGTATAGAGAGGATGGAAAAACCTGGTATCCCAGTCATCAGAAAGAGTTGAGCTGACTGAAAATGAGGACAGAATCTTTCAATAAGCTGCTCTCACGTTCAAGACAATGAAATGAACTAAAATATGCCATGACTTTTTTCAAAATGTCTTATGATACATTTTCTGTCTCTCTCAGCCTATTTCTTCTACTGGGCTACTGAATGTTTATTTTCAACATCCTTAGCAATTTTTTCTATGCATAAACATGCTTTGCAGTTAATCTGTTGTTTTTGAATAATGATTAAAAATGGCTAGAGGCAATCTATGATGGTCCAAAAATGTGACTTCTGAAAGCTGAGTGGGCAGAAATTATTTCTGCTTCTAGATGAAATAAAGCAATATCTAACTCTGGGACTTCTTAATATGTGACTAAAAGTAATGGGAATTATATCCAGTCCCTACAGAATGTTTGTTTCCATCTCCAGTTGCAAATGAAAATGCTCCTTTGAGGCAGCATAACACAACTGGGAATTTAGAAACTGAACAGTGACCATGTTTGAATTTAAATACTTATGGCCACAAAAGCCAAGCCTATTGACAAGTTAAATTAGCAGTTTATCCTTATTTTTACAGGCTAAGGAAATCAACAGTAGTACAGTTGTAGCACTTGATGAAATCTCTCCTTTTCACTACCATGCTGACATAATTATTATTGTTTAGTGTATAAAACAGACCAAATATGACCAGACACAAATGTGAAATTACTTCTAAGGCACTGTTCTTAAAATTAGAAAGATACAGATTTTATCAGGAATTAAGCAGAACTGTCTTCCCTATCATTTGGAAAGCTGTTAAATAAGCACTTTGGATTTTGTTAAAATCATTGTCGTTGGTCAGGGCCAATGTTCCTGTTCACCTTTTCCATCCATATATGGAATAATTTTTATGTGCACCAAAGCATTTGTGAATGTGTACCACTAATAGAGACAAACCACCTAGCTGTGGACACTCCTCTAATTAGCTGCACAGCATATGAATCTCTCCTGAGTGGCCACACAAGTGCAAAGCTTACAAGGAACCCTGCTCAGGGCATATCTTAATTTAAATATGTAATAACATAAAATCCTTTCATAATTCTTGTAAAATCAGTGGAAATGCACAACAGTGTCACATTAAGGTAATTTGTGTTGCCACCTTTTTTAAAAAGGATATGTTAATATTTTATATTATATAATATAACATATTTTGATATGTTAAAATCCAAAATCTATATGATAGCAAATGCAACATGCAAAGTGTAGATCTGTATACATCATCAAGAGCTCCATGGAAGTTAACAGTGGTGTGACAATTAATTCCAGCTGAGGTGCTGCCTCCTTGTGAGTGGTATATTGGATGTAAAAGCTGCAAAGAAGAGGGACAGACTATGTATAGGCTAACTGAGAAAAATATTTTGACAATAACTTTAAATACTGTTTATTACTTCACTGTTATTATTAATACTGTTACATTTTGGCTCTGGTAAGGAAGCTACTTAAGCATGTGCATGAATATAAGCAAATAATCCCATTGACTTTTGTCAATGTACAAGTTTCATCTATGCTTAACTACCCTCCTTAACTGCGGCTGTTATCGTTGTAGGAGTAGCAACCAAAAGGTGCAGTCAAGATAGGACCTATTGAACTAAGTTCTATATGAATGCATACAGTATGTGGACCTTTCCTTGAAAAAAATATATACTGTAAACTCTTTCATATCTGGCAGCCCCAGGACCAAGAGGTTGCCAGATATTCAAATAGTCTGGATAATAGAGAGGTATAACTAGCAAACCATAACACAAAAGAAAAACAAGATTAGATATTAAGAAACAAACAATGTATGCAGAGTACACTTTTTTTACCAACAACTGTAGTACTGTACACCGTAAACGTATACTGCATTTATTTGCATGTACTTTCATCATACTGTACTTATGGAAAACATAACTAAAATTTAATTGTTTAGTTGTTTGAGAGTTCTGGACAATAGAATGCCAGATATGAAAGAGTTTACTGAATGATTAGTAACAGAAAGAATGCTGTGCTAATCTATATACTATCAAAACAAAAAAGCAGTAAAGTAGCATTTGAAAGAGTAACAAAATAATTTATTAGGTGAGCTTTCGTGGGACAGACCCACTTTTTCAGACCAAAGCCATACCAGAGCAGACTCAATATTTAAGGCATAGAGAACCAAAAATAGTAATCAAGGTCGACAAATCAGAAAAAAAAAATCAAGGTGAACAAATCAGAGGGTGGGGGGGGGGAGGAAAAATCATTCACACACACATTCAAACACATTCTCATGTTCCTCAGCTAACATCATATATGCCATCATGTGCCAACAATGCCCAGATGTTTTGTATATTGGACAGACTTCAAACTCTCTTAGACAAAGAGTTAATGGGCACAAAACAGACATAAAAACACTCCTGACATTTTAATGGAGTGGGCCATTCTGTTAATGACTTAAAAGTTTGCATCTTATTGAAGAGGAATTTTCACACTACTTTGGAAAGAGAGGCTGGTGAACTCTCTTTTACATTCAAATTTGACCCATTAACATGTGGTTTGAACCAGGATGCGAACTTTCTGGGTCATTATAGGGGCTCTTTTGCATGGCCATTTTAAAGTTCTGTGCTAGTGTAGACATGGCCTCATTGCTGTAAAATTATTTTCTCTTTTTTCACTTTATGAATCCCTTGCAGAACTCTGAAAACCTACATTTCATTAGGTCATCTACTCTATGAATTGTTTCTTTCTAGATGTCTGGGGATGGTATGAAAAGCAAGATATAGATGATCATTCTGTAAATCCTCTTCTTCCTATTTCTAGATAAAGAAAGCTGTTATTAAATCATGACATTTATTTTCCCGAGTTAAAAGTTGTGAGAAGCAGTATTTTAACCATGGTATTCATCTGTGTCGCCCTGTGCAAGACAGTACATAGCATAGAGTCATCCACATCGTAATTAGGGTCCTTATTATTTTTTTGGGTATAGTGTTAGAAATCAGTAGCTTAACTTATGTGCCTTTTGCTTACATGAATAAGGTTTTCCCCTTGTGTGTGAGCTGTTTATATGAGTGACTGCGTCTACACAGCCCCTCCTTTTCAGAAGGGGCATGCAAATAAGTGAGACTGGAATGCAAATGAGGCACAGATGTAAATATCTTGTGCCTTATTTGCATATTCCCATGTGATCTGGTGTCCAGAAGAGCCATTTCTGGAAGCCAAAGCAATCAGGTGGACGGGACTCCTTGGAAAGGAACCCCCTTTCAAAAGCACCTTGTTCCAATTTTGTTTCAGGAAGAGGGGTGATTTTGAAAGGGCAGGGTGGTCCTTTTGAAGCAACCCCATCCACACAGCTGCTTTGGCTTTCAGAAATGGCTCTTCCAGAAGCCAGATCAAGTGGGAATAGGCAAATGAGGTATGAGAGATCTGTGCCTCATTTGCATTTGTGATTTTGCTCATTTGCATATCTTCCAAAAGGGAGGGGCCATCTAGACTGTAGAGTAATGACTCTAAAATAGAACCCAGTCTAGGGGAGGAACAAAAAAGGTGTAGTAGAGGGTTGACTTCAAGAAGAAATGTGTCTCGTCAAGAAAATTGGAAACAGTATCCTTGACTACTGAATGGAAAGGTTTCATCTGAATGTAGAAAAATATGTAATTTTTCAAAAGACTCATCTTTTCCACATTGTTTAGAACAAACTTACTTTCTTGATCTGACTTGCAGGCTCTGATCATACTCCTTCATATGGTGTGTACACACAGTCTTGAGTCCCACTTTATTTATCTTAAACCAGGAAAGGATTAGTCCATGACTATCTACAGTAGAACCTCAGCTACAAACATCTCAGGAAGGAAGGTCATTTGTGACTCTGAAACGTTCATAATGTGAAACAAAACACTATGGTCGTTCTTAGAAAAGTTTACAACTGGACATTGACTTAATACAGCTTTGAAATGTTACCATGTCTTAGAAAAAATGCTGCTTTTAACCATCTTAATTTAAAGGAAACAAGCACAGAAAGTTTCCTTGTCAATTATTTTTAAACTTTCCCCTTTTAGGTAGTTGGTTTAACACAGTACTATCCTGTATTTGCCCTTTTATTTATTTTTTGTCATCTCAGTGGCAGTCCGTCTACTTCTGGCTCCATATGAGGTGCATGGTTCGCCAGCCAGTTCATAACTATGCTACTCATAACTCTGAAGTTCTGCTGTATTGCCATTTACAATTTAAAAATCCATTGTCTATTAAATTTATAGAGACACTGACTTATGGCTGTAGAAGAGAAGACCTACAAAATGTGAACAATATGGTAAAAGACCAGTTACAGCATAGGTATTACAAAAAACATTGAGACATAACTGTCCTTTGTTCCATTTATTTTTTGAAGACCTACTTTTAGTTGATTATGTAAGAAGTGCCCTCTTCAGAGGCCTTAATGCAACATAATAATATATTAAAACATTTGTTAAAATTAAGTTTAAAAGATTCAATACAAAAATGCAGAAATGGGAAGGCAATACATACAAAGATTAAAATATCCACCACTAACAAAATTTTTATGGTAAGTCTGAAAAATAGAAAGAGAGAATTACTTTCAAATGTAACAAAGCAAAATATGATTTTTCTGCCAAGCTAACTCACCATAGCCGTGTCTACACGTGCACGCTACTTCGAAGTAGCGGCACTAACTTCGAAATAGCGCCCGTCACGGCTACACGCGCCGGGCGCTATTTCGAAGTTAACTTCGACGTTAGGCGGCGAGACGTCAAAGTCGCTAACCCCATGAGGGGATAGGAATAGCGCCCTACTTTGACGTTCAACGTCGAAGTAGGGACCGTTTAGTTGTTGCACGTCCCGCAACTTCGAAATAGCGGGGTCTGCCATGGTGACCATCAGCTGAGGGGTTGAGAGATGCTCTCTCTCGAGCCCCTGCGGGGCTCTATGGTCACCGTGGGCAGCAGCCCTTAGCCCAGGGTTTCTGGCTGCTGCTGCAGCAGCTGGGGATCCATGCTGCAGGCACAGGGTCTGCAACCAGTTGCCAGCTCTGTGTATTTTGTGTTGTTTAGTGCAACTGTGTCTGGGAGGGGCCCTTTAAGGGAGCGGCTTGCTGTTGAGTCCGCCCTGTGACTCTGTCTGCAGCTGTGCCTGGCACCCTTATTTCGATGTGTGCTACTTTGGCATGTAGACGTTCCCTCGCAGCGCCTATTTCGATGTGGTGCCGCGCAACGTCGAAGTTGAACATCGACGTTGCCAGCCCTGGAGGATGTGTAGACGTTACTCATCGAAATAGCCTATTTCGATGTAGGCTTCACGTGTAGACGTAGCCCATGTAAGCATGCCTAAAAGGCAAGTGTCTTTATATATATCTGTTTTGTGATATGCTCTTCCATACACCCAGGGCTTACATGACTTTGGGCACTGAAAACTCACAGAGCCAATTTACTAAGTTCACCATTTTGTAGGTGAAAATACAGGCTGAACCTCTCTCGTCTGGCACCCTTGGGACTTGATCAGTGCTGGATGAGAGAATTTGCTGGACAATGGGATCAATATTTTCTAGCACATTACAAATGCTTCCATTACTTACTGGGATCTTAGAAACCATTTCAGAGTAAATTGCAGCAAAATAACAGCACAGAACATTGAGAGCCAGGATAGGTGTCTGTTAACAAATATTATGGGACCATGGGAAACTTGGTCACATCCATGATAAGTGGCCATCCATCTAACTAAAAATATTGCCAGATTATGAAGTTTGCTGGCTGAGAGAGTTGCAGATTAGAGAGGTTCAACTCGTATAAAGAACACAAAGCAGGCATAGAAGATTCCTGGGTGCTTAAATCGGTGAACAGCATAAAATAAAAGCAGTGGCGTTGTCCTATGAAAGTGATAATGAGCAATATGTTGTTTAGAGATCATCACACAGTATAAGATCATAACTAAAGCTGGAAAAAAAGTTTTTGTGTAAGTTTTTATATGGGAAATGAAGAGTGAGTAACACTGATAAAAAGAATGCATGTTGGTTTTGCTAAATTGTTTGTGAGGGGGAAAACAAAATTCCAAAACATGTCAGAACTCTTAGTGGGGTGTAACGGAGGGAGCAGGTAGTGGTGTGTAAAAGGGACATTCACTTATAGGATCTTCATACTGCAAGGTGAAAAACTGAGGCAAGGAACATGACCCATGCACTGTTGGGCAGGGGTTCGCTTAATGGTTACATGCTTCTGAATCCTGGTGGTGGTGTTTCTTCTCAAACTAGTGTGGGGTCCCCTTTCCTTTTTAATAAAAGTTCCTTTAATTAGGCAATACTTCCCCATGCACAAGCACTGAGTCTATCAGACGCACTCAGGATTGGTGTTTAATATTCCTAGGTTAGTGGATGAGTCCTTGAGTGGCATCTGTTATGCATTGCTAAGAACCCCTATGTCATGACCTCAGTCCTTGTCAATGCAGATGTCACCTGGTTGGAAGGGTTACATATGGAGTTAGAATGGTGCCTAACCTGCCTGATAGCTATAGAGGGTTCCTGGTGGTGGATACCTAGGAGAGAGGTGCCTTACTACAGTCTGGATTTACGTTCCAAAGTGGGCTAGGGCTTATTATTCACCCCTTTCACTGGCATCTTCTATGGCAGGTCACTCCCTTAGTGCCATGCTGGCTTTTGTGGATTGAGGTTTTAGGCACCTCTCTCCCCACATTCACTGAATAGGGAGCCTAGATACCTAACGCAGGCCTTTTTTAATTCTATTGTTGTTCCTGTACCTTTCCAGGGAACTAAAAGTTAAACAGTGCAATGCTAGAATCACTTTGTGGATGCAGGCCTTTATCTTTCAGAGATGTGTTCTGCCTTATCTGATTCAGTTTACATTACTGTGTTTAATTAATACTCACAGCTTAGTTTGTTTGATAGGAATGCCCCCATAGTAAGCGTGATTGATTTAAAGGTGTAAATTTAGTCTCTTTTTTTGTAATTCGTGAACAGAGTGGAGGAGTTAAGAGCTTTTCATTTTCAATATTCTATCTTATAGAAACTAAATAAAACCTTATATTTTGATTCACAAGTCTAAAAGCAGAGTTTGCAGATTTTAAGGATAGAGCAATGAAGTATTTCTGTTCCAGTCACCTCTACTTACTCACATAATGGATAAAGTGATGGTTCAAAAATAGCTGCAATTTGAGATTCACTAGTCACATTTTTATTTCAGTGGAATTTATTAAACTTCAGGGCATGATGTAGTACCTTATTATTTGTAAAACCTCTTATTTGTGGATTTTGGCAAGGAATGGATGGAGACTTTATTTTCAAGGGGTAAGAATATTTGTTGTCAGTTGGAATTTTTGTTATTTAATTGGCCCGTTTCAGTTGTGTTGTTATATTGAGGAATGCAATAAGTTCATTTTGAAAGTTTAAACTAACTTAACAAAAGTAGACTCCTTAGAATCCTGTGCTGTCTGTTACAGGGGATGTAGCTTGAAATAGGCAATTGACTCTGGTTGGTGTTTTCCGCTATGATGTGTCAGTAGTGTGGGGAGAGGACTCTTTGAGAGTCAGACTAGTTAAGACAGGCAGAGAAGAGGATCAGTCTGATCAGAAAAAAATGGTACCACCCTAGGTCCATCCTGTATACATGCAAAGCAAACCACTACTATCATTGGCAGGTAAAACACTAGTTGGCTCCTAGAAAGCTACACATATATCCTCCCGTGCATCTGTCCTGTGCTGGAAATAGCCAACTTTGCATGATAATCACTCAGAAAGTCCTAATGTGGTCCTTTGGAGTGTCGTGCCTGCCACTTGTTTTCTCCAAGACAACCTACTTTGTTGGGAAAGTAAGTAATCTATTCCCACTTCTGAAAACATGTCCAGCATCCAGTCAGTTCCAGCCTATCAGGATTTAACTGTCCAAAGTACACCTTCATTTATAATTTCTGTTCCACTATTACAATTACAATTAGTTTTTAGCTCAATAAAGAGAGCCACCCCATATGTATTATTGACATGTATAAAGCCAAACAAACTATTATCCAGTTAATGAATGAAAGTGATGAGTCTGGATGTTGGAATACAAGAATGGGTTATTGCCCAAGGAATTACAATAAGGATTGCTTTCATTATTTTAGGGTTCATTCAGTGTAAACACCCTGGATATATGCCAAGACCTAGACAGGTGACAAACACTGTTGATGGTGAATATGTATGCACATGGTGCCCACTCCAAAAAAAACACAGGATCCAGTGTATCCTCTTTAAGATACCCTTCCTGTATCCCAAGCTGTGGAAAATGGCTTTGAGATTGGCCCCAAAAATGCCTGACCATCTACATCTATATCTCTCTGACCTGGTTCAGTTTACAGGCCACTGCATCAATGCAGAGGGAGTGCTTGTGTCCTGTGGAGTTACTATATATCTATCTTGTAGATTTCTTATTTCCATATGGCTTTGATTATTTGTTTTATTGTAATAGGTTATAATAAATTGATATTAAAGTACTTTAGCTATAACATAAGAGACATAAAGGCCATATCCTATATTTTGAGCTAAGGCAAAATTAGAATACATGTGTCTAGGACCTTTCACCCAGATAGCTGAGTTGGCTTAGATATGTTCAAGATTTTTCACCTAGGTAGATGGAGATGACCTACAGCATAAGGTCCACATATGATGTTGGCACAGGGACTTTCTTAAATTTATACATTTTAAAACCTAACCATTCTAGTTCAAACTGGAGCTTTTCTGGGGAGTTCTGTGGCTCATGCTATATAGGAGTTCAGACTAAATGAACACAGTGGTCCTTTCTGGACTTCTCTGCTGAGAACAAGTGAAACAAGTGCAGAGGTGTGTGTATGTGGGGGAAGAGAACAGCCATATTATGTGGATATTGGGAAAAAAAGCTTTATATTCATTTGAATCTTATTTTCTGTGGCATCTCCCTCTCCACCATTGCCTTGCTGGTTGCTGTTACTGATGAATGAAAATGCTGAATGTTCTATGATGTATTTCTTTATTTTGCTGCATGCACTTTGCCCTGTACCACCAGTGGTACAGAAGGGCTAGCTGGTGGAGGCTAGACCCAGCCCTATCCCTTTACATGTGAAACCCCATCTCTTCCAGGCGTCTGGAGCTGGCTCTCTCTCCCCAACTTTCTCCCCTCCCGCCTTCCCCCAGTCAGCTGTGGAAATGATCATTTCAGGTCTATTCTTAAAGAAACTGTTTGGTTGATGTGTGATAAGGATCTGTAAATTTAACAAACCAAACCAAAAGAGTTATTATTCAGGAGATGATTGATATTGTGATATCTGAACACATACAGGCATTTCAGCTTCAGAATTACCTTTTAAAATGGTTTCAACTATGTTGTGTTAATTGGAAAAATTAAGTGTTATTTCTAAACAATTTAGGAGGTTGGAATCGCAGTGAAAAAACAACTATGTGAAATAGCTCTTCATTGAAAAGTCTGGCATACTCTCAATCTTTTTCTTTGGAACTGCCACTGCTGTGGTTTTATTACTTCCAAACTTTCAAAGCTTATTAATCTAACAAGCAATTTCCCCACTGAATAATCATGCATTCACCTCTCAGATGCAGTAGATGAGAAGAGATAACTGTGAAGGAATAGAAGCACATTTTTAAGATTGTTACATATTTTTCCAGACTGACAGGTGGAAAGTTGTTCTGTGCCATTCTTTTGCACTATGAAGAAGAAAGTACCTAAACAAATTAGCAAGAGAATAAATAGTGCAACATCTGTTCAAGAAGCTATATGAGGAATATAAAGGTTTGGAAACCACTTATATTGGTTGGTACTAAAATCAAGACGACATAAAATATTTACAGCCCAATTTGATCTTCTACCATGACTTTGTGATTAAAAATATTTTAATTAAAATGGTAAAAATAACTAGATTGTTTTTGCAATTTTCCTTCTACCTTAATAAATAGCTTCTTGTGAGAAGGAAGGATATTTAAATCAGAGAATAATTCACCATCTGCTGAGAGAAAAGTGTCTATTCAACTGAAGCATTGTTCAAAAGAAGAGACATCTAATCTGTATTGCCATATTCATATCCCAATTACATTAGGGAAACACTACTAAAGACGAGTTACTTCTATTACACCAGTGTAAACACAGCATGTGGAAAATTTGAGGATTTTTATTTGTAAGGAAGTATGCAATTGATCAGTTTCTGTACATGGAATGGTATTCATTCTGCCTTGCTAAGAGCACAATTCCTAAGGAGTTCAGGGAAAGGAAACCATGATGATGTTCAGGGATAAAATGTGTATTTTACTTTTACTTACTACTTCTGCTACTTCTCCTACTTTGTGGATTACATTACTTCTGCATGATAAGTGGAGAAAAGGAATTACATAAATTCACTTAGATCACAGACTTTTTTGCAGTACAGTTTTGCTAGGCACCTGTGTTTCTGGCTCTGAGCCTGTGCTTCCCTTGGGGGACTCCTTCCTCTCACATAAGGCCCCAAGGTGCTTATGAACCAGGGAAGAGGCATGTGTTCAGTCACCTAACTTGCATACAGGGCCTAATTTGATAGCTGTGCCCAGAGGGTACTGCATGGGTCAAGCCCCCGCAGGCAATTTCATATGAAACAGATGGAGGTAGCAAGGGAGAGCAGGGACAATTATTTGTGAATAATTTCCTCATGGAGTACTCTTTAGACAAGCAGTCAAGAAAGTTATCTGGTTATGGGAGACTCCTGGTTCAAGTCCCCTCCTCTGCCTGAAAGGGAGAAGGGATTTGAACAAAAACATTTTTTCTATGAGTTACTCTGTGTGTGTGTGTGTGTGTGTGTGTGTGTGTGTGTGTGTGTGTGTGTGTGTGTGTGTGTGTGTGTGTGTGTGTGTGTGTGTGAGAGAGAGAGAGAGAGAGAGAGAGAGAGAGAGAGAGAGAGAGAGAGAGCAGCTCCTCAATCTCTTCTGTCATAGGTAGAACTCAAAGTCTGAAAATGATACCTGAGCATCTTGTCTTCCTTAAAAGCATGATGCTGCTGACTTACATCTGTTTTGCACAAAGTGATTCATAAAAGGTTTTTGGATTTTCATCTAGCTGGGAAGAGGCATCAACCTACAATTACTGATCTGCTATTATCGAACCTCCTAATTCCATTTCCTTGTCCCCCTCATATTAATTGAGAGACTGGTACTATGAGAAATTAATCAAGGGGTGGCAGGGCAAATGGGATATTTAGAATCGCATGTCTGTCCTGGGACTCCCTCTGAAAAGAGCCACTGTATTGGTTAAAAGGCGGAACAGCTTGCTTACAAATAAGGAGAAATGCAACAACTGCGCATTCAATCTAAGTTGTACCAAACTGCACTAAATCTGGAATGAGGTACAGGCTGGTGAAGAAATCAGTGAGATCTGCAATTTAAACAAAATTATCAACAGATGCTTATCCAAAACTTTCTTCTTGAGACTTAGTTACAGCAAAAGTTATGGCTAATAATAGAAGGAAAGGGATTTTGGGTTGCAACATGCCTGAAAAAAATCTTCTTTTCACTTTGCTTATATCAAAGAAAGAGAAGTGAAATTTCAAAACTTTCTGGATTTGGCATCTGGATACTTGGGGAAGGATTGAAGTTATTAGACAAGGGATGCTTGGTTTTTCCACTAGCTTCAGTCATACCTTTCTGTGCCTTTGTGATGTCACACAGCCAGTTTAAGTGCCTACCTGAGGATTATCCAAGATGGCTCTGCACTGCTACCTCACTTCTGGCATATGGGGTTGTAACCAGGAAATAGGGCCTTAAAATTAGGGCCTTGGCCTGATTGCTTTGCTCTAGGTGCTGGAATGCTCTCCTGGAAGCATTGGGTAGTGGGGCTTGATTTAGAACAATCCTGTATAAATCAGAGAAAAATCCAGTCCAGTGCTCATGTTTGACTAAAAGAAAAATATTTGGAATAGCTTGTATTGGTAGGTAGATAAAACAAAAATCTGAAAAGGCATGTTAGTGACCATCCCATATGGGCATTCTGGTGAGTACAATAGCAAGAAAGAATGCAGGGATGTGTATACTTTACGCATAGTGAAAATTGCTGTGTAGTCATGAATCATTAAATACACAGAATTCCTTCAACCTGATTGGCAGAGGTTTTTGCAGTTTAGTAAAATTCTTTAGCAAATTGAATTGTATCAAGAGATTATTGCTACTCTGTTACTTGTTCATAAATACAAATACTGCATAAAACTTAAATCAAGGAAGTGCCATTTTCCTATGGGTTCTGCCTCTTTTGCTATTAGACAGCACTTGATGGTATTACACTGTGATAAAGTTAGGTGAGTAGTGGTCAGAGAAAGCAGGTTTTGTTGCAATTGCTTTTTAATATGCAGAAACAGGGGATCTGTATTTAATAAGGGAAAGGCCTTTATATACACCATATGGTCTTTCCCAAGCCCCGAGTGCACTTTATGTTCCTAAACCAAACACAAAATATGCAAATTATGGCCTTGGGAGGTATTTACAATCACCACCAAGGCAGCAAGCCCAGATGCACTGTACTGAGCTTGACAAACTGACATCAACATCATTGCTTTAGCCAGAAGCATCAGCCCATACATTTTTAACAATGGTGCTGAACTAACAGTAATCCTGTGTCCTGACAAATGTGTTGATTAGCAAAGTTAAAACACCAACAGAATGTAGCTGTCATGATGCTGAAGAATAGGTATTTGGCTTTTTTTGCGTAACAGTTTCTTGGAATGCCATATAATATGCATATTACTTCTGTTATGGATATGTTTTCTGTTTAACATTTTACAGAAATAAATCTTCTGGGATATGAAACATCAAAACATCCTGATCAGGGCTGAGAAATATATTACCACATATTACAAAATCTCATCCCAGTATAATCTTCTAGCATACTGTAACTCTAAGTACTCCTCTAGAAATATTGTTTTGAAACAAGAAGTAATATTGGATTTAAAGAGGAGAAAATAGATCATTTGACTGCTGCAATATCTTTCCAATTAAAGAAAACAATTTCATTGAAAAATTTAGTCATTAGCTTTAAAAGCTGTATGTGATTGGATCAATCAATACTGGCTCCCAGCTTCTGAAGTGTAACTAGCACTACTAGCTCTAACAAGGAAAGATTACTTGGTAAATTGAAAAATGTAAAATTACCATATTTAGCAAAGTTAGTCAGCGAAGCTATTTCATGCATAATATAATGAAGAAGGTCAAGTTACATGTGTTTTCATCAAAATATGGAATACATTTCTAGAAAGTATGTAAGACAAAATTCAATAGTCCTCTTTGTTTTTAAAATAAGTTAATGGAAGCTAGGCTACTTCCAGGATAATGTGCAAAACTAATGTGCTTGACTTAGCTTGTGTACAATCATTTATTCATTTTTTAAAAAAAATTATTCAAATCAAATTACTACCTGTGAGGATAACAAGAGAAAGGATACATGCATATGTACATATAGAATATTTTAAAGTGTAAACTTGTGATGCTACTCTGCAGTTGCTCCAGGGACACATCTACACTGGCAAGTACTTTCAGAAAATCAGCCCCTTTTTGAAAGAACATATGGAGCATCTACCCACAAAACGTCTCTTTCTATCTGCAATTGAAGGAACACAGCACTTCTTCCGGAAGTTATCTTCGGGAAGAGCCCCTCCTTTCTAAAGCTTCTTTTGAAAAAGAAAAAAAAATTGTGTGTAGATGCTCCGTGGGCCCTTTTTTCAAAAGAGCAGTCCTCATGGCACCAGATTTTTCTATCTCTGGCCCATTGTTTAGAAAGAGCGGGGGCTGAGTGGACGCTCTCTATTGAAAGAGCAGATCTATATTTCGATCTGAATTTTTGTGTGTGGACACACTCTTTCTAAAGGGAGAGGTGTAGGCTGGATATTAGGAAAAATTATTTCACCTGGAGTCTGGTGAAGCACTGGAATGCGTTAACAAGAGAGGTGGTGGAATCTCCATCCCTAGAGGATATTAAGTCTCAGCTTGACATAGTCACAGCTGGGATGATTTAGTTGGGGGGTTTGGACTATATGACCTCCTGAGTGAGGTCCCTTCCAGCCCTAGGATTCTGTGACTGATTCTTTCGAAAGATCGCTGTAGTGGAGAGGTAGCCCAGCAGGCACCATTGTTTTTTTTATTTTGAGACTGAGTCATTAGATAGCATAGTAATGGTTGCAGTAAAATCCCTAACTAGCATATAAAATATAAAAACTAATTCCTTCTTTAAATCCTAAGGAATATCAAACAAAATACACTGAACTATTTAAAAAATCTATATATATGAAATGATGCATTCATTCCTTGTCCTTACCCAGTCCTATGGCATTGTGAATAGACATGGTAACAATTATTTTCTTTACAATATATCCTCAGTCAAAGGAAATTTACAGAATAATATTTGGTGACTGAAATATCTGACTAGTTGAAAAGCTAGTAAAGAACACTGATTTTTCTCCTTTTATATTAAATTACATTTATTACGATATTCTGGAATCAGCTCTGCTCAGATAATTATCTTAAGATCCTAGTTTCAAATGGCAGTATATGGAAAATATGTAAATATATTCATTTTGTCTCCATTTTTACATGTGAAAAGATGAAGGCAAAGGAGGAAACAATATATTAAGATATAAATCTGGAAACCAACGTTTGTGAAAATTGGCAAAATAGTTCCAAATCAGCCATAAGGCAGATAAATTGATATCTGCCCTTGTAATGCACAAGTTATGCCAAATTCTGAAGCTCTGGATTGCAGAATCAAGCTCTAGAAGTGGATCTAGAGAGAGTGATTTCTTGATATAGCTGAGAAATAAAGATTAGCGTAATCTAGTTAGATACACTTTAAGAAATTAATTATTTTCTTTTTGCTACTAGTCAGTGTTTGGCAATATATATTTCCACATCTGCATCAGATTTGATTTTCTCTGTCTGTTTGGAAAGTGGATGAAGAGATGCTAACGCAAAAAGTGGTACGCCTTCCTCTCTCAGTTATCCCAGCTTCCACCAGTATAATTAAAACCTGCAGTATACTACATAGTTAGGATGAAGAACAGCAGCTAACATCAAACAAGTTGTGTACATTTGTATGCTAAAGCGTTGCTCCCAGCAGTGTAGCTTGCCTGCTAAACCAACTTAATAACTCCATCTCTGCAACAGGCATAGGTCAAGGTAGTTAGGGTGATGAAGTATTTGTATAGACACTGCATTATGTAACTTGACTTTAGCAGCCTTTGGGAAGCGTCCTGCAAAGCCCCCCTGCCCCCCATGACCGTTTTCATCACCATTTTGAACTCTGCTGCGCAGTAGCCAGATACATGAGTGTCTGACACTTCTCTTTTTAGAAACCATGATTTTTTTTTTAAATTCCGTATTCTGTTTGCTCAGCGTGGTAACCTCACCTAGCACCTTGTCAACTGACCATGCTGGCTCCAAGGAGTCGATGGGAAGTAGTGGATCCCCTGGGTCTGTGGTGAGAAGAGGCTTTGTGGGCACAGCTCTGATCTGTTTGTAGAAAAGTCAACATCTACAGGCAAATTGCTCATGGCAGGGGTGAAACGGGCTAAAGGTAATTTGCCCACTTATAAAGTATTGGCACTATCCCCTGAATATTCATGTCAGTGCCGGCCTTCCAGGCCTAAATCTAATTTCTACACCCACATAATCTTAAAATATACTTATTCTATAGGCTAGCATAAACATAAATTTAATGCCTGTTCCATTCCAAAAGCTGTTACCTTTGTCCTGAGCTGTTACTTCCATGATCTTTCAGTGTACCACCTGGTTACCAGCAGGTCACAAAATTTTGGAGAACACTTTTTAGATTTTAGGGAATGTATCTGATAGGCTATTTATCTACATCAAAGATTATAAATATTTATGCTAAGACTAAGCCCTTGTCATTTTCATTGGCCTCCTTTTATCTATGAGAAATGGTAGAGTTGCAACCTATGATGTAAGTGGTGCACAATGCCTCATGAATGAATAATCCGTTACAAGATTTGAGTGATGTTTGCAGCTGTTGCAAACGTACATATCTTGCTTGGGAGCTGCTTGCTTCCTAAATGTTCTTTTCAAGCTGTAGGAACTTAACTGTGTTGTTGACTTTGATATCCTGATGGAGACTGGGCACCACTTGTTACGATCCCTTGTCAGAATTGGCAATTGGTCAGGATCAGTTCCAAATTCCTTTCCATCTTGTTTGTGTTTGCACAGCTGAGGACACCCTGTAGTTCTTGTTCCCTTTGATAGCTCTCTGCTTCACATGTTCTTGGTTGTGCATCCATCTACCAACTTACTCAGATGGTCTAGGCAGCACAGTCTTTGCTTGAGCGGGTTATTCATAGTAAATATTGCCCCTTGAAGAGCTTCTGCTATTTAGTATTGACTATGTGGCATAAGCCACCCAGATGGCAACTGTTTAACTTTTTCTCATGATGAATATAGGTTGTCCATATTTCCTCACTATACATAAGTGCCAAAGATACAAGGGCTGGTCAGTTTCCAGGGCTGGTCAGTTTCCTGCCTGCTTCTCCCTGCCTTCCCTCCAGCTGTGGAGCTGTCAGCCTGACAGCGGTGCCTCTGGGGGAAAGCAGGGAGAAGGAGCTCTTAGCTTCCCTGTGGGCACCTAGGCAGGCTAAGAGCCCCTTCTTACTGCCTTCCCACAGTGGCACAACTGTTTTTTATGGCTGGGGGAAGACAGGCTGACAGTCGCAGAGAAGCTTCAAGTTGTGCTCAACTCATGTTAAAGCAAGTTAGCCACAACTTGAAGCCTCATATTTCGAAGGTTTACTGTACTAAAATTCAGTACAAAAACATAAGGCTGATATAGTTAATAAAACCAGAAAATAAAATAGGTTATGCTAGAAGGCTAGTCTTATGGTTAGAGTGAGAAGAAACGTTCAAGTGATCTGCAAGCTTCTGGTGATTAGAATACCAAACATGGGGCTTGAAGGATCATCCTCATGGACAGAATAGATAGGGATAAAACAGGAGAAAAGCACAGGGAAAGGACAGATGTGTGTAGCAGGAGTTGCTAATCCTCAAGCTACAAAGAGACATACTGAATACTATTTTTGACCTTCAGGATCAACAGACTAATAGAGAATACTTTCTGGGATGTCCCCAAATTACTTCTCCCATGGTACACATGCTGTCCTTTGTCCTTCCCCAACCAATATGCCCTTAGGGAGCATACAGATAATCTTAGTTGCACATACTCTCAGCCGTGAGAGAGACAGTTTATGACTTCTTTTTCCTGTGTTCGTAACGTGTCACTCAGTTATACATATCTGTGTAACAGGGTTTGGAATAAAAGTCTATTTATGGAAACTTAATTCATCTTTATTAGGTTAGTTTATTAGATGTCTGGAACTGGCATCATTCACAGATAATAGCAATAGGTACCTTTGGAAATGATATATTACTACTCACATATAACACTCATTACAAGTTTACACTGGGATACAAAAAAGGAAATCATGCCAGACAGAAAGTATTGCAGCAATACACATTCCTGTGGCTCACTGTTGACATGGTCTTTCAAAGCCTCCCTGAGCCATGTGGCTTCCCACTGAGGTGGTCTTATAGCCTTGGTATCTGGCTGCTCAAAGTCAGCAGACAGCCCTGCCACCTCTACTCTCTCCCTCTTCCTCCTCCTCCTCTTTGATTTAAAGATATTATAAAGCACACTGCTATTTCTGCAGTGAGGTAATTTCCAAATGATTATAGTGTCCTGAATAGGCAGCACCCATGGTTTCCAAATGGCCAAAGGCACATTCTGCTGTCATTCTGCACCAGCTTATTGTGGAAGTGCTCCCTGCTGTTGAGGTGACTGGTGTACAGTTTCATAAGCTACAATAGGGAAGAATAAGCTGGGTCTCCCAAGACCACTAGTGATTTTTCAATATCCCCAGTGGTAATCCACTGGTTGGAAGAGATTGTGGCTTTCTGAACAAGTTTGTGTTCTTAAAGATACATGTGTCATGAACCTTCCCTGGCCATCCTGTGCTGACGTGAGTAAACTGTCTCATGATCCACCAATGCTTGCAATGCCATAGAGAAGTAGACATTTTTGTTGATATACTAGGTGGCAAGGTCATCTTGGGTCAAATAGGAATACTGATGCCATTTATTGCCTTACTGCTTTAGGATCCCTATTACTGCACAGCCATCTACTACATCCTCTGCATTGCCCAGAGTCCTGGGCCTTCATAGCAGCAGAGGTGGAAAAAGTACCTAAAATGTTACTTGAAAGTAGCTGTACTTTTACTCACTTCTGGATATCTAAGTACAATCAAGATGGGACACCTATACTTTCAGTCAAGTAGTTTTCCAGAGGGATACCAGTGACCTGTACTTAAGTACATCCTTTTCCCCTTCTCCCCGATGCCCACTGAAAAAAATACAGATGTAACTTTTTGGGAGCTTTTTCCACCTCTGCATAGCAGGAATGCAGCTAATGGCTCTGCAGCCCACACACTGCATTTCTCAACTCTGAACCAAATCCAGACGGATCAGTAGCAATCTGGCATTGCAAATTTCCACACAGTGATCACCACTTACTTCTCCACTGTCAGTGCAGCTCTTACTTTGTTGTCACTCCCCTGTACGGCTGGAGCACATACACACACTTGCAGAAATGTGTCCTTGGCACTCAAAAATTCTTCAGCCATTGCTGCTCATCTCAAACCTCCATAATGACGTGATCCCACCAGTCACCGCTTGTTTCTTGGGCTGGACCCAGTGGTCTGCCATCTGCAGCTGTTGTTTTTAGACAACACACCTTAAAATGATTGCTGCCATGCCTCACAGCAAGCTAGCCTCCAGAGTCATCATCTTCTTCATTGTCCCTCTGGTGGGTCTGCAAACAGTGAAGGATCAGATACATTGTGCTCGCTGCACATCACAGTAATACAGAGCTATGCAGGACCCATTCTTCTCCCAAAGTGCACACATATTTGTGTGCCTTTTGAAGCATCATGGGATAGTGCAACCATTTTCCCAGTCATCCTTGAGTAATGTGTTTGCCCCCACAAGGCATTGCAGAATCTTCCCAAAACTTCCCAAAATGCTGAAGTAGATGGTGGGAAGTTGCACAGTGAGAGAGCTACCTGTGGTGCACTGCTCTCTGCATTGCTGGAAGTTCTGCTTGAGAGGATGTGCACCTCTCTCACAAGGGCTACATCTACACTAGCACACTATGTCGAAGTAGCCTATTTCAAAGTAAGGACATCGAAATAGGCTGCTTTGACGCATATCGTCTACACGTCCTCCAGGGCTGGTGTCATCAACGTTCCACGTCGAAGTAGCAATGGGGAATGTCGAAAGGAGTCGCCCCGGAAAGAAATGCGGAGCATCCACACACACAAGCGCTCCCTGTCAAAATAAGGGGCCAGCAGAGCACCAAGCCGCTCCCTTAAAGGGCCCCTCCCAGACACACTCAGCCTGCACAGCACAATATCCACAGAGCCAACAAGCAGTTGCAGACCCTGTGCACGCAGCACAGACCCCCAGCTGCAGCAACAGCAACCAGAAGCCCTGGGCTAAGGGCTGCTGCATGCGGTGACCTGTCCAGCCCCTGTGGGGCTCTATGAGCATCTCTCAACCCCTCAGCTGATGGCTGCCATGGAGGACCCCGCTATTTCGAAGTAGCAGGAGGCGGATCATCTACACACACCCTACTTCGACGTTGAACGTCGAACTAGGGTGCTATTCCCATCTTCGGATGGGAATAGCGATTTCGATGTCTCACTGCCTGACGTCGATTTCAACGTCGAAATAGCACACAGTGTGTGTAGATGCGACGCGTGCTATTTGGACATTGTGCTGGCTACTTCGAAGTAGCTTGCTAGTGTAGACGCACCCAAGAAGCATAGTGAGGCTGTGCAAAAGCAATTTAATTCCTGTGGAGACTGTGGTTGCATCTACACTATGAGAAGAATTCCAATTTAAGGCAATTAGGTCGATATAAACATTGTCTTCACTGCAAATACCATTAGCTCAAATTAGGGTGCACTAATCTCAAGATTACAAAATCACAGTTACCTGATGTGTATAGCGTCAAGCTTGAATTCAGAAGTTTGACTAAAGGCCAGTGTGGAAGCTTTACATCTTCAAACTGAATTTATTAGCCTACAGGGGTGTCCCATATGTAACCCATAATGCCCCTCACTGCTCTGCTCTGGCTACTGCTCCCCAGTAACAGGAAGACCATGAATTTACAAAGTGGAAGCAGCAAGCCTTTGGCTGTGGGCTTATGTTAGTGTGAGAGCCTGAGAAATGTCTTTCTTTGCTATTAATGCTGTAAGTGCAACTGCCTATTCAAATAGTCCTTGCAGGGAATTTGTGGCTCTGTCTCTACATGTGTTATTTTTTTCTGTGATGCCTGGCACCACCCACTGCCCCACCATACCATGCGTCAAGAAGGCTGTGGTGGTGGTCGTGCTTGCATAACACCCTGAGAACCTTCTTTTCAGTGGCTTACATTTGTGTATGAGCCCCCTTCCCTCCCGCACAGGTGCCACACCATCTGGGTCTTTCCTGCACTCTGCCACATCATGTGGGTAGCCCCCAACCCAATAAATGGATGTGCCTGCTGTTCACTGCTGACCATGCTAGACTTTTCTATCCTCTTTCTTCAAACTTTATTGGCATATTTTCAGGGATTGGGAGGGGAATAAGGAAAATGCAATGTGGGAAGATGATGTTAAAACAAGTGAGCATACCCAGAATAGTATGGGAATGAGGGAACTGTGGGATAGCTTCCCACAATGCACTACTGCAACCGTCAATGTTAGCCAATTTGAGTGTGTCAGCAATGACTCAGTTTTATGAGGAACACATGGGAAGTGAGGATGGTCAAATTCGAACTTATAAATTCCAGAATTACAAAATCAATATTAATGAATTCAAATTTATCTTTTAGTGTAGATGCAGCCCTTATGTCATTGCAACTTAGGTCAAGTTAATTTTGTAGTTTGACTTGCTGTTAGGGTAGAGGAGCCATATTGCATGAAAGTTTTCCTTAAGTGGTTTGGCCTTCCACTCCTACTTGACTGTAGCATATAGAGTGGCCATCACCAAATGAGCATGAAGCGCAGCTAGAAAAGGGGCTCATTAAATATATATCTTCTGAGCAGTATGGAGTCACAAATGGAAGCTGCCCTGCTAGACCAATGGTGTGAATTCTCAGCTAAAGAGGGAAATTATTCTTTGAAGTCTGTCTCTTTTTATGAAGGCTACTTGGTACCAGGAACTCCAGTAATTTGCCATTGTGAAAGAAATGTTCTGAAAAACAATAGTTACTATACTCTGACTTTTTTAGAAAGACGTATAAATAGAAAGTAAAGAGTGAGTACTCTAGAGCTTATGTGAATATACTTTCTCCAATTTAATGAAGATAGATATCACACTTTTTCCCACTAGTTCTCTAGCCCTAAAGGGAACAAGGCATACGCCATTTGGATGTCAAAATCAGAAGCATTTCTCTTGGTTTGCTCTTGACTTGCTCCTTCTCCTTTTTCCATATAGATTAGTGATATAGCAGTGTCTGTCTAATGTACTTACTAAATGTTGCATTACTGTCTGCCTATCTTTCTCATTTTCATTGTAATTCTCTTTATTGCTTGCAAGTCATCATAGAATTATCCACAACAGCAATTAAAACACATTGGAAGAGTTTACCCCAAACCCACAAGGAAAATATTAATTCTTTGGAATGAAATTGCTTTGGATAGCTTTTGTTTTGGCCTTGCTAACTTTAATTGTGGTTCCCAGGGAGCAAGGGGCTAGTGTTTCCAAAGCACAAATGGCAGGTAGGCACCATTGCTTGGAAAATCTCTCTCTGATTCATTACAGTGCTATTGATTGTATAACTGCTATTTGAAAGCTTCTTCATTGTTGATTTCAAAATACATTTAAAGTCTTTATTGAAATATAATCAGTATATTACACTGCACATGACTAAATACATTCCTTTTCTTCTTATGTGCTTCAACAGCCATGCCATTTGCATTGTTATTCTGTTCTGAAGACTATATCCCAAGTACAAGAAGAATATTGAGCAAACCATCCTCTCCCATGTGCTCCCTTTACGTATTCATTATTATCTTGTATGAAACACAATTTTGTTAAAAAGTTCCAAAGCATTGCTCTGTGAAGTTCATCTTCGTAACATGGTGGCGTGCACATTTAAAGGACAGGGTTCCTGGGGCTAGCCAGTGCCAATCGATTATCAGATCTAGATGGGAAGGGATCAACCAGTTACAAAAGCCAGAAAGTATCTCAGTGTGGGAAGAGAGCTGCAGAAGGGAGGTTGATTCCTATGACTGATGTACAGAGCACAGAGAGTGAAAAGGTGAAAAGTTTTTTGGGCCCCTGCAGCCTGTGTTGGTTGAGGAAATTAACTGTATGTTTGAGCTCTTGACTGAGTTAATAAAGGGTACCCTGAGAGAAGGGCCTGAAAGTGTGGGGGAGATATACCAACAGCATGTCAATTATACTCTTTGTTATCTGTTTCATTTTACATGAATCCATTGTAAAGCATGTCTGTATGGGGATACTCAGGAAAATGAAGACAAATCAGCTAAAGATGTGAAGTCAATATGTGTAAGCTAAAACAAGTGAAAATAGGATGACAAAAAAGCAAAGGTGAAAAATCAGGACCCAAAGGAGTAACAGGGTCCTATGGAGGACAAAGCCCTTAATATCTGGACAGTCCTGATGAAATAGGGACATCTGGTCACAATAAATACTTACGTTAATGCCTCATTCAAGGTACAGAGGCCTTTAACTCATGCATGTTGATTTTGCACTTCAGTTGTTTGCCCTTAACCTTCCTGAGTGTGCCCATGCAAACAAGCTCTTACTGTCAGATTACTGTCTTCTTGGAAAGTGGATCCTTCTGAAGCGCATGTAGTATAAACAAGGTACTTTAGAAAGCAGATCTGAAGGAGTTAATTAGCAAAGTCATAGCAACAATTATTGATTCTTGTTGTTCTGTAGTTTCTTTTAAAGTGTGGTTGCTGTTGGCACTTTTTTGAAGAAATAATGAGTCTCTTCCTGGGTCAAATTCTGTCATAAATTTATGAAAGCCAAAACCTAGTCCTGATTGAAGAGATGGCAACTGACTTAAAAAGAACCAGTATTTCAATCCAACAGAGAACATGGAATTTTGCCATTTTCTTTGTGACCACTCTGATCGTTAGTAAAAATAATTACATTTTGTTCAGGTTCATACGACTATCATTGCAGCCTCTCTGCAGAACTCATTCTTTCAAGACTTCCCCAAATCCTATCTAATAAAAGTACTGTATGACTGATGACTACAGTTATTTTTCAAAAGATGCATAAGATGCATAGTCATATAGTTTTTGTTTTGCTTTCCAAACACCAGACTAAGTCAGGACAGGAACAGGTTAATACTCTGGCCTGCAAACAAAGGCTGATATCAGCTGGACATCTGTGACGTTGTGTTCTCCATAGTTATTTACTATGTTCACCTGTTGTTTCTTGTTCTATACTAAGTACCTATCTACACAGTGAGTTACTGCATGGCAAGGCAATGTGTGAAACTATAGTACATCATAAGAACACTAAACAAAAATGTAGTCATGTAGCACTTTAAAGGCTAACCAAATAATTTGTTAAGTGATGAGCTTTCATGGGGCAGACCCATGTATTCAGATCTGTAATTAGCACTGAAAATGAACTGGCATGACAAATATATACCAGATAGAAAACAAAACAAAAAATGAAATGAAAACAGATAAATCAGCTGGAGAGGGGAGGGCAGGTATGAAATTACTTACTGCAGGTGTCTAAGTGACTTGCCTGAGATCACGATGAATACTAAAGATGGGGAAGCTGTCTTTGTATGTGTAAGGTAATTGCTATCTCTATTAAGGCCAAGGCACAGGACGTTGAATTTGAGAATAAATTCCAGTTCAGATGTCTCCATTTGTAATCTGGTGCTAAAGTCTCCTTTGATGTAGGACACAGATTCTCAAGTCTTTAATACTATGGCCTACTCTGTTGAAATGCTCATTGACAAGTTTGAGTATTCAGATTCCTAATGTCTGATTTGTGTCCATTCATTCTTTGGTGAAGTGATTGTCCAGTCTGTCCCATATACATAGCAGAGGGGCATTGCTGGCACATGATGGCATGTATAACATTAGTGGAGGCATAGGAATGTGAGCCCCATATCATATAACTGATGTGGATCGGTCCAGTGATGGTATTTCTGGAGTAAATATGTGGGCAAAGTTGACAACGCGGTTTGTTGCAGGGAAAAGTTCCAGGATTAGTATTTCTGTGATATGGCATGCAGTTTCAAGTGAGGTTAGGTGGTTGTTGTTAGGACCGCACAGGGCACTAACTAGTCTCTCATGAGAACACTGCAAGAGTACCATGGGGCCCTGGAGTGCAGCTTTGAATGGTACTATTTAAAAGCAAAATTTGAAAAGTTCAGGCTATGGGTTGTTTGGCCATACATTTGGTGAGTCAGAAAGCTCACTAAATTTCCCTGAGGAAAGAGACACTTTTGGGATCAGCTATATTGTAGGCTTTTCTCTCTGGCTGTGTCTACACTACAGAGATTCTTTGAAAAAAGTTCCTCTGTTAGAGATCTTATGAAAAAAACTTCTTTCGAAAGATTGTGTCCTCACGCAAAAAAGCAGATCCAAATACTGATCTGCTCTTTCAACAGAGAGCATCCTCACACCCCCTGTTCTTTCAAAAGAACAGGCCAGGGATTGAAAAATCTGGCACCGTCAGGAATGCTCTTTTGAAAGAAAGTCCCATGGAGTGCCGATGTACACTTTTTTCCAAAAGAATCTTTCAGAAAAAGGCATACTTCCTCATGTGGGAGAGGAAGAGAGTTGCCAGAAAAAGGGCCGAGTTCTTTTTGATTTAGGATCGAAAGAGTGCATTTTGTGTGTAGATACTCAGAGGTTTTTTTTCAAAAATGAAAATATGGGAATATTCTAGAGGTGGTGATATTTTATCCTCCCTCTCGAGGGTATTCAGTTTAATCCTGGTTAGGATGATTTCTTATTGGGTCTTTGATATTTACATTTATTAAAGTGTTTTCTTGTGTTATCCTACAGCATGCTTTCTTTAGTTCCTGCTGTGGCTAGTTGGTTTTCTCATGACACTTCTCCTATGCAAGCTTACGTATTTACCTGAAACACAAAACAATAGCAATCAGTCTCTTTAATAAAATGTGACATTTATTCATCTTGTTTGTGGTGGCAGAATGGACTAAAGAACTTGACTACAAACAAAATTGTTTAACTGAGAAATGCAAGTGTGCATTTTCTTGCTGTTTTTCAAAATGCTACAATCATTTTTACGCTTGTTTTTCTGTTCTAAAACAAAGTGTCATGTTGAACATAAAAATTGGTCTTACATCAATTTCTTTTTGAAAATATGTTCTTAAGAACTGCAAAAGGAATCCCATAAAACCTAAGAGCTAAAAAGCTAGCAGAATGCAGAAAGTATACTGTTATGTATACCTTTTTATAAAACTACAGATGATGGGGGGTAAAGGTAGAAAGGGAATTAATAAGCGATTAAAAAAAAAAGCTGACTATATTCAAGTTGCAATCTCAGCAGGCTGAACAAAATATTTCACACTCTGGAAGCCAAAAAAAGGCAAGAGCTGAGTGACAAGTACAGCAATACCAGTTTGAAGGTTTAGATGGAAGGTCACAGCCAGAAGGTATCCATCATTACAGAAAACTCTGTGTATGCCTTTTTCTAGTTTTTTTTTTTTCATTCACACTAAATCTTAAATGCATGTAGTTTATTTAATGCACATTTTGGATACATATGACTTTGTGGAGATGAAATATAATTTAATTTCTTTACTGCTGTCATGTTGTGTTTAGCTTACACTTTGTCTTTTCTCCTCGGGGAACCAATGTTTAGTAATGATCTCTTCAGTAAGTAGAGAAATGTATAATACAATCAAATGAGTGGAGTTTGTAGTTAGCCAAATTTAGGCTGGAAATGAAATGTAAATTTTTAACAGTGAGCATAATTAACCGTTGGAACAATTTAACAAGGTTAACTGTGGATTCTCTGTCACTAACAATTTTATAGTCAAGATTGGATTCTTTTTCTAAATTATATGCTCTACGAATTATTTGGGGGATCACTAAATGATCACAGGGGTCTCTTGAACCTCGAATATATGCATCAATGAAGCTTTTCAGGTCAGTGATCAACAGAAGATGATTTGCTACTTGGATAGCATTCCTTGTCATACAAGTATCAGCAAAGTTTCAGAAGTACTTGTGTATCTTTTGACCCTGACAAAAGCAAAGGAAAAATGTGAAGCCTGTGGGGGAGAGAAAATTGTACCATCTTCCTCTTAATCACTTTCAGGATACTATAAAATGAGAAGGAGATTGGAAGGAATAGCTTCCTATCTATATTATTAGTGATTTGTTTTCCTTTTTTTATTTGTGAGCAGCGTGCAAATATAGGATCTGATAATGAAAGATACAGAGCAATGAAAATTCCTGATTTGACTTCAGTATGCAGTAAGGAATCACAGCATAAAGAAGCACAGGATTCTAGGAACATTACTGGCGAGCATAAATGAGATGAGATGTGTGTTAACTAGCTTGTGTAATATCACAAAATATTCTTACATGGAAAGGGTTTGATTGTGGCTGGCCACTATCATGAAATGGAGAGGTGGAAGAGCAGAAAGAGCCTTTTCTACTCATCATGTGGGTCAGCCACAACTGCAGTCCAGGGAAGAAGGCTTATCTGTGGCAGTAGCAAAAGAAGAAGATTGGACAGCTCTGTTGTCTAGGGGGATAGTGGAACCATTTCCCTTCATTCTGGCTGGCTGGGAGGGAATTGATTATACAATTGTGACATTGTTACTAGATTGCACTTGTTGCTAGACAATGAATTATGTCACTACCAGCTTGTTGTGTTTTTTAAAGAACATATATGTGTCATGACAGTAATGAATCTTTGTTTATTGCCATGCTCCTTTTTTAAACAAATCCCTGCACCATGTATCTTCTGTGCTTTACTATTAGTACATATGGTCAAACTTCAGGGGCTGCAGGACTGAGGACTGCAGCATTTTCACATTTTAAAGGCTTAAACCTGAGGCTCTCAAAGCCATTTGCAAACACTGATTACGTAAAGCTACTTAATAAGCCTGTGAAATAGGTTCATGTTATGATTCCCTGGTAATGATGGAAGCACAGTCATAGAAGGGTTAAGTGACTTTTTGTAACTCATGTAGAAGGCTACTGGCAGTTTGTAACACCGATCAAGAAAGATGTAGATAAATTGGAGAGCTGCTTTGTAGATTCAGAGAAGAGCCATGAGAATGATTAAAGGGTTAGAAAACATGCCTTAGACACAGAGATTGAAGGTGCACAATCTATTTAGCATAGCAAAGAAGGTGAAGAGGTGATATGGTTCTAATGCCTATTCAGAGAACAAATATTTGATGATAGGGACAGCGGAGAAAAATATGTGTTGGCTGGAAGTAGAAGCCAAGCAAATTCATATTGGCAGTAAGTTGTCCATTTTTTAAGGATGGAGGTAATGAAATATTGAAGCAATTTACTGAGTGTCATAGTGTATTCTCCATCACTGGCCATTTTAAAAAGCAGGATTGCATTTTGTTCTGAAAGAAAAGATGTGGACAAATTGGAAAAGACACAGAGAAGAGCTACAAAAATGATTTAAGATCTAGAAAATATTACCTATGAGCAATGATTCAAAGAACTGGGTTTGCTTAATCTGGAAAAGAGAAGACTGAGAGGAATAACAGTTTAGGAGTACTTAAAAGGTTTTTATAAAGTGGGGGGAGGAATTTGTTCTCCTTACCCTCTGTTGATAGGACAAGAAGCAATGGTCTTAAATTGCAGCAAAGCAGTCTGATTGATTCCCCCACTGCATGCTTTACTGAAAGTGGGTTATGAATATAAAAGTGTAACTCAGAGGTGCTTTGAACAAAATGACATGTAACCTATCATTTTCAATGTTATAATCTGCTGAATCTGTAAATCCTACCCAAAGACAGCTATTTAGGGTAAGAACTCGCAGGAACAGAATTAGCTATGCATGTTTTCTTTTGTTAAATTGGAAACTCACTGAGATCTGCTTGTCCTTATCTATAAGCACTTAAATCCTACTATTTTGCTTAATAATATTTTTTATTTATAATCAGCACCAGTGTAAATTGCTATTACCTGAAAAGGGTTACCACTGTGCATATTTCCCTTTCATTGATAAAGGGGGGTTGACTAATGCACTAATGCAGAGAGAGACAAATTTATTCGAGGTTTCGATCCCTTCTGTGGGTTGATTTTTTTGCATGCTGTGCCCTAGAACTGCATCCACCCAGAGCTATGGTTAAACAGGGTCTGTATGGCTCTGCAGGGGGTGGTAGCTCCATGAGATGTTCCTATCTCAGAACTGGAGCGGACCTTCATAGGTCATAGAGTCCAGTCCCCTGCCCTCACAGCAGGGTCTAGCACAATTCCTGACAGATTAAAAAAGAAGACTTTTTGCTCCAGATTCCTAAATCACCCCCTCAAGGGTTGAATGCACAACCCTGGGTTTAGCAAGCCTATACTCAAACCACTGAGCTATCCCTCCCTTGTGTCTTGTGTCAGGGAGACCAGAGATATTTGGCTCATCAGGACAGGACAGTGGGGGAGCCTCAGAGAACAAGAAGATGGGTGTCAAAGGCATGATCAACACACCAGGGAACATCTCAATGGATCTTCTGTGACTGCACCCCATCACAAGGAGGTTTAGGTTACACATTAGGAAACCTTCCTAACTGTCAGGGTAGTTGAGCATTGGAATAAATTGCCCAAGGATGTTGTGGATTATCCATAATTGGAGATTTTTAACAGTACCTTAGACAAACACCCATCAGCGATGATCTAGATTGTTGCTTGATCCTGCCATGAGTGCAGAGAACTGGACTTGATGACCTCTCAAGTTTCCTTCCAGTTTTAGAATTCTGATACACTCTAAGAATTACTTTGGGGAACATTCTATCACAGGTGCGGTATAGCAGGGTGCATGCACACAGTGATCTCAGTGGTCCCTTCTGCTCTTGGACTCTCTGAAAAGTATCTGGGAGTCTGAACTCCCAGCTTCCTGCTTGAGCTACTGAGTATTGTTCTCTCCTCTCTTTTGTAAGAGCAAAAGTGAGTGCAACAAGCTTATTTAGAAAGACAGGGAACCATAGCTATGCTTTCTTTTTACCTACTAAATTCCAATTAAGAAATTAGTTCTGCTTCTTTCCCCAGAGGTGAACCCATCATTTGAATTCTGATTCACTTTACTGTGTTTTTTGCCCTTTTACCATGCATAATATGCAGAAATCACATGGGCATAGTGGAATAACTATTTACTGAACATGCAGAACTTGTCCTAATTACATCTGTGCACTGCAGCTCTGGGTTCTGAAAAAAAAAAAGGACAGACTTATTTGAGGGCTCCCAAACTATTCAAAGGGACCCTATATAATCCTATGCATTACATACTTGTACTTTAGTATAAAAGACCTTGCAAAAGTCATAAATGTATTACTACTGTTAAACACAGAACGTGCTATCAAATAAATCTAGAAGATGATTTACAATGTTCCTCTGCATAGTCTCTTGCAGACATCTTAGCAGTATCTGGAATAGCATCTGTATTTTATGGTGTAACTGTATCAATGTTTTCCTGCTTAATACTTTTGGGGTCAAGCCATAGATAGCAGGACATGATGGCAACATTACAAGCAACTTTCTATTGCTGTATTATAACTTTCTTTTCTCTTTTTTTCCCAGTGGTTATCTCTAATGTAGATCATACTGCAAAACTTGTGTTTCACAGCAGTTTACGTGTCATCATTGTGACAGGTTCAGTGCCAGGGTTAGTACCATTTCTATCCTATGAGAAGAAGCGAGCCCTTTCTGCAATGTGTGAAACATAAGCAATGTAAGGTTCCACAGATTATCCTGGGTAGTCTCTTATTAAGACTTTCTTCCACAAATAAAGCCAGGCAGTCACTTGTGGCAATTTGTAGTTAGATTTAAGAGTGTTCTTCTGTAGACTAGACAAGATATTTAATAACACTGAATAATTATCATGGGCTGCATTCTTGAGGGTCAGGGTAAAATTTTCAGTCGTGCTGTGAACTACCTTAATCTGGAGTCATGGCAATCACTGGCTTTAATATCCTGTGAGGGGATGATAAGGACTTGGTGAGATACCTGTGATAAATTTCTTTGGATAAACAATTGAAACTCTTCAGATGTAGATTGAGTTCCATTGTTTTCTGGAATAAATTCATGAATTCCTGTGCTTGAAAGCAATAGTCTATCTGGAATAGTTGAATTCATACAGAACGTTCATAACCTTTAGGACTGGCATCTGGAAAGCTTTGCAGGTATCATACCTTGAAACTCATGAAAACAAACCAAGCCCATTGACTTCTCTGGGAGTTAGACTGATCATCATCCTGGAGGTGTTCTGCACATTGTGGGATTTTCTTTTTTGTTACTGATGCACATACTTGTTTTTCTATCTTGTTGGGATAACTGAGACTCTTCAGTCACTTTATAGTCACTTTATCATATCGTAGGATTTTTTTTTCACTCTTACCTTCTGTAATTCTTTAATATGGAATGAGAGAGCTTTTTGTCAAGTGTGGCCACTGCTTTGTTTTAATTCTTCCACATGTTGCTTTACTTCTGCTGAGAAAGTAATTTAACCCTCTGGCCAAACTAAAAAAGTTCTCTCTTTCCCATGGTAAACAAAAGCACTAAAAACAACACAGAAGGTGTAAATCTTCACTTAACAATACCGGGGCAGCCCGAAGTCCTGTGATTTTTTTGTCAGGCGACATCCTTTTCTCCAGGCATTTGTATGACCTCAGAGTCCATCTGCTTGTCAAGGTTCATGTGTCTGAGATGTGGAGGAGGAGCCCATGACATCTTGACACCCCAGTATTCACTACTGTCATGTAATTAGACTATGTTATGTACAAAGTATGTCTTGTGAGGTATCATTCTAAAAGTCTTGATCTGCTAGATGTTAATACCTTGTTGGATTGTATGTGTTACCTTTCGTATGTGAAGTTAGGAAGTTTGGCTGTGTATGTGTTACAAAAATATGCAAGCTTCAAAACATGCATAAGGACCCTTTAAGGGACAATACTGAAAAGGCCAATGTTAATGGCTTATGGAGAAAAAACCACATGAGCACAGGGATGAGCCCAGGAACTGTTTTCAAATGGAAGCCTCTGAGATAGTACTCCACAATGGAAACTGTTTGACCTATCTCAAAGCAAAAGAAGGTTTCCAGCAGGTGGGAAGAAGACATAAAAGGGGGATAGTGATATCACAGGGAGGTCTTCAGTCACGGTGTAACAATACACCTGGAAACATCTGAAAGGCAAGGACTGAAATGTTGGCAATGATGGTCCCAGACTGGAAGGATATTTAACCTGTGCATGAAAAACTGGGAAAACCAAGGCAACACATGCCTTAAGAATCTGCCACCTAGTTTGTCATCATCATCATCAACATGAGCTCAGCGCTGATTGGTGTCTGATGCCTCCCTCACTATTTCCTTCTATTTTTCCCTGTCCAGTGCAGAGTGCCTTAGTTTCTGTAGACTACCTCTGCACCAATCTACTATATCATCTACCCATTATCCGTGGGGTCTGCTTCTCCTATTCGAACTGTCTATTTTGCTGAATACCAGGATATTGACTTTTCATTCATCATTCATTCTGCATTTATGCCTGAATAGCTGTAATTTCTACTGTATAATCTTGTGCAGTAGGTTGTCTTTGGCTGTATCTACCTACATAATTCCTTGTTGGTGACGTTATGCATCTGTCCTGTTCTCAGGGTCTTTCTATGAGAACTCCTCTCGAACGCCAATACTCTTCTCATCTTTCATAATCACCCATATGTCACATCCAGACAACATGCTGCTGAATACACGTTTTCAAGATGCTCAGCTTCGTTCCTAAGCTAATCACTTCACTTTTCCAGATATTATCCATCACCTTCAAACCTGCTATTTCTTTCACTGTTCTAGTCACTGTTTCCTTTTTACAGTCTAGATCATACATCATGTTGCTCCCCAGATATGTGAACTTCTCCACATTCTCTAGTTCAATCCTGTCTACACCAATCTTCCTTCCTATATCCGTACCTCTAAATACCATTGTTTTCATTTTATCAATGCTCATAATCAGTCCGTACCACTTCCCTTCCTCGTTTAGCACCTGCACCATTCTCGCTAGCTTCTTTTCATCTTCCTTTATGATAACTATATCATCCATGAACCTCAATTAATTCTTATCCCATGTACTGATATCCCTTCTACCTCTTCCTTGATCTTGTTCATTACTCTCTCTAGATGTGTGGTGAAGATACTCAGTGATATCGGATCTCCTTGTCTCCTACCTCTACTCATTCTACACCAACTTCCCAACTCTCCGCATGTTCTCACTTCTGCCTCTGAATTGTTGTTGACACCCTTCAAAAACTATATCAATCTGCTATCCACTCTGTATGACTCCAAAGCTGCGTCTACACGTGCACGCTACTTCGAAGTAGCGGCAGTAACTTCGAAATAGCGCCCGTCACGTCTACACGTGTTGGGCGCTATTTCGAAGTTGAAATCGACGTTAGGCGGCGAGACGTCGAAGTCGCTAACCCCATGAGGGGATGGGAATAGCGCCCTACTTCGACGTTCAACATCGAAGTAGGGACGTGTAGACGATCCGCGTCCCGCAACATCGAAATAGCGGGGTCCTCCATGGCGGCCATCAGCTGGGGGGTTGAGAGATACTCTCTCTCCAGCCCTTGCGGGGCTCTGTGGTCACCGTGGGCAGCAGCCCTTAGCCCAGGGCTTCTGGCTGCTGCTGCTGCAGCTGGGGGTCCGTGCTGCATATACAGGGTCTGCAACTAGTTGTTGGCTCTGTGTATCTTGCACTGTTTAATGAAAGCGTGTCTGGGAGGGGCCCTTTAAGGGAGCGACTTGCTGTTGAGTCCGCCCCGTGACCCTGTCTGCAGCTGTGCCTGGCTCCCTTATTTCGATGTGTGCTACTTTGGCGTGTAGACGTTCCCTCGCTGTGCCTATTTCGATGTTGGGCTGAGCAACGTCGAAGTTGAACATCGACGTTGCCAGCCCTGGAGGACGTGTAAACGTTATTCATCGAAATAGCCTATTTCGATGTCGCAACATCGAAATAAGCTATTTCGAAGTTGGGTGCACGTGTAGACGTAGCCCAAGACTGCTCAAGTCATTTCTGACCTATGCTGTCAAATGCCTTCTGAAAATTGACAAAGCAATTGTAGATGTTCTTGTTCTTTCATCGAGCTTTCTCTGCTATCAATCTTAGCGCCTATTATCTGTTGTATGGTACTTCTGTCTTTCCTGAATACTGCTTGCTCATCCTGTAGCTGTTCTTTTGTCTGTGATCTCAGTCTCTCCAACAGTATCATTATCAGCAGCACCTTGCCTAGATGACTCATTAGGGCAATCATTCTGTAGTCCTTGCACTCCAACACACTTCCTTTCTTTTGTGTTGTCACTAGTACAGATCTTGTCCATGCCTTCTCTTCCTTCCACACTATATTGCATATTTGGTGTATTTCCTGAATCATACTTTCTCTGTATATTTGATCATCTCTCCCATGATCTTATCATGTCTTTGTACTTCTTCCTTTGAAATATAGGTCTCATGCTCAATGCTAGGCAGAGATACCTCTTTCAGCTCTATGATCAGTCTCTCTGAGACACTCGGATCCTCTTGTGCTTTGTACAGATCAGTACAATATCTTGTCCATCACTGCATAACCCTTTCCTTGTTCCATGAGCACCTTGTAATTCCCGTCTTTGATTGCCATCTGCTTTGGCTTCCACTTCCTATTAATATTCCTATTAATCTTGTACACCTCCCTGTTCTTACACTCACTGTAATACCTCTCTGTATCTTCACAGTGCTCCTCTAAGCGTTTTGTCTTATCCTTTCTAGCTGCTTTCCTTACCTCATTGCATTCCATTCTATGTTGCTGTTCTGCCCTTTCAGAAACATTCCTTCTGGTCTTCAATGCTGTCATCTCTTGGACCAACTTCAGTGTCTCCTGTGTAATCCACTTCTTATTGATCTTCTCTTCTTCCAGAACAGTCTGTTTAATTGCTTCTTTAATTGCCATGGCTATCTTTTCGACTCCCTTATCGAGGTCTTTCTCTGTGCCCACATTCCTGATCTTTTCTTTGAGCACTGCTCTGTACACATTCCCTATTTCTTCCTTGCCTAGATTTGCCATGTCTCTTCTTTTCTTAAACTGTGTCTTATACTTTCTCTTGAGTTTAATTTTGATGTGCGTGAGCACTAGACCTGTTTGAGTCTATCCCCACTCCTTGGAAAGTTCAACACTACTGTACTGATGTTACCCATCTTCTTTTTATCGAGATCATATTTATCATGTCTTGGACTTCCTGTCATTTGATTGCCATGCCCACTTCCAACAGTCCTTTTGTTGAAATCTCATGTTGCAGATCACAATCTCATGCTCCACAGGAAACTCTAGTGGGTTCTCACCTCGTTCATTTCTTTCTCCATATCCAAGCCTTCCCATGACTCTCTTCCAACCTTCGTTATCTGTTCTGACCTTCATGCTCCAATTTCCTTCTATGATCAACACATCTCTATCTCCTCCAGCATCTTTGTCAAGTTTCTATAGAATAGATCAATCTCTTCCCCCATACTTTCCAACATGGGTGCATACACCTGAATGACCGAGATGTTGCACAATTTCACTTTGAATCTTGCTACCATCATCCTTGCACTCACCAGTTTATATCCTAACAATGCTCCCCCAGCTCCTTTGCTAAGAAGAAATCTGACTGCTGCTTCATGCTTCATTTTGTTCCCTGACCAAATGACTTTGCAAACACACATCTCTCCCAATGCTGTCCAACACATCTCTGCCAATCCAAGTATATTGCATCGGTATCTCTCCATTTCCTTTCGAAGCAGCTGTAACTTTCCAGTCACCCACTTGTTCGGACATTGTACATTCCAATTGACAGTATATGTGTTAGATGTAATTTTCTTTTGGTAGCCAATTTATCAAACCAACCCTGATCACTCAGTGTTATTGCCTACCTTTTTTCATCTGGGCTACATCCAAGCCGGCATCTTTTATCGGTTAGTCATACTAGCATCAGATTTAATTCATTTTGCTGTTTTATGATCAGTGTATCGTCACTCATGTGACCAACCCTCCTCCTTTATCCAGGTTTGGGACTGGCCTGGCACCCCTAGGGGATTCATAGCAGAGTTAGCCTGTTTGTCACTCAGGATATATACACATTAGCCAATTTCACTGTACCTGTTTAATGTGCTAATCTCAGTTTGTGGGTTTAGGTTGTTTATTAAGGTAATCTGCTTTGATCTGTTTGCTATCACTTATGATCATTGAAAATTTACCTTTTGTAGTTAATAAAAATCTCTTGACTATAAACATGACTGTTGCCCAGTTTGTGCAATTCATAGCGGGAGGTGACGTGGGGTGGGAAAGCCATGCATCTCCTCCTACATTGAGAAAGCTGGTGATTTCGTATGAGCTTGCACTATGCAGATCCCACCATACAGTGAAAGGCTATTATCTTCTGTTTACTCCTTCACAGAGCATGTGCGCGAATGCTGGGTTAATCCCTGAGCTAAATTCCCTCTCACAGATTTTACTGCAGTCCTTCTGCAGCTGGGTGAGTTCTTGCCTAGGTGTGTGCTGGAAAGGGGCTTGAGAGCCTGGCACAGTAACTCAGTGCAAGGGAAATGCAGGCTGGCACAAGATGTAGTCTCAGTGTGACCTCAGTACATCTGTTTTAAACTATGGATGTTTGCACCACAAGCAGCGATCACTGATACATACGGTATCTCATATTAGAATTTCTAACAAAGGACAGGGAATGTGATTGGGGTATCTCACATAAGGATGAGAAGAACTGTAAAAATTAAGAATATAGTCTGGACCTATTTCATTTTATACCATACTTATAAGGTGCACACAAAGTAATGGTGGAACTGCACTGTTAAAAGGAGAGCACTGTTGCCATTCTGATAGTAGGTCCCCTGGAACTCCCCAGCATGCATGCCTGGTACTTCATTCTTTTGTGTGGTGCAGCCTGTTTACCCTACCCTATTATAGCAAGACCACTCTAAAGAGGTGGATATAGCGTTTCTTCTCTTTCTACCCTTCTCCATGGGGGATAATGCTTGCACACTATTTTTCTTCTCAGTGATCACAGTTACCACCATTTCAATTGATCCTTGTGTAAATCAGACAGCTATGAGAAGGTGTTCTTGTACCTTTTCAATGGTGGAAGATTTTATTTCTGTGTCGAACAGAGTCCACTTTGATAGGGATTGTCTTTTCCATGTTATATATCTTGTTTGTTGTATCTTAATTTCATTCCTGCTTGGGTTCCATTGTATTATGATGTAAATACAATGATATACTTAATTGTTTGGTTTGACTGCTTGGAAAGTCATTTCTCACACTTGAGTCACTATTGTACCACTTTAGAGAAAATATATGGAGAAGCGAGTTGGGAAATGTCTGGTGGGACTGTTTTTCATTGAAAAAGACAGTTTAATCAAAATATTTTGTGGAAATGTGTTGATTTCAGTGAAATTTTGATGAGAAAAACTTACGTTGAGTTTTCGTTTTGATTAATTTTACTTTAATTATAAATATTTTGCATTTTATATATAATATTGTATAATGCTATACATATTAAAAATGAATTTTAAAACATTTAATACTATCAGAATGAAGTTTTTTTGATGACCCCCAATATAATTATTTCAAGATTTTCATTTTGAGGGTACTTTTGCAATTTCATTTTTTTGTTCTAATTTGGAACACTTACCTCCCCACCCCACTCCCCAAAAAACTGAAATTTCCTGTGGAATGGAAATTAGACCAGGCCTGATTATAAACGTTTTAGAAAGGAAAGAGCCTTACGCAGAGTCTAGATTCGGTCTGGCTGTCGGCAGCATGATGCAAATGATGGCTAACGATATTACAAATAGCTGCTCATTTGCATATTTACATGACTCATTTCCATATTTTCAGCATAAAACAATTAGTTTAGAGGTGGCTTTGCTGACAAAAAACCCTCTGTCACCAGGTCCTTATCCTTTAGGTGTTTTTTGTTGGCAGAACCATGTGTACACTTTTTGTTTTCTGTGGTGAATATGCAAATGAGTGGGGTGAATATGCAAATGAGTGACTGTTTGCCATTTTGTGAACCCTCATTTGCATCATACTGCCAGCAGTTGACTGAATCTAGCCTTTGAGACTAGCTAGGGTAATAACAAATGTAGTGTGAATGATACACATGGCTGTAACAGTTACTTCTCAGGGTATATCTGCACTGCAGTTAGATACCTGCAGCTGTCCTATGCTGTCGACATACATTAAAGGGCTATTTGAATGCTGTGTAGACATTTGTACTTATGTGCAAGCACAAGGCCCTGCAAGATGAAAGGCCCCCAAAGTTGAGGCTGCAGACTGAGCCCAAACATGTACAACACAATTAAAGGGTTGTGTGAGCCTGTCACCTGGCATTGGCCAGCAGTAAGTTTTTAATTAATTCATAAACTAATGCCCTCACTGTATTTACTTCATTACATATGAAGATGGTTTATAGCCTCTGAGAGTGTGTGACTTTAAATTTCAATTGCCAAGATATCCACTGTCTGCTCTACAATACAGACTTAATTTGGAATAAATATGTCACTTGGGTATAAAAAAAACAATACCCAAAATGATGTTGTTGTACTGACCTAACTTAAGGTGTAGACAGTGCTATGTTGGTGGGAGAGCTTCTTTTTCTTGCTATGTTGGGGAGAATCTCTCTTTTCCTGAGGATGCTAAACACCTTGCTACAGACTAGTGATGTCAAAACTGTACAGGCTGTTTCACCTTCAGACTCCAAAGAAAGTACAGGACTCTTATGACTCTTGAGTTGTTTTTGCCATCCTTTTCCTACTTTGAATCAGGGACAGAAACAAAAGAACTTCCTCTGTTATCGGCGTGCAAGTTACTGTTCCTTTGCACAGCTCTGCTAGCTGAGGTGCACAGGAGTGAGGGGTTGGGTCCATTCCAGGAGACAGGAAGTAACTTAGGTCAGTTCTCTTGGCAAACCATGAAGCCCATCATTCAACCTCATTTCTCAAGAGGAGTGTATAACACGATGACAGAGCCATTACATTCTTGTACTTCCTACCGCTTTTCATTTTATTGGCAAAAACATCTTTTTAAAGACATACACTGTATGTCTAGCAATGATTTGTTTTGTAGAATCCCATCTAGAGCTAAAGGCAATATGATGAATGAAAGGAGGTAGAAGTCCCCAGGAATACTGGATCATCCCTTCTGCAACATTCATCACAGAAACGTGAGGTTCTGCACACATCATGAAGAAGGCTTTGATATAAGCTACATCATAGAGAACAAGAAGAATGCAAGTACTTTCCTCCTAAGTGTTATCAGCATTTGCAGGGACATATACATGAAAGGACAGGATAAAACCCGTGAGCAATTTGTTAACATAATGGTATGTTGTGTCTCTGTTGGTAATAGAGTGGCCTTCAGATTCACCCGAATCCAAACTGTGTTGTCTGGCTCACTAATCAAAAATCATCTTAAAGCAAAAACAGAAACATGACAGGAATGCAAAGATCAGGAGAAGTCCTTGGGATAAATTAGTTGAGTCCCAAATAAATCTGTTCTTAAAATCAGTCAGAATATAGGGCACTAATACTGAGTCAGTTCCATTAAAAAAAAAAGCAAAACTCACTCTGATGGTGGCTATATACAGTAAACCCCCAATATGCACAATTTTGACTTGTGCTTAACTTGCGTTTATCACAAGTTAAGTGCAAGTCAAAATCCTGGAGTCACCGGGGCTGGGGCTGGGGCTGGGGCTGGTGGAAGTGCAGCTCCTCTACCAGCTCCCTGCTCCAGGCCCCTGCTCCCCCAGATGGGGGAAGCCAAGGAGAAGTTGCTCTGCCACGGCTGCCTACCCATCCAGCTCCCCCACCTGGGGGAAGCCAAGTGGACAGACCGCTGTGCCACTGTGGCTTCTCCCTGGAGGAAACTGGGTGGGCAGTCATAGCAGTAAAGCTTCTTCCTGGCTTCCCCCCAGCTGGGACAAGCAGGTACAGCATTGCTGTCTGCGTGCCTGGCTTCCCCTAGCTGGAAGTTGCAGATTGCAGACCCCTGGGCTAGACATATGAGGGAGCAAAGGATGAGCATAGTCTGGTGGCAACAGTTTCTTGGAGCCGTGGAACTCAGACAGACATAATGCCTTCTGGAACACGGGAAGAGCATGACTGCTAGACCAGTTGCAGAGAGACAGCTTGAGTGGCACTAAGGAAGCTGTTATAATCTCCATGGGAGGTTCAAGACCACACTCTAGTCTCCCCATAGAGGCCCTTGTCCCTTCCATGGCCTGTATGGGGAGACTAGTCATAAAGTCACTGCTAGCCTGGAGCAGTCATTGCACTGTTATCGTGCCTGACTCATGTGCAATGGTACAATGTGGGAAAGACTTCCATGAATGCAAATGTGAACAAAGTCTCATAGGTAGTAGGAGGCCTTTATTCTGTAGCATCATTCTTTTCCCTTGACAAATGATCCTAATGAAAAGCTTTTTTTGCAGTCATCTATAAGCTGAAATAAATGTAGTTCCCAGCTCAAAATATTAAGTAACAGTTCAAATAGGTCTAGATGTTGGTCCATTATGATTAATCATAGTTAAGGCCCAGCCAAATTCACAGTCCATATGGCCAATTTCATAGCCATATGATTTGAAAATTGACAAATCTCCCATTTTCAGCCGTGTAAACGTGAAATTCCATAGTATTGTAACTAAGGGACCCTGACCCAGAAGGATATGGGTGACGGGGGATGGGAGGGTCACAAACTTGTTGTAGGGATGTCATGGGGTTGCCACCCTCACTTTTATGGGAGGTGGACTCTGAAGGCTGCAGTCACGGAGCTTCCTGCAACCACAGAAGGGTCCAAAATGTAGAAGTGCATCTGAACTCTGTGGTGTTGGGAGCATCCATCTAAGGGCTCCTCGCTGCTAGTCCTGACTGGCTTACTGAGGACAACACTTGTCCTCTTCCTACGCAGCTGCAGGAATTGCTGCATGCCCTGGCCCACATTCAGCTTCAAGAACCTTGTGCTGCTGCACAGTCCTAGACAGCCTCCTGCAGCAGTGGGAGACACTCCAAGGTGGATCTGGTTTGGTGTCTCACTCCAGCTGTGAGAGCAGTTTTCAGGGAATAGGCAAATCCTGTACCTCGACTGCCTAATAAGATCTAGGAAGCCCTCTTTGATACGGGAGTCCTTGGAACAAGGATACATCAGAATTCATAGGGAAGGGCTCATTTCATGATTCATGACACTATTTTTCATGACCATGAAATTGGTAGGGCCTTGGTCATAGTTATGGAATATCACGTACCTACTTTTAATTATAGCCATTGGAATTGTGTTAGTGACAATAATGATCTGTGTCAAATAGTTGATGCATTCTTCCAGTTTTGAGAGTGCCTATGACACTTTTCTAGAAGAGAGAGAAACAATGGCCATTTTTTTGTAAGATGATATAATTTAGCTCCTCTTATTGGATCACTGATGCCTAAAGTTGTACAAATATAGAAGAAGACATGACCCCTACCTCAAAGAATTCACATTCTGCCTCTGTATTTGGGGAGTTCAAATGTGTTTTTCCTTCTTTTTTCTGATGGTTTTTGAATTTGACTGAATAACATAATTACTGACCCCTCCAGGGTAATCTTCTGAGGAATAACTAAAGGAACACTGCTGCTAATAAAATTTGATCTTGAAGAATTTACATAATAAGGCATCTGTTATCAAATAAAGTAATTATGGGGGATGTCAGATTTCTATTGCACTTTTACTGGAAATTATACCCTTGATTGACCACAGAGCACTAGTCTTTTTATTCCCAAAGAATGTTAAATACCCTTGTACAAAATAACCAAAACCACTATATAAAACAAAACCCCCAGAAATATGTACACAGCAAAACTGTGAGTGTATTATCATCACCTATTTTCTCTTCTGCACAGCTGTCCTTCCTTTTTTTTGTTACATATGTATTTTACATCTTATGGTAAGGCTACTCAAGATGGAGGCTGTATTCACCTGTAGGTCTCTTCCTCGTAATTTTATATCACTATCAATGACTGTAATATCTAAGCATTTTTCATGTAAAATAGAGTTGGCTATGACTTCCTGAAGTTTCTGGGACTTCTCCCGTTTTGGTTTATAGAACTTCTGCTTTGGTTTTAAAATATATTTTATGTTCTGCATTATTCCAGAGGACTGCAATGTCCATGCTGTTCAGAGAGGATGATGTGCTTTGCTGTCTGTTGTGACTTGATCCGATAGTGACTTTAATCCATTAGATTAAAGGTTCTGTTCAATATTTTCATCAATGATTTAGATATTGGCATAGAAAATACATTTATTAAGTTTGCAGATGATACTAAGCCAGGAGGGGTTGCAACTGCTTTGGAGGATAGGGTTAAAATTCAAAATGATCTGGGCAAATTGGAGAAATGGTCTGAAGTAAACAGGAAGAAGTTTAATAAAGACAAATGCAAAGTGCTCCATTTAGGAAGGAACAATCAGTTTCACACATACAGAATGGGAAGCAACTGTCTAGGAAGGAGTATGGTAGAAAGGGATCTAGGGGTTATAGTGAACCACAAGTTAAATATGAGTCCACAGTGTGATGCTGTTGCAAAAAAAGCAAACATAATTCTGGGATGCATTAACAGGTGTGTTGTGAACAAGACACAAGAAGTCATTCTTCCCCTCTACTCTGCGCTGATTAGGCCTTAGTTGGAGTATTGTGTCCAGTTATGGGCACTGCATTTCAAGAAAGATATGGAGAAATTGGAAAGGGTCCAGAAAAGAGCAACAAGAATGATCAAAGGTCTAAAGAACATGAGCTATGAAGAAAGGCTGAAAGAATTGGGCTTGTTTAGTTTGGAAAAAAGGAGATTAAGGGGGGACATGATAGTGACTTTCAGGTATCTAAAAGGGTGTCGTAAGAAGGACGGAGAAAATCTGTTCTTCTTGGCCTCTGAGGATAGAACAAGCAGCAATGGGCTTAAACTGCAGCAAGGGAGGTTTAGGCTGGACATTAGGAAAAAGTTCCTAACTATCAGTGTGGTCAAAAACTGGAACAAATTGCCTAGGGAGGTTGTGGAATCTCCATCTCTGGAGATATTTAAGAACAGGTTAGATAAATGTCTATCACGCATGGTCTAGACAGTACTTGGTCCTGCCATGAGGGTAGCGGACTGGACTCGATGACCTCTCAAGGTCCCTTCCAGTCCTAGCATTCTATGATTCTATGATTAACAATTAGGATCAATGTCCTAAACTGACAGTGCACAAGCAGTGGGAGTCAAGTGAAGGGCAAGACCACAAGCTCAGTATATTCACATGAACAAACTATGATGGATACAGACAGGTGTCTTTTTGCCCCCAGGGTTTCCATTATCTTCACATTTCATCTTCCGATACAATGAATTGCAGTATGCCAGTGGGGTGGCGACAACTGCATGGATTGCTGTGGTTAGACCTTCATCCAGCAGGAAGAGGTGGTATTTCTTAGTAAGTTGGAGAGTAAAAGAAGTGATTCTAGCCACAGAATCTGCTGACTCATCCAAGTTTAATGTCCTGTGTTTGTGCAACATCTATCACAAAATAGGGTTTCAGTTTCAAATGTAGTCCTTAGGCACTACCACTTTGTAGATATAGTAACTTCTAAAAATTCAGCTTGGATATTAGTTACATGACATCACATGTATAATTGCTAAAATCTGAACTGATTCAGCCACACGATACCTAAGATCAGTGTCTGACCACTAGATGGTGCTGAAGATACTAATGGTGAATCAAATAGTGCAGATTAGAGACAGAAGAAATCCAGTACAAGATGGACCCATTTCCACTACTATTCTAACACTTTTATTAGCCATTACTCCAAACCCTTCTTCTCTGTAATGCAATCATTTAATGTTTTATTTTCTGGATCTGAAGGAAATTTCCATACATTCAAATTGTTGATGAAGGCAGAAAACTTGACTAACTTTATAATTTGGTGCCAGCATTTTTAGATACTGATAGCTAAATTAGGCAGCCAACTCAATTTGAAGGTTTTAAACATTTTTTGTATGGGATGGGCCACAGGGTGGAGAGAGAAGGGGGAGTGGTTTGTTTGGTTTTGCACATCAGATAAGCCTGTATATTTCTTTCATGAAAGTCAAATAAGAAAAATATAGTGCAGACCTTTCCATCTAAAATAAGACAATATTGAGAAGTCACACTTTCTGCTCTCTTTATGTTGAAGAGTATCTTAAGGGATTAAAATGTCTTTATAGTTAAGAGAATACTTCATAACGAGTAATTTGTTTGATAGGCTTTGTCTCCACACATATTGCAATTTACTCATCTTGAGAGAATTGTAAGCTCACTTATGAGCAGTTTGACATGAATATCTGATATGTGAAGTCTGAGGTTTGTGCAATATAAAATTAGTTCTTTAAGGCCATGTCTACACTTACAAAAAAACTTTGAAATGGCCATGCTAATGGCCAAATTGAAGAATACTAATGAGGCACTGAAATGAATATTCATCGCCTCATTAGCATGCCGCCAGCCACAGCTCTTCCAAAGTGCCACGTTTTGCTCGCCCATGGCTCGTCCACCTGGGGGTCCTTTTCGAAAGGACCCTGCAAACATTGAAATCAGCTGATAGGAATAAGGGGATTTTGATGTTTGCAGGGTCCTTTTGAAAAGGATCCCCACGCAGATGAGCCGCGGGTGAGCGAAATGCAGCACTTTCAAAGAGGCGTGGCCAGCGGCATGCTAATGAGGCACTGAATATTCATTTCAGCACCTCATTAGTATTCTTCGATTTGGTCACTAGCATGGCCACTTCAAAGTTTTTCGTATGTGTAGACATAGCCTAAGTCTTTAGGTACATTTCTGTTCCTTGATGGGCTAACTTTTAGAATCAGGTTTTCTAGTGTGTGTGTTCATAGCTAGTGAATTTTAAATTTGGCATCATAGAGTATTTCCAATATGTACTTAAAAATTGCTGTTTCTGTGAACATTTAATTCTCAGCAATACGTGTTAAAATATTTAACAATGTCTGCTCAACTTTACATAAAACCCAACTATTACACATGCACACCCCTCCCTCCCATTCTAGATATAGCACTTACTACAAAGCGTCATTGAAAGCCAATTAAACTTACTCATGGCAAAAAGTGTTAAACTCAATATTTTAATACCAGTCCTGGTTTTGTGGCTGTTGCAGTGGAAAAGGTAGATTTTGTACCCACTGTAATTGGCATTGCAATCCCCAAAACTTCTTCTATCAAGAGTCACATTCTGTGGGGTGTTTGAGTCACCTAGCACCAGGATTTCAGTGGGAATTGCAGTAGTTCAGCCCGTCATTGGATTGGCCCACTGTGGTTCTCACTCTAAGTTGTTATAAGATCCAGACAACAGGAAGCCCCACGTTCATTAGAAACAACTCATCAGTCAGTAACCCCTGTGGCTAAGTGTGGGCCTTCCCTTTGGTGGTTTCCCCTGTTGAACATCTCTCCATGGGCCTTTAGTGTCCCAGTTATCAGGCCAAGTCTGTTAAAAGTTCACTCTTTCTCAGAGGTGTTCAAAGTCCCAAAATAAGTACCACTTTTAACAAAAGTCCCAAGTTGCCATAAACAAAATTTTTGGTAAGGCTCCTAAACAGTCACTTTACTCCTTATAAGTTCAGTTTTCTGTTTTTCTCATTCTTAACAGCTTGCTGACTCACTGGGCTTTTCATTATTGGAAGTCCAAGTATGCCATAAACCAAACCTTCTCCCCCAACATCTTCTCTTCAGATGTCTCTTTTTTTATGGAATGCTGACCTCAGGATCATGTTCCAGAGGCCTGCCAAAGGAGATCATGCTAGTCTCCTCTATCGCTATCGCCTCACTCATGGGTTTCCTCCCTTTAAGTCCTACGTACAACACAGTTGTTACAAGTTGGGCCTAATTAAACAGGGATGGTCTGCCCCAGAAACCCTGGCTCCATAGAGGCTTTAAAGTTAATTGGCTAGGTTGAGCCAAGAGATGTATATACCCTGCATTTGTAAATGTTGCCTACCTATGAACACATTTATACATTGAACTATGCCAGCCTTCACTTGGAAAGACTTGGCCAATTAATTTGCTTATAGCATTTACTGTTATGGGTCATGCCTTCATGAGAAACTACAAGCTTCCACTTTATTATGTAACATTTCTGTCTTCTGCCATGCCACTCCAAATGCAGTCAAAGATTACAGTATTCCAGTAGCCCAGAATAGGTAGGGGTACTAGTGAACTATCTGCTTTCCTAAGGGGCATTTAGGGCTTGTGTATGTTTGCCCCCAACTTTGAAGGGGGCATGTTAGTCAGGGTGATGGCAGATTACTAATGAAGTGCTGCGGTGAATATGCAGCGCTTCATTAGGCTAATTCTCCCCCCAGCAGCAACTTCGAAGTGTCAAACTTCAAAGTGCCGGCATGCGTGTGGCCACCAGTGCTATGAAGTAGCATGGGCACTTCGTAGTGCCCACGGCTACATGCATGCCGGCACTTCAAAGTTGGACACTTCGAAGCTGCCGCGGGGGAGAATTAGTCCAACGAAGTGCTGCATATTCACTGCAGCACTTCATTAGTAATCTGCCATCACCCTGATTAACATGCCCCCTTCAAAGTTGGGGGCAAGTGTAGACAAGCCGTTAGGATTAAGTAAATCCTTATTTCCTTATTTGATGAGCAGCCTGAGAGACTTCAGTGGGCCATACTCATCTGAGAAAGATCTAGCCCTCAAGTCCACCATCAAGGCAATGGATGTTTTTTGAAATTATTCTAGGGCTTTGAAGAGATTGTTAAATTTGTCACCTAAATATTTTCTGCTGCTTTTTCAGTCACTGACTATATTTGTTGTTTATTCATACCCATTTTTACAGCCTTAACTCAGGCAAAACTGCCATTAACTAACTCTGTTGTGAGTTGCCTGAATAGGAACTATTGGATTAGGCCTAAATAGCATAGCTCATCTGATTTGGAAGGCTTCTGAAATGTCCTTTAATCCATATAACACATGCAAATTATTTGCTTAATTTATTTCGCCTCTTTGTCTTGTCTTTTTCATTCTGTATTGTATTTTTTTTTCATTGTGATCATGAACAGTCTGCTGAAAGTATTTAATACAGCAGTCTAGTTCAGCACTCTCTTGTCCATCATCTATAATCCTGCATGATTTAGTTAGCTGGGTGACCACTTATGCTAAGTTTCCCATGGTTCCATTAAGTTTGTTTACAGCCACCAGTCCTGGCTTTCAGTGTTCTGTGCTGTTATTTAGCTCTAATTACCCCTTAATGTCTTCTAAGATCTCATAAGCTTTGGAAGTGTTGGTAATGCTGCTAGTTAATATTGACCTCCCACGGTCTGGCAAATTCTCTCGTTCAGCACCAGTCAAGTCCCAAGGGCGCCAGACTAGAGAAGTTCAACTGTATTTAGTATAGTAACAGAGAGGGAGCCATGCTAGTCTATATACTGTCAAAACAAAAAAGCTGTCAAGTAGCACTTTAAAAACTAACAAAAGAATTTATTAGGTGAGCTTTCATGGGACTGACCCACTTCTTCAGACCATAGCCATACCAGAACAGACTCAACATTGAAGGCATAGAGAACCAAGAACAGTAATCAAAGTTGACAAATCAGAAAAAAATTATCAAGGTGACCAAATCAGAGAGCACGGGGTGGGGTGGGGAGTCAAGAATTAGATTAAGCCAAGTATTCCAAAGAGCCCCTATAGTGTCCCAGAAAATTTGCATCCCCGTTCAAACCACGTGTTAATGTGTCGAATTTGAATATGAAAGAGAGTTCATATTTTTCACTCTCTTTCATATTCAAATTCGACACATTAACATGTGGTTTGAACCGGGATGCAAATTTTCTGGGACACTATAGGGGCTCTTTGGAATACTTGGCTTAATCTAATTCTTGACTCCCCCCCACACCCCTCTGCTCTCTGATTTGCTCACCTTGACCATTTTTTTCTGAATTGTCAACTTTGATTACTGTTCTTGGTTCTCTATGCCTTCAATGTTGAGTCTGTTCTGGTATGGCTACGGTCTGAAGAAGTGGGTCGGTCCCATGAAAGCTCACCTAATAAATTCTTTTGTTAGTCTTTAAAGTGCTACTTGACAGCTTTTTTATTTTTTGTTTGTATTTAGTATGGTGACTTAAAACTGTGACAGTCATTGATTGCTCACATAAGTAATATGGTATAGTGTCTGTTCCCTGACTAGATAAAAAGAACAATGAATTGCACAAACCAGGTTGAAACTCTGAGGGAAAGGAACCAATTAAAGCAAGTGAAAGCACAATTGTATTTTTAAAAGGCAGATCGTTTCCTTTCTGGGCTTTATGCAGGTTTACGTGAGGATTGCTTCTAGAAAGAACAACAACAAAAAGAGGCTACTGTAAGGTTTTTTCGCGGGCTGCCAAATTTGTTTGGTCCTAGTTATGAAAGGTATAGTTAGAATGATCCTTGTTCAACTTGTTTAATTGATTTTTTGAGTCCATGAGAAGGGTTTGGTGAGGGGTTTTGGAATTCCTGTTAACTTTTTTGTGCTTCATACATGCTTTCCGTAAATGTTCAACAAACTAAAACTGAATTTCTTGGATGCTCACAGAAAAGGAACACAAAGGAGCATGAACATAGTTGATACAGTTTTGATTTTAAATTCAAGCGAATGCTTGTGAAATGTCTGTTTTATCTGTCAGTATTCACACAACTCTGGTATATTTCTACAGAACTGCTTTATCAAACATTTGTTTTTCTGAGGTTACTGACTTTTTTTTTGACATGCAAATTTCCAAAAATGTCTTTCAAACTTGGCCTGCAAACATGAATGCAAATGTAATTTTTAATCTGAAATTCACACTTACATGCACACCTTGTAAATAAATAATAAAAATAAAATATTCAGCATGACTGAGTTGGGATCTATCAAGCTGTTCACATTGTTTCAAGGCACCAATGCATCATTTGCATGTGGTCCACATTCTGAAGCTTTTCTTCACTTTTGAAGGAGTTAGAGGTTTAATGTTTTAACGGAAATCTGGAGCACAGTTGGGCAGCAAGCTTTTTCCCCAGAAGCTGCATTTATGTAGCTATTAGTATGGGCTCTGCTGATTGCTAATCATTCAGTCTTTTAAAGCATATCAGACTGCCATATGTGAGCACTATTACCAGTCATCCTGTACTGATGAGCTGTGCAACAATGCCTTTGACCATTTTTATTTAGCAAGAAATATGATCCGTGGTTATGCAGATATGGAAACAAATGCTCTTGTGAACTGTTTATTTGTATTGCCCATAGCAACTCTCTTCTACTGTAAATTACAATGTAAGTCAATGGTGCCCAAACGTCTCCTGTCACATCCTCCTTACCAATAATGGAATCTGTCTGTGCCCCCTTTCATACATCACTGCACAGTGGGTGCAGCAGAGGAGTTGGGCTAAACATGCTGGGGTTAGTGATGGTGCTAAGCTGGGGAAGGAGTGGCGCTGTGGCCTGCACTGTACCTGTGGTTGGTACAGAATAGAGCTGAGGATGGAGCTGACCTGGGGGCAGAGGAGAGGTGGCCAACACTTATTCCCCACCACTTCTGGAGTTGGCCCAGGCACCACTGTACCCTCTAACATACCTCTGCCTCTCCAGGAAGGTGCACCCTGTGGTTTGAGAACTACTAATGTAACCCCTTTCTTCTTATCTTCCAGCCTACAGATTTTTAATTTGCATTCAATTTAATTCTTTTTACTTATCTATCTTACAACAGGACTGATTTTCAGTAAAGTCCATTAAGTTAAATGCCAAAGCTTGTTGTATCACCATAAATCAGATCACTGTTATTTCTATGGTCTATTTGTGGAATATTACTTCAGAATGTAAGAACAAAACTAGAGTATGTGATTTTTATTTCACGTTTCCAAATTCTGGAAATAAACTACTGCTAAATCAAATTACATATCTACAAAAATTATGCTTACATATGTTAAAATAATACTTAACAGTGTTTCTTTTTCAGGACCTTTTAAATTAATGATCACAACAATTTTAGTTTTATATATAGGCCTAGAAGAGTCTAAAAAATTTTAACACAAATGTTGAAACAACTCTTTTTACCATCTTGATTGTTCAAACAGTGGACACATTTATACTTTCTCTTTCAGTCTTTGTTAATCTCATAGTTAAATATAATTTATATTTCTGGAGTAGAATTCTAACTATATAATTTGAGTTAATTTACATGGACTTTCTGCAAATCAGGAGGTAGAGACCAAGATCCTGCACCATTAGTCAATGGGAGTTTTGCCTTTGACTTCAACAAGTGTAGTATGATCAAGGTCTAGGAACCTGACCCAACTTACTGTAACGAAGTGAAAAGACACCAATTGAGTTCAGTGAGCTTTGGATCAGGCTATTGGGCCCATTTGTTTCTCTGATTTATGCAGCAATACTGATGTCGGTAGACCACCCCTAGATTTCCTTCATTGTAAGTGCTGCTTGAATTTGCCTCAGTTCCATGATTTACAAGTTGTTTATATACTTGGTATTTTCTAACCTCTACCTACATCAAAAATCACATTCAAACACTCCTACAGTTACGTAGCAATCTCCCCTCAAGTCCATTCTGTGTTCCAGTGGGCTTCATGAACCTGACACGAAATTGGATAAAAAGAGAGAAATGATTTTGTGGTAGATAGTTGTAATTGAAACAATAGGAGACCCAGAAATAAATTCAGTTTATAACTACAGTTACATTTGGAATGTGAGATCCATCACTTTTATGTTGTAGCACCATCATTAAGTTGCAGTGCAAGCATAAAATTTTAATTCTTTTCACAGTCAGGAAATTTGATTTTGTGTTGACAGCAGGAGCAGCATGTCAATGTGCAACCAGTAATGATGATTATTCCCTAGTTAGGCAAATAAAAATGACAGGCTGAGCTGTTGAACAATGCATTGAACTGATCTAGATTTTTAAAATATGTATGTTGAAAACAAGAAGTATCTATTTGAATTTCTAAATAATTTTGGAAAGATCTTTAATTAGACAGAGCAAACAATGAGTAATTGAGCATGGACATGTGAACTGTAACCCCTGCAGGCAATCTTATCTGAAGAAAACTGCATCGTCCTAAAAATATTGGAGTCCCAGCAAATATCAGTCAACAGTTCTCATTATGGTATAAAAGAAGAGTAATTCAGTTGAAGTTGGTGGAATTTCAATGATATAAACCTAAATATAACGTGAATCAAGCCCAGTGTGTTTTCTTAAAGGTTCAGATACTGTTTCCTCACCAAATAACCATAAATACTTTATATATTTAGATTTATGTGTTGTGTAGACTGACCCAAGCCATTACCCACTCATGAATATTTATCAATGGATGAATTTTATTCAGAATCTTCCCATACAAATGGTCCTAAACAATGAGAGATGTCTGCTTTAGGGAAAAGCTGCACCTGGGGCCCCATTAAGATGCTGTAGGCTAACACACATTAATGAGCACACTACAAGAAAAAAATGGCTTTTGGCATTCAGGATGGAGTTTGCACATAGCATGAAACTTCCCCCTACAACACTTGCCCTGTATTTTACCTTGATGGTAGGAGAAGCACAAGTGTAAAAGCTGTGCAATGAGACCTACATACCATGTGGAGGGAGGGGGCCATACTAGTCCGAGACCAGACCAGACGCTGCTGCTGAGTTAGGGTGAGTGTGCAGACCTAGTGAACCAAAAACCTGAAAACAAGGAGCAGTCACCTTCAGATTTGTCCACAGTGAACTGAAGTGAACTATTGCCTGCAGATTGAGAAGTTGAAACAGGATTAATTTGACTCTCCAATCATAAATTTCAATACTCAGTCCCTCTTTATTCCATGTCTTTTCAGAAGCTCCCAGGACCACCATCCACTTCTCAAAAATCGTTAATGTGATTCTTTTTGTCCATTAAGATGTAGGGGTAAGAGCCTATTTGGAAAGGAGCAGAATTGGTTAGTTTTACTGGTGGGCAAACAATTTCAGGACCTATTTCTGAAATTTCACCTACATAGTTGAAGTTTGCAAACACCTTAAATTTTAAAATTAAGATTGAAATTCGATGGGCTTGTGATGTAATATGAATATTGGATACAACAGTTTCAGTCTCTAGATGAGTCATGATTCAGATGTTTTGAAAGAATGATATATAACTAAATGTTCAGAAACTTGATTCATGCAAGTATTTTTTCCTTTGGTGTACATTTTAAATAGTGATTCTGCTTCTGACACTTTACCAAAGATCTCTAAATATTAGGAATTATCAATAACATCTGAATTAAACCCTAACCACTATCATTCTTGTTCAAGTAGTTATAAGAAGCCCACCATGACGTCTAGGATGGACCACTGCAATAAGAGAGCTAATGAACAGATTAATTTACTTTATACAGTGATTGTGGTTCACTTTCCTATGAATTCTACACTGTCTCTCTTTCTCCTTATATGAAAGCTAAAATGATTAGAACAATAGCTCATTACTATGGCACTTTTAAAAAATGTACTTTTCTTGTCTTACATATATTCCAAATGAACTTTTGTAATGTATGTTAAGTGCCTGATCAGATTGGCTGGAATAAAGACACAAAGCTGTTTTTAATTCTTTGTTTTTTTGTTTTAAATAGTGTGTGCACTGGCTCTGAATTCTGAAAACAGGTTTAAAGTACTTGAGAAGTAACTCTAGGGAAATTGAGAGAGATTCAGGAGAATAGATGCTAATTTTAATCACCTTCTCTTTCATGATATGGGCTCAAGAATAAAGAAGATGAAGCACTAATTTAGGACCAGATTTTCAAAGCTATTAGATTCATGAAGATACAAACAGGCAGCAAATGAGATTTTCAAAAGCACCTACATAGGTCAATATCTTAGGCATCTAGAATTTCTTCGCTGACTAATTTTTTCCCTAATGATTTTTTTCAGACGCTTTTCTCAGCTATTCCATTTAAACCTATTAATTTTATCATTTCCTTAATAATATGAAGGCTAGCCCTTATCAGTTTGCATAAAATGATGCTTTAGAAGTCTTGTTCACTGTTAAAACACATTGCAAATAAAAATGAGGTTTAATAACTGTGCTAATATTAAAGGGAATAAATTCCATGATCCTTAGTGGAGCAAAACTCTCACTTATTTCAATGTGAGCCTTGCGCAATTGAGAATTTTATTGCAGATGCTTTTTAATTTGAAATTTAATGTGGGTAAGTGTAAGGTAATGCATGTTGGAAAAAATAACCCAAATTACACGTACTACATGATGGGGTCAAATTTAGCTACGACAGATCAGGAAAGGGATCTTGGAGTTATAGTGGATAGTTCTCTGAAGACATCCACGCAGTGTGCAGCGGCAGTTAGTAAGGCAAATAGGATGTTAGGAATTATTAAAAAAGGGATCGATAATAAGACAAAAGATATCATACTTCCCCTATATAAAACTATGGTACGCCCACATCTCGAGTACTGCGTGCAGATGTGGTCTCCTCACCTCAAAAAAGATATATTGGCATTAGAAAAGGTTCAGAAAAGGGCGACTAAGATGATTAGGGGCTTGGAAAGGGTCCCATATGGGGAGAGGCTAGAGAGACTGGGACTTTTCAGTTTGGAAAAAAGGCGATTGAGGGGCGATATGATAGAGGTATATAAAATCATGAATGGTGTGGAGAAAGTGAATATAGAAAAATTATTTACCTTTTCCCATAATACAAGAACTAGGGGACACCAAATGAAATTGATGGGTAGTAGGTTCAAAACTAATAAAAGGAAATTTTTCTTCACACAGCGCACAGTCAACCTGTGGAACTCCTTGCCCGAGGAGGCTGTGAAGGCCAGGACTCTATTAGGGTTTAAAAAAGAGCTTGATAAATTTTTGCAGGTTAGGTCCATAAATGGCTATTAGCCAGGGATAAAGTATGGTGCCCTAGCCTTCAGAACAAGGGCAGGAGATGGATGGCAGGAGATAAATCACTTGATCATTGTCTTCTGTTCTCCTTCTCTGGGGCACCTGGCATTGGCCACCGTCGGCAGATGGGATGCTGGGCTCGATGGACCTTTGGTCTGACCCAGTATGGCCATTCTTATGTTCTTATGTTCTTATGTTAATCATAACTTAACAAATGTGTTATACACTTTAATATTTGTTTACAGAATACTGGGTCTTAACATGAATTTAGTGTTTGTGAAAAATATTTGTGGGACAGCTTTTAAGGCTGAAATCTTCATTCTCAAAGGAGATAAATCCTCAGAATACGAGGACAGCTGTCTCCACAGTGCTTTACCAGTGTGCCTCATTTTTACCTTCAGGGGAGAACTGACAGTACTGGGATACTGTAAAGAGGGAAATTAAGTTCTTTTTGTTCAGTCTTTGGCTTCTCTGATGAGATGATGAGATGTGCTTGTTTTGCTATATTGACAGCAGTCCATGAAAAAGAGCTCTGCGACCATTAACAGAATTTAGAAATACCACACAGATCAAGAAGAGCCATTTGTCCTTTGGCCACTGGACTTAATCTAAATTCAGCTCAAATGAGTGAGAAATGGAAGTTTCAGTCTGATCCATCTCCCCCACAACCTCTGAGTCAAGTTCTGGGTAAATGCGAGGGCATTGGTTTGCTATTTTCTTTATTTCAGCCCAATAACATACTTCAGTTGTACAAAAGCCGGTTTTATGCACTAATACACAGCTGAGGCTTCCATCATCACATCTATACAAAGGACTGTGGTAGATATGCTGCAATTTGGTCTGTAATTCATGTTTTACTTCTGTGTTTCTCTACAGATAGTAACTTCATCCTGGCCAATGCTCAGGTGGCTAAGGGATTCCCCATAGTTTACTGTTCAGATGGCTTCTGTGAACTTGCTGGATTTGCACGAACTGAAGTCATGCAGAAGAGCTGCAGCTGTAAATTTTTACTTGGTGCTGAAACAAATGAGCAGATGATTCTTCAAATCGAAAAGTCACTAGAAGATAAGGTGGAATTCAAGGGGGAGGTCATGTTTTACAAGAAGAATGGTGAGTTTTATTGCTTTCATCAATGTTCTTTCAGTTCCAGACAAATTGAATTTTACTATTGTTCGGCATAGCAGTTATATATCCACTGTACTCAGCGGGCCTCCCCCATGCACCCCACCACGCCTGTCCCAACACCAGCCCAAAAAAACCATTGACTGTAATATTGCATGTGAATGTTCAGAGGGATACAGAAATGGATTTGAATGAAAGTAGGGCTCTTATGGTTTTAGAAGTATGAAAGTGTGTGTGTGTGTGTATTCTCATTCAGTGAAGAAGATGCATCATATAAAGTTCTCTACTCATCTTGTAATCAAACTTGGTCTTCTAGAAGCTTTAAAACAAAAAATGAATTACAAATCACCTACAGATGGAGGCCAAGCATGGAAACTTCAGCCTGGTAGAGCTGGTTGTACATATTTAAGTGAAACTGTTTTCCTGGGTAAAACACAGGTTTCTTTTTTAAACAAAACAAAACAAAACCTTGATTGTTAAGAAAAATATCCCACAAAAATTGTTCTGCATTGGAAAACACAGATTTTTAAATATAAAAATGTTTTTCCAAATGGAAATTGCAAGTTTCAACCTGCTCTGCTGATGGTGATACTTTTCAGAATCTTTTGAATATCCTAAAATGCTTTCTCCACAGCTGCTATAATACACGTAATTGCTAACGTTTTTTAAAGACTACACAGAGTTAGTGCCCTGGATAATGGATTAGGACCCCAAAGCACTAGCTCTTATTAACTTGTGGCTAAAGGAATACATATTTGTGTGATGAGGGTAGAGGCTTATGTGTTTTGTGCTGAAGGCCCTAAGTTTGATCCTATTTATGACTATGATATTTGTAGGTCTCCTCACATAGATATATAAACAATGATAGCACAAAGGGTAAAGAGAGGCTTGGTTTTGCACCAGCATGCATGTGGCTAAGTGATATAGATGGTTCTTCCACCCATTCTATTGTTGGCAGACTCCTGCACTCCTACGATTAAAACAGGTCCCTCACTCATTGCTATGTGTTTTGATTCTGTTGCCTTTGAAGGAAAGTACTGGCCATGTGTGGTGCTCAATCCAGGAGACACCAGTGGGAGAGCAACTGATATAATGCCACAAGAATGATCTCAAGCAATTAAAAACTATGTAGGGCTTGATGGTGTAGCTCACTGTGTACCACTTCCGTTTTTATTTTATAAGTTCAGAACTTGTGATCAAATTTTGCCACGTGTCTTCTTCACAGATCTTTCTTAATATTTACATGCTGTTGAAATATTTCCCTGGAGAATCACCTTACTTAGGTATCGTGCATTTTTACAGATGAGCATTTTAAAATAATGGATATACTTGGAGGAAAGGAAAGCTTATTTTCTATATAGTGTAAGAAAAATTGTCCCCTTTTCTGACTATAATATAGGAAGGAAGGGGATTGTTTATTGTTTAGGTTCATAAACCTGAGGATAATAATACACACTATATCTTTAAAGTGTCATAATATGTAAAAATGTTTTGAAGTAGTAATAGTAAAATAATTACCTCCCCAACTTTTAGCATTTAAAAGGAAACATTGCAGTGTGTCTGGTCTGGAGCACATGTTCTAGGAAACTGATTCAAAAAGGATTGTTACAGGTTGAACCTCTCTTGTCTGGCACCCTCAGGATCTGACCAGTGTGAGACGAGAGAATTTGCCTAATGATGGGGGGTCAATATTTTATAGCGCATTACCAACACTTCCACCGTTTACTGGGCTCTTAGAAGACAGTTAGAGGTAAATTATAACTAAATAGCATCACAGGACACTGAGAGCCAGGACTGGTGGCTATAAACAAACTTTATGGGACCACGGGAAACTTGGCCACATCCATGATAACTAACTAAAATCATGCAGAATTACAGAGTTTGCTGGAGAGACTTCCAGATTAGAGCAACGAAGGGTCCTGCAGCAAAGAAATTTCAAGAACAGACTCCAAAGAGAAATTGCTGAGCTACAATTCATCTGCAAATTCAATACCCTCAGCTCAGGATTAAACAAAGACTGTGAATGGCTGGCTAAATACAAAAGCAGCTTCCCCTCTCTTGGAGTTCACACCTCCAGATCTACTGATGACAATACAACTCAGCCTGCCTGACTGAGCTAACCTCGTTATCCCCAGCCTTACTCTGGCCTATTTATACCTGGCCTTGCAGATTTCCAGGACCAGCATCTGAAGAAGTGAGTTAACTCACGAAAGCTCATGCTCTAAACTTTTCTGTTAGTCTATAAGGTGCCACAGGACCCTTCGTTGCTCTACAGATCCAGACTAACACGGCTACCCCTCTGATTCCAGATTAGAGAGGTTCAACCTGTACTGAATGTATGAATTTTTCCTGCACGTGAAAAGTGATTCTGAACCAGACATTTCAAGAGCCACTTTCTTCCTATTTTTGGACAGTGGGGACTAAAAAACATCATAAGAGAAGAGATAAGAGATTTGGTGATGGAAGGGTTAGGGCCAGCTATATTCACTGCCTTTCACTGGGGGATGTAAATTGAGCTGTCCTTGAACCATCAGGAATGAATGTTGCCTGAAATGCTTACATTGATAACTAAGGGAAAAAGAAATGATTATGCAGTTGTAGGTAGATTTCCTTGGTAGTTAGGGAGTTGGATCACAGATTAGCTGAGACAGACAAAATGGGAAGGTTTGTATAAAATAATTCCCACTTACCCTCACTTCCTAAATATTTATATATAATTTGAATCCAATGTATATCAGACCATTTTCAAGCATGAACAAATTCCTCTTACTGCCCATTACATCTTCATTTTCTTGCATTTCGGTATCATCTGGAAGCAGAAGTGGAAGTGTAGAAATATCATGAGACTATTTTTGCATTAAAGTCAAGATATCTCGCAAGAAAAAGTATTCTTCTGATTTTTCAACTCAGTCTTGTGGGCTCATAAAACGTGGCAAAGCATCCATAATTTTGGTTATATATCTAAATGAAATGGAATTACTAAAATACCTGAGGTATGCTCAGCAATTGCAGAGAAAGTCAGTATGTGGATTTTTAAAATTTATCTCTTTAAAGGCATCTACAGAATACAAATAAGGTTTTTAATTTAAAAAAATAAAGAAATATTGAAATCTAAAATTGAAAGCTATGGTTCATGTTCTTGACTGCACTAAAGGTGGTTGCTTGTAGCTATGTGAAGAAGGTCAGAGATACTATTCACCTACTGATACCCTGATATCCAAGACTGCAGTAAGTTTTTGGGCTGGCCCTCAGTGTAAATCACAGCCATCTCCAGCTCCACACTGTGGGAGAATCTCATAGGGAACAGAACTGTTGGCCAGGTAGGCCTCAGATGATGATGTCTGAGTTTGCATTGTTATCAGCAGGGAGACCATTTTTCCCATTTTGGCATGGACTATCCCTTTAAACCCTGGCATAGCCTTCCTGACTTTTTTGACAAAAGTGGGCATGTTTATCCTTTGCTATTGTCTCCTGTTGGGGTGGAGAGTACCATGAGGGAGTTGGGGAGGAAGGATGGAGAAAGTGAGCAGCAGTGCCAGCCCCAGGAAATGTCCTGTTTTTCCCTTTGGAAATTATGGGGAACCTAATCATCAGTCACACAAATGTCCATATCCATATGACTGAGTATCTGGGTTTAGGACACTGTTCACAGTTGCAGACTCTGAGTGCTAGACCAACTGGGATTCTTTGCACATAGTACTATTTAATATCAAAATTCTGCTTTTATTAAAGAAGGTGGCAGAAAAACAAGGAAAGAAATTAATTTGGAGAGAAAGGTGCAGGTGGGGTGGGGGTCGGTTGAAGAGAGAAACGCACAGGCTAATCCTTTGGTGGCTAAGGTTTATGTTGTAAGAGTAGTCAGGACTCAGGCCTTTGATACATGACTTCAAAACAAAACAAGTTTAGTGCAGGAAGAAAGTGAGGTTGGCTCATAAACCCATGTGTATGTTCCTCATCCTAAGCATGGTGGGACTTGCTCTCATTTGCAACGTGTTTAGGCACATAAGTTATTAAAAGTTGCTGGCTTTGCTTTTTAAAAGTTCTCTTCATTCTGAGAACAAAACACTTAAAAGTTAGATTTGTACAGTTTCAAAAATACTCTTTTAAAACTCCAGTAGATTAATTCAGCTCTTCTCATTGTGACACTTTAATTTCTTCAGTACGTCCTCTAGCATGGTCATTTGCTTATTTTTGGTTTGCCATTTGATACCAGACGTACCCCTTTCCATGTGTGGTGTGTCCTTTCCATGTGTGGTGTGTGCAGCTTCTAGCTTCTGCTTCATATATCTGGCCAATTCCATTCATAGAAACTAGCCAGCAGTTACACAGCACCTGTGTGCTTCCTGAACTCAGTGGCTTAGTTGCAGTGTGATTGGGTTGGAAGAAGTTTGAGAGTTTGGCGCTGACATGGCATTGGCTATTGGGTAGCTGTACAATCCCTGATCCAGTTAGTGAGGAACATACCTGCCTTCAAGCTGTGTTTCACAGATGCCTCTTTTGAGTTCTTGTGCAGGATATGGATGTAGCATAAAATAAATTCTTGAAGTTCTGACATCTTAAATCCTGGTCAGTAATTTGAAGAGATATGCTCAGCTAGGACTGGATAGTAAGAAAAGCATTCATTGTATTGTAGTCCTGTAATTTATTCAGGTTTTAGAATTGCAAAGTTACAATCTCACACTTAAACATAAGCAGGGACTATGGAGTAGCTTTGGAACTGAGTTAGGTTTCCCGCAAAAGCCAACGTTTGAAACCATGGTGACATATTTTCAAATATGGGCAACTGCACTAATTTCAATCAGCAAAAACATCAATGTATCCGTTTGAACCTGCTAACCTCATATTTGAATATGCAAGTCATTTCCTACCCTATTGAAGGGATAGCTTAATTGCTGCCTTTACACAGACACTGTTATATCAGTAATTCACCTGTAAATCTTAATGCATAGTAGACTGACACACTGCTAAGCCTCTAACATGCTTAAATGCATGCACTGGAGCTGGTTGTAGTGTGTGTACCTGTTTGTAATAACCACTTCAGATAAACACACTATCTAGTTGTGTAAGACACATTAACAAGCTAGGAAGGTATGAATAGCTCAGTGGTTTGAGCATTGGCCTGCTACACGCACCATTGTGAGCCCAATCCTTCATGGGGCCAGTTAGGGATCTAAGGCAAATAGATTTAAAAAAAAAATCCATGAGGGATGGGGATAGGTCCTGCTGTGAGTACAGGGAGACTGGATCTGAAGGTCCCTTCCAGCTCTGTGAGGTAGGTACATCTCTATATATACTGAATCAATGAAGATGGCCCCAAAGACATGTCTGAGCCATGTATTGGTTATACTCAGCATCAGGTTTTGCTTTGATGTGGTCCAGCATTCATATAGTTCTGGGAAGCAAACCAGTGGTCAAATTCATAGGTTTAAATTCTTCACTCAGACACCCTGGCTGGGTCTACATGTGCACCTTCCTTTCAAAAGGGGCATGTTGATGAGCAGGTTCAAAAGATGAATGAATGAATATGCAGCGCCTCATTAGCATAATGGCGGCCACAGAAGAAGGGCTTTTGAAAACTGGAGGGGTCCTTTCCGAAGGTCCCATCTCCACGGGCAGCGCGCAATTTGAAAAGCAGCACTTTTGAATCTCTGCGGCCACCATTTTGCTCATGAGGAGCTGCATATTAATTGCAACATCTCATTAGCCTCTTTCAAACCTGCTCATAGGGGTGGGATAGCTCAGTGGCTTGAGCACTGGCCTGCTAAACCCAGAGTTGTGAGTTTGGCCCTTGAGGGGGCCAAAAAAGGGTGGTGCTTGGCCCTGCCAAGAGGGTAGGGGACTGGACTTGATGACCTCCTGAGGTCCCTTCCAGCTCTATGAGGGGGGTGTGGGGGTGTGTAACATGCCCCTTTCAAAAGGAGGGGGCATGTGTAGACCCAGCCTTTATGTATGGTTCCCAGTTCAGTTAGCAGAAGTGTTACGTGCACATTCCATAGTCTTAATGGACAAATGGGGTCAAATTTAAGCATGGTGTGAATAGATGCAACTCCACTCCCTTGACCTGTTTGAACTACAGCCCCTGCTCACACCGGATCTAAATTCAGCCCATAGCAATGTTGTCTAACTTATAAATGCGAGAAGAGGTTCATTCTCTATAACTATTTTTCTGTTTTGTTTTGGAAAAAACAAACTCTTGTCAGGTTATTTGGTAATTTATAAACCTAAAATCTGCAGCATGCCTGACTTCTCTAATTGGCAGGTCTGACATACTCTCTAGGCAAGCTTGTCTTGCTACCTCAAGAGCCATGTCAGGCACAGTTCTGAGTTCACAGTATAGATTGGAATGCCCTCCCAGTGATTATTTAAAAGCTTCATAATGACCACTAACGTGACAAAAAATGACCATAAGAGGACACTATGTTTGTGAAAATGTTGTATTGTGGTGTTTTTGGTTGTTTACCCTTGTATTTGATATACTATGTAAGAATAGTATTTTGTAACTGTTAACTGATATAGGCTGAACCCCTCTAGTCCGGCACCCTCAGGTCCTGACCAGTGCCAATGAGAAAAATTGCTGGGCCACAGGAAGTCAATATTGTCTGGCATCATTACCAACACTTCCCTTGCTTGCTGGGCTCTTAGAAATATTTGGGTAAATAACATCTAAAGAGAGCACAAAACACTGAGGCTGTGTCAACACGGGCACAAATCTTCAAAATAGTCATATTTCAAAGATTACTAATGAGGTGCTGAATTGAATATTCAGAGCCTCATTAGTATTAGGACACTTCTGGCCACGGCACTTCGAAAACGCCGCTTTCGAAAGTGTGCGGCTTGGTGCGGCTACACGGGGGTCCTTTCTGAAAGGACCCGCCCCTTTTGAAATCACCTTATTCCACTCAGTGAGCAGGATAAGGGGATTTCGAAAGGTATGGGATCCTTTTGAAAAGGATCCCCATGTAGTCACGCTGAGCCGCGCGCTTTCGATGCGCCGCGGCCAGAAGTGTCCTAATGCTAATGAGACACTGAATATTCAGTTCAGCACCTCATTAGTAATCTTCGAAATGGCCATTAGCGTGGCCATTTTGAAGATTTGTGCAGGTGTAGACACACCCTGGCTACGTCTACATGTGCCCCAAACTTCGAAATGGCCATGCAAATGGCCATTTCGAAGTTTACTAATGAAGCGCTGAAATGCATATTCAGCGCTTCATTAGCATGCGGGCGGCAGCGGCGCTTCGAAATTGACGCGCCTTGCCGCCGCGCGTCGCGTCCAGACGGGGCTCCTTTTCGAAAGGGCCCCGCCTACTTCAAAGTCCCCTTATTCCCATGAGCTCATGGGAATAAGGGGACTTCGAAGAAGGTGGCGTCCTTTCGAAAAGGAGCCCCATCTGGACACGCCGCGCGGCGGCAAGGCGCGTCAATTTCGAAGCGCCGCTGCCGCCCGCATGCTAATGAAGCGCTGAATATGCATTTCAGCGCTTCATTTGTAAACTTTGAAATGGCCATTTGCATGGCCATTTCGAAGTTTGGGGCACGTGTAGACATGGCCCCTGAGAGTCAGGACTGGTGGCTGTAGGAAAACTTTATGGAACCATGGGAAACTTGACCACACATGTGATAAGTGGTCATCTGGCTAACTAAAATCATGCTGGGTTACAGCTGTTGCCGGATGGGAGAATAAGACTAGAAAGGTTCAACCTGTATTTTATTTTATGCCTTATGCTGGCAAGACACAGATACAAGTTATACAATCTGGATATAAGGTCCGTTCTCGAGTTTGAGTGCACCCAAACTTTCTTAGTTGTTTTTTCTAGGTTTCAGTTTGTCATATTCTGGAAACATTTGAAATCAGGTTTAGATTTGGACTTTGAGTCACTACGGATTTTAAGGTGGTTGTAGTCAACTTTTATTTGAATCCCATCTCCAATGTTAGCCTCAATGTAGTGGTTTTGATTCTTGATCTCAGCATTCTACCAGTTTTATAATTATTTTTGCCCCGAACACTTAGACATTTCTGTGGTAGTTCAGCTCAGGAATGTAATTTTCAGCAAAACAAATTACAAAAGTGGTCCTTTCAATTAAGGCAACCTGACTACCCAGGAGAAGTTCAGTGGAAGTTTCAGAGAAACTGTTGCTTTAAACTGTCATCAGCAGAAAGTAAAACTAGCTGATTGAAACTGAGAGCTACATGAAGTAAATGACTGTTTGGAAAGATGTGGCTTATGAGAATCACACATCAAATTTTTGAGTAAGCAATTTATTTCTTTCTGATCTATGATTAGAGCTACCAAATTTTTGTCCAAAACTTTATATTTTTGCGAAAAAGATGCAATTTTGGTTCACTTAAGAAATATATGTTGATTTTCTGCAAACTGCTTCAGTAAAAAAGAAAAAAAATCAGAAATATGTAAATAGTTTCAACATGATCCAAATGGAAGTTAGATTTTGGAGGCTATGTTCACAAGTGGATTTAGGTGCCACTCACAAAACAGAGGAGGACAAGGTTGTGATGCGCCTGCCTTCACGCTCAGTCTCTCAGGCTCTCAGTTGCGAAGGAAGAGACTTAAATTTGAATACCCACTCTGGAGCAGGGATTTAAATGCCAGTCTCACTCTTTCCAGCTGAGCACCCTAGCTACATGTTCTCTCTCTTCTGTTCAAGCTATTGGACTTGGTACATGTATTTTAATATTCTTTGGTCTAGAGAGAAAGTGAGAGCGACCCAATGGTTGAAGCACTAATTTGGAAGCTCTCTCCCCACTCCCTCCCCGAGAGTGCATTCCTACCCCTAGCAGAGAACCTCAGTACTTGGGTTCTTTTAAAAATGCAACTCTGTACTGCCTTTTAACATATGTCTCACTTTCTTTAGCTTCTGTCAGTTGCTAGCCATTTGTTTCACAACATCTGGAGTAGAAAGAAAAAAAGCAATTTATCACAGTCTTTTCCTTCAGAGCTCTGACTTCTCAGAGAAAGAATTTAGCAGGAAATTTTCATAGACCTTTGTTTTGCCACAAATGGTGGTACAAATTCTGATCTCAGTTAGTGTTAATTCAGAGTAACGCCACTGAAATAGATGTTCCCAGACAGCTAAAGCAGGCTGAAGGCAGCAGTGCCTGTGAGCGAGAACTGGCCACTTCTGGGCAGTGGTGCCAATAAGCACTGCGGTAGCAGGGGGCAATGGGGGAGAAAGGCCCAACTCTCTGTCTCCAGAAAGGGCAGGTCAAGTGTGGAAGGGGCAGGGCTTGGGCATTCAGCTCTGACCCCCCACCCATGCTCCCTTTGAACTGCCCGTGGAGCAGTGCACAGTGGTCTGCAGCATTTCAGAGGGAATTGCCCCCTTCACTCCCTCCATTGGTGAGCCTCCTTCTGGGGCACAGTATTAGTCCAGCTATGCCAGTGACAGAGAGCCACCCAAGCTAAGCCTGTACCCCAACCCAGTGTCCCCAGTGTAAGGTGAGCACTTGGGCAGCCACCCAGGAGAGTTTCAAGTGCCCGTGTTTCTGTGGCTTGGATACCTGATAACACTAGCATATGGAACAGAAGGAGAAATGTCTTGTTAGCAAGATAACAATAGAAGGTATTAACATTATTTAAATATAGAGTGCAGTAACTGAACACAGCTAAATGAAAAGGGGACAAAGAGAGGGGAAGTTAAAAAGAATGACCAAACACCAGCAATGAAAGTCTTATGATAATGTCCAATTGAAATTACATATCCCATTGACAAGAGTCCATCTTTTTAATTTATAAAGCTAGCCTTACAATTATTCCCACTGGCCTGTTTTACTTATGGTTCAGTAGTTTCAGCTCTCTGCTGCTCTACTAATTATGTTTGAGATAAGCTGTCATTTAAAAAAAGCTCGTGTATTTATTCAAGTAGATAGGCAGGAATGCTTTGATGAGAGAGGAAGTTATATCCTGTTAAGTCGTTGATAAGAGACTCTTTTGTACTTTCAGCACCTTCTTTCTCTCTTCCCTCTGCACAACTGCCCTCATTCATTGTGGCCACCGATTCATTTGCATTACTGTCATGTCCGAAGTCCCTATTGAGACTGTTGCCTTATTGTGCCAGGTGTTGCACAAATGCATGGTAAGAGACAGCTCTCTTCGCCCTGCAGAATTTACAGTTTAAAACAAGACATGGAAGGGTTGGGAAATAGGATGTATTCCAGCTTTTACAGGTGGGGAAGCATGGAGACATTAGGGTCAGACTTCCAAAAGAACTGCACCCCCATTAGGTACTTCTAGGAAGTGGTCAGACTAAGCTTGATGGAAGAGATACAAAAAGGGAATGCACTTCATTCAAAAAAGAAGAAATGGCAGTCAAACAGTGTTAGTAACATGATCTGAAACAATCATGATCTCTTCCTGTAACTTAATGAGATTAAAACAAATATTGCTGAGTTCTTATATTCCAGGCACTGAAGTTGGCACAGCCTACTCACTCTATTGAATAGCAATATGATTTAATTCTGGTGTGATCCAGTGAAAATGGTTTGTTTCTGTAGCTTCAAATTGTGATAGTATTTCACCTAGTCCAACATGAATTTTCCCACTGGATGCACCATTATGGAGAGAGAGATTTTTTTTCTTACGACAACGTCTGCAGTTGACTGATATTCATACACACATGGGCTACGTCTACACGTGCACGCTACATCGAAATAGCTTATTTCGAAGAATAACGTCTACACGTCCTCCAGGGCTGGCAACGTCGACGTTCAACTTCGACGTTGGGCAGCACCATATCGAAATAGGCGCTGCGAGGGAACGTCTACACGCCAAAGTAGCACACATCGAAATAAGGGTGCCAGGAACAGCTGCAGACAGGGTCACAGGGCGGACTCAACAGCAAGCCGCTCCCTTAAAGGGCCCCTCCCAGACACAGTTGCACTAAACAACACAAGATCCAGAGAGCCAACAACTGGTTGCAGACCCTGTGCATGCAGCATGGATCCCCAGCTGCTGCAGCAGCAGCCAGAAGCCCTGGGCTAAGGGCTGCTGCACACGGTGACCATAGAGCCCCGCAGAGGCTGGAGAGAGAGCGTCTCTCAACCTCTCAGCTGATGGCCGCCATGGCGGACCCCGCTATTTCGATGTTGTGGGACGCGGATCGTCTACACGTGCCCTACTTCAATGTTCAACTTCGAAGTAGGGCGCTATTCCCATCCCCTCATGGGGTTAGCGACTTCGACGTCTCCCCGCCTAACGACGATTTCAACTTCGAAATAGCACCCAACACGTGTAGCCGTGATGGGCGCTATTTCGAAGTTGGCGCCGCTACTTCGAAGTAGCATGCACGTGTAGACGCGGCTACGCAGTTTAAAGATGCATTTGAGACAATCAGCTATAAGATGTTGTATGTATTTTTTATTTTTGATCAGGTTTTTTTCTGCTTTGCTTAAATGTTCATTTTAATCACAGTTTTTTCTGTGTTGTAGTGTGGAAAAATTGCTTCACTGTATTAGACCAGTACTACTCTTCTGACTGATTTCCTCCCTTGGCTAAACACTTCTACAATTTCCGCTTTCTTTAGGTTGATGGTTGTTCATGCTTCTTATGATTTTTTCAACCCATCCATCTCCTGTTCCATTATTTTTGCCATATATTTTCTGAGGTAGGCCATCCAGAGCTAAACACAGCATTCTCAGTGAGGGTGCACAATTGAGTTATGCAGTGGCATTACATTTTCAGTATTATTTTTGTTCTATTCTTTATACAGTCTAGCATTTTGATTAGTTTTTGGTCAGGACTGCAAATCAAGCAATGGTTTTGATTGAGGTAAGAGGGATGGTTCAGCTTTTTGCCCCTAGTAGTCACAATGAAATTAATACCCAGAAGTTTGCTGAAGTAGTTCAAATTACTATTCATGACCATTTATTTTTGTACAGTCATCTTCACATTTCATGTGTTGCCTTTTGATTTATCATGGTGAGCTTAGAGTTCCTCATGGTTTTCCCAAGTCTTGACTATCCTGAATACCTATATGCTTTCTGTAACTTCTGTCACCTTGCTAATCACTTCTCATTTGGAGATAAATCTATTACACTAGGCTTGTGCTCTTACTGACCCTTGGAGCACCCAAATATTAACTTTTTGCTATGCTGAAAATTAACCATTTATTTCTGGTCACAGTTTTCTATTTCTTAGCCATTTTCTATTCCATGGCAGCACTTTTTCAAGTTCAGTTGCTTTTCAATCTCCTCTGAATATGGGGGAATGTCTAAGAGTCACATTTCACCCCTTGTTCCCCACCTTGCTTTGTACAGTGCTCCAGTCTTATAACAGTAGGATATCGCTTCTCTGTCCATAGTGACTTTGCTGCACTGGCCAGTAGTTGGGGTGTAGTCCAGGGTCCACTCACACCGTACCCATTCTTCACTGACCTGCATGGAAGGGTGAGTCATGGTCTCAACAATGGTGCCACTCCTTCCTTCACGGTATGGCTTACACTGTGGGTAGCCCACACAAGCAAATAAAGGGGAATACTTTCTTGCCCTTGTGATGACTTAGTTTCTCTGGAAGGCATTTTGTTTGACCTTTTGAAAATCCAAATGAATTGTCTGAACAGTTTAATGATGCACCCCCGTATTCTTTATTATGAAAATAGGAATATCCATTACAGAAGCATAACTCAAATATGCTTTATGCAAAATGTGGCATGTAATTAATAATTAAAAAGCTCATAATCTGCTGAATGTGGGGAGGTCTTCAACCAAACCCATTGAAAGCAGATTAGCCCCATATATTTGTAGACATTCAAAGAGTATTAGTAGATTATGAAAGCATACTTTTTCTTACCAGAAATTATACTGTTTTGTCTATATCCTGTCATGTTCACAGAGGCACTTTGTATTACTGTATTCAGTGCTTTAAAAAAGAAAAGGTGCTCATACTCACCCCCAGCCAATGTCAGGAGCCCCACCAGCAGCCCCAGTGTAGATGGGGCTCTTTCGAGAATAAACCCCATCTTTGAAAGAATCCTTATTCCTAAAAAAGAATTAGGAATAACTTCTTGAAGTTTGACAAATAGTGATTTTGTTTTTAACTTGTCTTCCAATTCCTCTTTTCTAAAGGGGAATGAGTAACTCAGTGTGCTTCTACTCCATCACTAGCCTCTATGCTGAGTGTACGGAGCTGGTTTTCTCACTTTTAACTTCAGAGGTTTTCTTTGCCAAGGTATTCTTAATCAGGGTCCTAAGGGAGCCAGCCACCTGAGGTCATGCACTGCAAAATGGGACAGCCACACCCCAAAGCGAAAGGTTAATCCAATATTTATGTTTACCAAACCAGCACAAAATCACTCTAACTTTTTGATTAATCAGAAGTCCAAACAATGCAGTTTCCTTAAAGTACCCAGCCTCAGGTTTCCATCCAGATACCCAAACCAAATCCAAATCTGCCAGTTCCAAAGGATCAGACATATTGCCTTCCAGGTCAATAAATATTTCAGATTATATTCCAAACATACCCGTGTCACCAATTCTTATTAAATAAACTAAAAGTTGTTTAAAAAGAAAAGGAAGAGTATTGGTTAAAAGATCAATACAAATACAGACAGAAGTTCAATTCTTGAGATTTAGATACATTATAGAAATGGTGATTTTGCAGCTGCACAAAGCCTTTTAGGATTTAGGTCATGGTTATAGTCCAAAATCCAGCAAAATATTCAGAGTGTACCAGTTTAGGATGGGGATCTCAATCTTTATGGTTTAGGCTTCCCCTGTAGGAAGCCTTTATCTGATCTGAGATAAACAGCATCAGGAAGGGCCTTTTATACAATCCTGGGTAAACAAACTTTTGACGTAATCTTCTCCTTCCCAAACATGATAATTAACATAAGATAGTTCATGCATTAAACAGTTTATCATAAACTTTAAAGAGACAACTTGTTAATGACATTATCTCACCCAACATTCATATAAATATTAATATTCCCTTTTGAGCTCAGATTCAACAGTTGTAGTGATAGGAAGTGTGTGTTTACATGTTTAGCAACTATAAGATACAAGTAAACACATATAAATAGTATTATCTCTAATTTATTACAATACAGGCATTTTGCATTTCAGAGCTCTAGCCAAACTAGTATTGAATTATCTTAATTACCATTTACATATTGTTCTAACGTATTAACAGAGAGAGAGACATATTCTTTAGTCTGTATTCCATCAAAACAAAGGGCCTGTACATCCATGGTGGCAAGGATGGTGTTGTCAGGCAGGAAGTCAGTGGTATCTCAAAGATAGCTGGGAGTGTTGGTTTTCTTACATGGTTGACTCTGGATAATTTGGCCTGGGATTGTTTAACTCTTTCTGACCATGAGTCCTATTTGGCATCAACAATGTTTTTTATGGCTATATTATAATCATATAACACCACACAAGTCTTCAGCTTGTACAGAATGCACCTACTCCTTTTGTCTATCCTTCGGCTGCCTTAAGCAAATCAGATCTGTGCTTCTGTACCTTTTATTTCTACCTCCTCTGACTCTGCACAGTTCACAGCCTTGGTACTGACTTTTAAAGCCATTAAGGTGTTGCGCCTGAGCTAAAGAGTTACTGTATCTCTAGCTGTGAATCACCAGGACAGTTGCTCTCTTAAGAAGCAATGCAGTTCACAGACCCTTGTGGCAAAACATGTTGAAGAGAGTGATGAGATTATTCTCACGCAGGGAGATCCTGCTGCTGAATGAACTTTTGGAAGAGATTACACAAATCCAGAGCCTAGTGGGGCTGACAGCCACTGCAGACTCCAGGAAAAGGTGGGGGTGTGAGGGTTTTTTATGTCCAGAGATGGGGACAGCCAGCCATGGAGATACTTTCTGTTTTGCTGAGAACATGAACAAAATCCAAATGAGATGACCAGTTGCTGCAAACCTCTAACTGTCCTAAGCCCTGGACTTGGTAGAGGAAGTAAATTTGGCCCAAAGCAGCATACTACATTGTGTGCTTTTACATAATTTTTAGTATAGACTGAACCTCTCTAATCCAGAACTCTCTCTCCTGGCAACATTCACATCATGATTTCAGCATGATTTTAACTAGCTGGATGTCCACCTATAATAGTTATAGCCAAGTTTCCAGTGGTCCCATATAATTTGTTTACAGCCACCAGTCCTGGCTGTCAGTATTCTGTGATGGTAATTTACCCCTAAATATATGCTAAGTGCCCAGTGAGCAGTGATAGTCTAGCAGCATTACCACCACTTTATTAATTTCCTGTGGTCCAGCAAACTCTCGTCTGGCACTGGTCAGGTCCCAAGGATGGAGGATTGGAGAGGTTCAATCTGCAGTAAAAAGGTTAAACCCTACAATTTTCCAAACAACAGTTACTATCATTTTCTTCTGTGAGTAGACTCACTCTGCGTACAGCATGTGCTTGTTCAGATTCCAGTGATGAAATGAAGAATAAGCCATTGTACAGCCTAATGTAATTCCTCAGCATGTGCTATAGAATCCTGTTATGCAATGAATGTAACCTGGGAGAAAGGACAATCATATCAAGCCCAAATCCTGTCCTCTGTGACGTGAACTCTAGAGAACTTTTTCTAGAGCTCCAACTTTAAAAGCTTCTTCCAAACAGAAAAAAAAAACAATTGCAGCTTCAGATATGTGACAACTCTCTTAGAATGTGTCTATTTATTGGATACTTCTTAATTTAGTTTGTAACTCTTGATGGATGTCAATAGAATTTTAAAAAATAAATAGTAGACAAAAATCTACGAAGAGAAATAAATTTTTTCTTCTTCAATAACAAACATCCCTGAACCAAAGTGAAAACATGAAACTTTCATAAAAATGAACAAAAATAGCAGTTCTATTTTATAAATACAGGTTGAACCTCTCTAGTCCAGCACCCTCAGGACCTGATCAGCGCCTAATGATACAATTTTCTGGACCATGGGAGGTCAAGATTGTCTAACAGCATTACCAATGCTTCCATTGCATACTGTGCTCCTAGAAGACATGTGGGGGTAAATTACAGATAAATAACAGCACAGAACACTGAGAGCCAGCACTGGTGGCTGTAAACAAACTGTAGGGGATCATAGGAAACTTGGCCACCCCCATGCTAAGTGATCATCTGGCCAGCAAAAATCATGCTGGATTGCGAATATTGCCATACAAGAGCATGCCACACATGAGAGGATCAACCTGTATATGCCTTTTAGAAGACGAGCGGAAGGGTAACCTACCCAAATAACCCCTAGGAACACAAACATTTTTCCAGCGAGTAAGGTGCTTAATATTCTAAAAATGCTACTTTTATTAACTATAATAACAGTGAGACTAGAGTAAACGCAAAAGCTTCCAGACTTCAGCAGAAATCTTTGGCTGGGTCTACACGAGCCCCTTCCTTTTGAAAGGGGCATGTTAATGAGTGGGTTCGAAAGATGCTAATGAGGCGCTGCAATGAACATGCAGCACCTCATTAGCATAATGGCAGCCGCGGCGATTTGAAAGTGCGGCTTTTCGAATTGTGCGCAGCCCATGGAGACGGGACCTTCCGAAAGGACCCCCCCACTTTTTGAAAGCCCTTCTTCCTATCTGGTGATAGGACCCCCCCCCAGTGTTTGAAGAGCTTTCAAAAACTGGCTGGAGGTCCTTTCAGAATGTCCCGTCTCCACGGGAAGCACACGATTCGAAAAGCCGCCCTTTCAAATTGCCGCGGCCACCATTATGCTAATGAGGTGCTGCATGTTCATTGCAATGCCTCATTAGCACCTTTTGAACCTGCTCATTAATATGCCCCTTTCAAAAGGAAGGGGCTCGTGTTGGCACAGGGATCATGAAAGCAGGTTATGGAATTAGCTGCTTCACTGCAGGAGGTCATGGGATAAGCTCTAACTCACCAGAAATCTGACATACACCATGTAATTTATACACCAGTTCATGGCTAGAACAAGATAACTGGAAATGCTTAGCTGCAAGGAAGAGTTTACCATTTAGTATATTTTTATATAGTATGTTTTTGTATAGTTTTTGTTTTGTATGAAAATACCTTAATCTCACCATTTTCATTCTATTCATCAAAGGCGGGCTTCAAAAATGATTCTCAAAGAGCAATGAATTTGTCTGACTACTTAATTTTAAAATAATGTTGTTTATTCTAAAACTTCCAGCTGAATATAGGGTCATCCATAATGATGAATACAGGCAGACAATGTAACAAGTAACATATAAAGGACAGAAATAAAATTCATTATATATGCTGGATAATTCATTTGTTTACTAAAAAGAAAAGCAGTTTAAAAGGATTTTTTATTCTTAAAAATATAATCTCATTTTCAGGGACAGCAATACATTCACAGTTACCTGAGAAAAATACATTCATTAGTGTGATCACTTGCTTCTGCCTAACTTGGAGCTATTACCCTCTAATAGCATTAGGCAACAAATATGTGAATGATTGGTCCTTAATGATATGCTACAGCAATGAGGGTGATCCAGGGGAAGTAAGCATTGGCTACTGCTAGTACATAAGAAAGTCCATAGTAGGACAGACTGAAGGTCCATTCAGCCCAGTACCCTGTCTGCCAACAGTGGCCAATACCAGATGCCCCAGAGGGAGTGGACCAAACAGATATCGATCAAGCAATCTCTCTTCTGCCATCTATCTCCAGCTTCTGGCAAACAGAGGCTAGAGACACCATTTCTTACTCATCCTGGCCAATGGCCATTAAAGGACCTAACCTCCATGAATTTATCTAGCTCTTTTAAAATGCTGTTTTAGTCCTAGCCTTCACAGCTTCCTCTAGCAAGGAGTCCCACAGGCTGACCGTGTGCTGTGTGAAGATCTTCCTTTATTTGCTTTAAACCTGCTGCCCATTAATTTCATTTGGTGTTCTCTGGTTCTGATATTATGGCAACAAGTAAATAATTTTTCCTCATTCACTTTCTCCACACCACTCATAATTTCATATGTTTCTATCATATCCCCCCTTAATCTCCTCTTTTCTAAGATGAACATCCTTGTCTCTTTAATCTGTCTTCATATCGGACCCGTTCCAAATCCCTAATCATTTTAGTTGCCCTTTTTTCAACCTTTTCTAATGCCAACCTATCTTTTTTGAGATGAGGTGACCATCAAGAAGTGGGTGTACCATTGTTTTATACAAGGGCAATAAGATACTCTCCGTCTTATTCTCTATCCCCTTTTTAATGATTCCTAACACCCTGTTTGCTTTTTTGACTGCTGCTGCACACTGCATGGATGTTTTCAGAGAATTGTCCACGATGACTCCAAGATCTTTTTCCTAATGAGTTGTAGCTAAATTAGCTCCCATCAGACTGTATGTATAGTTGGGGTTATTTTTTCCAACGTGCATTACTTTACATTTATCCACATTAAATTTCATTTGCCATTTTGTTGCCCAATCACTCAGTTTTATGAGGTCCTTTTGAAGTTTTTCACAGGCTGCTTTGGTCTTAACTATCTTGAGCAATTTAGTGCCGTCTGCAAACTTTGCTACCTCACAGTTTACCCCTTTCTCCAGATCATCTGTACTTGGAATACACTCATCCGTCGCTATATGAGCACAATTGGTTCCCACATTTCTGCTCGTAGGCGAAAACTCATAAGAGCGACACTAAATTCCCATTAAAATACATGTAAAAGTCTCCAATTCTTTCCAAGGGCTTGTAACTTGACATAAACCAGCTGAGTTTTGGTACTTTTCTGATGTATTTGAATAGTTTGGCAACAGAAATAGAATGTAGTGTATGTATGTAGAGCAGGGATTGCCAGCCTATGGGTCAGGACCCAAACATGGGTCCCATTAGATTTGTTAAAAGTCACCAGCTGGGCAGTGTCCAGCTGCATGTGACTGTTCAAGAAGCCATTTGCAGTTTCTTAATACTGCTGCCTCAGGCAGATATCTATTGATAGCAATACATGCTGGAGATGGCAGCTATCAGCTATCTCTATCACGAGAGATAGCAATCACATTATGCCTAGGTGCTGAAACCTTGACACTTGAGTTATTTGCTGGGAGCAGGATAGCTGGGGGAGCCACCCAGCCTAGCAGTCCTGGTGAAGAGGCTGCAGGAGGAGGAGGACTGTCTAAAGTTGGGGCTGTTGAGGGATGCGGGAAGGGGAGGGTCTAAGACTGGGGAAAGTTTGGGGCTGCAGGGAGAGTCTAATGCTGGGGTGGTTTGGGGCTGCTGGGGGGGCTCTAAGGCTGGGGATGGTTTGGGGCTGCTGAGGGTAGGGGGGGAGGTCTAAGGCTGGAGGAGGTTTGTGGCTGCTGGGCAGTTTTAAGGCTGGACACAGTTTGGGACTGTGGGGGGCATTAAACCCTGGCTGAGGGTGAGGTCTGCAGGGCGGGCAGGGGGTATAATACCGTAAACCCTGGAGTTACCCAGGAGTTGTTCCTGCAACCCTTGCATAAATGGAATTTTCCTGCAAGGGGAGGGGAGCCAGAAACCACCAGGGCTGGTCAGTTTCCTGGCTGCCATTGTGGCAGAAGCTCAGAACCAGGGGCTGGGTTGTTTCAGTTTTCCCAGGGCTTGCAGGGCTGGGAAACTGACCAGCTCATGGCTGGTCAGTTTCACATTCCCACCATTTCAGGGGAGGTAACCAGACTAAGAGCCTTCGCCCTCTCTTCCCCCAACCTAAGGACTATCAGACAGCTGCATGTCTGTGGGAAGGAAGGGAGAAGGCTCCAGCTGTGTGTCTCCCCACCCCCCAGCCAGGGAGCCCATGGCTGGAGCTGAGCCAGCAGCAGGGCTGCTGGTCTCCCTGCCCCCAGCTCAGGGTCCCCACTCATATAAGTGGGGGAAGTTCACTCATAGAGGCCATGTCTACACTAGCCAAAAACTTTGAAATGGCCATGCAAATGGCCATTTTGAAGTTTACTAATGAAGCGCTGAAATACATATTCAGCACTTCATTAGGATTCAGGCAGCCGCGGCACTTCAAAATTAACGTGTCTCACCACCGCGTGGCTTGTCCAGATGGAGCTCCTTTTTGAAAGGACACCGGCTGCTTCGGGCTACGTCTACACGTGCACCCAACTTCGAAATAGCTTATTTCGATGTTGCGACATCGAAATAGGCTATTTCGATGAATAACGTCTACACGTCCTCCAGGGCTGGCAACGTCGATGTTCAACTTCGACGTTGCTCAGCCCAACATCGAAATAGGCACAGCGAGGGAACGTCTACACGGCAAAGTAGCACACATCGAAATAAGGGAGCCAGGCACAGCTGCAGACAGGGTCACGGGGCGGACTCAACAGCAAGCCGCTCCCTTAAAGGGCCCCTCCCAGACACACTTTCATTAAACAGTGAAAGATACACAGAGCCAACAACTAGTTGCAGACCCTGTATATGCAGCACGGACCCCCAGCTGCAGGAGCAGCAGCCAGAAGCCCTGGGCTAAGGGCTGCTGCCCACGGTGACCACAGAGCCCCGCAAGGGCTGGAGAGAGAGTATCTCTCAACCCCCCAGCTGATGGCCGCCATGGAGGACCCCGCTATTTCGATGTTGCGGGACGCGGATCGTCTACACGTCCCTACTTCGATGTTGAACGTCGAAGTAGGGCGCTATTCCCATCCGCTCATGGGGTTAGCGACTTCGACGTCTCGCCGCCTAACGTCGATTTCAACTTCGAAATAGCGCCCAACACGTGTAGACGTGACGGGCGCTATTTCGAAGTTACTGCCGCTACTTCGAAGTAGCGTGCACGTGTAGACGCAACCTCGAAGTCCCCTTATTCCTATCTGCTCATAGGAATAAGGGGACTTCGAAGTAGCCAGGGTCCTTTGGAAAAGGAGCCCCGTCTGGATGAGCTGCACGGCGGTGAGCCACGTCAATTTCAAAGTGCCGCGGCCTCCTGCATGCTAATGAGGCGCTGAATATGTATGTCAGCGCTTCATTAGTAAACTTTGAAATGGCCATTTGCATGGCAATTTCGAAGTTTTTGGATAGTGTAGACGTAGCCATAGTGAATAAAGGTAGGTATATATGTTCCTTATTTTAGCGAGTACTCGTAAGTAAAGTACTCATTAAACGAGGGATGAGTGTACTTATTTTTTATATAGTCCAGCATTACAAGGAAGAGTACTGTTTGAAACTTGAAAAAAAATTTTTTTGAAGAAAGGTTAGTATCTGAGTTTGCACATGGATGCTCAGCTGAAGGCAATTTGAGCTAATTTTGACAGAGCCAGTGAAGGATAGGTGCAAATAGCTGTGATTGCGATGGTGACCATAAACTAGCCACCTCTGGCTACGTCTACACGTGCCCCAAACTTTGAAATGGCCACGCAAATGGCCATTTCAAAGTTTACTAATGAAGTGCTGAAATGCATATTCAGCGCTTCATTAGCATGCGGGCTGCCGCGGCGCTTCGACATTGACGCGCCTTGCCACCGCGCGGCACGTCCAGATGGGGCTCCTTTTCAAAAGGACCCCGCCTACTTCAAAGTCCCCTTATTCCCATGAGCAAGGCGCGTCAATTTCGAAGTTCCGCGGCAGCCCACATGCTAATGAAGCGCTGAATATGCATTTCAGCGCTTCATTAGTAAACTTCAAAATGGCCATTTGCGTGGCCAATTCGAAGTTTGGGGCACGTGTAGACACGGCCTCTGTGTTGTTGAGAACAACTATTGGTCTATTTGGATTGCAGAGATTTTTCTTCTCTTCTGTCCTCTGATGTATTATTCTATACCTCAAGAATATTAAAATGTATTTTGAGGCTTTATATTTTACTGGATTTGAAAAAAGGGATCTTTCTGATGTAGAAATAGGTAGGAGCAATAAAGAAAGTTCATAAAATATAACTACAATGGAATTCTTTGTGGAAGACAATGGTTTGTTGACAATAGCAATGTCCTTTCTATGCACTTGCTGAAGCAGGAAAGAAGTATTTCTTTCCTGAATAAGAGCTCTCTGAACAGATTAATTGTAACACTGGGTTTTATTTCTCTTAAGGGAAATCCTACTATAGGCATATAACATTGTGTGATACAGCTTTTCAACGTGCAGACTGTATACAGTGGGTTGCATTATATTTTTTTTCCAGTGAAAATTTGACAGTATTGAAAATTCAAGCTTTCTCTTCATCTGCAAGAAAGATACAAACTGATGCTGATCTGTATAAACCCTGATTTAGGAAATCACCTCTCCTATGGATACTTCATGTCCATACCCATTCATTCCATGGCCTTTTTGCTAATACTGCAATGAAATAGACAGCTAAGGCAAGGTGCAGAATTCCAACAGTTGAAACAGATTATGGTTAAGGATGAAATTAACAGTCCCAGATCAGGTGGTTCGTTCATTTCAGAAGTAAACTGGAAGTCATCCTGAGAGAATTAGTAGATGCTGCTGTTGTAAACTGGTGATCCCTTCAGCAGTTTTAATTTGCTTTGTACATACAGGGATTACTTGGAGAAGAAAATAAGAAAAAATACCTAAAATGATAATGTGGCTAAATTGAAACAAACATGAAACATTAATATGCAAACCTGCTATAAAAATGCTGAGCAAGCTTAGTGACTTGTTCACTTAGGCCATGTTTACACTACAAAAATAAGTTTGAAGTTGCTTATTTTGAAGTACTGCTTCAAAGTAACAGACTTTGAAGTGCAACATCTACACACGCTCTACTTCGAAGTTTAAACTTTGAAGTAGGGCACTACTCTATTCCCAACAATGGAGTAAGGACTTCAAAGTTGGGCTCCCTTACTTAGAAGTTAACTTCAAAGGGAAAACGTGTAGACTCTCTACAGGCTGCTTCGAAGTAGTGCCTATCTTCAAAGTAAACTTCAAAGTTAGTTCCTAGTGTAGATAACACCATTACTAAATCCACTGTACTGCAGCTATTTTAACCGAGGTGAAAGTTGCACATTGTGAAATATTGAAGAGATTTCTGTCTTTATAAATACTTTTGTAAGGACGGAGCTTTTTGTTTGACATTAACTTCCCTAGGTCTCAGAATCAAATTCATTTCAAGTAGTTACCAAATATATTTGGTCGAATGTAGTAATGCATATTTTTAAAAATACATATGTCTTATGTCTGCCACTATACTAGGGTGACCATCCATCCCATTTTCAGCAGGATGGTCCAGTATTTGGGACGCCAAAAAGGCATACTGACTTATTTTATAGAAGGGACTCATTGGCCTGTATTTGCTGTGCAGGCAGAGCTGCCTGCCAGAGAACACTTACTGTACATCAATATGTGCTCTCTGCAAGAGAGGAAGCCAGCAGGTTAGCAACTCTCCCCTTCCCTGAGGATCAGGGGGAGAACGAGTGCCCCTGCTGCTCCATCCCTGTTGATTCCTGGAGGCTCAGGGAAGGGGGCGGAGGGAGGTGCCTGGGTTTCTCCATCTCTGCTGCTTCCCCAAAGCTCAGGGAGGGTCGCGGGGAGAGCCCCTGCTGCTCTGTCCCTGCTGCTTCCCTGAGGCTTGGGGAAGCGGGGGTTGCGGGAGAGCACCTGGGCTGCTCCGTCCCAGCCACTTCCCCAAGGCTTGGGGAAGGGGAAGGGGGAGAGGGAGCACCCCCCCGGCTCCCCGTTCCTTATGTGGCCGTGGGAGATATGGTCACCCTACACTATGCAGTGTTTTAATGGTTGTTTGTGTATTGTTGTTGTAAAAACTGTAACAAAATACTAAAAAGAGAAAAGAAAGGCAGCTACTTCTAGAGTGGATCACAGTTCTGATTTTAAGAACAAGCATAGCAACCAGATACAACAGTTTTGTAGAAGTGAAAAATAACATTGTATCCAATTGAAACTATAGGAGAAATTTAGCTAGGCAGAATATAACTTTTAAAATGGAATTTGGCCAAGTAACATGATTTTAGTAATATTTTTGATACTTGAAATTCTGTTTTTAATTTTAAAATCCCTATAAAATGTTACTGATGCTCTGCAATGTGGATGCACCAGGAGGAATTGGTGTATTCGTTGCCTTTCATCAGACAGAACCCATCAGATTTTCCCAAAGTTTTTTTTAAAGGAGACAACAGTAGTCCAACCCTTTCTCTGCATGATGCTTTGCCTTGCTCAAAGATGCCCATAATAAAAGGTTCATGTTCCATCACACCTGCATGGAAAGGAATAAATAAAGGATGGAAAAAGAGACAATAAGGTGGAAATCTCTTGCTTTTGAACTCCCATTTCTGCCTCTTTTATGCTGGTGTCTCTGCTTGCACTGTTTTCCAAGCTTACAAAATAGGGACTTAAAATTCAGTGTAGACTCATTCTGTTTGATCCACCATATCGTTCTTTTCTCCTTTCCCCACTTTTCTGATGTTCCTCAAACTGAACTGGATGCTTAAACCCAGCTGCAAGTTAAATTTACTAATCTAACTAAAAGCTGCTCAACTGTCTTCCAAGAGCTGTGACTGAGCTGGGAGAGGAACACTTGATTTACCCTTTGAAGCATTCTGCTGGAACTTGAACTGAAATGACGCTTCATATGTAACTTCTACTTCTCCTCCTAGATCAGTCCCTGCTCTGCAGACTCAGTCATATAGATTTTATATTAAACTGTAAATTTGGAAGCTGACATAAGCAAATTTGCAATTCCCAGTACCAATGCTTAAGATGCAAAGTTGGGAAGAGAAGAAATAATGGGACAGGGATGTGAGAGAGCCAAAAGCAAGAGGCTCTAATTTGCTGCCTTTTCTAGTTGGTCTTTTCGGAAGTCAGCTGCATTTTCAGCCATAGCTAGTGCCCAGTGACCATGTTCACTTTCATTTCTTCTGACCTGGAAATCACCTTTGAACCTCAGGTTACATCTACATTTACTGGAGAATTGACGTGCTCACACTCTATCTTCCAGTGTTTGATTTTGTGCATCTAGTGGGGCCATGCTAAATTGAACAATCAGAGCTTCACCATCAACCCTGGTACTCCTCACAGTCATGAGAAGTAAGGGAAGTTGGAGGGAGACCAGGTCTTAAATTCCTGCCGAAAGAGGAATGAGATGGACAGAATAGAAGAGTTTCAGAGTCAGGCATCATGAAAAATTTTGAAAGTAAAAGTCTAAGGACAGGTTTACACTATGGAGAAAGCAATTGATTTAAGATACTCAACACCAGCTATGTGAATGGTGTAGCTGAAGTTAACATATCATAAATTGATTTCTCCTGCCATCCCCACAGCAGGAGGTCAATGGGAGCAACTCTCTCATCTACTTCCCTTATTACTTGCAACTGTGAGTATAAGGGTCAATGGTGGAGCCCTGATGGTTCAGTTTAATGTGGCTGCAGTAGGTGCACTGAACTGAGCCCCAGATGATCGACTGCTGGCATGTCGATCTTCAGGTAAGTGTAGATACACCCCAAGTCCAACAACAGTGATGTTTCTCACTGTGAACATTTTTGCGGTTGGTTGGTATGCTTGAAGTGGCTGGGAAGGTAATTACAATTTTTTTTTTGCCTTCATGGCTTAGAAGTAGGCCCAACCTTCATACTGTAATTATAATCTAGAGTTATTTGCCCCAAAATCTGTGGAGTTTGGATCTAGGGCTTTGCCGTGACTTCAGCCTTACAATGCATTTGAACTATTCAGCAGTACAACAGCAATATACTGGCAACAATTAGCTCTTATGCTTAATTGTTTGGGTCAGTTACAACCCCAGTGATTAAACCCATCTGATTGAATGTCATATTTTCCCAAAGATGAGGTAACTTTTTAAAAAAGCTTTCCAGTTCCACAACATAATTAAGAGACAATTTGACACTATGTCAAAGTTTATATTTAAAAAAGTATTTCTTATGCAGTCTACTAACTACTATTTTTGCAGTTAACATGTAACAGGAAAGGCCTTTGTCATTATTGTGCACAGATAGAATGTTGATTATTATAATGCTCATCTTGAATGAAATACAAAATCTTGACGTTAGTTATTGCTTGCCTAAGTTTAACAGCACAGATTTGAATAGTTTTAATTTGTATTTTAACACACATCTGATTAGTTTAAATATCTTTGAAATAGTGAAATGATACACGAGCTACTGGATCTTCTGCCAAGGAACAATGAGAGATCCGCATCTGATAATTAATCTATGGTAAAGATATTGCATAGTAAACATGGAAACTTGAGATATCAGAGTCTACACAGTGGTCTGCTTTCTGCAGGAAGTTGGATTTGATGACCTCCTGAGTTCTCTTCCAACTCTATGATTCTCTGTGAGGTAGTGCATTAAAATAGGAAGTGCCAGCATCAGCTAAGAGTTCAAAGGAAAATGTGGTTTCAGAGAAATAAGCAGCTTCATTAAACTCTGTTAGTGTTTCCCAATAGATAAATTTTGCATATAAAGTAATGCCTTGATGCCAAAGAAAGCAGCATTACTGAGCTTCAACCAATGATGCAAAGCGATTCATGTGAGGTGAACATCTGTGATTTCCTGATTACTGACCTTGTAAATAAGTTTTTTTTTGTTTTTTGGGTTTTTTTTTTAAGAATTACATTTGTTGCTGCCTTAATAATTTGGACTTTTTTCAAAATAAAGACAGCTGTTTGAATTTAATTCATTTTGTGTCTGTACAGGGTCTTCATTTTGGTGCCTACTGGACATTGTTCCTATAAAGAATGAGAAAGGAGATGTAGTACTTTTTCTCGCTTCTTTCAAAGATATAACAGATACAAAGGTGAAGATTGCTCCAGAAGACAAAAAAGAAGGTCTGTATAGTTTCCAACACACAGTGATATATACTGATGAAATATCAGCATTAAGAGATATATGCACCATTATATATAGGAATTGGGGTGGAAAATTTTTTGAATTTCCCCCTTAAATTCAGTATATTATGTAGGATTTTTTTGGGCTAGAAATGTAACCAAAATGTAAAAACTAATGATGTGAAAAATGCAATTGTGTTGCCTTTTTATTTTTTTTAATTAGCTCTTACTCCACATTCTACAAGCTTTGAGGCATTGCCCTGGAGAATAAAGTATTCTGTAATTCAAAATTAAATTTAGAAACTGAAAAAAAATGTTTTTTCTAGGGAACATTTTACAGCAGATGGAACTGTCTCAATGCTTGGGAGATCACTGGAAATGTCTGATTTTTTTCATTCAAACAAGAAAGAAGCTCCTGTTGCATTTTGCAACAGGAATAATATGCATGATCTCATAATATTTATTTAAACAATAGAACATTAGAGACAGAGCTTTCCTCACAGGTTATAGTTTATTATGGTTTTTTGTCAAGCCCCATTAACTTAATAAGAAATGATGTATCACTATTGAGCTTCTGTTTTTCTCATCTAAATCGGAAGCTATCAAAGATTTTTATTTCACTACGGAGTTTCACCAGTAAATCTTTGAACCAGGTTAAGGAAGAAAAGCAACCATAACCCCATCTTTTTTGTATAGGCCGGTTTATGACCTGTTTGCTGCAGTTGACAAGACACACACAAAGCAATCAGAGTGTGCTGATGAATCTGGATCATAAAGACTGTGTCTACACTATCTCCCAACTTCGAAGGGAGCATGGTAAGTAGGATGTTGGGAGATTATTAATGAAGTGCTGCAGTGCATATACAGCACTTCATTAAGCTAATTCTCCCCTGCAGCAACTTCAAAGTGGCAAACTTCAAAGTGCCAGCTTGCATGTAGCCAAAATTTTGAGGAGTAAAGGCACTTTGAAGTAGCCCAGACGCTTTGAAGTACCTGCAGGTTAGCTGCAGCTACACGCAAGACAGCATTGTGAAGTTTGCCACTTCAAAGTTGCCATGGGGGAGAATTAGCTTAATGAAGCATATGCACCGCAGCACTTCATTAGTAATCTCCCGACACCTTACTTACCACACGCCCTTTGAAGTTGGGAGCTAGTGTAGACACAGCCAAAGAGTGGCATTGCCTTGTTAGAGTAGTTGTGGTTTGGCTTTGTTTGTAATTTGGGGTAAAAAAATAAGGATAATTCATTTTGATTCATAGCCACTGACTGAGGACAGCATAATTTTGCCTGTACTTGAAATTATTTTAAATGTCTACAAATATATGAATGACTAACTTTTAGTACATTTTTCTTGAACAAATGTGATGGCATTTCTAAATCATCTATTAAGAAATAAATGACATTCGTATCTGGTCTAACTTTGAAAGGGACAACACAACATTTTAATACTCTTTAGTTAAGGAAGAGTTCAGAATAAAGACTTTGGAAGAATTGGCTCTCAGAGGCCGTTTCTACACATGGCACTATTTCCGGAAGATCTTCCGGAAGAGATCTTCTGGGAGATCTTCTTCCGAAAGAGTGCATCCACACATCAAACAGGACCTCAAAAGAGCCACCCCTTCTTCCAGAAGAGTGCATCTACACCTGCACTGGCACTGTTCTAGAAGAACAGGGCAGGAAACAGTACGGACAGGGACGCACAGCCAGGGAGCCCTTTCAGGGCTGCCGGCCAAACGGACCCTTAAAAGGCCCCACCCAAACAGCCCCTCCCTGCAAACGCTGCCGAGGCCAGCCACGTCTGAGCACAGCAAGCCGGACCCAGGTCTCTGTCCAGCACCTGCCAACCAGCCGGCATAGACCCTCAGCAGCTGCAGGACAGCAGGCTTGCCCTCACCTGCACGCTAGCCATCCTCCTGGCCACCCTCCTCTGCCTTCTGTGGAGACAGAGGCCCAGGCCCATGTATCCTGCACCCCCAGGGCTCCTGCCGGGCCCCCTCCAACTGGTTCAGCACTTCTGGACCCACGGCACCAGCACAGACTGGTGGGACAGAGTCGTCATGGGGGGGTGAGAAAACTATCGCTGGCTGCAGAACCTGCAGAGGAAGAAAGAGACCTTCCTCGAGATCTGCAGGTGGCTCTCCCCCATGATATGACATCAGGATACCTGGATGAGTCTGGCCCTCTCCCTGGAGAAGTGCATGGCCATCGCCATCTGGAAATTGACCACCCCGGACAGCTATCTATCCATCGGGCAGCAGTTCGGGGTGGGCACATCCACCATTGGGGAAGTCATCCTCCAGGTAAGCCCTGCCCCAGACTCTGCCCCACCGGCAGGAGGGAGGGAGGGAGGGGTCGGCGGGCTCGGGGGACCCCAGGCGCCGATCGGGAGGGAGCAGGGCTGGGGGGGTGGGCAGGCCTAGCCCAGAAGGGATGCCACATGGCTGCTGCTGGTGGGGTCCCTCAACGGGGAGGCCTGGTAGAGAGCGGGGGAGTGGAAGGGGAGGGAGACAGGGACCCCTCCGCGTATGCCCATGAGTGCACCCATTCCCCTGCAGGATGTGAGGGCCATCAACCACGTACTGGTATGGCGGCTGGTGAGCATCGGGGACCTGGATGCAGTCACCGAGGGCTTCACTGCACTCAGGTTCCCCCAGTGCTTTGGGGCAATCGACGGGATGCATATCCCCGTCAGGGCCCCGGCCTACAGTGGCAGTTGATACGTCAATCGCAAGGCGTACCACTCCATCATGCTCCAGGAGGTGATGGACACCCGTGGGAAGTTCACAGACATTTATGGCAGGGCAGGGCACATGACGCATGGATCCTGCAGAATTCTGCCCTTTTCTGTAGGATGGAGGCCGGGACATTCGTGCCCCGGTGGGAGCGTGCCATCAGGGACATCATGATGCCTCTTTGCCTTGTGGGCGACCTGGCCTACCCACTTCAGCCCTGGTTGATCCACCCATACGTGGGCCACGCCACAGCCTCCCAGGAGCTATTTAACGCCCAGCTCACATGGGCCTGGTATCCCGTCGAGTGCGCTTTCAGCCATCTGAAGGCACAGTTCAGGTATCTCCTCACACACCTCGATGTGGGGGTGGAGGACATCCCACAGGTCGTGGCAGCCTGCTGCGTGCTCCACAACCTCATCGAGGCACATGAGGGGACCCTGCCCCAGGGCTGGATGACAGAGCTGGCACCCCGCCACCAGCAGCCCACTGCAGCCCCCAACTCGTGGCTTGACCATTATGGGCTTTGGATCTGTAAGGTGCTTCAGGAGGCATTCAGCTGAGGGGACTACTAGTCCCCACACCCCTACACACACCCCCATGCACACACCCCACACACCCCAACCCTCCACCCTCCCCCACAGTAATCAGGGACAAAGGGGGTGCTGAATGCTAACATATATTTAACCCTGAACCATTAACAATGTGAGAAATGTAAATAGTAAATGGTGAATAATAAAAGTAACAACCAAAACCTGATAGGTAGTGAACTATATACATGGGGGTAAGGGGGCAGGGGCACCTAAACCTGGATGGGGACTGCGGCAGGAATGTTGGGGGGCCCTAATCAAGGGACAGGGTGGAAGGCCACAAGCCCTGGGGCCTGTGGGCACCCCTTCCACCCTGGGTGTGCAGTCCCCTGCAGGACACTGATGGGTCTGGAAGCACCGGCAGGTAGGGCCAGTCAGGAAGAAGGGGCCTCCAAAAGAAAGACTTCCTTCTGGAAGCACCCCCCCCAGGGCCGTGTTCTTCCGGACTCCAAATCACGTGACGTTATGCTACTGAGGTGTGGGGAATTTGCATCCACACCTCTTTAGCATCTTTTGCTCCGTGTATTAGCATGCCACTTCTGAAGGAAGTGGCTTGTTCAGAAACGGCCCCTGATTCTGAAATGGAATACCGCATCCAGAAGAGGGAGCACCTTCTTCTGGAAGAAATCCAAAAGAGCGTCTTGTATGCGGAGACACTCCTCAGATCTTCCAGAAGAAGGCACCATTCTTCCAGAAGATCTTGACTGTGTAGAAATGGCCAGACATACTTTCATGTCACTTAAGTTTGTGTGTGGATGGGATGGGGTTGGTCTGCGGTGTAATTGCTATACATTGTTATTCCAATGCAATAATTCAATCATCATTTGAAATGGGTATAATTTACTTCAATTATTTTTAAAAAAAAGGTGAATATTGTTATTTTCAATATCGAACTCCTTAGAGTCATATTCTTCCCTCACAGGTGGAGGGGACAGTGCGCCTTGTTTTTTTTTTATATGAAGTTTTAAACTATAAATATAGATCATGAAATATAAAATAGATTCACACTGGCATTCACAAGTTCTGATTTTAAATGTACACTTAAGGCTTCTCTACATGGTGGGTTGGCCTTCACTAGAGGTGTGAAAATTGTAGAGCAAATAAGCTTATTGCACATGTGGACACTACAGGTGCACGCTGAAAATTCTCTAGAGTGCATTAATGTAGTCATGTTTGAAATAGGACTACATTAACAAGCCCTGGGGAACATTTAGTGCATATCAGCAAGGTCTACACAGGTCTGTTAATGCACAACACATGAGTGCAGACTAAAATGTAACCTCTTTTCCCACTGTGTGGACTAATGCATTATGCAGACAAGCTTGGTGCTGGGGTGGGAGGACTTTGGATGTCCAGTAGGCTGGTTGGTGCGGCCGTCCACCTCCAGCCATTCTGTTAGTTTGCAACAGCAATAGGTAACCTAGGCTAGTGAGTGGGCTGCAAGATTATTGTTGCCTGGGATAGGGTAGCTTGTGCGCCTATAATTTGCAAGGTGTGCCTATTGCACCATAGCAGTGCTTTGATGGGATGCAGAGGGAGCATGTGGCTTTCACTCAGTATGTACATTCAGCACTCACCTCGCTTCTTGTGCCTTTGCTTATTTGCATGTCACTTTGTTGATACTTATAGTTAAAAATACACAGATGGAAAATGGCAACCCTGCATATAGACACTATGTCTTGTGGGCCCCATAGAGAACCCTGTTGTACCACATACAGCCCACAGGCTTCAGGTTGCCCACCTCTCGTTTACAGTGTCCCAGTCCTCTTAATGAGGTCATCACTGGCCTGGCCTAGGCTAGTAACCCCCAGCTCTGAACTCTTCAAGCATGGGATCGTAACTCTGGATAAGTAGGGGAACCCAGGTCCTTTCTCCTAAAATTGACATTCATCAACCTATGTTCACCCAGGTCACTTGCGCACCTTCACTTAGGCAGCTTGCTACCACCCCACAGGTTGAGGCATGGTCATAGTCTTTTCAGAATCCTGACAGTCTGGTGTTGATGGCTAGGGCTTCCTTGGGCCCTTGGCCTCAGTTCTTCCTCTCTCCTGGAAGTGTCAAGAGAAGACTGGCTGCCAGGTCCCTTAGGTAGACATTTTTTTTCATCTTTTTACTGAGTGGGGTTCTTCTGGAAATAGCCTCCTCTTTTCAGCCCCTTAACCATGCTGAAGCTCCCTTTATATTGGTTTTCTCCTCATAAGCATGTGCAACAGTGAGCTGTCCCAGCCATAGGACTCTTTGGGGTGACCACCCTGTGCTTTGGGGTGGGGGAGGGGAAATCCTCTGGCAACCACACTAATAGTCCTATGGACAGGGCAGTACCCCATATGAATGATAGCCTGCAGCCTAGGGAATTACTCAGGACTGCTATAAAAAGAGGGAGCTTAGAAAGGGAGGCAGAAATGCCTGCGTCAATGAAGGGGCAACACTCCTGCATTAGGCTGCCTCCAGGAGTAAGGCCCAAAGAAACAAACAAAATCAGGTCCCTGGTCCTAATTCAAGGCCATGGTCCCAGAATTACCCTGTTCAAGGCTAGCCAAAGGGATCCAGGCAAGGAACAATAGACACCACTTGCAAGACCACTGACACTGACCACAGGCTTGAAGTTATATATATATATAATGTAGCAAAAAAATTGTAATATTTAGTCCAGGTTCTGTTTTGTATTATTGTTATTATAAACTACTCTTGACCTTTTTTTTATAAAGTACCCATTTAAAAAAAAAATGTAGGCACAGGGAGTACTTATAATTTTCAGACATACACAATTTTTTTCTCCCATTGCAATACATTTGTTTAGACAACTTAATCATAACTGGTTTGTTGGAAGAAATTGCCTATAGGCAATACACTTGTCGTCTTATATATGACTGTGAAAATAGGATAAATAAAAAAATTAGATGAACATAAAATAAGTTTGACATTTTTATTCATGAAAAAGGTTGAGAAACACTGAGATGATATACCCACTGGAACAGCTCTGCATACCCCAAGGGGTACATGTATGCCTGGTTGAGAACCACTGGTATAGGGGATAGCTGTAAATACATATAGTAAATACCCACTGACTTTTTAAAGGCTACATGATACTTAATACTTGGGTGCATCTACACTAGCTGGCTATTTCGAACTAGCTGGCACACCGTCGAAATAGTACGCATCGCGTCTACATGTGCCGTGAGCTATTTTGAAGTTGAAATCGACATTAGGTGGCGAGACGTTGAAATCGCTATTCCTATCCGAAGATGGGAATAGTGCCCTACTTCGACATTCAATGTCGAAGTAGGCTGTGTGTAGACGATCTGTGTCCCGCTATATCGAAATAGCAGGGTCCTCCTGCCGGCCATCAGCTGAGGGGTTGAGAGATGCTCTGTCCAGCCCCTGTGGGGCTCCATGGTTGCCACATGCAGCAGCCCTTAGCCCAGGGCTTCTGGCTGCTGCTGCTGCTGCTGCAGCTGGGGGTCTGTGCTGCATGCGCAGAGTCTGCAACCAGTTGTCGGCTCTGTGGATCTCGTGCTGTGCAGGGCAAGTGTGTCTGGGAGGGGACCTTTAAGGGAGCAGCTAGGGGCTTTGCTGGCCCCTTATTTCAACAGGGAGTGCTTGTGTGTGTGGACGCTCCACATTTCCTTCTGGGGCGGCTCCTTTCGACGTTCCCCCTTGCACCAGCCCTGGAGGATGCGTAGAAGATATGCGTCGAAGTAGCCTATTTTGATGTTCATACATCGAAATAGGCTACTTTGATGTAGAGTGCTAGTGTAGACGTAGCCCTTAAGGGTACCTGACAACATGGTATATACCAAAGATTTGTTTCTGCTTTTATTCTGCATAAAAACTCTCAATTAAGTCAGTACAGCCAGGTCAGACAGTGACAGGATAAGGTCCTACTGCTTCAGATAAACTCATGCATAATAGCAAAAGTCAGGAAAAAATATGTATCTCTCCATCATTTGGTATGGCAATCTGCTGCTGTTCTTTTTGATGGACAATAGCATGTTGCAACTTTCATCCGTTTACACTGATAATTTACCTTTGCACAAATAGATTTGTTTCTCCAACCCAGTAATGTGTCAGAGAAATCCCACCATCCTCCTTCTCTTTAAAATTACCTATAATCAAGAACTGTTGTAAAAAAGCTTTTCAGTACCCTCCCTGCCAAATTTGGAATTCTGTAACAAAATTGATGATCTTTGCTTTCCAAAATATAGAAAATCTCTTACTTTAGAGAAATTCTTATTTTTTTTTTACATCTGTTTAAAACTAGATTAACTTAATTGAAAGCAATCAAATCTAAACTGGAGCTACCTAGATCAAATATGGCCCTCGAAGTTTGAACGTTCAGGGCTGTGTTCTGCTTTTGTGTCCTTTCAATAATATTCTTTGACTTCTCTGGAGGTAACTGTTGTTTTGTGAGAGCATAACTTCTCTACAGAAGTAAAACTTGAGTACTGATTATCAATGCATTTCTTTATCCGAAATCCTATACATTTTTTTCTGGTGGAGAAAATTAGGTTTTGGTAAGAAGAAGATGTTCACCCCTTAAGTATATTGTAGAGACTGTCTGTATTAAATTTATGAATGTTTTCTCTGTGGTTGACTTCTGTTCCAGCAGGGAGGGTTACCGTAGCTCCTTTGGGAACTAAAAATAGCAGAAGCAAGTAAAGGCTGCATAGCCCCTGGAGAAACTAAATGAATTCTTCGCATCAGTCTTGTCGGCAAGGGGGTTTCACTGGATACAGTGTACTTAGAATTTCAGAAAGTCTTTGACAAGGTCCCTCACCAAAGTGTCTTAAGCAAAATAAACTGCCAAGGGATAAGAAGGAAGGTCCTCTCCTGGACTGGCAAAAATAGGAAACTAACAATAGGAAGAAGTGGTTAGTTTTCAGAATGGAGAGAGCTAAATAATGATGTCCCTCAGTAACCTGTATAGGGATCTGTACTGTATAGCATCTCCATAAATGATCCTGAAAGGGGGTTAAAGAAAAATATTCAAGATAGTTAAATGCAAAGCGACTGTGAAGAACAACAAGGGATACCACAAAACTAGGAGACAGAAAAAAAAAAAAAGAAGGGAAAGTCAAAGCTGATAAATGGAAAATAATGCATGTTGGAAAACATAATCCCAACTCTCTCTCTCTCTCTCTCATTATACATATATATAGGTATACATGTGCACCAAAATTGGGTCTTAATTAGCTGTAAGCTCTCAAGAAAGATGTTGGAGTCATACTGGATATTTCATAGAATCACAGAATCATAGAAGAGTAGGACTGGAAGGGACCTCGAGAGGCCATCGAGTCCAGCCCCCTGCCCTCATGGCAGGACCAAGCAGTTTCTAGACCATCCCTGAAAGCCATCTATCTAACCTCTTCTTAAATAGCTCCAGTGATGGAGATTCTACCACCTCCCTTGGCAATTCGTTCCAGTGTTTGATCACCCTGACAGTTAGGAACTTTTTCCTAATGTCCAACCTGAACCTCCCCTGCTGCAATTTCAGTCCTTTGCCTCTTGTTCTATCCTCAGAGGCAAGGAAGAACAAGTTCCCTCCCTCTGCTTTATGACACCCTTTTAGATACCTGAAAACTGCTATCATGTCCCCCCTCAATCTTCTCTTTTCTAAACTAAACAAGCCCAATTCTTTCAGCCTTTCTTCATAGGTCATGTTCTCTAGACCTTTGATCATTCTCGTTGCTCTCCTCTGGACCCTCTCCAATTTCTCCACATCCGTCCTGAACTGTGGTGCCCAGAACTGGACACAATACTCCAGCTGAGGCCTAACCAGCGCAGAGTAGAGCGGGAGAATAACTTCTCGTGTCTTGTTCACAACACACCTGTTAATGCATCCTAGAATCATGTTTGCCTTTTTCGCAACAGCACCACACTGTTGACTCATATGTAGCTTGTGGTCCACTATAACCCCTAGATCCCTTTCTGCTGTACTCATTCCTAGGCAGTCCTTTCCCATTCTGTATGTGTGACACTGATTGTTCCTTCCTAAGTGGAGCACTTTGCATTTGTCCTTATTAAACTTCATCCTGTTTACCTCAGCCCATTTCTCCAGTTTATCCAGATCCTTTTGAATTATGACCCTATCCTCCAAAGAAGTTGCAACCCCTCCCAGCTTGGTATCATCTGCAAACTTAATAAGTGTACTTTCTATGTCAATATCTAAATTGTTAATGAAGATATTGAACAGAACCGGTCCTAAAACAGACCCCTGCGGAACCCCACTAATTATACTTTTCCAACAGGATTGAAAACCATTAATAACTACTCTTTGGGTACGGTTATCCAGCCAGTTGTTCACCCACCTTACAGTAGTCCCATCTAAGTTGTATTTGCGTAGTTTATTGATAAGTATATTATGTGAGACTGTGTCAAATGCTTTACTGAAGTCTAGGTATACCACATCCACCGCTTCTCCCTTATCCACAAGACTCGTTATTCTATCAAAGAAAGTTATTAGATTGGTTTAACATGATCTATTTTTAACAAAACCGTGCTGACTGCTCCCTATCACCTTACCACCTTCCAATTGCTTGCAGATGATTTCTTTAATTACCTGCGCCATTATCTTTCCAGGCACAGAAGTTAAGCTGACTGGCCTGTAGTTTCCTGGGTTATTCTTGTTCCCCTTTTTATAAAT